>NW_027287538.1:17429621-18629621 GCF_022747635.1 Hetaerina americana | reverse complement strand
GAAGGAGGAGGAGGACAACACATCGCCTTCCGGAAAATTCAAACTCCGCAATTTTTGCAGAACGACATCACATCGTTGACCCGCACGCTCACAAAAACCACCCAAATTCCCATTCCAAGGCTCTTTTGTCCCCCCCCTTTTTTCACCCTTCGAAATGGCACACGACAGTGTCGAAACCACGGTCGGATGTAATTAAACGGAGTGCGACTATAAACGAAGCGATCCTACTTTACAAATACGGGAGCCGCAATTCGGGTGGTGACCGCCCCCTTTCCTCCCCTACTCCTCCCCACCCACCAAAACCGCACACCATCTTTTCCACCCCCTTGCGAGGAGTACGAAGAAATGGGACCGAGGAGGCCATGAGCATAAATAAGAAAGGGAGCCACGATTACTCCCGAGCGAGGCAATCCCACCTCCCACTCCCCATATTGTCCATCTCGATCCCCGACCGCCCACAACGGCACACAATACACGCATTAAATAAAACGGAGGGGTTCGGTAGGGAAAAAGGGGTCCAAGACACCCCCTCCCCGCCGCCACACAACGGGGTTTGGGGGTCGAAGGGAGGGAGTTTGGGACAGCCGCACGATTCTGCTTCCCTCTGTCGGAATGGGGACCGAATGAAAAAGATCGATACTCCCCCACCCCCTCCGAACAATACACGAGAGCGGGGCGAAGCAGGCGCGCGCTCGCATTCCCGGAGCGGACGCCAGCGAGGGCACACCGGGAGGCTGGATGCGAAGGAAGCGGAGATTCTCCCTCCCCCTGCTCCCCACCATCTCTCTCTCCCTTCCCCCCGATGAGTACGCTGAGCTGGGGAATTTGGGTGGAGACGGCTTAGCTTGGAAGTGGAAAGGGGGTCAAAGGGCGAGTTGCAAATCCTTGGAGCGGAGAGGGTGGTCGACTGCTTTCCCCGAATACTTTGGGAGGACATTCACTGCCTGTTCACTAGTCATCGATTTACGGAATCGTCCAGAAAATTGAACCGGCCGCTTTAAAGGTGAGGTCTCAAATGAAATCCGAACCAATCCCGGACGTCCATTGGATCAATTGGGCGTTTGGGTAAACGGCTCGCTGGTTAAATTATATTTATTTCGAAAACAATAACAGTTCTATTCCGCTTCTACTATATAGCTTTATTTATTTTTTTGGATGGTCATCGTATAACTGAGCCTGACGACTCTACCGGTATTTTACGAAATTGGTTTTTTTATTTTTTTTTAAAAAGCTTTTACGAAATTCCATCCACTTCGCTCCTTTCCTCCAGCAAACGGTGAGGCTTCCTAGACAATCACGATCGAGCGTGACTGCGTATGAGACGGAAAATGATGATGATTAGGTTTTCCGTGTTCGTCGTTCATAGGTACATACGTATGCGTGAAGTAATCATAACTCTCGCGACTCAATTTTAGGGGAAGGCATTTGTCAGGATAAAACTAAGACTTGTTGAAGCGCATTGTGAAAGATAGTTTGGGAGATTATTTGCCACCATACACTTTCTCCTTTTTTTCAAATTTCGATATCAGCAATACATGTACAACGTATGAGGAACGCCACCGCCGCAAAACATTACTTTTCATCCATTACACCATCAAGCGATCTTTACATTTAAATTAATTCATAGTATATCAACTCCAGTTTCCTTTAATTATTATTTTTATTAATGGTAATCCAAAATTCTCGTCTCCCACCCAAAAAATCACTGAGCACTAAAAAACAACTCTGCCCCTCTTCGATTCCGCATACTTCCTTCCTCCCCACATTCATTCCAATATCCCTATCCTATTCCTTCCTTATTTCCCCGACACCACAGACTTGTTTCCTTTAATGCATCATAGAAAAATAAAAAGAGGATAGAACGCATCAAATCAATTTTCACCTAGAAAAGATTCAATGAAAATTTGAAAAATTCCCACTATGATCCAACACAATGGAAAAATACTTGAAACAAATTTACGGAAGCTGTCAGCACACCTAAGGCTTACTACATTCGAAGGTGCATCTGTTTGTTAGTTGATAATGTATGCATTTACATTAGTGTAAGTTAAAAAGGTTTTTTGCATGTGTGCATACGCCACTATGGGTCTTGGTTACGGATGGCGACCTAACAGCCCCCGCCACACGCCCATGCGCCGGCTGGGGGGTATTATGTAGATGTAGGACAATAAGCAACGTTCCAAAAGGCAGAGAGGTCAAAATAACGTCATCGAATACCACATGAGAGAGGGGAAGTCAAAATTTGTACCAAGGATCATCGCAGGATTAGTTTACGCCCCCTTCGTAAACTTATTTGCTTCGCCAAAACTCGCTAACCACGCATAACTCACGGATATTAATTCCTTCAGAGTCTCCTGGAAGCTGTGTTGTTTGAAGGAAATCTCAACTAATGATAAGTCAAGAACATGAAGGCTGCTATGATTGAGAGGTAAAGGGATGAGCTCTCAAGGCGCACTAATCCCTCCCTCCTCCCAACGCCGCGGCGTGAGAAATCAAGAGATTCAACACCACATTCCTCTGTGCCCGCCGCCTGAGTAACTCGAACAGCTTGCGTTTGTGGGAAACTTCCCAAAGACACCAAGTGGGACTTGAACCAGGGAATCTCCTATGCTCTCGGACTAAACTCTCCTATGGACTTGGACTTCTCTACAGGTCTCCGTAGATCAACAACATTAATCACAAATTCCAAAAATTTTAATAATTTGAAGAAAGGAGTAAATAGTTTTAGGGTAGGCGACCGACAAAGAGCTAAGGTCATTCGCACCTTAAGGGATGGATGGGAAAGGAGTAAGGGTGGAAAGAAACCTGGCATCGGCATTAGCCTATTACTCCCACGAAAGGCGCCAAGGGATCCCATCCGACGGACGGCGTACTCACTTCAAGCGCTCTCCACAAAGCACTTCAAGTAGGAATCGGGATGCCACAGAAAAATATCTGCTGTCTCCAAGATTCGAACCCGGGGCCTCTTGAGTGGGAAGCCAGTAAGCTAGCCACCTCAAAATCTCGATCCCCACGTAAGGAAGGAACTGACTTTACAGAACTGAGACATCAAGTCCCATAGACCACCGTACAAATACATCGTTTTTACATGAAAATGCTTTGTATGTAATGCATTTTTAGTTTTGAAACATTATAATCGTTTTCATATTTAAATAAAATATCCTATACTCTGCGGTGATTAGCGTAATTATGGAATTGTGCGTTTAGTTTCCGATGTCCTAAATACTAGCTCCAACTTGTTGGCTAATTAATAGTTACATAATTAGATCTCCATACTATGTTTTGCAGCGTCTTGGAAGAAGTAAATTCATCCGAAACTTGTGACCAATTTATCGAAAGAAAATTAGAAGAAGAAATTTAATTCTATAATACCCTTTAAGGGGGAAGGCATTACAGCACCATGGAAGATGTCGCAAACAGAAGTAATATTTAGTTACAACAATGAATTAAGATCCTCGTCAAGGCCTGTGGGCTCCAAGGTTTGGGAGCCTATAATGATTCCGCTATGTAAACATTTCCCGTGTGATATCCCATTGTGGGGGGTCACTGAAGAGTTTACATGAGGTACATGGAACAATTGGATCCCTAAGATGCATATGAATATAATATGAAAGCCTTTATAACAAATGCGGGATAAAAATATCTTAATTCTCATTCCAACAACTGTGACAGATTGAACAATGCATTTTACTGGTGCAGGTGAGACATCGAACTATTATCGATAACTTCACACCATTTACCCATACGCAAGCCCGCTTCATATCTCTCTATTCCTTTTTCCCTTCCAGCTAGCGCCTTTTCACTTTCTGTCAAAAAGTGCTATCTCATTCATTGAAGCTCCATTGTACTTCTCGCTGTACTTGGTGCTAAGTCAGAATTTGAAATCAATATCCATTTAAGAGCTTCTCTGAAACTTTCATGGCTGTCAAATTCGGGCAGAAAATCTTATTCCTTCGCCAGAAAAACCTTTTACCCTGCTCAATCCGGTTAGAAATACTTCAAATAAAACAAAATCGGGCCGGGAAAACCCATCTCCGGCGAAGCAATACATTCCATAGCAGACAAGTGTAAATTTATTGGGGGCACAGCATCGCCAACGTTATTTCCACTACGCATCGTGCTTTCGTCATCGCAAAGGGCTAAACAGTATTTTGCAGAGTTAATGCAGGGTAAGGCCTAACTCTATAAAAACAGCTATTTATTTATTACTCGTCAGCTGAAATTTTTACCTTTCCGCCCTTCCGTCTCGCACACGCCTATTCATTTACATCTACACAATAATCAGTAGGCTCCCAACCTAATTCCAAAGAAACTGCGGGAGATGCCGTAACAGTAACTTTTAACGGAGTCATCCGCTAATGTGCATTTCAATGCAATAATTTCAGAGTGTAAAAATCATCCGCCTTGACTGGGATCCCAGTCAAGGCGAATGATTGTTACACTCTGAAATTGTTCCCAACCTAATTCCTGAAACAAAAATCTACACAAATACCCCGCGATCTAAAAAAAGGTAAGCGGCATGGGGTGCATGCACAAGTTGGAAAGGTTAAGGAAAATGGGAGAGAAAGGGTGGTCGAATGGTTAAAAGGGAAAAAACAATCACTCGAAGTTTCAGAAAATACGTGAATTATAGTGTAAAACAAACGCGTAAACGCGAAAAATCTTTTCGTAACAGATTTTTTTTTTTGACAAATCTAGCGTATTTTCTAAGAACTTTGTCTGACTATTGAATTAGCACACATCCATATAATTTACCGATGGACGGAAATGAAGAACAATGAAAAAAACAAATTCGGCGATGCCTTCGCATCGTTTGATGATCGTCATTTAAAAAAATGGGAGATGAAAACTTAGCACCGTTTTCAAAAAGAAATCAGGAAAGATATGCTCGATAAGTATTTATCTGGATGAGGAGAAGAATCGAAGGAAATGGCTCGAGGAAACCCCCCCAAAAGCTTATCTCGACGTAATGAAAAAAAAGTACGAGGAAAGGGCCATCAAACCAGACACAATGGCCAGGGAACCAAAGAATGCGGCGATTTTCACTTCGTCAGCAAGCAAAACATCAAGACCCTTTGGAATTCTTCCGTTTGGCATCTCCGGCTGGGGATGCATTCGCTCTCGAACGATTCCTCGAACGATAAACTCAGCAGTGCAAAGAAGATTCGGCACCATGCGGCGACGAGGAAAAGTCCACGACATCAGAGACACGAAACACCACTTTAGAAAATAGGTTTGGGGTACACCAACCTCTTCCCTTTTTTTTAACACTTAAAACTGTGAATGAGTTAAGGGAAATAATAGTCTTATCTATATATCTTATCATAATGGTCTTATCATAATTCATAGAACGACTGAGCAACGGTGAACTCCCCACTTCAAAACACCAAAGAATCAAAGAAAATACGTCTTTCATTATTAATAGTTCCCATCCGATTATAATGGATAGGTTTACGATGGCCAGTAAAAATTATTACCCAACGTCTTCGACTTATAAAGCACTTCCGCATAGTATAAACGCCTTGCGACCCGCAATATTTCCTACTACCTCTCTTAATGCTCGTGCCTTCCAAAATACCCATTCTTTTCCTTCCTCTACCCCTCTTAGGTAACATTCCCCCTTACATCACAGCCTTCGTCATCCCCCCAATTCCTCTCAGTATCTTCTCCATCCACTTTCTCTCCAACAACTTCCTCGCTCCCTAAAAACTATATCCAACGCTCCTTACGTTGTCTTCCTCCTATCCATCTTACTTTCGTCTTCCTTTTCCGTTCCTTCACGTCACGCTCTCCGGATATTAATAAATTCAACGCTCAGCGCCACACTTTCTCATCCACAATCACCTTCCTCTCCTTGCCTCCACAACCCGCCCCGCGTGAATATGCTTAATGGCCATTCATGGCAAAATAACAATCCAGCGAACAATATGAATTTCCTCATACGGGTGGCATAATTCGAAGGTTGTAGCTGGTGGACGAGGGGGGAGGACTGGATTCACATTACTGCCTCAATGCCAGGGATCCCTCTCCTCAGACACACAGGGGTTAAACAGGGACGTCGCTCCCCCCGTCGGACCCCGTCGCTGGCAGGGGAAAGAATATGGTGATTGATGGTGGACGTTCTGCCCCAAAGCGGCACCAAAGACACCACACACACACACACACACACACACACACACACACACACACACACACACACACACACATCCCTCTCTGGCCAGGGCCCCCCTCCCGCCTCATCAAAGACTCCCACCCCCCACCCACCTTGCCGCCGACTCGAGCAGCGAGGAGAGGGCCTGAAAGGGAGCAGGAAGTGCCCTTAGAGGCCCTTGGGGACGTGGTTTGGGGGGGCCCTTCGGGAGGGTGAGCAGCAGCTGCAGTCGCCTGCATTGTGTCGTCGCCCCTTTTGTGCTTTGCCAGGGGGGACCGTACCCCTGCCTCCGACACCCCCCTCTTGTCCTCCCCCCCACCCCAACGCCAGTCGTCCAGCCCCTCTTGTACACCCTGAGCGCCCGAATGTGTGCGCCGTGTGGGGGGATGGTACAGGCGGGGGGGGGGAACCCTCTCTTCAGTCCCACACTCTCCCGGCGAGCGACCGAGGGGCATTCTTTCCTACCCCTCGCAGCCGTGCCTCTCTCTCTCTTTGTCGCATCCCTCCGCTGGCGTCGGGCGGACGACGGAATGCCCACGCACGCGCTAGGTACCGGACGGTGTTGGTTGGTTGTCATGAGGGGTCGGACTTCAAAGTAAGTCGTTCGGTTCCCCTCGGAGGGTGGGGGGGATATTTAAAAAAAATTCGCCCGCAATCCGCAATGACATAAATGATTAGCATACGTTGAACTTGACCAGTTCACCTTTCACCTATTCTACCACAGCGGTTTCATTACATAATGGGGAGATCCGGCGGCACGCTCCACGAGCTTGTTCTGCATTTCATTACGGGGCAAAGCCGTCATATTTGGATAATTCCACTCCGTTATTGATTTATGTCCACTCGCTAATTATGTAGAATTTCGTAATTGAGCAATGTCTAATTTCCTCAAGTTTTCCATCCCTGTTCACTTCAACACTTATGTTATGACAATTGAAAACACTCTGTAAGCACAAACTAGGCGTGAGCAAACAGCTTCCGAATTGAGGAGTACCTTCATCCAAATCTTAACAACACCCCGCAAGCCGCCGCAACGGTGTATGGTGGAGTGTGTTAGGTCGCCGCGCGTAAAACAGAATAAAACCACATGCAAATCTAACAAATTCATGCCAGTTCACACCCTCAGAGTCGCTGCGTAGCGTTCGCTTTCATCGCTACAGTGCCCTAGTGCGTGCCTATCTGTTGATGACGCGTAACTTACCACAGGGTACCACAAGCCATTCATAATTTTTAAAAACAGACATCTCTAATTTGATCTACATTTTAAGTGAGCTTTTGTCTAGGGCAACGCTAATGACTTTCTTGTGAAGTTTATGGGACATCTCGCTGTATCCGCTCTATATCTGGTAATGACTGTACATTATAACTCAGAATCTCATTGAAAATTTAAAGCCCACACATGGAGCACTCGAAACTGGCAAAAACCATTCAACAAAGAGATTTTCACTCTCCAAAATTATAATAATACGAGTAGTCTGCAGCATTATAGTAATCGTAGTAGTCTGCAGCATTGTTCACTCGTGAATTATTTTTCCAGATTTCAGAGCCCTAATGAAATTGTTTCCATTTTTACGAGATATTTAAACCATTTATGAAAAATTACCAATGCATCAAACGCTGCAGAAAAAACATAATGGCTTAAGACATGGATTGATAGAATGCCAGGCTTTAAGTATTCAACTTATATTCTCAATTACTCAATTCAATTTATATATAGTACTCAATTTATATTGATTCATCTAGTCTGACGATAAACTGAGAGATGCTATATTTCCTTCAATGTCCGAGGTAAACTGTAAGATCTTGTCATTCTCTCCTTATTTACTCTTATCTTCTACCTTCATGGATGGAGATACTCCCGTTTGGATTTAACCAATTACCCAGTCACAGCATATTCTCGAGATAGATTTGCACAACAGAAGCGAATTCCTCTTTCCAAGTACCTGATTTCCCGTTCTCATGAGAAGTTTTTCCCATTCTTACAAATTGCAGCCTTGTAGGCAGAGTTTTCGGCCCCTGAATGGAGGCACGGGCTCCGTTTTTGATGACTCAGGGCAGTCGTATCTCCGCCCAAGCTGTATGTTTGTCGGGTTTCAGATTTTCCTGGGATACCACTATCGCAAATGGAAAATAACTGCCCACACCCTTGCTTACAACCCCTTACTACACCCCCCCCTTATGTGCGAATTTCACACATCTAAGGGACTCTTTACGTGGAGAGCTACATGTATGGGGATATTCCCACCCATCAAACTAGCCTTCGGGTTGATTTTTAATTTAATTTAATCCTTTCATAAATTCTCTGGGTTAAAACATCTTAACGAATACAATATTTTTTATTATTGCTGCTTTTACTTCCATTTAATTTTATTTTAGAATCATATCTTAAGACATTACGAAACAGATGATGTCCCCGTAAATTCACAGAAGGAACACCTACTAAACTTCACACACTCTTGCAAAACTAAAGAGACCAGAATTTATTCAAAGAAATCGGTCAAAATATCAGGTGCTAAAATATTATTTATTAGGTCCCTGCACGACCACGCCCTTGGCGGAACAATTTCGTCAGTCGAACGACACCTTCAGACATGTTTTTCGCAGTGTGAGACACCTAGTCTTCGACAAGCCATCGCGAACAACAACCCTTCCGACATTTCGTCCACTTTCGTTTTGGAAGTAGTTAAGTACATACGAACTCGCCCTCCCACTTCACAAAGCAAGTGCCTCCGCCTCAACCGTCTCTCAACGCTGCTGGGAAGAAAACCAGTTCCCCTCATATTTTTTCGAAGACATCCAGAGGGGGAGGGGGAAAGTGAGACATTCTGGCCCCTGGTCTTTCAAGACAGGCTATTCGATACAATACGCACGCTTTGTAAACCGTAGATCACGATTTTTATATTAACTTCAGAAACCTCTCTGTGCAGGGAAACTGCATTCGATCAGGAACTAACTAAGCCTTACATGAAAGAACTTTAGAAGTACCCCACCCTTCAAGGTAGGACGCCAATACTAAATGTGGATGACGCAATTACCATCCCTAACCTCAGTAGCCCCAACTTCGTGAGCTTACCTCCCTACGACATATATTTACAACACTTCGGTTCTTCAGGATCGTTCATTTAGCATTAAATTGCATTTTTTACGAAAGATTCATTAATTTTAACCAGAACCATTTATCCAACACAAAGTTACCTTTCAAAAAAGCCTTTACTTTTGGTGGGCATTTTTTCTCCAGACCTTTAATGGGGCACCAATAAATTATTGTTATGCTGGCGAAGTTACTGCAATTTCGTTATTTCCTAAGTTATAAGAATGCTATTAACGGCACACTTAAATTCATTTTAAATACATTAATTCATAATATCTTGAGTTTTGAATCTGATTGTGAGAGAGATAACCTTAGTAGGACAGCATGGCGAGGGATAGTAAACTCGACCCAGTATTATCGTTTATTTGTAAAATTATAAGAATACCTCTCACTATAAGTGTACACCAGTTCCACGGCCTATTTAAAGTCATGAATTCACAATGGTTACAATTTTTAACCAGGGTAGTATTTTGAAAGAGTGGTGGGACAGCTTCACGAGAGATTACGCGTGATGGACCTGAAATGTTCCCCTGCAGTACGCTTCATCACTGTTAACGGCCACACGCAGTAAAACTCCCCACCCCTCCCCCCAACCCGTTCTCGTTCTCCGGATCCATGCCCACTAATGATCATTGGTCAATTCTGGTCTCACGGTCACCACTGGCCAGTCAACAAAATGCCATTCCTTACGTATAAAACTTGCTATCGCCGCCTTTCCTCAGTCGAAAAATGCTCTCACATTCCATTAAGCCCTCCACACACAAATAACTAAACACTGGCCATCAAATCCAATTAAACCTTATTGATTCTTCTATCCCCATAGAGACCGTTCACATTATTACCTCATTCGCTCACATGCAGTAGTCACTTTCACGCCAGATTGACACGTTAATAAACATTGAGGGGGGGTGCTAATGTGAAATTCGATAGGGAAAATTAATAATTAAATGAAAAAAAGTACTGTTATAAATTGCCTCTTAGAGCACCCTCACAGCACAAAAACTCGCAATAGGGACATACGTTATCCACAACCTTCAACCTTTTTCTCCAGCAACATTCTCCATCCGCCCTTCGCTCGAAGAGTACGAAAGAAGTCGAAAAAAAAACAATTTCCTCTTGAAAATGTAAAGAGAAAACTATCGCTAAGCACACAGATTACTTGTTTGATATAAGGTAATTCAGGTACCCCTGGGGTACACTGACGTGGGCAGTAGTTATGAATTAATTATCAATTTAATTTTTGCTAGTGGAATTGCAAAGTAAACACCTAACTCATTATAAAACTATAATTTAGTAGCACTAATAAACGCATTTATACCACATATTCAGAGCATCTATTCATTCATAAAAATGAACGTAAAATGTACTTCTTAAAAAGCCAGTCCAAAACAGCGCACTGGTCTTTTCTATTGATGGATATAGGATTTAAAAAAAATATTAAAATGAAACAAATAGGTTCAGAATTTACAGATCAAAAACAAAATAAATTGAATTTTCGTTAACACAATCTCCAAAATTCAAACAAAAATTTCATTGAAGATATAATTACGGAAGCTGTGAACACCTTACGTTCCGAGAAGACAATGGAAAGAAACAGCAAAGTAGTAGAACTCTATCCCGGTTAAGCTGTGCCGAATTACCTATGAGGGAACAATACGAATTAAGACTCGGAATAGATGCTCTACGAAGCACAGCCGCAGTACTGTAACACCTCTTCGACGGTAAAACTCTATCTGTAAACCACGTCCAAAAACTACACCAGCTATCCCACGAACGGAGCTTTTCGTGAGCCCCCAATAGTCTTTACTCTACGGCCGTGACCATGACTCTTGATGATTACAACTCGGGAACCCCTCCGTCAATTAAACGCCGGCCACCCCTAACTCCTCTCAACCGACTTCTTCGTCCCCGAGATCCCAAACACCGAAAATGTTCTTCTCCCCCTCGTGCCCGTCCCCAATGAACACTCGCTTCGGTCGCCGTCATAAATGAAACGACTTCTCTTCCTTCGTCCACTCCGAAATGCTTCGACCCGGGACACGATATGCCGGCCGCTACGAATGGGCTAGTTCAACCGTATCAAACTTTGAATAAGTTTATAATCCTAAGGCATGATAGCTGTACACAAATGCCACATACCTTGCACTACGTTCGGCACCAGGGATACTTCTCTACTCTTCCTTTATCGCAAAGTTTTAAGGGTTTCATCTACATACGCATTAGCCGTCGCGCTGCCATATGGACGTGCAGAAGGGGAATGAGCCATAAATACGAAGTGGGATAAGTCTGAACGGGGGATACATTTTGTGTTCCGCTCTCTCTCTTTAATTTTGCGAATGAATCCGTGAATTGTGCGAGGGAAAAACGAATCCTTGAATAACGAAATGCCCCCGTTCGAAATTTTAGTACTCTAATATAGTAGACTATTATCTTTATTTTTTCCATTATTGTCTCATTTTTGGGACCTGGATTATTCCTTTTCTTCGATCTCGTACGAAAAATCTCAAAAATGAAACATTTGCAACACTTTGCAAGAAGTTCAAGGCTGCATTATTGTAGAGTTGAGACTTCTCGCCTGCATTAGATTATTTAATTGTTTCATGAGATTCTGAGCCCTACTGACACCAATATTGGGGAACCTTTTCTCTCTTTTTTGGAACAGTTCTAAAGTGAATGCTTTTTTTTGGGATGGGTCCCAAAACTTTGAAGAACGAACGAAATGGGATCTGAATGACAATTGCTTTCACAAATTCTATCAGATATCAAACGGTATTTTCGAATTACTCGCATCAAAAAGTGACCAAGGCTTAATCGGTGTCAATTAAAATAGAGGTACCTACTTAATTACAAATCAGGACAAGATTAAACATTCCGTAGACATAAGGTGTGTGTGTTAGTTGATAGTGTATGTATCAGCATGTGTGCGAGTTATGAAAGTTTTTGCATGAATACCAACGATTTTCTGTGCGTAGATTGGCATGAATTTGTGAGTTTCGCATGCAGTTTTATTCTTAACCAAGGGTGGCGACCTAACACCCCCCGCCACACGCCCTCGCGGCGGCTTGCGGGGTACTACTCGTATGTAGATGTAAGTAGTCAATGCTCACACTTGGGGAATTTTCCATCGAGAATGAATGTCGTCTAGTGACGGATAGAAAAGTTGGTTCCACGGGGAAAGCAATTTTTACCGGAGTTGATTTGGTGCTGCCTCTCCACAGAAAAGAGAATGGGTTACTTCGGCCTCGGATTATGACTAGACGAAATATCAACCTCACTGCCTCACTCAGCTCAGGCGTTTACGGTTTGGGCCGGAGGGCAGGAGCGACCAGTAATGGAACGCGATCATCGGAGTGGATTCTTAGCGTGGACCGCACTGGGCGGCCATATCTTCGGCTAACGAGTTCATTTTGCAAACTAACCCCGGCGTCAGCGGCTCCAAGACCAAGGGAAATTGCTCGACCCGTCCCGAGTACGGCCTGTGCTGACAAATGTGTCGCCCGCCAGCCTGTTCCAACAAGCAATAATGACGGAGAACAACCTGCCGTGAAATCAGCTGCTCGGAGCGAATCCATGGGCGTCGGGGAAAGGGAGAGAGGAGGGCTCGGGCCCATTCCTGCGTGAGGCGGAAAATTTTCCGGAGCGGCTAAGCCTCCACGCTGTTCGTATTTGCTTCCCCTGCCTCAATCACCGCACCCGCGGTCCCAGCCAGGGAAGTTTTCGGGGCGGGCCAGCCACCTCGTTGGCAACTCAAACACCGAGGGGCCAAGAAACCAACGTATACGCCCCCTCCAATTTGGCCCCGCAAGCTGGTCAACATTCCGCAGGGCGGGTGGCAGGGGGTGAAGGGGGGGGAGAGGGAGGAGAATGGGAAGGGTGGAGTTGGGAGCCGTTTGGGGGGTTCGGCCGAGGAACGGGAGGGGAACGGGAGGTGCTTCATCCCCTCCATCCTTACGGGACCCCGGGAATCGAGCAAAGGACGGACGGGCGCAACTTCGCGCCTTGGCACGGAGCGTAGAAATTTGGGATTTTCCATATTCCCCGAGTGAGGTACTCCAAGCGGAGTCAGCAAAACCTTCCCTCCTAGACCTCCCCAGAAAACAATTCCGATTGGCCTAAACAGTGCCAGAAATACTCATGCATAAAGGAAGTTTTGCTATTACTCATATCTGCTTATTTTCGCCGCATTTAAAATTACTTGGAAACGTGAATAATGAAGAATCTGAACCCGATATATGCGCCAAAACCTATTGTTTTGAACTAAAACATGAATATGAACGATATTTCATTTGTACCCCATTTTCATTATCTTAATTTACCAATGACGAAACTGGATATCCACACGCTTTTCGTACTTCATTTCCAGTAGCGTCTGTTGATAGGAATATTCAAATTACTGCGGTCACGCACTCCTATCTCTGGCCACCGAATTTCGCCGTATCTCTCCATTTTCACAACTCTCATTACTTATGCTTTACGCATTCCTATGTTAGTCTTCAGATATTCCTCTCATATCTTCTTACCTCGATTACCATCTTCAGGAGACCGTTATGTCTTGGATTACGTCCAATCAGATTTTCCCTTCTTCTCCGTACTGTTTTGAACACGCTTTCTGACTTCTCCACGTCTTCTCCTTGAGCGATTCGCACTGTCCATCACTCCTCCGTAACATCACAACACCATTGCTTTCAAATACTCCACTCCCTTGCTTCTATTATTATCCGCGCCTCACTGAGTTTTAATGAAATGTTTCCTTTCTCCTCAAGGATTTGTTGACTACTTGCCGTAAACAGTTAATATTGAGCGATGCCGTACACGGAATCCACAATCCTTAAGATAACACACAAGAAATATGCCACATGCCCGTGGACGAGATGAACTTCTAGCAAAACTACGGGAGAGGATTTGAGGTGAGGAATATGTCAATCACACAAACAATGGAGTCTTTATTTTTTTTCAATTACTCAAGAGTGGGTCACCTTCAACTTTGAGAGAAAAAACTGACTCGCAAATGTCTAAAGGTTTTGTGCAGGTGGAGACTGTTTAAAGCGATGAATTCAAGACGTGACTATTAAAATAATTTACATATACAGGTCCGACATGCATTGTGTAGGTGATGCATTCGTCTCAATCTCAGTCGATGAAATAAAATGCGAGTCGGAGACGTCGAATATTATATTCGATCACGTCTAAGAGTGATGATTCATTGGCGACATCCTCGCTCTGCGATACGGGCATGCCCCCGACGAACATGAGTTCGCCCATGGAACAGTTGACCTCTCGCGGGCGGTTGCTGTGTCTTCCACACGGCATTTAAAATCCTCGACATCCTTATCGAGCGACGTACTCTAACGACGGGGAGAGGAGCGAGGGAGAGTGAGAGAGGGAGGGAGAGAGAGAGAGAGAGGGAGCGTGTGGCCTTGCAGGCGCACAGAGTACGCCGGGAATTGATTCCGCGCCAACGCCACTCAAAAGGAACGCCGCCGTCCATCATATCACGAGGAGTTGCGAGACGCAGAGCGCAATGCGTCTGAAACACACGGCCTGGGACGCAAAATAATACGCCGTAATTACGTATTCCGACGTCCGAAGTTTACGATTGCGAGTCGATGCGAACTAAGCCTTGGGACTTCATGACGATCAGATTTACGGTGGGGAGAGAGAGCGAGCGAGCAAGTCAGCACTCGACAGTACGGCTGTAACGACACCTATTGAGGCCAGCTGGGCAACGTGCACTCCCTCAACCCCCCCCCTCTTCCTCCCCCCCCTACGCCAAACGCCAGCGAAAGTTTCGTTTGAACCACGAAAGTTGTGGAATTTATACTCCGACAACATATATTATGAAAAGGATTTTCAACGTATCACGAGGGTGATCGAGGCAGAGAATACGCAGGGGAAAAAAAACCAAATATATTTTTTAATTCGTTCTTCCTCTCAACCGAGTATCTATACAGTTCATTCGTGAAGATCAATTCTTGTGCACTGTTTTCATACAATAAAATACTAACTGTTCAGCGTTTGCAAAATGCAAGATTCGACAAAACCTAAGCCTCAAATTATTAAATATTTTTAGCTAAAAAAATTCCTGCAAGTATGTCGACAATTTTAATTGAAATTCTGAAAAAAAACCACAGCAATCAACTGAACGCTCGATCTTGATAGTCTTAACATTTGGGTGTGAAATTCAAGCAGGATCCAGTTTCTTTCGATGATTTGAGGTGCGCTTATGTATAGGAGAATATCATATTTTCCGTAATAACTGCGGCAATTATAATAAGAAACTATATAATACGCCTTATTTACATTTTCCACATATCAGAGCACTGAGCATTTGAATTCAGTTACGGTAAACGCGAATGCCAAAGCGAGAAAAATTCCGTTTTCTGTTACAAATCAAATAAAGATGCCCACTTGTTAAACCTCATTTGTCGCAAGAAATGAACAAATCCGTTTTCTTGTCAGTAATTCTTCGGATGAACTAAATGGGTCCTGAGAAAATTATGAAAACACGTCAGAAACAATTAAGAGACCGTCGCGAGCGTCGATACCAATTCTACCGAGTCAACCGTGCGTGCCTAGAGAAAGACCCAGCTCGGGCGGCAAGGTGATTACAAGCAGACATCTCTACGAATGGCGACCCCCAACTGTTCTGGCACGAGGGCCCCATGATCCTTAAATTCGCCGCGTAGGTTCCTTCCTGCTCAAAAATTCAGAATGCACGCCGTCCCCAAAGCGAAGAGCCTTTAATTTTCATCAGGACCACATCTTCATGCGGTAATGCGATGGAAGGGGAGCCGGGGGCGGGACCTCTCTCTCTCTCTCCAGAACGGGCAGACATTCATTTTTCCACCCGATGGCACACTTGAAAATACATGTTCCCAAACTAACGGCGTGATCGTTTTGTTATACGACGTCATCAAGTTTCTATCCCTTTGGGTGGCGAGGAGGAAACTTCTGAATGACGTCGTTGGGGAGGAAAAAAAACGCCGATGAATTTTAAAGGGCTGGCCAATACGCGGGGGGAGGAGGGACGGGAGGAGAAAGGGGATGTTCCCGACCACACACGTTTTCTCCTCCACGCTAAGCACTTTGGTCCACGCCCACACCCACGGGGGGAGGCTGGATAAGAGGAGGACGGAGGCGCTCCCAAATACCCGCCTCACGAACCCCCGGCTGCACGCATAAACCACGAGACGCGCGAGCACTTCACTGGGACCGGAATACTAAAACGTAGAAATTTCCTGCATCAGTTGGCATGTGGCCGAAAAGATTTTTGTTTTTTTTTAACGGCATGCGAGGCCGGAGGAATGTCAATCGATGCTCCGGAGAAGAGGCAATTTGTTATGCCGCGTGGTGGTAAACAACCCAGCGCAAAAGTGTACTTCCTCTCACGGATAAGAAGTGGGCGTGTCCTATAGGGTGATTTCAATATCGGAAAAAACACGGCAATTAGGGAAACGTTTCCTTATTTCTATCCGACGCTCCTTCTTGCGGAATTCACGCGGGGAAGGGAGATCAGAAACAACAAATCGAAACAACTTTCTCCGCCTACCCTTTCATCGCGCAAGAACGCTATTTGCTCGCGGATTCATAAATTATTATTACTATGAGCTATCGACCACGAGGTCATCACATTTGAACCCACCCCGGCCGGCAGCGTCCACCTATTATCATTTGGTGGGAACATCTCGGAATATTAATGACCTCAGCTGCGAAGTGATCGTATACCTACCTATACATTCATAAGCGAATACGCTGCAACAAATCTAGCGTCCAAGTTTATTTTAACGTGGATGAGAAATTCGCACGTTCTACAGAACAGTTTGCTCTCAAATCAATACATTATCGCGAATAAGAGATGCTTCGGCAATACTACGACGAATATTTTCACATGCCTACACGGACATAAAAAACTGGAATTCAAAACGTTTCCCTCTCCACTTATTTGATTCCACGAACAACATACCAGCACACGAATTTATTCTAGCAATTGCTATTACTATAATTTACTACGAAGACTCTTTCATCACAACTATGAATTTCAGTAAACATAAAGCTTGAAAATTCAAGCTATCCTGACTAAATATTAAAAATCGCTAGTTACCCTAATGTATGTCACCCTAACAGAACACCCCGAGCTACAAGGCATAAGGACGGTAAGGTTTGTAAAGTTTGGTCGGCGGCGTTTTGCTTGGTCTATTATTGGCGCTATCTCAGAATATTAACGATACAACCGGCGATTTCAGCGAATGAATCACTTTAATACACTGCGTGTGTACAATACGAATAAGCAGTCAAACCCAATATCCCTGTGGAACACAAAGTGTGTTTGGAGTCCGATGGGGCATAAATTTCAGTGTGCCACAACCTCATTTTATGGTACCATGACTACACGACTGATGTTGCAAGCAGATACGCCACCGGCGACTCAAAGAAGAGAGAGATCAGCAGTTATCTTTACGAGAGTGAATTCTTAAAAATAATGGAGGTTTGCAGCCGCAACGCCCACCATAATGTTTACAGAAAATGCCTCTTTAACGATCGTAGCACCACGATCCGACGGTCAATGGGAAACCACCTCTTCACAGTTCCTAGAATGAATACTTAATTAATAATCTCATTTTTTCCTTAGCCAAATAACATAAGTGATGACATCCTAGCATAATAAACCGGAGGACCACAGATACAAATTTAGACAAAATGCCTCGAAATATCCGGGTCAGTAGGTGCGAAGCATGCTCGAAAAGTAAGGGCCGTTTTCTGACATTAAAATACTGCGGGTCAGAACAAAGTAGTAGGCACGCAGCGCGCCATCTATCGATGGTTTCGGCAGCCACTGAAGTTATTGCTGCGATTCAATGGTCATTTTCCTGCCGGTGAATACAGGAAACAATGTCCGCGAAAATCATTGATTCCGACAGTTGCGCAATCCGTGATGTTTTGTGGAAAAGAGTCATCAAAGCTACCCTAATTCATCAGGAAATTGTGCCTAGTTGTATGGACCTACAGAAATGAGCGAAGAAAAGGTTAAGGGAATGGTGTCGAGACTTCAAAAATGATCGCGTATCTGTGCAAGATGAAGAGCGGAGTGGCAGACCCAGTATCCAGACTGATGAAATCATTCATCGAGTGGACCAAGAAATGCGATCTGACAGACGATTGACGATTACTGCTCGGGCTGATAAATTTCCTCTTGTTAGACGCACCGCTATCTACACACGATTGCTACGGAGAAGCTCGGATATCACAAATTGTGTGCAAGGTTGGCACCGAAAATGCTTACCGACCAAAACAAAGAGCGAAGAAAAGTGGAAGAGCGTTTTTGAACCGCTATCGACAAGACGGAGTTTATTTGACCATGCACCTATCGACTATTTACTCTTCTCGCACTTGGAACAGTGGCTTGGAGGGACAACGGTTTGAAGACGACGAGGAACTCAAAGACTGCCATTGCCAACTGGTTCGGGCGGCGAAATTATATTCCGTAGGATTTAAGAAGCTGATGCATCGATACGAGCAGGGCTTACAAGTGTACGGCGATGGCGTAGACCAGGTACGTAGAGAAGATAGGTAAGAAACTAAAACCGGATATAAAATCTTTTTCAAACAAATATATTTTTTATGACAACACGGACCAAACTTTGATAATAACCCTCGTGTATGCAGGAAGTCAAACGCCATGATGAGAATGAGATCATTGGAACCAAGGGCCGCATGGAGAAAGCCGATGACAGAGAAATCAAACAGCACGGGATGGAAATTAACACATCCACTAGAGAGGGGAGTATAGACATATTTTGACAGACGACAATACTTGATCTGGGTGAGGACCGAGGGTAGAAATGATATGCGATTAACTTCCTGATGAATAAAGAAAAGGAACCCTCACGGCCAGCATGAAACCCTATACCAAGGACAATATTTTATTATAAGTACCCGCAACCAAATGGGTCTCTCGCCGAGATTGGTGAGGAAAGCTTCTAAAAAGGAATAGAGGAAGCGATAACGAACGTCAACTGAGAAGAAAAATTGACTGTGAAAGTCTGGAATGTGGCTGTCAACGAGAGTCGGGAAAAAAAATGGAATGGGGAAACGACTTCCCGAGAATTTCTTGATAAGCTCAGAGTTCTCCGAGTCTTTCGTGTTTCAAAACGCATTATGAACAATTTTTCAACCATCCTTAACACAGGGACCGGCCCTGAAGATCCCCAAAAAGAATAAAAACTGTTGAAACCGAGACGTGTCCGATGAAATTATTCAGTACCGCTGGAACGAGTGGAGGCGGGGGGCGCCGGAGGAGGAAAAGCAACGACTGCGGCCCACACAAGCCGGACGGAATAAAACAACCAGTCCGCCGACACGCCCACCACCAAATGCACAGGTAGCAAAACCTCGGCCGTTAACCCGTCCGCCACCGTGCCGGATCACGGCCGTGGGCGAGGAGCAGACGAAGAAGGCCAAGGGGTGGGCGAGGCGTGGGCACGCGCGGACACCTGGGCCGAGGGCCGCCGCTGCGCATGCGCCGAGCAAGAGGGCACGGCAGGGCCATTCTCTCTCCCACTCTCCATCCCACTCACTTCTCTTTGCCTTTTCCTTAGGAAACTGCATCGATTCGGTTGCTATAGTGCCTGCCATTCGTGCCGTAGGCCCATGACTACCATTCATTTTCACGTACCCATTACGACCAACCATCCATCGGTGCTCCACCAATTTCGAATGGCTCTGGATGGGAAATGGCTGGTCAGGGCCCCAATTTCTATCTCTAAAACAATGTGCAGGAGAGAGAAAAAACTCTCACGCCCCGCAGCATTATCCGTTTTTAAGCGAAAGACCAGAAAATGATTCGGGTCACGAATTCGAAAACGAGGATAAAGGATGTTCACGGCAGTCCGTAATGGAACGCGAAATATTACCCTTTTTTTATGAGAGCCGAAAACAAAGCGTGGGGGAAAATTAAAAAACAAAAACCCTTTGATGGCCAGAGGGATTTTCTGTCCCATTGCTCCCCTCGATAATTCCAAATTTTTCCCGAAGTCCTTCATGCAACGTAAAATATTCATTGAGAAATTTTAAACACGCCGGGACTTAGGCTGGGACGCACCCTCTGCATTTTTTAAGGGGGAAACGCGTAATTTGTTTGAGTTTCCTCCGTTCGGCATTCATTTGGGTTTGCCTTTCCGTCGCGGTGGATGCCAGGAAATGATGACCTCCGATCGGCCCACGGAGACCACGGACAGACACGCAATACTTATTGGGATTTAAATATTTAGATGCGGCGTACGTCGTGAACTGCGGATGCGTGGACTTCTCGGGGGGTGGGGAGGAGACTCTCGCGTTTCACTTTCGAGCCCAGAGGCGAAACTTTCCTCGGCCGGAGCATCCCCTCCCGCCGTCTCCCAGTCTTGGATGATGAGACGGTGACGAAACGCTAAAACCTTATTGCATCGCGAGTCCGAGGGATCACGCGAGGGCGGGGGCGATCGCAGGCCGTTGGTGAGATATCCGTTCTCTTCCCCTCTCCTCTTCCACGACCTGATGAGATTGTATTTCGTGATCTGGAGGGACATGACGGCGGGACACCACCTCGCTACGAGTATACGGCGAGGGCAAACGCACGCGACCCACGACCGAGTCCCCTCCCCACTCTCACCACTCCCCCCCCCCCCCCTTAACCTCCACACAGCGGAAAGAAATGACACGCGCGGGATACCGATTTGTGTTGAAAAGTTTGACGGTTTCCCGGGGAAACGACTCATTTTCCTTCCGTGGGGCATCGTATTTTTCGGGAAGGACCGTTCCAGCCTTCCCTGTATATATGCCCTGACCCCCCATCATTCGGATAATTTTTGGTTTTAACGCTATTTCACAGGATGAATGCAGCACTGTCGCTACGGGAACGGCCACTTACTCAGCAATCTGGTATTTATTAGAGGAAATGTTTCAGTTTTTTTCCGGAGGAAATGTTTGGTTTTTCCAGAAGGAATACCACACAGAAAACGAAGGACGCCTGGCTATATGCACAACTTGGTGCTTATTCGCTCATATTAGAATTTTCATTAAATAAAATTTTCCGCTCTTAAAATGGCTAATTAGAAGGCTAAGTCAAGCATGAAAATAGGAAGAAATGAGTTAATCTACTCTTCATACGAGCATGTTTGAGTTATATATACATAAAAAACGGTGTTTTTTACATATATACAGAATTTATAAAAACATGTATACTCGCATATTGCTAAAACAGGGATATTATCATTTTTTCATGAAAAATTTTCGATTCGAAGAAGTTTGTTTCGTGGATCTCATATCATCACCCTCAGTATTTCAATCCTAGGATTGCTTTACTGCAGCCCTCCATTCTACTATATTTAACGTCAATTCCCTCAATCCCTTGTGCCTTCTCTGTTTTACGTCCTTCTTAATTTGCCCTTATAATATATGGGTCGTATTCTTAGGGAAATGGGTTAATGAAGAAATGAGTTAGATCTACTCTTCATACGAGCATGTTGGAGTTATATATACAATGGTTAAAGGGAGGATGGGTACTTGGAGAAGTGCGCAGGCGAAAAAAAAAGAAATTGCAGAAAAGGGGAACTTGATGAAATGTAGGCTCAGTAGAGACGAGAAGTAAAGGGCAGAGGAATTTTTTCTTGCAAACTAGCTCTCTTTAGTACTAAAACTTAAAAAAAACCCGAGGAGGAGAAAGGACGAGCAGGGATTGAGGCCATTGAGGGGCGGCGGGTATGGAGATGAATAAAATAAAACGGACGGAAAGAAAGAAAACGAAGAATTACACGGAATGCTAGGGAAGGACAGGAAGTTTCTAGGTGAAACTTGTGAAAGGCAGAAAAAGCGAACGGAGGATATATTGGGAGTTAGTGGGACGTTTGAAGGCCGTAATAGAAGGGAGAATGTGACGTGAATTGGGTGGGGATAAGAGGAGAGTTGGCTTTTGGGCGGAAAAAAATCTGGCATAAATTATGAAGAAGTGAGGGAGAAAAGAACTCGGAGTAAACAAGAGTTTATACTGCAAAAAGCCCAAGACGATGCGTATGTGGTTTGGTGTGACTTCAATGCGGCGGAAAATATTTCCTTACATTTTATGTTCCTCTTCCTTTGCTTTAAGTAAGGCGGAGATGTCCTATTATGACACGGTCCTGATTCCGACATCCGACTCAAATGCTAATTTCATTTGGTCCCGTGATAGTTGATATTTTTCTGGGGATAATTACCGTTTCCCTTTAATCGGTTGATTTGCTATGGGTGTTTATCCAAGAGATTTAAATCCAACACATTTTTCTAAGCTGGCTTCTGAGAAATTAGAATTAATTGCAAATTCCAAGAAACTGCGATACATGCCGCAACAGTAACTTTTAAACGGAGACAAACACTAATATGCATTTCAATCCAACTGATATCAAATAGCAATGTAGTAACACAAATTTTTAACAGAAATTCTTTAATTTGTGTTTGTTTTAAAAGTTTCTGAGAAATGTAGATTTTATTTAAATTGTGTATATTCGAAAGCAATAAATTCGGCCAGTCCGTTTTTTACCTTTGAAAAAAAAACGCTCGCCGAACTCGGAAAGATTTCACAAAAGGCAGAAAAGGTTTGATTATAATATTCAAATACGAAAGTATCTTTAACAATGTATGTGGCTCGCAACCCAAGAACGATGTTCGAGTAGACAACATTTCATTACCAATACCGGATCTTTACCCTCCATCAAGATGGGAAACAAAACGAGCCTGTAGGCCTTCCGTGTCTTGAGCAATCTTTCAACCAATTTCACGAGACCCGATAATGCCCCATGCTTCAAGAAACACGTCTCACTTCCCAGGAGCCAATGCGACCGAGGGCGCTGCTGGGGTGAGCAAGCCAGCGCAATGAAGTCCCGACTATCGGCAGCTCCTTCGTTTTCTCCTTCTAACGTAACACGCGATGCTCGGTGCAATCAATACCTGACCGAAGAAATGACTGTATTATGAAGAGTTATCACGAGAGTTGCCCGCAAAAGAAAAAAAAATAAATCCATCCACACAACAAGAACGAGCCACTGGGCACGCGAACAAGGGAGCATTAAGTACCATTAAGAGTCTTTGTATACTTTGACCGTTTAAAAAAAAATTAAGATGAGGGGACGTAAGTTGCCGTAGAAATCACTTCGCAGTAAAATACTTCGCCGTGCCACCAATGTCACTTTCTTCTTACGGTGAGAAAACGGGCCGTGTCGACGCGAACAAAGCACGCCCGAGACAATACGGAAAAAAACAATGAACAGCTAATGCGAGTGAAGGAAAAGACGGAATTTTCAAGCTAAGGCAGAGGACATGAGCGGTGAAAAAATTCATGAATCCATTTCAGGACCTCAGCTGTTTATGGACAGATTTATTATTTTAAACAAATTAAAATATGCATTCGAGACACATTTTACTTTACGGTCTAACAGAAAACAATGCGGGGTACGAAAGCAAAGATAACTCAAAAATTGTTAAGATTACTCCTTTTGCCGTAACAGCTATCCGAACTAATTATTTATAAACACTTCCTTCCTTAAATTTAAAACCCACGTATTTTTACAAGCAAGAGCTCTATTTGATGTAGTTCCACTATCAAGCCGACTAACTCAAACTTCTGAAAATTTCACGAGCGCATTTTTAAAAGAATTCAATCCAATGTAAGTTTTTACTGATACACATCCTACCTCAGAATTTCAGTAATACACCCATGAAAAAAAGTATTTTAAACATTGATTCCTATGCATGATACCAATAATATTGTCATCAATCAATTCAATAACAAAATATTTATTAATACAAAATAATGAAAACTATATTAGTTGAAAACCCCATTTAAACAAATCTTTTCAAACGATTGTTGTAGCAATTTTGTTTTCGCGTTGCAAAGTTTCCACGGAAGATGTTTTCCAAGGACCAATGTTTTGTAATTTTCCGTCTACATCGCATCAGATAGGCTCGACAATTACTGATGCATTTCTCAAGTTAATATCTTAAAAATATACATCTCCCTTTTCTGCCAAGAACCATTTTGATACTCATGTTATTAAATTATACAAAGCAATGCGCTTAAGAACTAACTTCCGAATGTATAAGAAAACGATTTCTGAAAATTAAATTTAATAGGCTGTAATGAATAAGAGTTTTCTTCCCACAGCAAATGAACAACCTCCAAATTAGTCAATTTTCACAATCAATATGATCGTGTGTTTAAAATCATAATAGAATATATAAATTTTACGTTAATCAGCACTACTTAAAACATATGAGTTAACTTTTATTATTATCAGTAATCTACCGGTAAAGGAAAGTTTTGGTAGGACAAAACTACAAAATAAATATTTAGTTTTTCCAAACAAAACACAAGCCAACATTACTCTACAACAAGGCCCTCTTCATCTCTGTGTAATTCCTCCCTTCGTCCAGTCCAACATCCCTATCCTACGCATTCCTGCTTTTCCTCGTTTTCCTAACATTCTCCCCTCTATCAGTCTTCAAAATTCCACTTCCAATCAATATGCTTTGCACCCATTTTCCCGCCTCCTTTTGATAACTCCCAACAATCCCCTTTCCATCTCTACCTTTGCTAGTACTTAATCGTTTGTTTTCCTTCCCGTCCATTTCACCTTCTCCATTCTTCCCTCCACACACACACAAGAGTTACGTTTTAGCATTGAAAAAAATCAATTTTAACTTAATATACATTAGGGAAATGAAGAGAGTATCCTATATTCCATGTAAGTGAAGCACGAAGTAATTTAATACTCTTTTGCGCTTGGGATGTTGGAATTAAATGGATCCCGCCGACACAACTGATGCACATAATCGCAAAGCACTTGGTGGAGCATGTAATAAATTTCAGGGTTAAGCGGAATACCCATTTAATAAGTTAAGGCAAATTTAGTAACATCGAATTCTGGATTAGGTTTAACAAGTGACTCGCTAAGCCAGTGCATTATTCACGCTCCATAATTTGCCAGCAATATTTCCAAAATATGGGCATTAATCCTCACATAGTGGAACGGAGGCGAATCACTCCTGCTACGTAGTTCAGGGAGGTGTAGAAACTTAGAAGAGAGGATCAAGAGAAAAATATTTCAGATTTCGAAGCACGGTGAAGACGAGTATATCTGTTTTCTGTTTTATATGTTATTCTCTAAGAGCGAATAATAATTCAACAGAAAATAAAGTCAGATTCAGAGATGTTGTGCTCGGGATAAGAAAGAGTAAAATGGGGCAGCTGAAATTGGAGGTGGTGCAAATCGATTAATACGACGCGTCAATGCCTACGGGCATTAAATTTACGGGCATCAAAACGAGTAGTAAGGATGATGATTTCTTTGGGGCAATTTCACATTAATTTAATGTAATCCTCGTATTAAATGTGAATTTATGAGTAACTGCGATGCATAATATAACCTTATCACCAATCTTTTAAATGAATTACACATTGCGTAACATTAATCTACGATCCAAGGAAATAGCTGATTCTTCCTCCGTAAACTGTCCACTTCTTCTATCAATTGAAAAGTATAAACCGTCACATTATCTTTTCCAAAATCCATAGGCAAAGGCCTAGGCAGTAGAGCAATATACTAATGTAGTGAGGCACACAACTGACTACACACAGTAGGCGTTCAAACGCATGAGAAAAACAGTTTGACCCCCCTCCCCCACGACCACCAGTATTCTGAAAACCAATATACCTGTGATCCACCTTAAAAATGCGTCGCATTGGTGAGTGTTAAAGTCTAATTTGATTATATTTTCGGCATCACGAAACGACCACGACGAATATTATAAAAATTTGTCATCAGAAATTGAAGAGTTCGACCCAGTGTTGAGACCTCTACCCATAGGTGCGCCAGAGGAGAGAAAACGATCGAGAGCTGGGAAAAGTAAAATGGCTGGGTGCGAGAGGCCAGAAAGGAAGAGGGGAGTAGTCGGGAAGAACACGGAAAAGGAGTGGAGACTGACCACTCGGTCACTCCCTAACTTCGGATCGAGAGGAAGACGAGAGATGACGCCAGAGTGATCAAGGGCAGCGGCGTCACCTTCGGAGACGGACGTTAAACAACACTAGAATTTACTTAAAGTGAGTGCGTGCGTCGCTCGGAGGAACTGGACTTCGCCCAGATCCCCACACTCCGCCAGCTGGTGAGACGCGAGGCGATAATAATTGCGCCGGGAGGGTGGGGTCCAAGCCCCGAGCATCGAAGTGTCCTTCTCTCCCTCTCTCTCTCTCTCTCTCTCTTTCCCTCTCCTTGAGAAGCCTTCCCACGCTTTCAATACCGCCCACGTGTGACTGAGCCAACCGCAGTGTCCACCCTGATGCCACGTTTGTAAGAAATAACGTCACTGACATATATTGTTATTATTAAGTAGTCGACCGTTTAAGATAGGTTTTGGATGGACACAATCACCAAATAACTATCTCCTAACAAAACATAATCATGCATCATTCTCTACATCAACACACACACGCACATATATGTGTATATATATATATATATATATATATATATATATATATATACACACATATATATATATATATAATAGGAAATATTTATTGAATAGTATAATAATTTAATTATAATAAATTGGATAAAAAGAAAAATTAATTGAAATTGAACAAGCGCTAACGTTGAGTGACTCGAAAAAAAAGAGGCAACGTAATATTGGGATTACCACTGCGTAAAAGTCTCCTTCCAAAGTTGGAAGTAAAAAAAATATGGGAGATCTTATTAAAATGAGCGTACCTCTGAATGCCGTGGAGAAAACATAAAATAAAATCTATAAATAACCTTGAATACGGTCACTTTCATTATTATGATGAAATAACAGGGAATCACCGTGATATGCACCTCCGAATGTTTTTCGAGGAACTTGTTTCCGGTCGTTTTAATTGATAATCTGCCTTTCTGCTACCCAAAAAAATGAATTCATGGTGATACCTGCGAGACACTATAATTTGATAATAATTAAATAACGGAAACACATAGGGGTTCTAGTGAATTCGATGGTATCAATGTGAGAGAGCCTACCTCGCCCTCCCACGATATTAGAAATGCTCCCAAGAAGGTGATCCCGGCAGAACGCTCCAGAAAGATACGGTTCGAAACAAGAGGTAAAATTCGTGGTCAAAACTATGGATACGGAACGCATTGGAAACGGAGGCAAGAGGATGAACCTTAAAATCTGTGACTGGAGGTCGACGTTAAAGGTAACTAGGACATCTAATGAGAAGAGTAGAAACATTGGACGGAAAACTGCGAGGGAATATAGAAAAAGATGAACTGGGCACATATGAAAGACATAGGATTTTACTATTGGCAGATTCACTCAAAAACAAGGGGAAGGCCAACGAAGACGATAAATACGCAGACGAAATTGAGAGGCATGCAGGACGGCATACTTATCAGACGTAAGAGACGCAATATTACATGGCAGAGGAGAACAAGGAGGGGTGCAATCCAACATGGAGGCAGAATTAATGGATACATGATCTTATACCACTGGAATAAGTCGAGATAAACGAATGGAAATAGAGACACTTGAAGTTTATTGCGGGCATATATTAATCCATATTCAATTGGTAAATAACGTATATCCTCCCCACGACATTTTAAATTTAGAATCAACAAAAACGTGCACGAAAATGGTAGTCGAAGAGAAACATCAGCAAGAACCAATCGTCCGGTCACGCATCGGGAGTAATTTTAATCACAGCGAAATAGCAAAAGCCGCCAGATTTCCTAACTTTAGTTGAAAACCGCACAGGACTGGCGACGCCCACGAAACAACGTCCCTTTTCAAATCAAACGCAACATTCTAATCAAATTAAAGGGTAATCCGAGCAGATATTTGGAGTGCTCCTTGGAGTACATGACAAACTCCATCCAGCGTTTTCCTGCCTGCTTTGAAAAATACCATTTGATCATTTATTTTTTGGCTGAAATTCGAAAATGTATTTTGGAACATAACTTAGCACTAAGTATATCTATAACGAATGGTTTTAAATAAATCAATCGCCTGCAGTGAAATTTTGCTGCATTAGCGCCAGGTAGAACTACTCCTGAGCCTTGGTGGCTGCTTCCAAGTCAAGTCGCAGTGCCATTTTTCCTTGTTGGTCTCGCAGGCGATTAAGACTTGAAGAATTTTCGCACTTTTTTACCTAATCCAGTGCCGGTATTGGAGGTAAAACAGTGAACAACGCCTTGGAAAAAATTCACATTTGATGAAAACAATTCAACAATGTCATTTTTTGCATACTGGACCTACACTTTCGCTCCACATGACTTAACTTTTTGGAAATGAAAATAAGAAAATATAAACAGTTTAGCACTACGATTAACGTCCTTATTTTATTATTATTTCAACAGCGAAATCGGCAAGTTCTCTATCACCCTTGTCATGATTGGTGAACCAAATACGGGGGGGAACACGACTTTCAGCGATCACCGAGTTTCCACACTTGATTCCTCTCGTTCTTCTCAGATTTTTCCCAAAATTATGACAACTCGGCTCAAAATCAATCCAAAAGACGATTTTTTCAATTCGGATAAAAGGACCCCACCAGCGGAAGTTTATAAAAAGTATTTACTATCATGAGAGGAAAAGGTTATTTTCTCACAACCCCCCAAAACCTTTACCACCGGTCGCCGCCACCCCTAATAACGACTACTATTTCAGAAATAACATTTTGATTTTATACATGTAGTAGCAACGTTATTCGGATATTAAAATGCGCTTCTTTTTTCATAACTATGAACGACAAAAATACTACTCGCAGGAAAATTCTTCTCAGAACATCAAAACACATCCCCGGATGTGGTATTTGTACCAACATTTGAAGGATCAGGCGTCACCAAGATCGGATCGTTAAAGATTTGATTTTAAAGAAAAAACTACTGTACTCTTAAAAGAGTACCTTTTTAGTCAAATATTTCCTCTGAAAATAAACGTACCCTTACCATGTTGAAATAACAATCAAAAGAGAAGGAATATTATTTCAATCATTTGACACTGCCATATAGTTTAAATGCATTTCTAAATTTTCAAATTTTTCATTTGCCGAAATATATATGTAGGTATTAAATACTCGCACTATCCACCTGTTGCGGGGATTTCAGAATCGGAAGCCATCTTAAGACCATTAATAAAAACAAAGACGTGTGGATATAACTAAGTGACATTGTAATGAGGTATGGTCGTAATTACTTCACTTGAAGGGTACACAATATGGTAGCGTAATAACTAAGAGCACACATACTGGTATAACATAATACCACACCCAATCACTGAAACACAATGACATAAAACAATAACTATCCAAAATAATGGAACGGCAATGACCAAAAACTCGGTCGTTCTGTAGGCAAGTGGTAACGATTACGAAAATGGCAATTAAGGGATTTACTTACGCGAATTACAGTCAATCACAAACTAAAACGTAACCGGAAAAAAGTTAAAACTTACCCTTAATAATGAACACAATAAATTGAAATGTTGTGGGAATTGAAATAAAATTACATGCATGAAAATACTTCATTTTTAACGTAAAGCAGGCGAGAAAAATGTGATATGTATTTTTTTAGATTTTTAAACATCCTGAAGGCACATAAAAATATGGGTTTCGCTTTGCCGAAGATAAAAAAGGAATTCGAAATATACCGAGTTTACTGGAATCCTTCTCAACATTCAAGCCTTGGGAAGGCTCAAGGTTGCGACGTTAGGGATAATTGCTAGTTTTTGTCTGGCTAAAAATACCTCCGGCGCATAATTTGTATGGCAACCAAGTCTCCACCGAGACGAACTGCTGAAGACCCACGGGCGATCGTAATTTGGAGAACGACGAATAGTCACAACTTGCCGGTCGCCGATAACGCGAGATGGGATGGATGTAGGAAATTGGGCCGTTGGCCCCAAGCCAGCCAAGGTCAGCCTTTTCTTCGCCACCCCTCACGGCGCTCCGTGGGTTTGGGATGATGGGTGGGGGGGGGGACCAACAGAGCATCATCAAAGCATATCAATTAATATGCTACGCTAGATCAGCACTGGGAGCTAAGGCAATAGCATGAAGAAGAAGTCTTCAAAACTCAGCTCTCGAAAAACAACTCCGGCCAAAACTTCTCGATTGCCTCGAGGAAACCTTTAGGAAGCGGCAAAAGTTTAAAAGACACCCACTTTCTCGATTACACGGCGTCTGGGGGAAATAAAAAAACAATAGACGTAACAGAGAGGCGTGAAGCGTAGAGAACTCCCGCTTGGATCTAATCAAGGACTCTTTTCACGAGGGGTGGGGGTGAGTTCGTGCCCTCACCCGCATGTAAATGCGGACTCGCAAACATTTTCGACCCAATGCTCGCGCGGAGCCTTCGTAACGCGAATCGGGTGACGAACCCCGTCGTTGCCTCAGCCTTAAAAAACGGGCACCCGCACCCGAGCATATGCACAAATAGGTATATATAGTTGAGGGTGCGGAACCGGTTTGAGGGAAGGAGGCCTAATTCGACGGCCCCCGGAACACCCTGAAGCGGCAAATGTTTCACGTTCGTGACTCGACGGGCACTTCGCAATTAGCAACACCCATTTTGACGAGACCAATGGTGGGGTGGCATGTTTGCCAGCCAGAAATACTGTTACTCGCCAGCGTTAACTCCTCTGAATACCGCAACACAGTTAACACGAGGAGGAAGAGGAAAACCATAGTTCCCTAAGGAACATTTCATTACCCTTGGAAGACCTCTGAGTAAAGTTGTGTGTCTGTTTGCTTCTAATAAGGGTGGGTTTACTAAAACCTAGGGTTGTAAAACTAGGCCCCAGAACCCTAAGAAAATTAATACATACCATGACAGTATATTATTGTCATCCTGAGTGGCTGCGGGGTAACGTTTTGTTTACCAAACCAGGGATCGCTGGTTCGATTCCCGACAAAATGAGTTTTCCTTGGGCTTGGGTAAATTCAAAGAACTGCGGGAAACGCCGCAACAGATACTTAAACGGAGTCATTCGCTTTGGGATCTTAACCCGGATGTCATAGGTAAGCTACGAATTATCGTAAACGTGTAATGTCACAAGTAATCCGTCAAAAATTGTTATGATAATAACACAAGTGTGACAGCAGGTCTATTAAGGGATTTAGGCTGGGAGCCACTTGAAATACGAAGAGAAAAAGCGAGACTCAGACTTTTAGAAAGGCTCAGAACAAACGAGTTTAACGATGACACTAAAGGAATTATAATGGCCCGACACTACTTAGTTACGAGGTCAGACCACAAAGATAAAATAAGGGAGATATACTCCAGTACAGATAGATACACATACTCATTCTTTCCCCAAACAATCAGAAATCATAATAGTAAGAAACCGAAGTAACTTTAGAAATATTGAAAGCATTGAATTTACAAGTCGGAACAAAATTAGACATTGCAAGGATATTAGGTGTATTTGTAGGTGCATGTGTATGTTAGTTGGTGGTTTGAGTGTTTGCATGTGTGTGGGGTGTATGCGTTCTTGCATGAGTGTATGTTACGTTTTGTTTGCGGATGGTATAAATTTGTGGCTTTTGCATGGGTTTTTTTTTCTTTCTTAATTATGAGTGGTGTCCTAACACCCCCCGCCACACGCCCTTGAGGCGGCTTGCGGGGTATTAAGTAGATGTAGATGTAGAAGTAATCGCACTGTGGCACATTGCACCGCAGTCCACAAGGTCGAAGTCTCGTGGATTGAGGTGCAATATGCCACGGTACGATTACTTGTGACAGTGCATACCTACGATAATAAGTCATAAAATCTTTTTCCTTTCAGGTTCCAAGAAATTCACGGCCGAACATCAAGGGTTCCGGGAACGGATCCCGGTCAAAGCGAATGATTTTTACACGTGAACTTCCTCTGCATTTTAGAGCTCGAGTGTTCGTTTGTGATCGTCCTTATTCTTATTTTATTGCTAAAAAAAATAGAATGCAAAAAGGTCCAAAGTCCGTTTTCGGATAAGAGCTAAATAAATGTACTTAATATTCTGGAGAATATTAATAATCATTACCCAATAATTTTCTCCAAACTGTACTAATTATTTTTTAAATTTATGTAAATCAATACTCAAACAGGGGTTATGCAGAGCTTAGCGTCTCGTCACCCCTTGTCGCATTCACCCAAAATAAATGTTCCTCACCTCAAGGAGAGGCGGCGAAACTAAGAGTCGAAATGGGACGAGAAAATCGGCGCTAAGGGAGCTGATGCCTTTCTTCCTCCAAGCGGAAAGCCACCTGGAGTTCCAGGACCTCGAGCCCTATAATTGTTTGGGGGCGGTGATAAGACGGTTCGACTTCCAGAATTCGTACCTCAACGGTCTTTTTAGGAGATGGGCTAGACCACACAATCACACTAGGGGTACAAATACGACTTCAATGGATTCCATCCTAATCCAAACATTTCCATTGATCCGGGATAAAAGGAAGAAACAGTCAATCTATCCAGACGAACGCCCACAGGCCACGGCTTTCTAGTCCTATGCACACTCATTCATATTATTACATGCCTTCTGTCCGCAAACAACACCTGCAAAATTTCAACCGGCACGAAAATTGTACGACGAACTTTTACTTACGACAACTACAACGGTATTCCCGCTCTCAATCATTCTCCCATGGGATTTAAAATAACAGAACTGATCGCTACACACTTTGTGTGTCCATTAAGGATAGGCCAGTCATTAAAAGAGTTGCAAATTTTAAAATTTAACCCTTGAAACTTCATGATTAAATCGGCGACGGAAGCATTACTTGTTAACGGGAATAAATTTCATCTACAAGATCAATTAATACGGCAGACGTCGGAAAATTGCCGCGAGGGATATCTGAAACATTCAAACGTGAAGGGGAAGATCAATTTTCATTCATCGTTCCACCAATTAACGAAAGTTCTTTCCCATACGAAGCAAAAAAACTAAACAATGTCCTCCATTTTCTCTTCCAACACCACCCACGTTATATTCTCTGATATTCCTAGCCCTCATCCATGTATCCAATGATGTCCATCGCCTTCCAACTCCCTCCCACCCCCTCGATCGCTTATCGGTTGGGCGCATCAAGGTTGCGAGGGATGGGGGTTGTTGTGTACGGTGCTACAAAACACCTCGTGGATATCAAAGGCAATCAATTTTTCAAAACGTTCTACTTCGCTGATTCATGTTCCAAAATCGCCCTTCGGGTACTCCACCCCACCCCCCCGAGACACAGACACACACCGCAACACAAAAGCATCCGCCTCCGCAAAATTCTAGATATCCATCCACCGCTTACCTAACATTCTCCCTTCCATCATGCCCTCGCCCAGCACACACAATCGCCGGCGTGGGTCGAGGGGGGGGGAACTTAAGCCACGGGATAGAAAAGAAATAGCGTGGAACAGCTGCCCGGTCACCGAATAGAAAATCTGAAATATTACCTCGATCAATTCATCTTCTGTCACCTCGCAGGATGGGAAGCTAAAAAAAAAAACAAAAAATAGCGCTCGGAATAAAAAAAAAGTATGTTTCTAATAGAATACATGAATAAGGCTAACGAAATTTAAATTATATAAGTGACTAATTGCCGGAAAAAAAGACACGGGAGCCAAGCAATAGGGGGTCGACGAGATGAGGAAATTTTTCATTTCACGAACACGGAAGCGAGTGTGACCCTGAAACCCCTTTTCAACCCATTTCAAATCTCCAAACGGTTGGTAATTTGAGCATTTAAAATTTTAATGTTTCAACTCGAGACACTTGCTCTTGTTTCTGGCTTAATAAATAAAAGCCCATACGAATTTAAATGTTTGAACACGAAAACTGCGGCAACGGATTCTAATTGAGAGACTCCCGAAAGACGAGTTCGTTTGCGCCGCAAAGCGCCATGCGTAAACGCGATATTGGGTACGTCGGTGGACTTTTCAATTGACCCAAAAAATCACCCAGTGCTGCACTTTTATTTGACCTAACACTGTACATGTATACCCAATCAAGGATACGAATACCACTGCCCAGATTCGAACCCGGAACAACAAGGCTTAAGATGAGCCAGTTTCAACTAGCAAACAATGCACCATTTTAATTGCTCACTGGATGAGAAATAAGTGGAAACCGAATTAACAGATGAGTCTATCAATGGGTGGGGGGTTTGAAGGAAATCAAGTAATAGTTTCCATTTATGAACAGAGGAAAGGTTTTTTTTTCGCAAGAAAAACACACCACCTTACGCTTCAAGACAACCAATGCCATAGCAATTAAATCAAATTCCTATCTAAATTCACCGCCTATAAAATCCAGCGCTTCCATTTGGGAGTGTCTCATGGTTGCCCTAGCGATCGAGTCATTTAAGCTAAGCGACGGGCGACAATAGACGGCGTATCGCCTGCAAACAAACGCCTTAAGAGTTCCTCGCTAGCAGACAATTCAAGGGTGCCCCCTGCCTCCTTCTGTCCATAAAGGCCCTTTAAACAAAAGGGAATTCGGGCTGCAAGTGGTGTGCGAATCCGGAGCAACTCAAAAACCCGAGCCATGACGCCTGAAAACGCTCGTGTGGAATTTTCTTAACATTCTTTCCTGTCACAGATTCTAACCAGAACGCCTGGAAAAAAAGAGATTTTTTTTTAGAATTTCCTTTGCGCCTTTCATAGTATCAAATGAAAAACAATCGTACGAACGAATGCCTCGAAGTCTTACGTTTCAAATTGGTGGAACGAGAAAACCACTATCGTCATACACTGTTACTCCAACGTTTCCAGCTTTGACAAGTTTCACCGGTTAAAATTTCAGGGCATCTACCGGGGCAAAACGATTTCGACGGAAAAGAAAATGATCCACAAGAAAACCATTATCATAAGTCTACGATTCGATTCCAATATTCCACCAGCTTTCCAACGAAATTTACATCTTGGGCAGTTCCCAGCTTTGAAAAGATCCATAACGAGAGCAACTAATGGCGAAAAAACCTTTTCCGTCCGAATGGAAAACAACTCGTCAAAATTTCGTTTTTTTTCCCCCACGCATAGAGAGGCTTGAAAGAGAGAAAAAAACGTGATCATTATACGCTACGAACCCCAGGCTTAAGGTACACATTCCACTCAATGCGCTTTTCCACCTTTTATCAAGTTTCACCGTATAATTTCCGAGAACCCTAACCCAAAGGTGGAAAATTCTTCCGGTCGACAAGAAGAGAATCCACTAAGCAACCATCGTCGCATGATTATTTTACTTCCCAAAGCGGAGAGAGGTGGAGATGAGCTACTCCGAGGAGGACTCGTGAGGTGCGAATGAAGGACTGGAATTAGAGAAGTCGACCTCTTAACACGGAGGGAGAGGAATCAAAATGACAACGGGTCATCCGGCCGCTAACACGATTCCACGGACCTCGGCCTTCACCCGACCCGGGAGATGAACGAATGGCGGGCTTTCGGGGCGAAGAAGGAAGGGAGAGGGGGGGACGAGAATACGGACTCGGTGGAGAGGGAGTGGTCGATCCTAATTATTCGCCCTGGTCGCTCAAACAGAAAGCGAGATGTTACCCTAAGAGCTTCACCCTAACCAAAACGAGCGCTCTCCGCTATCCATTCCGGACCGCGTCTCCATCTCCCCATCCCCAGCATCTCTCTCCAAAAAAAATCCTCGATTGAGGAAAGAAATAAAAAATTCTACCCGGGACAAGAGCTCTCCTCCACTTCCTCTCTTTCTCTCTCCATCGATCTGCTGGAAATAGGAAGAAAACAGCATTGGAGAGAGAGATAGGGGGGGGAAGGGGGAGGTGGGAGGGTGCTTAGCTACACCTTCCACACACCATCCAATCGGAGTCCCAATTGTGGCCAAACAATCGTGCCCTTCCCTCTCCTACGAAAAAATTACGCCCCCCCACTCCTCCCTTCCACGAGGATGCTTGCCGAACAAAGGACAAAAGGTCACTAATTTGACCGCGCAGTCACGCAGTCTGAGAGAAGAGACCCAATTGCAGCGGGGCTCAGTGCCCTCCACAGACTAACACAACAATTATTACGACACATGAAATGGTGATTGGACACCGCGGGGTGTAGTCAACATTGGTGTCCAACGAAGTATCACTCGAATTGAGATAACTCCGTGTAATCCTCTTGCAACCTCACTTGGTCCAAACACGCAACAGTTTTTTTTTCGAAAAAAATATTCAACAAAAGAAAATCGCTTCTGTGGTACTGGGCACATACACTCGTGAAGTTTCGGTTCGCAGGCCAGACGATTAAAACATTACATTTGTCTCTCCAATTATTTGAATTTTAACATTTTTTTCTCCTAATATGAATTCAGACACTCATTTAATATGGCCCTTAAACGATTCCACAAAGTGAAGCCTGAATATGTTTCACTTCAATTAATCACGTAGTAAATGTTACAATGAATTTAACTATGGTATCGGTGTGCCTTTCGGGACTACGACATACTAGTGGCTGTAAAACTCTTTTTAAAAAAGTACGCACCGAGTACTTTCACTGCAAGTAATATAGCGATCATGTTAAGCTCAACTGAAGACGATAGTTTAGAAATTTATAAACGAAGCTTTTAACATTACGTAAGCCTTATCCTCGTAAAAGATGCCTTTCACAAAGGTAGCTATGAAATCCCCACTCGCCGGGAACGAGACAGCAAGGGGCCTCGCCGCATTGGAATTCCAAAAACGAATTCAACCGTTAGCGGACGCATAAAACGTTCTTGTATTTAATTCATTAAAGCAGAGGCATCTACGCCCAGCAGTCCTAATCCGGCGAGTCAAGCCCTTCAACCAGGAACTTGAAAGAAGGTTCGGACGTTATGAGGGACTTTTAACTGCCACGAGATCACATTATATTTAAAGCAAGCCAAATAAATGTTCCTCTTCAATAAGAAAAAAAGAATGATGAATATTAGGTACATAAATATATATTATATTGGAGGGAGTAGATGACGTGGACCTTAAGTAGAGACGTAAAGAAAAGATTAGGGAAAGCTCATATGGAGTGCAGCGCTGCTATGTTCCTTGGTCGACGAGAGGAAAATATAAGCGTACGTTAGAGCGCTTTAGAGATTCGGGTACCCAGCAAAATGAACATCAGGATGGAGAAAATGAAAAGGACGGAAAGGATGACAAGCGTAGAGACAACAAAGGGGAAGAGAGGTACGTTTGTTTGGAAAAATCCGACGAAGGCAGAAAGTGGATGTAGGGAGGGCACATTTAAGCGGCAATGGAATGCTGAAGACGATAACAGAACGGTAGGCGAAGTTAAGAGCGGAGAAGTAGAGGTATTTTAGACACAAGAGATGAAGAAAGAAATTATGTACGCAGAAAAAGTGATCCAACGTAATTAAAACGTAATTCACGCTAAACGGTACTTATACGTGCGATTTGTTCTTGAGAGAGCCATGTTACTGTTTAATATCTTCCAATGTACGTAAAAAAAATCTACCTTCTCAAATTCTACAAACACAATTAACAGCACTACTCCGATAGTTCAAACAAAAGTAAATAAAGGCACTGTCTAAAATGGAAGTAAAGCCGAATTCTTGACCCACCCCCACTTACTTATGCCTTTGAAAGACTTCACGTTTCCCTGAAGCACGAACATGTTCTTTCATTTGAGATCAACTGCGTTTGAGAAAAAGAAATCCAAGCATGGGAATTACGTAATTGAAATTGAACATTGGAGGCAATTCTAAAAGAAAAAAAAATAGATAAAAGAAGCACCACACGAGTCATTCCGGTTGGGAACGAAACGCCGAAGACACGGTCGTTGAGGAGAACGTCACAGAGTGGAAGTCACCGAGAAAAACACTCTTAAGAGGCCATTTTTATTGCTTCGACCCCACCAAACTACTCACAATAATAATAAATTCCTCTTATCCCCGCGCCGTGGAATTATACTGTCTCTCCCGACTTCCTTCTCGTGCCCCGACGAGGTTTTGAGGCCGAATTTACATTCCATTCCGCGCGGCCGGGAATTAAAACAATTGAAAATCAAATTAGAGGAGAGCGTGTACACAGAGACTGGAGTTTGAAAGTGAGGGGGGGGAAGGGGACACCACTCATGCCCGTTCGTGTGATTCATAAATTCATTTCAGGGCCGGCAACGGTCAGAGCTCTTCCATGGCAGCCCAGCAAATAGAAAAACAAACCATTACCATAAAACGTCGTATTTTTATTTGTACTCGGGGAACTCTGCCGTAATAGAGGACACACACACACACACACACACACACACACACACACACACACACACACACACACACACACACACACCACCGCCCACTCTTATTGGCCCACCCCTCCAGGAAGAAGAGATTTATTTATCCAATCGGGGACGAGAGGATGAATGACGCAAATATAAGTGAAAGTTGAAAGTTTTTACGCTCTTCGAAGAAGCAATTCCTATTAACATTTCCTTTTTCGTTTATTTGACAGATTGTTGTTTTAAAACCGATCGGAAAATAAAAGGAATGCTGGTGCGGATGCTGCGAGATCGTTCGACGAGGACATCGCCAGAGAGTTATCTGCCACGCTGCAATGCTCCGACGGCTATGACGCAAAATTCTCGTATTTTTCGCACGAGGGGACTTCTAGGAAGGTCATTATGCTCATCGCTGAATGTTGAACGCTCCGGTAAACCGCGTGCTGGCATGCAAAAATACCCCCCTCCGCCATTTCGTAAGATCTTTTGTTCGAGCTGATTTCACCTTGTCCCCCGAGTTGGGTCCGTTTCCGACTCGCAGACGTACTTTTCTTGATGGAGTTGATACTTGTAACAATGAGCAAGTCATCTCCGAATCAGCATCTCAGGCACCGGGGCAAAGAAAGCCATAGAGTCGAGAACTTGAGCGTAAAAATCTCGAGAAAAGATCTTGTGACCCATAAATTGTCCTCGTCTTTCAATTCATAGACATCCTCGACTTGATTTTTGAATTATTATTTTAATAGTAAAATGTTGGCCCAAAGTGACAACCACCACATGATATGCATGAATTCAATCACAGGGAAGTGGTAAATAGATGTAATAGATTAATTGGATTAGTTATTGCTTGTAAATTACATTTACGAGAGCACAATCACTTGACAAAATGAAGGGCGATTCCCTGAATATAACACATCGACTCCAACCTATGTGTACGCTGCAACCTAGGATTTGAAAAGTAGGTATTAATGTTAAAACAATTTGCTAGATCGAATCATATTGTTAACGAAATTTCTACGAGTGTATTCAATACATGAATCTCACGACCACCAGGAAATTATATTATCTACTTGCCATATCTAGTATTACGACAGTCAGCACGCTCGATGAGCTAAACATATAGAACTACGCCCAAAAAGCACCACTCTTTCCGATAATGGTATAAAGAGACCAAACTTTACTTAAAAAAAGTCACAATACCCGGGTAAGAAACAACTCAAAGTTATAAATAGGTATGCTATTAGAACTTGTAGTTAAAATATCCATACATTGTGCAGGCTGATTTAAAGAAAGTTAGTAAACACAATCAGAATTTCAATGTAATGATTTCAGATTGTAAAAATGATTCGCCTTGACCGGGATTCGAACCCGGATCCCTCGTGTGCTTTAGCCAGTTAAGCTATCGAAGGGTCCTCTTCAACTCCGAAATTTCAAAATTTAAGAGGATGCCTCGATAGCTCAACTGACTAAAGCACTCGACCGGACATTGAGGGATCCGGATTCGAATCCCAGTCAAGGCGAATCATTTTTACGCTCTGAAATAGTTGCATTGGAATGCGTATTAGCCTATTCCCGCAGTTTCTTCGGCACAATCAGAGTTGTTTACTTATCGGACTCCGAAATCGACTTGCAGCATTGGGATACATTTTATAACGTTACATGATATACGAGGCAGGCGAAATTCGTGCACGACTCAACTCCAGATAAGTACCATCATGGCATGGGCGGCACCACACCAGGAAGCATGCCATTGGTGGACTTTGCATTCAGAGACGAGGAGAGGGTTGGGCAGCCCATTCTCCAATGGTAGCGATCATCCGCCGTACCCACCCACTCACTCCTTATGCATCGCGTTCGCGGCGAAATGTAGGCGACTGTCGCTTTTTGTGTATCCCTTTCGGTTTGAATGAGTAACTACAGGGAGTGGATTTTATTGAAATTTTAAATTCATCACTCCGGGTAGAAAAATTCCTTGAGAAATTCGAATCCTCACCAACTGGTCAGTCACGTGAATTTATCTTTCAAAATTTCTTACTTCCCATTCCCTTTAAAACTTGCACTGCATTGCATGTTCGTTGGATTTCTTTAATTTTCCCTCGGGAACGCACTCAAGAAATTTCCGTGGAGCTTACTGCACACACCTACCCTGAAGGTCGCCACCGGGGCATGTGGCAGACGGGAGGGGTGGGGGGCGTCAAGTCATTACGGGAACTTGCGATTTAATCGTGACATTTAGAAGATTAATTGGGCATTTTTTTTGCTTCGAGCGGTGTGCATTGTTGTTCTCAAATGTTTTCTACTCTGACCGACTTGGAGAACAAGGAAAAGGCAAATAAAAGTTACGAAAATAACAAGTGAAGCCTAAACGAATGAATAATACTTACTTTAAAGGTATTATTTTCTTTCATGTGCATTTTAAATGCCGAACAAACAAGTACTCCTCATGGAATAATACCTACTAAAGACAGATTTTTGACGAAACTCAACGACCATTACCTTCTATATATATCTGTTGGACTTACTCCTCCGCATACCTTACAATACTTCCTTCCCCGGTAACCAATCGTACCTTTTATCAGTCTTCGTGCCGTCCAAAAAGCCAATTACCCTTCTTACTCTCTAACCCCTCTTACTTAACACTATCCTTTCTCCTGTAACAGCCTTCAACATTCACACAGCCTCTCAATATTACCTCCTTCCACTCGTTTTGTCTTCTTTGAGTTACCCCAAGCAACTTCCTCTCTTTTTCCAACACATGCAAAGTTTCGCCCTTAGTCCTTTGTGCCCGGCTTACATTTTCTCCTTACTTCTCCATCCACATCTCAAAAGTGTATTTATTTATTTATTCAGTATACGTCCGAAAACAGCACATTTTGGCCTTTACATCGAACTATTAACAACGATAACAATGTCACATTTACAAACATCCAAGCCCTAGATGGAGGGAAACTCACCCAGGCGGGAATCGAACCCGCGACCCTTGGAATGGCAGACGAGGACGTTACCCCGCCGCCACCGGGGCCGGCAACCCATAGTGGCGAATATAATAATCCTTTTGGGCAACGAACATTTCTGGGGATAACATGATCGGGAGGGATGGAGGTACGACTCCATTAAAAAGTTGTCCTTCGATTTACCGATGTGAATCAATGGAAAAAAATACTAAGTACGCGTGCACTCGTGATATTTCTTCAAACGATCTAAATTGGCCAACGGAATGGATTACTTTCTGCTGCGCTCCATCCCTCCCCCGCGCATGTCACATCTCGGGTGCGAAAATATGGCTTACTTCGCCACCACGCGTCAGTGCGTGTCAACTGCCCGTAGCGGGCTCATGTTTGCTTTGGCCACGGAGGGTCGCGGCGACGGAAGCGCGCGAAGGAATTTTCCTGGAAGTGCGGCGAGGGGCAAACGATGGCGATAAGAGATGGGCGATAAGGGGGATTAAGTGCCGCCCGAGGCGGGAGGGCCGAATAAGAGTGCGGGAGGGGCCCTTGTGTTGAGGGAGGATTTGTGCGATATGCCAACGATACAAGACATCACACCGATTCTTTTTTTTATCGACCAGGTCGACGGAGATAATTTAGAGGAACCGATACATCGAAACTGAACAGTTATCGTCAATATACAGATCTTTCGATACACAACCTTTAGACGATTGTCGATATGATTACGTCAACTGAGGATACTCACCCTATGAACGTGTAGACAATTTCAAATATATTCGTCACATGTAAAGTATACAGGGTCCACGAAAAATTGATACGCATTCTCCGGGAAAAATAGATTTATTGGCCGTGATTGTACAAATGCTCTCGCCGTTGTTGGGCGTCCAGAATGGGGTTCGTCGGCGACCTCCTCCTGGCCCTCCTTGAACGTCTTGTGCCACCTCCCGGACTGTGAAGGCCTCTCGAAGTATCTGGAATGCTTCGGTTACATTCTGTCCCAGCTGCACGCAGAACTTGATGGCGTATCGCTGTTCAAGCGAACACTCCCATCGAGCCGGGTTACAATGTCGAAAAACACACTTCACGCGGAGTCACGTCCTTCCGCTCAGACTGCTCGGAGCCAACTGGCGACCGGCTGCGTTGGAAGGCCAGACCCCCTACCACATTTCTCGACCGGTTTTACCGCGCTGTCATGGATAGTCGCGTCACAATACAATCATTACTTTCCTAATCGACCATACATAAGAGAACGTTTCCACGACGACTTTCCATGCAACCACAGTAGAGATGCTATCCCCTTTTTAATGGCATCTTCCACACGCGATATGTTTAGTATGGTCGATATGCGATACGGGCGATAGAGTTTAAATAAAAATACCCGTATAGTAATAAAATTCCAGATATTACTCTAATAATCGCTATCCTACACTCCGAATGGTCTCTGCCTTGATATTTATTATCAATCGATGACCGTTATGGGAATATGAATACCGCACATGCCAATCGAGGAGGGAATAGAAGAATTAATCTTGCATTCGCGTGATGTTTTGCGATCTCCTGGAAGATTGTCCGTTTACAAATTGATATTCCTGAGTACTACTGGCCGGTCGTTAAATCACCAGGGCACATTGAAGACGTTATCACACACACGAGTCCTTCATTTCAGTATCGGATTACGGAAAAACGAAATGAAACGAGGCAAACGATTTAACTGAGTCGAGGATTTGAACCTGAAGGTTATACGAAAATTATACCCATATGTAATACTCATCAGTCCATTGGTGTTTGCACGGGCGAAACTGAAAAATAAGGGAGGAAATTGCTGCTGTCAACGAAAATAGTCAATTTCAGGCGACTGAGACGCATTCACTCCCACTGAGGACTATTTCATTCTTCTCGTTCATTGCTGTGGCATGACCGTCCATAGTACTTAAAGCAAAGCAGTATGATAAAGCAACAGCTGCGTTCAATAGCTCCATTTAAAATTGCCCACGGCAAAATCTACGTTACATAAAATCCGTGCTCAAAATAGAGAGAGAGAGAGAGCTTCGCGGTTCAGTGGTGCGTGGATTGGCCTTTCCCTTTCAAGAGGACACCCAAAGCCTAGTCAAGCATCGAAGTCTTCAACGTGAGCACCTAGACCCGTGAGCACACTCAACTCAGCGTACGACGCAAGCTTCAAAGCACCTATCTCACCCAGGCGTCACAGTCAAGCATGCCTTAAACGAGGAAATTCAGCGTGAAAATATTACCTGTTCACAATAAAATATGGTTTTAGCATTTTAAAACGTCAAATTTAAGCCGTTTATGAACCGTCACTCATTAAACCTTGAAGTAGGCTTGATGATTCAAGCAACAAATATTTTACTCTTTCAAATATTAAATCTGATATTTTATTTTTAATTATTTGAAAGCATTTTCTTCCAACTCTGACTATCGGGTGAATCAAGGTTCCACCGATGAGAAGAAAGAATTCGATGCCAAATTGGCTATTCCCTCCCAATGGTGTAAACAAATGGATAAATATTTTTTTACAATGTAGCCGCTGAAAGATTATATTGACCACATGATGTGTATTGGACTGCTAAGACTTTTCACGTAAGTAAATAAAGTGATATACGAGTAAATTATTGAACGTATATTACGTAAATAATTGAATCATGATTTTTGGACGTGCTGATTTACGTAAACGTATTATGACTTGTTATTACGGCGAGCACAGCAGTATTTCCGGGAGAGAGTCGATGTCAATTGATGTCATATTACGAGATAACTTTATATTGTATACTTCAGTACTTTACGCCCACGATTTTTTCGATTAAAGAATATGTTTCACGTGGATAGACGTCCATTTTTGTCAACTTTGAACCTCTTGACCTTTGACCCGAGGAGCATATTGGTGTGTGCGGCGGAAGTGCGCCAAAAATGGATGCAATATCAGTCGACACCTAACGAAAAAAAATGTTCTATAATTGACGTCCTTTTCCGATTTGCAAGCACGTTTGGAGTGACAAGCAGTAAGGTAAATAGCTAACAATTTTGAATCCCATAATCACTGGCTCTAGTATTATAAAAAAATTGGAATTGCGATACAGATAACGTAATTTCAATCGATAACTATCTAGAACGATGAGTTCCCTACACCAATACCCAGGGACGACGTACTTGGACGGAGGATAGAGGAAAACACGCAAGGAGGCCGGGTGTTTCACGTGGATAGACGTCCATTTTTGTTAACTTTGAACCTCTTGACCTTTGACCCGAGGAGCATATTGGTGTGTGCGGCGGAAGTGCGCCAAAAATGGATGCAATATCAGTCGACACCTAACGAAAAAAATGTTCTATAATTGACGTCCTTTTTCGATTTGCAAGCACGTTTGGAGTGACAAGCAGTAAGGTAAATAGCTAACAATTTTGAATGCCATAATCACTGGCTCTAGTATTATAAAAAAATTGGAATTGCGATACAGATAACGTAATTTCAATCGATAACTATCTAGAACGATGAGTTCTCTACACCAATACCCAGGGACGACGTACTTGGACGGAGGATAGAGGAAAATACGCAAGGAGGCCGGGGTTGCTTATCGTCCCCAGGCATAAAGCACAATCCCAAACGTCCACTTATCCTTCCATCAATGCAAACGATGTTCCGGAAGGGAACTCTCAAGTAGGGGCTTGAATGTGTCGGGCGCCCTCGATCATTACAGGCGACCATTATTTTATCAGACGGTCCACAAGAGCGGTTGCAATGGGATCCGAGTGGATAATAAGCTTGGACTGAGGTCCGTCGACGGTGTGGATCTCCCAAACGGAGGCGACCAAGCGGAGAGAGAGGCAGACTCCACACGTCTTCCACACAAGGACGCCACCTCTCCTTTCCATTTTCAAGACATATTACGACGCACCTCGGCAGACTGCACAGCGCAGTACTTCTCCAACATTTTTACGCAGACAAACCCTTTATCCCCGCCTCCATGGACCGATTCTAAGGTACTACAGGAGTAGGAATATCAAGAGAAAGAATCGAAAAACTACGGAAAACAAACTTAGCGTGATCTTGTTTTCTGCGACATTTTGGCTTTAACGACTGACGTTAATTGCTATTAAGTCAATCTTCATGAAACCCATCCGTCCACTATGTCCATATATGGAGCATTTTATTCAATAAAATATCAATTATAGTAATTTAATTCCTCCCCTTCATTCCACTCATCTGTATTGATGCATACCTCAACTACGGACACCCAACATTTCCAATGAGACGACTTGGGGACGGGTTACCCTCCACAACACCGACGAAATGAGGGTTGACAGGATTCATTTTTAATTTTTTAATTACTTTGAACGGTTTTTCGGAAGTAAGATTGTTACGACTTCACGGGTTCTTTGATGACATCGTGAATACGTATTTACGTATTTATAAAATTTTATCGAAAATAAAATCATTTCATTAAAACAATAAATTTAAACGTAGGCGAGTTAATGTTTTGGAATATAGGCATAGGGATGAAATGAAAAAACCTTTTAAATGTCCATACTGCCCTTTCAATATACATCAAACGTACAGCAGTGAAGAATATCCTTTATCCTTCAAGTGTATAAATACGATATTTAAGTCTTATGGACGTTTGTAGACCTCTTGATAATGACGCGGGAAGCATTGAAACTGGTTGATGAGCGTTAAAAGCTTGGAAAATTACAAAACTTTTCTTATTCTGTATGATATCCTGCCATTAAAACAAAGTCGTGCATTAGCTTTAATTCTTGGAAACGAGATTTTGTTTATTTCATCATTAATTATGTTGATGCTTTCACGAATTTCGGCTGGAAACTGCTTATTTTGTTTTTCGAACGTCCCCAAGTCAATACTTGGAAAATTCCATCACCCCATTTCAATCGTTGGAAAACATGAATTGTTTCTCTTCGAGCAACGATTTCTATTTTCAGGGTTGATTTTAGCGTGATTTTTACTCGCATTTTAACGTTAAATTACCTACATGAACGATAATCAATGCAGAAGATTAACTTTGACACGAGCGCATCACGACCAATCAGAGGTGGACGTTGCTGCGGACGGCGCTGACTGGTGGCTCCACGGACAGGCACGAGTACTGCCGGAATCACCGGCGACGCGGCACGCGATAAGACGAGACAGTGACAAGCAGATTTCGGAAAAAAACTATAGTTACCATTTGCTGGCGATTGGCCTTAATGACGAGTGACCTCTATTGAGCATCCATGCAGCCATAGAGAACAGTATTGCGGAAAACTGGTCCACTTCAAACAAAAAAACTCGCACGCGGCGGAATATATAACGACATTCATCATCCTGAGGAACTAATTACAAAATGTAAAATGCTTCCGTTTCCTTCTTTTCTTTTGGCTCCGGGCAACGTGCTGACCTAAATAGGCACTCTGCAGCACTATAATATGAGACATATACCTACTTAAATCTACGAATGATGAAATAGTCGACAGCGTTATAAGTCTGCATGAATGAAAATATATCTCATCAAGAGGCGATGGGTTTTTTTTCGGAGCGGAGTTTTCAACACTCCGAAATACCCTCTCTTTCACGGAAATAAGAAGAAAACGGTTCGCGAGAAACGAAAAAGCAGAAGCGGACGTTTTACATCCGCGTTCATCTCCGAACGGTGAGCGGCTACATTATTACCCATACAAAACTCGAGATATGAATATGTATGTAAATTAGCAACGGAAAGGAGATCTACATTAATTTCGAAGGCACTGTCGATTTTTTCCTAAGCCGTACTAAATAAAAAAAAGAGGCTTGAAATGAACCTTCATATCTCCTTTAGTATTTCTCATTTTTTTCCCGTTAGGTTCAATGAGACGTGAGTGACGAGCCACATCGGAATGCGCCATCGCGGATGCTTGTCCCACGCGGATCACGTGACATTCGTCCCTCCGATAGCACACATCAACAAACGCTAAATGAGCATCAGAGTTTTTTTTGGCAAATGAGCGATTTTCATTGCGGCTAATTTATGCCTACGCGATCCAATATTTTGTCAACTTCCAAATTCCGATTCATGAATTTCCTACGGTTTGTCTCTCTAACCGCCCGCGTCAAGCCACGTACGTACTGCGAAAACGGGTATTCCTGCGTCGTAGAGCAAACACGCACATCACGTGAAACGCTCTCGTGACTTATTTTATTTTTATCGAAAAATCCATCAAATTTTGTTCAATATTTCCTCATTATTTAAAAAAAAATAACAAGGGTGTCTAAACGAAGACCCATAAAAAGCGCCAGACCAATGTGCACTGCCTCCCGACACCATGTGCATATTCCGAGCACAATTTGGTTGGAGCGTATTTATAACGTGAATTGAAAATAATTAAAAGAGAAACAAGGAAGGGGAAGTGAAATACAGAGGCTTTAGTTGGGATGAATACCAGGGTTCTGTCTATAAAAGTTATGTTAGAGAGAACTGAAGAGATATGGTGAGCTATCTAAAAGGAAAAAAAAAGATACCCAAGAGTTTCAGTACAAACAAAAGTTACGGTAACTGCCGCGAAAAAGTGTTTAAAAACGGCACAGCTGGAAGAAAGGAGGAAATGAAAAAGTCAACACGGAGATGGAGATAACGATGGAAACATAATTAAATTCACCACTAAAGGAAGGCAAAACTCAATAGGGAACAGGACATGGCGGTGGAGATAGCATTGAGAAAATATGGGCGGAAAAAATCGTGCAAAATATCGGTGAAAAACACCAAAAGGTAAAAAATTTATCAGTGGGTCAAAATCTAAAGACAATAAAAATTGTTAAAGATATAAAACATGAAAGTAATACCCGATACGAAAGGACATTTAAGACATGTTTTTATAAGGTCGTTTGTCAACGTGGACGCGTTAGTTAGAATGGAGGTGGCCGGCATGTCTGATTTTAAACAAATCTGACGACGTTCTCTTTAACACGCTAACCGCTGTAACTTCACCTTAACTTAATGAGCGCTATAACGGCACACAAGACCTGTGATAACATACCTGAGTTTTGTCTGCAACCGGAAGTTTTCGAATGAAAATTCACCTTCAGTTTCAGGAAACATTGTAAAACTGGACCCCAGACAAGACCTCGCAAGTAAAATCGATAATCTACAGTCAAGAAAGCCAAGTGATGCACAAACGAGTACGTATTATACATGAAATCGAGGAGGAATATTTTATACTTTTAATCATAGGGCTTAATATTTCATCATCAGTATTCAAGGTTCTTCCACAGTCCGTTAGAAAACTTTCAATTTTATTTATTTTATTTACATAGTAACCTAGGGTATGTGGCATAGGGTGATCACACACGAGACTACTTTTGATCCAAAAAATACTTTTCCCTCCTAGCGCGGTCGGACAACGTTATTCTTATCCCTTATCGTTCGTGGAAAAAATGACATCTTAAATCTATCTGTTCTACACATAAAACTCTTATTTAATCAACAGGATCTCTCCCGTTCTAACGACAAAGGGCGCAAGTGCTATGGTGACATTTTAGAGGGACAAGAACTGATATCGAAAAGAACTGTAGATAAAACCTGAAGACCAAGGTCACCCAAGGTGAAGAGTCACTAGAACAGGGATTTCCTTCGAATGCCTCAAAAACTACGATACTACAGTTCATTAGTAATGACGATCGCTGAAAACTGGGAAAGCAGAGGAGCCTATGGCAAGTGAAAGACAAAATTCGGACAAAATTGTAATATTATAGAATGCCGTAATGATGTGAGTACACTTTAATTTGATGAGCAACAAATAGAGAGTTAGACACGCCCATAAAACACCACATTTTTAATACGAAGGTAGGTTTGATCAGTCCGAGTAGAGCTCACCAAATTTTCCTCGAGCGTGAGGGAATCTCACACACCAAAGCAAGGAAATACAGTTTTGTTTTTTTTCTTACGCAACCAATCTGTTTACGGGTAGAACCCGGCAATTGGACAAGGGGGGGGCTCCAGCCACTAGCCAAATGCTTTACACACAAGTCTAGCACGTGGATCTAATACACAACAAAATTGACTCATGGTGAGGCGTGGAAGGAAGCCTATTGAGTAAGACAGATAACGCTGAAGGGACAATTCAAAGGATGGTAAAACGGTACCAAAAATCGAATACGAAAAGTACTTTACTTCATCGACGCCCGTGGAATCACTATTTACATGTATCATCAAGTTATTAAAATGAACATTATAATTTACTATCCGTAATCTACCGGTTAAGGTAGGTTATGGATTGTCACAACTACCAAATAAACATCTAGTTTCTCCTAACAAAACACAACCCAATATCCTCCTCTAAAACAAGCCCCCCACTGCATCTCTGTGTACTTCCTTCCTCCCTTCATACCATTCAACATCCCCATTCTATTCCTGCCCCTTCCTCGTTTGCCTAACATTCTCCCCTCTATCACAACCTTCAACAACCCAAAAATGGTAAAATAAACATTCAATTGAAATGATTATAATACTATAACGATCGTAAGTGTTTTGACTCAAACAGTTTTTTCCAAAACCACGACAGAGGGCATTAATGACATGAAGAACTAATGTCGCCTCCTTCCCATGTCCAATAGTAAACGAATACGGTTTTATTTCTGCATAATGAATTCGGCAATAATAAAAAAAACATATATTGTTGCATTTTTCTCTCGTAAATGACAATTGAGTACTGTAAATGCAAAGTGGTAACTAGGTTTCATCATTCATGGATTGGTTAAAGTAACACATTTGCAAACAGGATCATGATGAGATGAAACATGAAATCAGGGACTAAAATGTAGGTGAAAGTTTGCCAGAATATAAAGTCTTCGGAGGCTAATTTCACCAAAAATCCTATCCACAAACACCATTTACGCCAAAATGGGCACTGGATCTGAAGTTGAATGGATCGGCATATTTCCTGTAAGTGTAAATATTTGCTGCAAAAAAGTAGCAAAGAAGACTTAACATTTTTCCTTGAAAAGTAGCAAAGAAGACTTTAACTGATTTTTTTTAAATTTAAAAACATTTTAAGAAGGTTTAGCTGCGGCAGACTAGCACAAACCCCAACAGTAAAATTGACGTTGTCAAAATTGTGACCGACATCTAATCAGTTCCTTCATCTCTTGACAAAAAAATATTAAAATTCCATCCGTCCAGAACAAAATAGTTTCCCTTTTAGTCACGGCGCCAAATTTATTCCTATCGTCAGACATCAAAACGGAATCCCATTTTCGGGGAAATGACCAAACTGCGTTCGAAGCACCTACCTCAGCGAATAGATTTCCTCTACAAATCCGACGGTGATAATATTTTCATATGGAAACAACACTTTTCTGTTATACAAATTGAGAATGAATAAACCATGTAGGTCAAGCAGTCTGAAGGTATTAAAGAGATAGAGAGAGTGGAGTATGAATGGAGTGACGACGCCTTCGCGGCATTTCTCTTATCCACAGCTGCCACATTAACTCCCGAGATTTTATCAACTTTTTACCAAGCCCGCCCCACGAGTCGTGTGAACCCTTTTTATAATCGCGTCACGCGAGGCTTTTTGAGTGCCGCGAAGTTCTTTCTCACCCCAACCCCCTTCCACCCGGACCGCCATCCCTCACACGCCCGGGCGCGCGAAATAAAAAAAAAACCGAAGTCGCCACTCGCACACAAACGCCGCCAATTGCATCGTCACTCGCGGGGCGCGCGTGGAATTCGTGAGGGCCGGGCGAAGCGGACGTGGGTTCGGCGACTCACGACCCCTGAAGACCGCGGGGCTGGATGGCCAGGAAAGATGAGCGCCGGAGGGCTTAAACGCGTGCCAAAGGGGCGAGTATCCTACGCGAGACGGGACACATCGGAATTCAAACCTCATTCCCACTCGTGAGAGGCGGGAGGAGTTGAACGTTGTGAGGGAAGGAATTGCAGGAACTTCGGTGGTACACGGGGAAAGTGGCGGGAGGTGAGGCAATCCATGACCCGTTGGGCGCAAGTTCTCAATCAAATTAAAGGAAAAATTTCCGTTTCTTCCTGGAAAACAAAGGGAAGGGGATACCACTAGTATAAAAGTTAATGGGTACTGTGAAAAAAATTCCGGAAATATACATCTAATATTCGTAGACAAGAATAACGAATTTCGAATAAAACCAATATTTTATCGCATTTATAACATTACCTATTCCTCTGAAATTAAATCCAAACACTAAATATTCTTCTAAATGCCAACATTTTTTTTCAATGTCGGTCAAAGTAGATATTCAAATAGTTTGCAACAATGATTCCTATCGTTACTCTTCATAGTGTTTATAAGATGAATAATACTACGAGGTTAGATTTCCTAAAATATACGAAGAAATCCTTATTTTAATACCAAAAAAAATTCAGTGACTACATTACGTTTGAAGGGCACAAAAATAATTAAAAATCGAATTTCATACGTCTTAAATATGACAAAACAATGGATTCCATTTAAGTATAACAAAGAATTTCTTAAGTTTTAGAATCAAATACAGGTCACCGTATTCCATATTCAAGTAACCTAAATATATCAAGAGTCTAACACTATTTTTTCTAATGCACGTTTAAAGTTAATAAAACAGGCTAACATCGTTACTACATCAAATTAAGGGCCTCTTCGCAATGGTGTGTTTAGGATAAATCCTTAATAAATCGAATTAACGCTGCTTTCGAAAGAATACCTTGAATAAGCACCGACGAGAATCAAAAGGATATCGGCTCGGGTGAAATCAACGCAAACATTGCTTAAAACTCGAAAAAGCATGTACATAAAGGTATGCTAAACGTGCAATGTTTATGTCAAACCAAGAGTGCTCCTCCCTAATATTAACCCCACACTGAACTCATACTTTTTAAAATCGAAAGGATAATGTTTTCATTTAAAAAAATGAAAGGTTTCCATGGTTAAGACTTTCACGAAACATAACAAGATTTGAAAAAGCTTCGACTGGCATTCAAGAGCGGCGAAGGATGCAAGAAAAGTCCGCGGGTAATGTGGCGGAAACGGATGGAGGCATTGCGGATGCTATTTCGGCCATTCTTTCACGGCTTTACTTAAGCATAGGACTGCTGCTGAGGATTAAGGACAACTCGCGTCCATTAGTGGATGTTTTATTCACGCGTATTTGAAAACCTGACGCCGCCGGCGCAAACATTTACGAGAGTAGTTTTCGACGACCTCCCCTTTTCCTTCCCCACACCCGACTGCCAATGAGGACGGAAAACAAAATAAAAAAAATAAAAAACAAACCACATCCGTACCGTTGGGCTGAAATTGAAAAAGACTGGCCAAAAATCCATATTTTGCACATTCTAGTTTAAAATTTACTACTAAATGGTATATACTTACCTATAAAAACTAGCATAAAATGCTCTATACAATAAAGGTTGTTTTTTCTACAAACATATACTAAAATAAAATAAACTTTCTTCATTTTTGCTGCTTTAATGAACTAAGAAAATTACGTTCAATTCCAGTAAAAAGATGAAACATTTTCTTAACGTTTTCAACGAAAACCTGGAATATGCTTTGGGCCAGTAAAATATTAAATAACACCATATTTCAATAAAGTATACATTTTTGAAGGGATATCGAGATATTTCTTCTCGTTTTCAACATTTGCACACTAGCCATCATGGTAATCAATTCGGCAATGTTAGTTATATTGGCAAGGCAGCCTAACCTAATACTAGCCACTAAGCCAAGTGAAATTTACACATTCGAGTAGGTCTGCTAATCCATCTCCCTGTGACGTCTGTGGTTTCCCAGGAAGACCTGGGGCCCGAAAACTCACACAGCGTGGATGAAAAAAGGCCGATGGTACCTAGAGGCGTCCCCGGGAATCGAGGCTTTAGATCAGCTTTCCTAAGCCATACCCAATATATACTACTACCATGTCTAACAAACCTTGCATAAACTTTTATACAAGGGCATTGTTTTTATTCAAGAGTGGTTGTGGATGAATCTGTGTGTATGAGCCTCATTAGTTGTTGCTTCTCTCATGCCTCCCTCGTTAGTTATTGTTACATCTGTGTGGACTACAGACGCCGCATGCCGTTCATAAAAATTTTCACAATACTAAAGCAATATTTAATTAACGAACTCCAAATAACATTTCCAACATTTATTATATACATTTTTTTATGAAATTGGGGATTAACATGTCCCTCTAACTCCGCGTACTCCTCCCTGAAGTCTACGCCAACGCCTCTGTTTAACATTCATTTGTCAAACCTTTTCCACCTAATTTTCTCATTATGCAAGCAAAACCTTTATGACTGCTATAGGTCTCGAGTGCATATTTAAATGAAAATTTAAAGGAGAAGCTCTACTACACACTGAGAAAGAAGAATAATGACCCAAACTGCATCCCTTCCACAGGGGATATGGCATGAGAGGGAAATAGGACCAGTCGCCGGTTCGTAAATTTCCTACTTATTGCTGATCTGAACATAAAATGTCATTATTGACAGTAACTAGAATGGATTTGTGAACATACAGGGTCGGCCTCCAAAATAAGTAGTCTTTTTCCATCGTCTTTTTCAGTTGAAAAGGAGTTATCAACAAAGAGTTTGTGCCTCAGGGACAGACGGTAAACGGTAAGCTTTTAGTGAAAGTCCTAAAAAGGCCGCGGAAGAGAGTTCAACGCGTTAGGATGGATGCCTTTGCCAACTGAAGCCTGAAAGACGACAATTTGCCCACCCATAGCAGCGCCTTCCTCGTGAGCCCGGTCACAAGGTGACAACCCTGCCCCATCTGCCCTAAGGCCTCGATGTGACACCACCAGACTACTTTTCGCTCCCAAGAATAAAAAGTAGCTTGAAAACAACCATTTTGGAACGCCGTGAAAGAGGCCATGAGGAGATGGCCAACCGAGGTATTCGTCTACGACCCCCAGGAAGCGTACCACAACTGGTAGTGGCGTTGATGTGCCGTTGCACAAGGGTGGAATTATAAACAATTTTAGTAATGTGTACGTTGATTTCTGCATTAACTTCTGCCACCGGATTTATTCTACCTGTTTGTAGGGACAGACCATGTAAGTAACAATAGTATTGTTCATCGATTGAAAACTTTCAACTTTATTAAACTTCATACGGCGTAACATTTCGTTTTCCACATATTCTTCGGCAAAAGGTAATCGAAAGACATAAGCACCGCATGTCTTTCAATTATATTTTTAAAACAGTGAGCTCTTACCATTCATTCTACAGGTACTACTGTACTTTAACAAGCACAAACAATGAATTAGCAAACTCTCACTCCTGATTACTCCATCCAATAATATACGTCGACATAAAAAAATAGCTTGCACACTCCTGACGCCCTGTGGGTCACAAGCTGGTCAGGTTCTACACGCCGTACATCCCTGAGACACGCGTGACCCCAACACCATTAAGCGGCTGCAGCGAGTTCCTTACCGAATTTCCTGGCCGCGTCACTTTCACTTGACTAACTCGTGCCGAAGAACTTTACAAGTGCTTCATACTCATCAACAGGAACACAAGAGGGACTTCACTATCGCGAGCTGTAACAGTAAACGGAATAGGGGGAATTCTACGGACTAAATCGAATCAAACTAGTTATCGCAACCGTAGTAATGCCATGTATTCACTTGACTGCGATTAAATGGTACAATAATTACAAGACCAGTTTCAGTTTGATGTTAATTTTCATTTTAAATTCAATAAAATAAGTATTATTGAACATTTTCTCGAGAATAGGGTAGTGTTAGAATATTCGACCATTTAGAAACTACCCAACTGGATTTTATCCAGGCTGCATTTCGCGAAGCGTCAACTCACAGGGCGCTCGCTTACGGCGGCAGTTCAGCCGATTGAACAATTGTCGCAGGAAGCCCTTCAAGGATCACTTACGGCTTCGAGATTAGGAGACAACAAAAAAACCCAGAGAACAAGGAAGCAAAGAGAAATGATGAACTTTTCCGCAGACTTTTCATGACTCCACACCGTTTTTATCATTAACAATTTGCAATTCTAAAAAAGTAATGAAAAAGGGAATGACGAAATTAAGTTCATATTAACCATCTTTTGTTGGAGATGGAACATAGAACGGTAAGAGGATTAAGAAATTGTCCTGAATTACTCATATATGGACTTATAATTAATTTTTTTAAATAAATTTAGGAAATTTTGATGCAAATCTGACATGAATTAATGATGCTTATTTCTCCCTTTTTGCGGTCCGCATGATATTTGGCAAAAGAATGCGAATTCAAGAATTAAAAAAGAAACATGCTCAAACACTGTGGCTCTTATAATTAAAGTTTTAATTACTAAATGAGTTAAGGTAATAACTTCTGTCGGTTTTATTTCATTCTTTCATTTCGTTTTCGGCTCTTAACCTTCATTATGCCTCGTTCCCATTTAACCACCTCTATTGCATTTCGAAATGGCTCCCTCCTAATCTTCTTCCAGTCTAATTTTTAGTCATCCCTCTTTGCACTACTTTCCGAAAATAACAGAATAACTTAACACAAGATTCCTCAAAAGCTGAGTGAAAAAAAGGTTATTTCCAGGAAAGGGAAATGCTAAACGAATGCCAGTCCTGGTACCATAAAATATCAATGAGAATACAAAGTTTCCAGGATGAATACACGTAGACTGCGTAATACAATTATATACGGAATATAATCATAAATATATATTTAATCTTAAAATGTTTTTGTTGGTGATTCTGCAGTTCAAGAGCTTGAACACTAGAAAAAGCGGTTATTATGGACTGGATACGGTAAATTGCCATATCGATCACACAAATGTGAAGAAACAGTCGCAGAGAGCATGGAAATATATTGAGGAAGATTTCAGTTCGGGGGGAGAAAACATCTTTAAATGTGGTGGCGAGACATTTTAAGGGGGGAACGCCATATTCGGGAATGCTAACGTAGTCCCTCGCAGGACTTATCCGGGAACCTCGGTAAAAGGTGCGCTAAAGATGTGAAAGTGCCATAACGAATTTTCAACGTATTTTTAATTCGGCACACGGGTGTTGGCGAGGGTGTGCGCGCTCCCAACCTTTCCCCTCGTCCCTTCGGAAGGTTCGCTCCCCGCGGAAAACTAATTCCGACGGCGGGGTTCAGGTCGGAGGATGGGGGGTGAGAGAAAGAAGAAGCCATTTGATAAAAAAATAAATAAAGAGATCCGTTTCATTCGAGCCGTTTCCTTATTGGTGTGCCACGACCGAAAAACGTAAACGAAACCCGAACCGAAAGGGGTGGAAGGGGAAAAGGATTGGGGGGGGGGTGTCCGTTCGAGAAACTCTGCGAGCTGAAGTACATAAATATGCATTAAAACGCAAAAGAGGAAAATAAAAGAATTCCAATGCCACTTCTCCCTCCCGCCCTTGTGGAGAGAGAGACGCAGGGGACAGGGTGGAGAAGATCCACAACACGCACGCGTCTAATCCACCCCTGAGATCTTCCCTCTTCCCCCGCCTACCCACCACGCACCGTCCCCGCGATCGTACGTAGATAACTCGGGAGGGGAGGATGAATTTGCGAGCGCATTAGCGAACGCAAATACCCGAGCGGAGGAAATTAATTTAATCGGCTCCGCGGAACTGCGACGAAGAGGGTAGGGAGGGCAAGAGGGAGGAGAGAGCAAGAGAGGGAGAGAGAGCACGCAATCACCAATTAAACAGGACTACTCGAGGTGCTGTCCCACACGTCCCAACAGTATCATCACACAGGAAGGGAGGAGGAAGGCTCCGTCTCCCCCCTCCCCCCCACCCAAGCGCAACGAGGATTGTGGAAGGGAGGATGGGGATGTGAAGGAGCAGCGAAGCCGTGTGTAAAACGCCTGGACACTGCACGCGAAATGCAAAACCGACACACACGAACAGTTTACAAGAATGATTCATACATTTAAAAAATACACAGGATGCGTGCAGGGGCAAGATGCGAATATTAAAGTGGGTGAAAATTAGTAGCCAGATGCAAGCAACAAGGGGTAAGGGTTGGCGATCAAAAAGTAACATATGGGATGGCGTCGTATATGAGTCAAAGGTAACGGATAATATCCACGTATCATAAATATAGTGCTTTCGCACAACCCCGCATTATAAATAGAAAGTCACAAATTAAACGGAATTTAATTTTTCTCGCAAATTAAAGGGTAAAATAAGTTCGTTTCTACCAATTTTTGCACAAGTTAAAGAATTTATTAGACGCTTTCATTTGCGAGTTACGTTTAATTGGTAACTTTATATTTATGAATTTATACAGTAACCCCTCGTACACTGATGAAGGTACCCAGAACCAATGAAATATTAAAAAAAAGAGTTATTTTCGTTTCGATTAACCTTTCTCAAAAACAATTGTTCGTCATTTTAACTATATATACAGGTGGGAATCGAGAATATATTATTGCCGGAATATTTTGGCAATTTGGATATTACCCATCCAGTGGGTAAAGTAATCGCGCACTCTGAAATAAAATGAATATTTCGAAATACACTCACCTTACACATTCAGCCAAAAAGCAGGAAACCCAAAACAACAACAACACCGAATGCGAATTGCTAAATTTACTAAATAGAACGATATTTCGAAATTATTACGAGACACATTTCTACCATGAAGGCATGGGGGGATTTGGCACCAATGGTCATAAACGTTTAATAAATATAAACGAAAATGCCGACACACTCAAGTGAGGACGAACTATTCTAAAAAACAAATGACAACAGTGCAGATAAATTCTCGTTGGTGCCCTGAGAAGCACACTCGCTTGGACCGCGTTCAGGTTTCGTGCGAAGAGAATTAATTTTTTTATTTATTTTAATTTTAGGCACGCGTGCGGCTAGGCCGTGCTGCGCATAATCTAATCACCGCGGAAATGCTGTCCAGAGACTCACCTGTGAGTGACACATTGACGTCCACACATTTGATTGACAATCCTATACTGGGCGTCCATCACTGGGCTTTTTGCTTGATAGGCAACGAGTGGAATGTCGTCCACTGTTGCCGCATTTCTAAGAAAATAAAGATGAGCTCCTCGATCCACGAAGTCACGGGGTCCGAAGTTTGGCATCATAGGCCATGAGATCTTCGCACGAGGTTTCTGAACTACCATCGGGGGGAAATCTATCACATCTCAAGAGGAAGGAATAGACAGGTTTTGACGGTCCCCGGAAACTAACAACTTGGACTTCCAAGTAGTTCTTCGTGAGAACCAAAATCTCCTCCCTTCAACTGAATTATTTCCTCATTCATTCAACTCTTAATATTTCCAACCCCTTTCACGTTCTCAAAATTACCAATTCTCTACCTCACTCATCCCAGCTTTCTCCTTGGTTTTCCCTTCGATATAAACCTCCAACGTCGAACTATCTCCTCTGTCCACTCTTCGGCTTTCGAATGGCGAAAATTCCTCTTCTACCTCACGATTTTAGCACTCCTTCCTCCGTCATCCTCGCGGCCCAACTTACACATACATATATTCTACCAGCCAACACCTCAGTGATTTCAAACACAAAACGAAACCTCTCGAGACCGACACCGTGGACTTGGACCGGTGACACGGCGAGGGGGCAATGCGCTTTCCGTCGAGATGAAGCAACTTTATAAAGTCAAAAGCGATGCGAAAGCTTGCTCACGAAACACTCGTTGACTTCACGAAATTCGCACTGCTCTGACAAATCGCGTGATGCCCGTGCAATCGTCTGCCATTCATTCCCGAACACGCAATGCTATTCAATTAATATCTGCGGACGCTAAATGGTTTTCGTAATGTGATCGCTAAGAATTCCGTCCCACTTTCGAGATCACTCGCCCTCCCCTTGACCTCCAATCTCGGAGCTATTCTGATTCGGCGATTCCGGGGGAGTATAGCGACCCCTTGTAGGAACCACTTCCACCCTATGCCGCTTTCATAATTCTGAAAGCATACAAAAATATCATATTTCATATGACGTGTGCGCGTATACGCGAGTACATCATCTTTTCTTTCTATCTTCAAAGAGATCACCTTTGCGGAGTTCATCAATGTTCGATGCACACGCATGCACGTAGATTAAAGTTTTTCTTTACAAAAGATTAATAAAAAAGAAAATTACTCGCTTCAATATTACTTTGGTCCCAGCCACCTTCACCAAAGTACGAGGAGTCATCGGATAGCCACAAGGAGTGCTATGTGTGCGTGTGTGTGTATATATGTGTATATATTTATGCATGTATAATTATAAATATAATATAAATATATTGAAGGAAAGTCTCACGGATGTGAATAATAATATTTACTAGGAATCGAGATCGAACAAAAACAAAGCGAAACACATTCATGAATCTCATAAGTATTCCGAATATTCGGTGGCCAAACCACCTTTCTCAATGGAGAGAACGGTTTCTCAGTTCCTTTTCTCCCTTGTGAAAGGTGATTTGGCCACCGAAAATTCGGAATAAATGTGCGTTTCTCGGTGTTTTTGTTCTCTAGCGCTATCTCGCTTCTTCGAGTTCCCACTTTCTTAATGGTAGGTGTCCTTATACGTTTTTTCTATTTATGTTTTTGGGTTCTATGTATGTATATGTGTGTGTGTATATATATATATATATATATATATATATATAATATATAAACATATATATTAATTTATTTGGTAATTGTGTCCATCCAAAAACCTACCTTAACCGGTAGATTACCTTATAATAATAATACACACACACACAAAAACCCATACACATATACATACACACACACTGTTAGAAATGAACAAATACAGATACAACATCCACTCTGAAGCGATTAAAATGCTAGGGGCAATATTTGCCATTACCGGCATGGAAGAGTCGAGAAATAGCCACCCTATAACAAAGAGATGCTCCATTAACGTCGAGAACAATTAAATGGGACCCAATCGAACAAATCCCATTGTGTTTCATTGTCTTCGTTAAATATTTAATAATACCTTCAGTTTACCCTCAAATTCCATAAGCTCCACTTAACCTGTATATTACAACGGGCGGACGACTAAGGAAAGTTCAATGTTCCGTGGAGTGAAGCTAAAAATCAAATTTTAAATTACTTGTGTGCCATTTAGATACACTATTTCTTTGATTCCCATTTTAACATTTCCCAGAGCGGGAGAGTGATCAGGTTTTTCACACTTCAGGGAATGAAGAAACAAATTTCTTCGCGTGAAAGGATCAAATTCGCAAAAATAATTTAATCTTCCCAGTGCAGGGGGTGAGCCAGTGGTTGCCGAGCGAGTTGCCAACGAGAACGCCCGAATTTGGCGAACTGTTTCTGACGCGGTGGAGCAGGAAATATGATACACAAACCCAAGTTTTTGCCGCGTGAATCTGAACGACTGAACCCACGCGCTTTTCACATAAATACGTGGAAAGCTGATCCGTGATGCATGAAATCCCCCACCCCTCCCGGGCTCATTCTTCGATGGCTCAGCTGGAGTTTTCCGAAGCTTTAAAAAACTTCGCACTAAATGCGATGTGCTTAAATACTATTCCATTTCGATAACGAATTGCAAGGATGATAACCGATATAATTTGCGGAGTTTTTTTGCGGGGGGGGGGGGGGAGAGACGAAGGGATTTTTGAATTAGAGACGAAAAAAGTTTCGGTCCAGCCCCAATTGCATGGAAACATAACCTCCTCCTCTCTATTCCTTTTTCTTGCCATTCTTATTATCCCGGTTCTCAAGATAACTTCCGAAACTCAACATCGGGAGTAAACTGAAGGGATTCAATTCCTTAAACATTTCCCCAAACACATCTTTCAAAACTTGAACAAAACCTTTTTCTGTAAGCGAAAGTTATATTTATCATCTTTATATGATAGGATACACGAGCTGCTTTTTGACCCAATACAAATTTCCGATTACTATACGTATTATAATTACTACGACGCTGAAATTTCAGGTAAATATGTTCTATTAATATATTAAGACCTCTCTTAGTTTAATAGTCTCCACGCATGATTTCTTATTTTTGGTCAAAAAATTTTATATTCTTCTAGGTTTTTACATAACCTTTAACAGAAAAATTATACGCGAAAAGCAAATTCAGCATTATTCAGGAGTATCCTAACGACGAGAGGCATTTTTAGATGGGTCCACGGAAAATTCGCACGGTACCGTAAATCTTTCAAGGAAATTAGCGCTCTAAAACTCTTTTCCATAATTTAAATTAAAACCCAGTTTACAGTTCCAAGTACTTCCCACTCTATATAACTTTGCTCAATCCAAACGATACATCTCCTCCTTCCATGACTACCCAAAATTATATTATTTTCAGTATTCAACGTAACGACCTCTCAATATCTCATATATCCACTTTTCTCCCTCCCCCGAATTTCTCCCGACACACTTCTTTCCTTAACATAGCATTCCCGTCACTTCTTCGCTTATCTTTCTTTCGGTCCAATTTATTTTCTCCATTATTCTCTACACACTCATCCCAAAATCATCTATTTCGCGATTTGCCAATGCTCAAGCATTCTAGGTCAAAAAAATTAAGTGCCAATAATTGCACGTATTATTGGATACGAAATATTACACCAATTATAAGATTTTACTAATAACAGCTTCCCGATATCTTCCAAATGTAAAGTTTTACTTTACATAACAGCTTTCCGGTATCTTATCTCAGCATTCATTTCTTGAAGTACCAGTACCTAAATATACCATGGTACATACTTAATATACCACGGTACATACCTAAATATACCATGGTAAATACCTAAACATACCATTGTTTTCACAATACTACACAGAGGAGATGATAATACACAGGATTTTTTATCAATCGTGATAAATACAAACCACGTTATATGCCGTATCGATACAAAACCAACCTTAACCGATAGAATTTAAATATTAATAATAATATATAAAAACAGTTTCAAGAAATAGAAAGAGTTACGTACCTAGACATGTCCAAAGACGTTAAAAAAAGGCAATAACAGTTTTTCTTTTATACGAGGCAACCACAAATGTGCCTCATCCTTTCCCTGTCTCGACGACGGCAAACGGAAAGAGACAGCAGGGATTGGGGAATGCAGGAGGCGACGTGGGAAGAAGGGCCGACGGGGAGTCGATGGCCGGGGGGTTGTCGACGGGTGCGTGCGGGCAGGAGTCAGACGGGATGAGAAAATCGGATATCGGGAGAGCGTTCTCATTAGCAGCACACGCAATGTCTTCCCCCAACCATACAGATGCGCTTATCGGATGAAACTACATTTTCAGTTAACAGCACGGGAAATATGAGCTGGAAACTTAAGCAGACACTAAATCGACCCGCAAGTGTACGCCCTCGATGTGACCCAGGGAGTTTCAATGAGACTGGGGAGCCGATACGTAAGCTCCAGTGTATAAGAGAGAGGCGAAATGACAGAGAAACGCCGCTATCCAAGTTATTCCGGGGTGGTTCCTTGCATTACGAAGCTGGGGATGTACCCATGAGGTGGATGACAGTCCCCGGTACAAAATAAGCAATTCCGGTAATCCAGTTAATGTTTCGCATTAGTTGTACACATTTCAAGAGTTCATGAAAATTCAAAACCACGCACATTTGATGCGTCAAATTATGTTTTTCGATCTACTAAATTTAAAATAAAATAAGTTTCTACATGCAACAATGTCAGAGAGTAAAAATCATTCGCCTTGAACGGGATATTACATACATGCACATTATACATTAAAATGCACATTAGCGGATGACTCAGTTTAAAGTTACTGTTGCGGCATCTCCCGCAGTTTCTTGGAAGTTTTAACATGTTTTTTTTCAATCTCTCCATCGTATTACGCTTCCATTGTTTCGGTCACCCAGGGCCCAAACCCAGCGGTAACCCTGTTCTTAAAACAAATCAGAGATGTTGATATTTTGAGCCTTTTTCTATCCCCTTTAATGTTAAATATTTTGATTTCGAAGAATCACTCCATCCTCCTATCGCCATTTAAGATTCAGCTATCTACTTCCCTGGAGCGATAAGACCCAGGCAAAAAAACTACTCTTCTCCAAAACCATTACCTTCGACTATTTCCCGATTCCCGCATCCTTTCAAAGGTCCTCAATTAGTGTAATTCGAACGCGATATAATAAATGCGACTCGGTCCAAAGTGAGCCCTTGGCTCCCAATTGACTTGGTGGCCCACGAAGGCTTTTGAGGGCTGATTGAATTGGCCCTCGGTCAAAAAAAGATTGTCCACCATTGACGATCCAGAGGATCGCCACTAGAGAAAGGGGGAGGGGAGGGATGATGAGGTGGGAGGCAGGTGGAGGGGGCAGAGTGGGTTTAAAGCGTGCTGGGATAAATCAATACGTTCGCGTGCTCGTGTGTAGGTTGGCGGCGGGATTGGGGGGGAAGAGACACCAAACACGATGACTGACCCCCACCCCCCATGGTCCCCCCGGGCCAATCGCACCAAAAGGCTGAAGCAGGAAGGAGGAAGAATCACGTCCGCTCGACCTCGGAAGGAGGGAGGGAAGAGAGGGCCAACCATGGCAAAGGGGGTGAGCACCCAGTATTTTCATCGCTTCCCCATTATTCGATTGCGCCCTTGGGGCTCGATTAATTAGTGAAAGCACCGCGTGTGAGAAAAAAGGAACGCGCTGCAGTAGACGTCACGTACCCATCGCGTGATCCTCACGTGAATGCCGGACTCCCGGGTGAGGCGGGCCATATCGCAAGATGCATTTGGATGTGCATTCCCAGTGAATTCAATTGGACAAAACTGTGCGATAATTGTTTAAAAAATTATAAAAAATGCTCCGTGTACGGAACACGAAAGTGCGTTCGTGACGGACCCTAGCATTTGAAAGTGGAGAGGAGATAGGACGTGTCCCATTTATTTTTCTAGCGAACTATTACAAAAGTATTCCGCTTGAAAAGCCAGAGCAATGTGCGCTTTTTCGTACTGATTGAAATGCACCACCGCATTCAAACTACGCCGTTCCATAAACTCCTGCCATCAGTCGTTCCCAACACAGTGCTAACACACTACGAATCAAATGTGGAATCTCGCGGACCTGCAACGTTTGGGCCGAATTGGGAAGAATATCGTATAATTGAATCCGCGATTTATGCGGTAAATTTGTTTGAACAGCCTAGAATTACAATGGAATGCGGTCACTACCTTCAAAGCACTAGTTTATTTTAACTTACGTGCAATGCCACCAGAGGATGAAACAGTCGGTAGGCAACAACAGTAGGGAATTGTTAACGGCTATTATGCTCCCATTTCAATTACAAATATTATTATATTCTCAGAAAAAATAACTTAATGATTCGAAAAATAAGTACTGAACAGTCAACACATACGATATGCATAAGTTGATATTTAGAAAGGTTCAACCTTAATCGTTTATTAACAATGTTTGTCGCTCCAAGGTTTCCGCGGCGTTGAAGGCGTCTCTGCATTTCCGTGTTCTCCATCCGCGCTAGTTTGTCGCAGTGGCGCTCTTATCTCGAGCTTATTAAATGAACCCTTCTCTTTAAAATTAATCTTACTAAAATTTCCAGTAGCATGTGAACACAATGGCAGTACCAACCAATAGGAATAGTCTGCGTATAGTTAGTGTCATAAAATCGTCTTTTTTCACTAAAGGCAACGAGCAATTGTTCACAAGGGCACTGCCCAGAACGTTTCTCCAGCAAATGCCTAGCATTCTTCGGTTAATATTATGATCTGCCTATGCCAATAATACATGAAAGGAGGATATAACTCAAAAGGCGAACTCGTGACTGCATGAAGATATTTCGCTCGTGATTCCTGGATCCTTAATGGCTGCGGGCCGCCAAAGGAAGGGAGAATGGAAAATCCCTCAATGTGGGGATACAAATGGCTGTGTCCAACCGTCCACTCTTCGATACGTCCCACACATCAGTTACGTAATTCAAGTTACAAACGCACTCATTAGGTTGTAAGCGGAAAATTGAAATAACTTGCCCCGGCACACGTGATAGCCCGACTAAGGAGGTGTTTATATATGCTAACCTTAAAGAGGCTTGAGTTTTAGTTTTTAGTATTGCTGTCTGTGTGGATGAAACTACTCGGCAAATACCGTTTTATTCATTTAATTGATACTCATACGTAACAGCATTTCACACTTGCAAAGTAGTACCGTTGTGTCGCAAACATTTGCGCCCTGACGAACTTGTTCTATTGTGAAATCTAGGAGGTTCAAAATGCAATATTAATTTGACCCATGGAGATATTACCTAAGCAGAAATTCGCATCAGCTACGCCCCACAAATTAAGTTCACTTATGAATACCTTAGTACATTAGCAATTGATTGAAATGGCCAATACCACAAAGACTTCAGTCCAAAGGAAGGAGGACTAAGTATTAAGTTCAGTCCACAACCGTTGACAGTAGATAAAAAAGACACAAATTAGTCACGACACTACATCGGCCGTAATCAAGCGTGCGTTAGGGATTAATTAAACTAGTGTGCTAGTAGTCCCATTCGACCCGCCAACTCCAACTCGAAAACGACGACAGGAATTGACGTTATGTTGGCGCACATTCTAATTGCACATGCGATATAACCGAAATTTTCACGAAACGACAGAAAGGACCAGAATTAATACGAGACTAAATAAAACCCAACACAACGGAATGAAAATCCGTAGTTAAGGAATGAAGGAGTGAACCACACGTGCGAGCGACACACTATTTCCATTTCAGTCCCATGATTCATTGCAGAAGACGCGCGCAGTGCCGTGACCGCGGAAACAACATCCGCTTCAAAGACATCCTCCTCTCTTCCCCATCACACCGCAGTGAATGATCGACTCTCGAGACCGCAAGACACACGCCATTCACTTGTGGCATTGCACTTTGCATACCTTGGCATGCCGCGGAAGGGGTTAACCGGAAAAGGGCCGCGGCGCGGGTCACGTGTCTCGGGCAGGAGTGAGAGGGTGGGAGGAGAGGGGAGGTGTCACGCAGGAGGGAGAAGCGGTGGCGGCAGCAAGGAGAGACACATTTCTGCATAGAACGGGGGGCAGGCGGAAAAAGGCGAGAGAGCGGGGGAGGGAGGAGCGTCCGGTTCGTTCGTGAGCAAGGAGTCGTCGGCCGACTTGACGAGTAAGCGACTAGCAGAGTCAGGCCGCGCGATACGCCTGCGGTGTAATACACACACGGTGAGCCAACTAAAATTACCACCGCAAGCATTTCCTAGACAGATTATTAATATACGCGTTTCGCAGAAATGAAGCCAAGACAGTGACACACGGATTTAAGGTTATATACCCTTGAACCATGCAGTGGAATTTTAAGCATCCCGACACCACGATATATGCATTTAAAAAAACGGAATTGCAGTTTTTTCCTAACGAAATTCAAAATCAAGGCAAAAGTTTAATAACGAGGTTAAACACCGATCTTTAAATTATAAAGCTATGCACTTTGCTGAGAGAGTCTATCTATGATGTCGTGGCAAATTATGAAACACTACAAAGATCGAAAGAAATAACCTAAAATGGTTACCAAAATTATTGTGACTCGCAGACCAGGAAGGGACGATACCCAGATGATGTATTAGTATTTTTAGTACCCTGCAAGCTAGGGTGTGTGGCAGGTGGAGGATACACACCAGACTAATTTGGACCCGAATATTTTTAACCTACCGCTGTCGGACATTATTCTGATCCCTTATTGCTCGTGGAAAAAATCACACCTTAAATCTATCTGTTCTACACATAATCTCTCCAATTTTATTGACATGACCTCACCTACCGCAGTACGATGGGGGTAATAATACACTTTCAACGTCACTGCTATAGAGACATTCTACCAATTTGGGCAAGTGATTCAATTTGTAATTTAACCTTCGCTCCGAGAATGACTCCAACCCTAGCTCCTCTTAATATTTTTGATATGGTTCTACAGGAGCACCTGTAAGTTTATCATATCAACGCTTTACAAATCTAGCTCCTCTACGCTGTACTCGATCTAATTCGGCAGATTCCAATTACATATTGGTACATTTTATTTGTTTCCGCAATATCTGTGAGACCCTCTTGGCTGCATCCCCGTGAAATCGCCATTAGGTTTATTTGCTGGGAGATTATCTAGGGTGGAAAAGTTAAGTGACTCATTCGTTGCGCTGTGACCGCGAGTATGGGGATGTGTAGGGTTGGGGTGGGGAGGGGGGTATAGAATGTCGGAAATGAGCGGGGAGACGAATGCTTCGGACGCGATGGAGTTGCTACGCGCGCTGTTCTCATTCCGAAAAATGAAACACATGACAGGGACAAACAGCCTTACAACCCCAATGCAGTTCACCATGTGACACTTCTCGCGTGCGAATACCCGAGCCAACTGATCCAAATGAATCAGGGATGTCACCAGAGGAGAAGAATCTAGCCATTACCCTACATGTTCATGCCCTTCTAAGAAATCGCTGGAATTCGACACCTATATACTTGGCATAGAATACGCTCTTTGATGGAACCAGTGACCTGAGAGAATCCTACCTAATATGTCCACATCAGCGGCGTGAAAAACTGTCTGAAGTTGACAATAACGTGTTTAACGACACGAAATGCACTCCCGATTGGCATTTTTACCCAGGAATGCAGACTGAGGGGGGGAGTGCTTATTTCAGTACTCCACGACGATATTTGGCATTGGGACGCACGCAATATGGAAAAAAATCGCAGGAAAAGCGTTTTATGCTATGTCATGCACATAGTTATCGTTGATATAATGCATCCGGAATTTTCGCTGCCAGGACAGCAAACATCGTGGAATGATACGTTGAAACATTAATGGAGTCACGGTGATGACGACCCTTTGAGGGCGATGAGTGACATAGGGCGGGTGCGAGGAAGAACGCAATGTTTCGCCGGCTTGATTCAATGACTTGGGTAGTTACGGTCCGTTATACAGCTAGTCACCATCTGATTTTCGTCATTTCGTTAAATTTGTAGAGCATATGAGAAGACCACATTTTGCTACAGACGATGATACGATGACAAAATTGGAAAATATGCAAGATGAGAAATAATTATCCACTGATATAAAATCTGCATGATACGTGCGCGTGGAGATTACCTCTATCGCAATAATCTATGCGTAGCGTGAGAAATTCATTCATTTATTAAGAGTATTCATTCGTGGTGCCCGAAATGAGCAGTTTGGTGTAAAAAAAGGAGTGGGTTACCCACTTATAAGATTTTTTTAAACCTGGTATTCTCCGGAGAGTAGGAGGTATCTACTACCCTGCAAAGGTCACCAGGTACATAATAAACTCCCCTTTCCAATAAACATCTTATCCAATTCAAATATTGAAAATTACCATGCATTACTTTTAATTTAATCTACGAGTGCCCTTGACAGGGTGAAAAGTTATGAAGCAGTTTTATTACATGTTCAAGCTGAAACTAGCAAAAATATTAATTGGTATCGTACCAGTTATGGTAGGTTTTGGGTGTACGCAGGCTACACCACGGTACAAAGATAATTCCCTGGCCTCTCATAACAAAACACAACCAGGAAGTCGTCCTCCAATTTCGCATACTTCCTTTCATTCCGTTGAAAATGACTATCATATACCTCTCCATTCCTCGTTTGCCAAATATTCTCCCATATATATCACAAACTTCAGCATTCCAGCCCCAATCAAAATGATCTTTGTCCATCTTTCCCTACTCCTTTGAAACTCGAATATGCTTGAATTATTGATAGGTTCGTCTTGGAATAACGTCCGGTTGGAAGGGAAGAATAGGAATCCTGACTATTGCATCCATCCGGTATTGAATGGTGAGCAGTGGAAAAAAATCTGGATAGATGCCTCATGTTGATTATGAACTGGTGCGGCTCGTTAAGCGCTCAGGATATTTTCCCAGCTGACCAAAGTGGGAAATTACGCTGGCACAGGCTTTAGACGGGCGTGGAATACTGGCCTCTCATAATTCATTTACATGCGTTTCCACTCGTCAAATCTAGCAACATTTACGCTCAAATGAATCTGTCTTGGATGGAAAATAATCTTTGCCGAAGTAGAAACCGAATCAACTCTTCTGCCTGAACGATGTGCATTAGTAGTACTAAATATTATTTCGCAAACATCATGACAGTTTGTGGATTCGCCACCTTCAACACATTTAGCACAGTATGCATGGTGAGAGTTCATAACTAAATGGGACTAAACGTGTCCCTAATTCTCAAATTTTACCTTATTACACGTATCGACTATCTATAACGAAAATCAGGAGCGTATTACATGGAAATTCAGTTAAATATGCATCACAACCGAGAGTGCTAAGGCCTTCCTTTTATATTATGTCACAATATTTCATTTTGGAATTATAATAGCGTAACTTAATAATAATAAACGGATAACAGAAATTTTTCATAGTGGAAAATTGCTACTATTCGTTCTTTCTTATGCTCGAATCCCCCCACATCACGCCTGAAACTACTCAATTTGTAGTCTAGTAAACATGTTAGTATGTACGTATACATATTCAATGACCTATTTGGAAAGATGATCGACTTCCATTCGTACACACACTCTATTTAGGCACGTCTTTATTTGATGACACTCATATATAAACAAATTATTATAGCACTTACTTAAAATATATACGTAAAATGTTTGATAATGAACTAAAACATCCTGTGTAATTACGATGAGCGCGGATTTTATCAACTATATACTATAACTATAGATAAATGATTACTTATTTTCTTACACTTTACACAAAATGTCTTTCCATGAAAACAAAATGGAATGAATATTTTTCATCAGTCCAATCCCAGTCGCGTATAAGACGAATATATTTCATCAATAGCCAGTCAAAATTAATTTGATATAACATTCGTTTTCGCCTTAAAGGTAGTTTTATCATTTTCGCAGCCCGAATTCACAAGCGGAAAAATAGGACGACATATTAACCAAAAACAAAACTTGATGCCATAAAAATAATTCATACCTCAGCGGTACATACTTCTTTTCACTCTTCCCACTCAATATGCGCGTTTATACTTCTCAGTTGACCTTCAAATCCTGCCAATGTCTCTTCTTGAATTCGCTGAGTTTTTTTATGGCGTCCTTCCGGACATTTCCTGACCGGTTTTATTTTTAGATTTTTACGAAACAACAATGGGAGGAAGGAAGTATGCGGAATAGAGAAAGCATTTATTGCATCGCAAGGAGTCGGATTGTATTTTCTTAAGAGAGTCTAGGAAATGTATCAATGTTCTGCCTCTGTCTATCAAAAGCCTACCTCAAACGGTAGACTACCTAATAATAAAGCAAATTTATGTTTAGTTACTAGTGATAGGCTCCCCGATTTCCCATGGTGTTGATGTTCAATTCTTGTCGGTCCTTTTTCTTTCTTGTGTCCAGATAATCTTGATTATTGTATTGATTATCTTAAATAGTCTTTCAGTGATTCTGTCATTGTCCTTAGAGTCGCATTCAGTCCAAAAAAACGGTATCATTAGTTATTAGAGAGATCTGATAAAAGTTGTAACAGAAATCCTTCGGGCTAGGCACTTCAGCTTTCGAACGCCCGAGAGAAAAGATGAACGGCTGGAGATCTGTACGCGTGAATTTAAAGCAGAAGGGATGCCCTCCCTCGGAAAACACGGGCTGAAGAAAAAATAAATGAATGTATGCTTGAGAGGGGGCTTCCGATAACACTTGGAGACTCATCTCTTCACGAGGCCAGGGCGTAGGTCGTCGCTACGGACTAGCGACATCGTCGGCGATAATCTCCCGAAGCGGAATAAGCGACTCACTTTAACGTCTGGACACGATTCGCCTTGTTGAGTCCATCTGATTCTCAATACGATATAAATCGACTGGTCAAATCCTACGTGCGCCTCACGGGCTTCGTGCCCCCCTCGACCCTCCGCCAATGGAATGAGACCGGACGACACTTGTCGCGATCGCCGGCGAAGCCGAGAGGAAGAAAGGGAGGAAGCCCCAACTCTCGTGTTCGCCGCCGACGCCCAGGGAGAAGTAGGAGAAGGAGGCGTCACGGAATTCACTTGCGGGAAAGAGGAGTGCAGTAATCAGGTGTTCGCTCGACCCGAGGGGGGGGGGGTGTGAGGGAGGCGACGGACGGGGGAGGAGGGCGAAGTCGGGATCCGAAAACAAACCGGTTGTTCGGGTTGCGGGGCCCAGAACTCGTTTGCCAGGCGGCCGCCGCTACGCTCCGACGATCCGCCCCGACACTCTTAGCGGGGATGAGTTTCGTCTCCTCCATATTATAATACTACGCACATATACACTTTCCGAGCAGGGGGGAAAACCGGAGCTCAGCTCCATCCGAGGCCTAACCCTCACCACTACCGTATACGCGTGGGAAAATCGGGAAAAAACGGGCATGAAATCCGCTCTGGATGTTGCTAAACACGCTCAGGAAAATGAAAACACTGCCTCCCGGCGGTGCCATCGATATAATCCACTAACACAAATCGCGGAAAATAAACATGCGAGTGTTTATCCAGGGAATAAGCGGATAAGTCGGGAGGTAAGCGTTCAAAGAGCTTTACAGTTCAAAACTACAAATTTTGTTAGTGCTTACAGTCGAACGGTAACCATCGAAGTAATGCTCCAGCTGCTTTTTTATGAAGTTGCGTTCCAATTGCAAAAATTGATCAAAATACTACTTTGATCCCACGAGCATACTATTGACACAGATCCAATATTAGGAAAGGACTCTACTATATACATGGCTCTCCTGGAGTTTGTTTACGAGAGAGAGAGCGTGTGAGTTCTAGTTTCAACAGCGTCAATTGTCAAATTACGTGTGACTAGAACAAAAGATCATTTTTTCAAAAGCGAAATTTGCGTCAATATGGTAAACATGCAATACTGGGTCACCTAATCATGCAAAGAACAAAAAATCCTTGTTCGCTCATAGAAACCCCCGTAATATCAATTACCTTGACACAAAGCCATAGTGTAAATATCTCGTACCACGTGACATATATAAATTTTACGATTCTTTTCAGGTGGTTTGGGAATTTTCTAGCAGCTATGATAACCACAATATCATTAACGAGTAAAAGACAGCTACATCCTTGATAAGACGAAAACCCGAAAAAAGTGTAAATATAGGAACCACAATATACAATGAATGAAATTTTTGCAGTTAAGTACCCTTGAAAGACGGAACCCTAAAAAACGAGGAAGGATAGCATCTAGTGTAGATTATTGCGAATAAATGGGATTTGAACCCGATAAAGGCGGAAAAAACTCAAAGACCAATGCTCGCCTTGCCTGTACTGGGCTTTTTTTGCTTTACTTGGTTAATACCTAGACGATATTAGGCCTATTTCCTATTTTAAACCATTACTTTTTCGGGCGGTAAAATGTTCACAGTAAATAATTCAGTTTAAGTAAACTGTAATATTATAATCATATTTTTTAACTATCGCAAGCGTTGGTTCAATCTTAGGCTCTTCACGTACCAGAGAAAACATAAGGTCCCCTGCGGTTCCGCTTTTAGCATGCATTTCTGCAGTGACAAAAGTCATCTCATTTTTGAAAAAATATTAACAGCATCAACGTTTTCCATTTCAATGTCTTCAAAAAATGAATTTCACCGTTTTAATCTTCACTTCGTGGAATCTGCAAATGCATTATAATATTGCAGTCCGTAACTTTAAACGGAATCACCATTGTTTAGGTAATTCTCCCAAAATGTATCACCTAGTTATAAAAACGCGACACTTTCCAAAAAGAATTTTGTTATTAAGACTGACCACGAAGGTTAGCACATTGCAAACCCGTCAGAGCAAATGCAAGCATCATTAAAACTGCGAACGCCATTCCAGTCGCCATCAACCGTCAACTGACCAAACGAAAAATACCACCACAATGGAGGAATAGTATAGAATGCCTCCGCCAGCCGAAAATGGGGGACCGAAGCCCACGGCCCGAGTCTCCATTCCATATAAACAGTGGGAATGGCGTCGACCGCAAACGGGGATTTCCGAGAACTTCCAATGCAAACCTTCCCGCTACAGACACGACCCTGGTAATTGGAACAGCGCAATCTAGGAGAGGGCAATAAGTCTCAGTAAGTCTGATGCGTAATTACGACAGTGAAGAGAGATGAGGTCTTGGGAACCTAGTGTCGGCGGCCGTGGGGAGGATCATAATGAAATAACGCAGAGTTTTGCATCCCGGAGGTCATAGGATCACCATAGGTCACGGAGGCGGTCCACGACGCTCCCGAGCGGGCGCAAGTCCGGGGGCAAATGGATGTACTCCGGAGAATGCGATAATGGCTTCGCCGCCGCGAAAACTTTTGTACACGCGTCCTAACCTCATTTCGGTTTTGAATTATGCAGTGGCCTTTTCCACGCCAGACAAAACGAAATAATAATAATAAAAATAGTGAGAAAAATTGCGCTGGGGCCAGATTCTGCGGAAAACATGATCAACTTTCTAGTTGAGGCATTGAGAGGAGATTTTTTTAAAAATAACTCGAGACGGAAAATATTTCATAAGATGATAAAAGTTGTTCCCGAGGGAAAGAAAAAAATAAACGAGTTCAACGTCAAATTACGAAGAAGTGTAACACAATGGGGTAACTTGCATTCTTATCCTATTTAAATAGCGCGAACCGAGTAGAAAATTTTATAAGCTGCTTAGATACAGTTGAATAGAACAGAAATAACAATATAGGAATTTTGAGAGGATGGGCATCACACGCTATTTTCAGAATCGTAAATCGCTAGCATTTCAATCAATGAAAATGTGGATAAACCATATGAATTTGTCTTAAACCATATCATTATTTACCATTTTAAATTGTAGCATAATGTGCATGAGGATGGTTCGGAATGGAATTAAAAAATTACTAAAAACGCATATTAAAAAAATCCGAAAAATGTCCATTTTAGGCCAACGCACTGAATGGCAAGTGATAAAATAAATTATTTGCCATTCGATGCCCTTCGTGATGTGCCGTCGGTAATTTCAGCGTCATGCAAATTGTTCAGGCGCGAAAACAGAGATCTCAGCTTCAATCGATTCCTGCAAAATCGTCAACAAGAAAAATTGAAAAATTTTCCGCGAACACAATGAAATCGGAAGACTACATCTTAGCACATCGTGGGACGAAAGTACGAGCTCGTATCTTGCCATCATTATTAGAAGATGTCAAAATATCAGATGAAAACTCGAAGATAACCCGAAAAGCGCATTTTTGGTTCAAAGGAATACTGTTTACTCGTAAAAATATATTAATATATATTATAAATACCATTACAGCATTCCTATTATTACTTTCACTTCTTTATCTTCACTAAGGAATATACTAGTGCTTAACTACATGAATACATTCAATAAGTTACAGGCATTACAATAGTTTTCGACGTATTTGTGCGACGAATGTACGCGAGAATGTCTCGCAAATAAACCACGTCTAGATTTGCACACTAAATTACGTTTTAGACAGAAAATTCTCCATTTAATGTCCCCCCACTTCCAAATCAGGGAATATCGACATGCATTTGCTGTAAAGTTGCTTTATGCCATACTAAGTACCGCAATCTAGTGCAAAAATCACTCTGCGGGAGAACAGACTGAATTCTGTCGCTAACTCCATTAAAATCTTACGGTAAGTTAGGAGTTGTGCTAGCAGAATCCAAGTGTCATTTTCCCATTTGAATTAGTAACGTTAATTTTTTTAAATTAATTGAAAATTATTGCATATGTCAGTTACTTGCATCAAACAGAAAGACTTTGCTACCGCTCCTCATCAAAGGAACAAATACAAATGTAATTGAACAGAGTCATATACGTATTTGCTCATATAAGACTCAAATTTGATATGATTTTATAGGAATCAGTCGATCCCCTAAGATATTTTAATAATAGCCATCAACCCTTTTCTTACTCTCAAAAAGACGACAACTTTTCAACACATTCACTTATTCAGCTACATAAAGGTCAACAATGAAATTTAATTGGTTCGGCTGGCTGGATCTCATTCTCCTCGCGTCAGGTAGAAGATCCCGCAGTTACCTCCGCTGTCCACTGCGGATTTCCAGCTAGTTCATCATCGCAGCCATAGAGTCACGGATTAGAAGAGTCAGAACCAATCGCGGAGTAAGCGAAGGAAAGGAAAAAGGATAAAGTTTATAGGTTTGGAGCGCTTTCGAAGCCCCATGAGATAGTTTGTCAGAGGATTTTTGCTGTCTCCCACGGAACTGATGAAAAACACGAGTGTAGATAGATTCTGTTTGAACTAGGAGGCAAATTGAAATCCATGCTGGTATCCTTGTTACGCTGAAAACATTTTGGACTGGAAAATTTACGCAACGGTTCACGTATTTTTTTATTGCACCAAATATTTATTATCTGTGAAAAGAAAGTAAATTATTCCGATGGAGACTGATATTACGACACTAAAAATACTTAAAATAAATAGTGTACATAATTTCTACACCCACAATTCAGCTTTACGCTAACTATCAAATCATATTCTTTATTCGCATTCGGCTGGAAAATACGCTTTCCTCTTCCCTGCCAAAATTACGCAAGCCCCGAGTGTTTACGTGGGGGGCATTGTCATTGCGTTTGCTTTTGCCGACTTTAAACTCCGCATACTCTTTTCGTTACATTCCAACTCCTTCACTCAGCGAGTGGGCTAACTGGATTACCTTGTTCTTGAACGACAATTACCGACGGTGCCTTTCATCGACAGATTCAATTTGTCAACGAGTACTTATAGAAGTGATTGCATATGCAACAGAGAGCTAAACCAGCGTAATTCTTGGAGCAAGACACAACCAACTAGTACTGGCAGTCGGAAAGTGGAAATCCACCTCAACGGAGACGCGTAAATACTTCATTTCTTCTTTCGACGAGTTTATGATGTTGAAAGTTGTCCCACTGAAGCGATTTCCTTCAGGTGAGGTTGTGTGTAATATATATATATATATATATATATATATATATATATATATATATATATGTGTGTGTGTGTGTGTGTGTGTGTGTGTGTGTGTGTGTGTGTGTACACACACACACATACATCAGCATATTTTTCTCTCTAAGTAAATATAAATAAAAATATATTTCTTTATATTTACCTAGAGAGGAAAATATACCAATATTAAGAGTCGCCGATTAAACCCACTATCAATTACAATGGAATGCATACTTGGCATGTTAATTTCTTGGCGGGCGCCCAACTGGAAGAGGGCGCCGCTCCACCCGGAGGGAGGCGGGTGACGCAACGGGTAGCGAGCGGGAGAGATGCAAAGGCGCCCTTCGGAGAGGCGGGCACATCACACGCACAGGTGGCGGCGTCTGCCCAGCAAGCCTTAGCCAAGCGACTCTGTCCAAAGAGATGTCTTCACCCGAGATTTAATGGCTAAACCATGAATGAACGGAAAATCCCGAATGACCGGTGCGGCCAAGTATGTGCTGTGCGACGCATCGACGAATTGGTCCAATCTCGAAATAAAAATTTCTTTCTGAAGCACCAGATATAATAACATCGACACCGATTGGATCATTTTCAGTAACAGACTTAGAATTGAATGCCGGTTAAATGGGAATTAAAAATATAACCTGTGGTATTTTTATTAGTTTTTATGCACCAGATCTTCCTTAAAGGAAACCATAACCGGCACAGGGAAAGGAACTGGCCCTCCTACCCTGATGTGTGAATTTCGCACGCCGTCGGGCTTAGTACTGGTGGGACTCTACAATCACCTACCAAACCGACATTCGGGTTGATTACTGTTTTTATGGATTTTTTTCATTTTCTTTAGATATATGTTTCAATATACAAGAAGTACTTACAGTGATACCACACAGCACATACGGGGACGCAAAATATGGAAGTGCGTATTCAAAACGATTGCCAGACACATTGACGAGGAAAATTTGGATTACCTAAGCTGTCTTCGCCGTTCATGCGGATCTGGCTGCTAAAGGTCACTTCATGGCGAGAAATTAACACATTCGGGTTTAAGGAGGGACTTGTTTCTTACCACGCATCTCACTCAAAGCGTTACTATTATACCGTCAGGTTGGTACTGATTGCGGGGAGGTTTTCATTCGTTACCCAAGATGTTCATGGAGCTAAGAAACGATATCACAACATGCCTACGAAAAACTATGAACTTTAAATCTAGGCTAGAATCTAAATTTGTCTGACGCACAGAAAATTTCACAGAGGAAACTAACGATTTTCATAGTTCTGAAGTCCTTTCGTAACGCATCGCTCGCAAGAAATCCAAATCACCAAAACGCGCGACTCATGATCGCGGACGGAATGGAAACCTCGACCTTTAAGACGTCGAGTTCCCACGTCGTTTCCTGACTGTATCTACTGGCACAAGACCGCAACGTCATCTAACATACTATACTCGCGTTGCGATAATCGTTCTACAGCGATTGGCCTTCAACGATATTAATTTAATTGCACGCGTCCGTTATACTTCGCCCCCACGCGAAATCGCTTTCACTTAGGGGCAAAACGGGCGAGAAAATACTTTCAATCGCATTGCGCACGCCCTTATCACGATGCGATTACTCAAATCAGGGCTGTCCAATTCACGCGACTCGCGAAGGTCCCAACGCTCGGTTATTTCACGGCGCCCTTCGGTCGTGTCGTACCTCCTACTGGAGGAGGTGGGGAAAGGGACAGGGGGGGGGTTTGGAGGGACAGGGGGAGGTGAAGGTAGAATGGAAGATGCTTCTCCGCTTTCTAGAAGCACTCGGGAGCCGAGCTTATTTACGCAGACGGACGTTTCCTGGAAACTCGAATATCAAGTGTGAAAAAAAAGGTTCGACGGTATATTCAATATCCTATTGTACGGGAGATGTTTTTTTAATACCTCTCTCGATGAATCCACGCCCCCCCCCCCCTTGAGACCCGAAGAATTCGAGACTTTGGACCACCCATCACAACCTTCCCTCCTCGCCTTACCACAGCCGATCCTTCCACCTCTCCAGTCATTCGCACCGCACGCAGTGGGGATTTCAACGAGGTGTAGTGCGTTTAGGGAAGTGGGTCGGCGTAATAGGCTCAGGGATCATTGCTCGGTGTCCGCCCCCTTTGCCGCCGCCACAAATAGCGACACCTAGGCGACAAGTACACACTCACGGTGCTTCACCACGAGTACATGCTAAAATTCATAGAAATAAAAAATTCTTGCAAGGCACACTTATCGTCAGAAGAGCATTGAACTTTGCCGTATATTTTTTCTTAGTAGTAGTATTTAGGGGAGGCGACCGACAGCTGAGGTCATTTGCGCCAAAGCGGATGGACAGGAAAGGATGAAGGGTGGAGAGAAACCCGGCGTCGGTTTTTTCCGGTTGTTTACCGAGTTTGGGTGTTTTATTTTTGATGAACGCAGTCACTATAATATACAAGTACTCCTAAGCCCTGACTAACACGGAACAAATATCCTTATATCCCATACTACATATTACATAACTCATCCTTTACCTCTGCATACCTTCTCCCTCTTTTAATGCCATTCAACTGCCTATTTTTTCTTCTATCTTACCTTCCGAGCCGTCTTCAGTATCTCACTACTTCTCCATATATCTCATGCATTTATTTGTCCCACCTTCATTGAATTTCCCCCAACAGCCATATCTAAGTCTTAATTTCGCTTGTTTTCCTTTCCGCCCATTTTATTTCCTCCGTTCTTCTCCTGGCCCGCAGATCAAAAGCCTTGTACGTATATACGCTAATCCTCATTCCTCAAAGACCAAATTTCCGAGCCAACAAAACTACGGTCCATATTGAAGTTTTCACTGGTCTTTTCAACATACTTTTACTTATAGCGCCCGTCATCAACTCCCTACCCTTTGTAAAAGCTTCTTGCTTATTACAGTGACAACCAAATGATATACGAAACAAGGAAATATGAAACCCATCGGTAGGGTTAGTCGTGTGAGTAACACGTTCGTCACCTAAGACAATCGTCGCGGGTTCGAGTCCCGCCTCGGACATGGCTGTTGTGAATCGCGGTGATTCAGCCCTTCAGGCACTCAATTGCTTATCGTGATTCCGGGGACAGGCGTTGAACCGGATACAACCGGAGAGCAAAAAATAAGGCGAGCGATGCGAAATTTTTCGCCATTGGCAATTACATCCATAATTTTCGAAATGTCTCTCGACGAAGTCACGGACAAATTATGCACACGCGTCTACAAATCTTAATTACAAGAGAAGTTTTATCTTAAAATTTGCAGGGCGATCAAATATCTCAACCGGAAACAGGGCCCGGGAATGTATCGCATGTTCCGAGAATCCAGTTCTGCCGTCATGGAATTTACGAAGTAATGGTTACAGACTGTACTGCGCACCTTTGGTTGTAGAATATCAACATGCAGTTGGGTAGGCGGAAGCTGCTTTCCCCATTACTCCCTTTTGTCGCAATGCATGAATTTTTTTCCTTGTGTTGCCCGGTTAAAAATAGCAAAATGTTATCACATGAAACTTCCAAGGCATCTAATTTTATATGGCCAGCACAATTTCCACCAGCCACATAATTTTAACCAATGCCATGAAATTTTAATTCTTAATATGTTTTAGAATTCCCATTTCCTTGATGGGTTTCCCACACTAGACAATTATTTCATTGTGCATGTTACTACGGGGCAACGACCTCTCACGCTATCCTAGAGGCTACGGGTTCAATTCCTGATGGCCCTGAGTGGATTTCCCTCTGCCTAGTGCTTGGATTTTTGTAACTCTCCTTGTTTTACGCAATAACAATCAATTTAAATTTTCGTTATCGGATTTTCGCCTGTGCATTACATAAAAATATCGATAAAATATTATTTTTATTAGTAGCAGACCTGTGAAACAACGCATTTCATCTGCGAGCCATGATCCACGAAACCAATCCTCAAAAGCGTTGGGGACTATGCGGTGTATATCCTCGTCTTACAGGAGGGGCGGTGTCGATGAGAAGAAAAAGAAAGGCATTCTCCATCTCCGAGGAGGATCGTCATCCCACCTCAACCACGAAACCCCATGAGGTCGAGGGAGGACGGATTCCGAAGAGCTGTAGCTGCTGCCAACTGAGAGCCGTCCATCCAATGGTGGGATAACAGGGAGGGAGAGAGAGAAGAGAGAAGTGAGCATAGCGCGTCTATGCTAACACTGTCCCTTGGGGTCGTCAGTCTACGGCACTCCGTCCCGCATCGCCACGACCACGACGTTTGGCAACAGCGCAACTGCAGGGCGACCACCCTCTAGACGAAGCTGCTCTCTCGCTTGGAAAGAGAGAGAGAGGGCGGGAGGGAGAGCGAGAGAGAATGGGAGAGGTGATGGTGGCATGTGGGGAAAAGCAGAGGCAGTCAGTCGTTGGTGGGATCCTTCCTGCAACGCGGACTGGGATTTTACAAAGAGAGGTTTTAGAAAAAAATTAACACCGACCAACAACAGGCTTAAGGTGATATTTCACCACCTCAACGCGAATGACGACGTTCATGAGACGACTTTGTTGAGGAAGTTGAGGAAAAAAAATTAATTTCGGAGCTTGGGCTAATATGAATCGCGGTTCAGTTAACTTGAAAATGACTAAAGAGCCAAAGGACTTATTGGTCACGTAATGAGGAACTCCATGTTTCCTTTCACTAAACTTTTATTACGGTCCGATTGCTTTCAAGGCATAAGGCGTCATATTAAGGTACTCGGGGTACCTCTGGATATAGTCAGTTATGTAAGGAACCTATGCGTTGAAAAAACTTGCATCTGAACACAAGCTAGGCTAAAGAATTTACGAGGCGTGAACATGAACTTCAACATAGATAAGCCAGAAACCGTCGGACTAGTTAGTCAGTTGTTTTCCACTTGCACAATATGTGAAAAGCAAAACGGAAAACGTAGGAATGGTGTGAACATCATTTTGCAATGGGATTCTACAGAATTAAGTAGGTTTTGGACGGTTACACAAGACTACCGCCTCTACATTTCTACGCAACACCTTACATGACACCTCACAAAACTATAATTCTTCCATCTTCTCCCATTCTGCACACTTTCTGCTTCCATTCATCTCGTCCAACACGTGGTGTGCATATGATGTTTCCCTGACATCATCAAAAAAAAGGCAAAACGCCGCCTATGTGATGAACAAATGGGGATCAAATAAAGACCTCAGCATTGCACTTTTATACATACTCAAAATTCAACACCCAAGCTAATGGGATAGCGTGAATTTAAATTTTAAATTACGTCAGCTCATTGAAGATGACGTAATTGTCGAAACCGGTCGCGGTAAACCTGCTACACAACTATACTTTAACACCAGTTATTAAAAGTTTAGGTACATTTTCCCAAAGGTTGTGAAGGGAGTAATGGGAGATTTACTTCAACATATCTATTCAAATTATTCACGCTTTCATATACTTTAATTATATGACACTGAAATTTATATTAATAGAAGTGATATTTTCAAATTATTTCCGGTATAAATTGTTTCGTCTCTTCAATATTGAAATATTTCTTCAGGAAACAATGTCAGGTTACCATTGGCAAATATTGACATGAACGGACATCGATTTCAACATGGCATTGAATGTATCGCGGATTGGAACAAAGCCTACCCAACAAAAGCTCCACCAAGTAAAATTGACGATACGCAATGTTTTGAAGTAGTTTTTTTTCTGCGCCATTTCGCAGGATCCCACACCCGTGCGTTTTTTTTGCGCACGTAGATGCTTGGTGGCGTGATCGCTGAAAGAAATAGGAGGGGATGATAAGTTCCAGATGTGCACAGGAAATGAAACGCACACCTTTGAGTTTATGGAACAAACATCTCATGTACTCTTCCTTCAACTCGATAGAAAATAAATAACAAACGAAAAAAATAACAGTTTAAGTAACTACGCGAACTAATTTCCAAAAATATTAATTTTTAACAGAATAATAAACGTATGACACAAGTCAATGTTCACACAAAATTGAGAAAATTAACTTGTGCTATCCTCTTATTATTATCGAAATGAAACCGTAACACGATGGAATTCCCGGGACACTACCAAATATATAATTATTGACTAATGGCTCTGGTGCGTTTCAATCGCGTTTGAAAGGAAACCAGGATCATATAGGTAAAGTCAAAGATAAAAACTTTCGTTATGAGGGAGTCTATTTCGGAAGCTATTATATGGCACTGCAAGCATATATATATATATATATATATATATATATATATATATATATATATATATATATATATATATATATATATATATATATATATATATGCTTTCGTTGACGTAACACGGAAGTGCCGAATAGTATATTACACAGTAACAAACAATATAGAAACACAAAACAAGGAACACTCACACGTTATTTCTTGATAATTTCGACGGAATTCTACTCCGTCTTCATCGGAAAATAGAGAAGTAACTTCTTCATTACTTCTCTATCTTCCGATGAAGACGGAGTAGAATTCCGTCGAAATTAGCAAGAAATAACGTGTTAATGTTCCTTTTTTGTGTTTCTATATTGTTTGTTACTGTGTAATGTACTATGTAGAAATGTATATATATGTATATATATATGTATTTATATATACGAGGGTCATCCGGAAAGTAGTACCCGTTCGTGAAATAAAGACACAAAAGTAAATATTAACAAACATAAAAAATTTTATTTGAAAGAGGATACTTTAAACTACTTCTCAACATAATCTCCAAGCAAATTAAGGCATTTGTCATAACGTGTGACAAGTTTCTGTATTCCTGCTGCATAGTCCTTCGCCGCCAGCTCATTGAGATACAGGGTCACTCCTTCTTTAAGTTCTTCATCGCTGTCAAATCTTTTTCCTGCCAAAAAGTCTTTAAGCTTTGTAAAGAGATGAAAATCTGAAGGGGCCAAGTCCGGGCTATACGGTGGATGGCCGATCGTTCCTCACGAATTCGTCAACTGAGCTCACCAGTTGGTCTGTAATGACAGACGGTCTCCCCGAACGCTCATCGTCGTGTGTGTTCCCCCTCCCCATGTTGAAGTTGCGACACCACCGCCGAACAGACGACTCGTCCATTACATTGTCTCCATACACCTCCTTTAATTGGCGATGAATATCACATGGGCGAACGTTTCTTGCATTGAGGAATTTAATCACTGCCCTCACTTCACAACTGGCGGCGTTCTCAATTTTTTTAAACATTGTAAACAATCACAGAAACAACACAGGCAATGCTAGCGTCACGCAACTTGGCTCAGAGAAGGCAGACAAGCCACTGAAGCTATCTGACCTCGTCCAGCGGCTACTCGCGTCGTCAGCACTTCATGCGGCACGAACGGGTACTACTTTCCGGATGACCCTCGTATATATATGTATATTTATGTATATATATATGTATGTATGTATGTCTGTGTGTGTGTGTGTGTGGGTCGCGGTAGTCCAGGGGGTAGAACGTTGGAATACTGACCGGAGGGCCCTTCGATTCTGGGCACCTGCAGCTCCACACAACCTATGTGATTTTTCGGGTACCAGATCTCTCTAATGACTTCAAGGTAGCAAAGTTATGGAATGCGGCACACTATCCTACAGGAAAGAGCTTCGGCTAATGATCGGTGTGTTCAAGTGACGCTGATGCCGCTGGAAATCCCAGTTTAAAAAGAAATATAAGGTATGTGAATCTCTGAGCAACGAAGCATTCTGAGAAACAGGGAGGCGGAAGCAAAGGAACAGGTCCCTTTGCCCTGAATGTGTGGCTTTCACACGCCTTAGGGCATCCAATCACGTGGACTCAATCCTCGCCAATCAAACTGACTTGTAAAAGACCGTGATTTCCTTACAAAAATACTCCTTTCGTTTTATGACACGGTAAAGGAACTGACCTAACGATTAAATTTAATTTGAAATGGCTGGTTCTATTACTGAAACGTAAAAGAGACCTTTAATTTTGAAGTTTATTTTGAGTGTGTACAGCAGGAACGCCTTACCCTAAGACTGGTTTCTTTTAGGAGAGAGAATTGAGGGCGATTTATTGCGATCGTCAAAATCTACTGGTGAATTTGAAATTGGCATTTGAATTAGAAGGCCATGTGTGCCGATGTTTTTTCATCCTCTTTCTTGAGTTAGTTTCCTTCATTTAGCAATGAATACAGTAACATCCTAGTCGAACCATCATCAAACCACCCGAGCACGATCTCAAAGGCAACTGTACTCCTAAAAATAACAAGCAAAATTACAACCCGTGTCCATCAAAATACATTACAAACCAAATCTATTTCAAGTGCAAATTCATCAACATTTAGCTGTAATTCATGGCCGGGACCAAGTTAAAACGCAACATTCTAGATATTTTAAGAGCCTTAATGTTATAGGAATACTTTCTGGGAGGGTAATTATTAAGTTTCCGCCAGTGTTTACGGCTAAATCGCTTGAAGAGCGGGAAAAGTTACTTAAAAAAGGTAGAAAAAAATGAAAATGAAAATTATTTGAACTGCAGAATGACGTGAACGTTTTGGAGAGCTGTTTCCGCATCGCATGTACATACTACATACGAGCTGCGAGAGTATGATTCACCCAGCCGCAACTTCCCTTCAGCGAACCGTTTGTTCCACCAACAAAACATAGACAGAATGCTCATCCTCATTCGTCATCTCTACCACACGACGAAAATAACTCATTAGTTCCTGGATGTCAGACCCCAAGAGTTTAAATCATTCGATTTTTAAATAAATTTCAACTTCCCTGACACCTCAACGAAAAAATTCCTTTGGATTTCCTGGAGTTTCCCGGTTCAGTCATTGACATCCTCTTGAACTGAAAATCGCATTTAAGCCACAAGATTGGAAAAACGCACGCTTCCCTCATTCCTCCCTACACTACCGTACTTTCATCCACACTTGGGTCGCTGCGAAAACTCCCTCGACGCAATCGAGAAACCTAAACGATTATATTTTATTTCATATCGCTGGTGGAGAAAGGTGAAATGTTCTTACCTATTCTTAGTACAGATTCTCGCTGAGAATTAATACGAAAACCAACATTTTCAGCAGGACGGTTGATTTGAATAGCGGGGATGGAAATAACCTGATACGAATCCCCCCAAGGCTGAGAAGTTTACGTAGACCAGCCCGTTTTCATATCAGTAAGAGGTCGTAAAGGATTTGATCCAGAATTTGGGATTCAGACATTCACCCTCCCCCATCATCATCCCTTCCCTCCATGCGAAACGACTTTTATGTAAAGAAATTCGACTTGGAAAATTTGTTTCTGCCTCATTCCCAACGTGGAAAAACCGTGTTGCTAAGACGTCCGGACCCATATCGCATACACAGCATCGTAGCAATAAACGTCGGACGTGCCCTCCCGTTTTTTGTTGTTATTTTTAAGAAGGTCGCAGTTCTAGACGTCAATTGTATGTGATTTTGATAAAATGCTCTGAAATTGTAGTCTTGAGTGCACTCAAATTACCACGATATAACAGGGTCTTTCTGCGTTTATTTTTCATGGAGATTGACATAAAAATCCAAGTTTTCATGCATGCTCTTATGCGAAGGACAACCAATAGAAATTACGGATAAATGACGAGGAAGTGCATGTCATTCTCACGATAAACTGATACCATGTACGCTTTTACCAGAGAGTTGTAAGGGTGTTAGCATAACAGCACCTTAAGCCGTTGTCTAGTTGAATTTAATTATTAATTTTTTGAAAAAATAGTCAAAATCGCATGGTTTAAAATATTGGCGCCCCATAACTACTTCAAAATAGGTTATGGAGTACGTTTTAAAAATGAAAACGAAAAATAAGAACCTTGAGAGTGCTTCAAATACAGTATACGAGTATCCACATCAAATCCATTGACGAAATACGCATGAGTAGGTGTTACATTGCTTTCCAGCATCACTCTCGTCATTAATACATGAAATAAGGTGACGTATTGGCTCGCGCAGTCACGATCCAATCCTCCTTAATCCGAGGATTGGTTTATAACAGCTCCCCTAACTCCTTGCCACGTTCATTCCCCCAAACCCCCCCATTCCCCCAAACCACCCCATTCCCCCAAACACACTTGCTTCTCATAGCTCATCCTCGGTCTTTCTCTTCAATTCTTTCATCCAAACTCATTTTGAAAGTGCCCACCTTTTTCGATAATCATCAATATTACATAATTCAACTCGAAGACACCTCTCCTGAGGTCAAAGGAGCGTGAAGTCTGCACATTCAAGGCGGAAGAACCAGTTCCTCCGTGCTGACATTCAGTTTCCCAAGTTCTGGCGACCGGTCTAGTCTAGGATAGTCTAGTGCAGTCTAGGATTAGCGACGGCGTCTGTCCACCCGCGATTTGAGTGGGCAACTCCCATTGGTCGGTTGGAAAACTCTCCCTCTCCACCTGACTACCTAGACGACCAAACCTCCGACAAGTTGAAACAAAATTAAATCTCGGACGGAAGTAACAGCAAGCCCACAATTCACACTAATTCGGCCGCAAATACGTACTCGGCTGAACGAACGCCCCCATACCCTCGAGGATAGAGAGCAACGTGGTTCAATTGCCTCAAATGGAGGGCGAAGCAACGAGATTGTGATTACTTTTGGAGGGAACTCCCGAGCCCCGCCGCCACCCTAAGGCGGCGAAGGGGGTGGGGGAGGGTGGGGAGCGTGGCGGAGACCTTTGGCCGCACTTGAAAAAACCTCGAGAGGTCCATATAAAAAAAAATATGCGAAGAAATCTTTTCAAAAGGAGAAGTCCCGAATACTTCCCGCGCCTCGTCCCTTGCCCGTCGACAAGTTCAGAGGGACGTGATGATGAAAGAGAGTCGGGACATAAAGGCCAGAGCATCGGCCACCGTCTGGACCGTGATTAAAAAAAAATGCAACGCCCCAAAAAACTCTTCCCGGGCTCTCTAGAAAAAAATCGACGTTGAAATGTGGACGGCAAGTAATTACGGCCCGGGCATTAATATAAATTGTGCGGGTCCCACAACATCGCCTCTCTCGAGAGGTGCAGGTGGACACGAGGAAGGTGAAAGGTATGGTCCGGCCTATGTTACGTAGACGTGCGAGCAACCAAACCAGCCACCTTCCCATTCGGGTCCCGAAACGCGGAGAGTTTGAACTATTACGTAGGCGGAACCCCATGGATGGGTGAACCGAGTGCAGCGCCGGGGGGCGGGGTGGTGAAACGGAGAGGCGTCCGGGAATTTTTAATTTGCGACACGTCATCCGCAGCACCGAAGAAAAAATTTATATCAATTAAACCACTCCATTCCCGCCGACGATTGCAATAGAAACGACGTCACAGAGGCTCTCGTTAAGTATGCAAGCACATGCAAGCGGACGGAGCTTTCATTTCACATTAAAATGAAGGGGCAAAAAAATAAACAAAATTATCAGAAAACAGATTTAGCCAAGGAATCTATGCACTTTCAAGTCATACGCACGGAGGCGATATGACGTATACTCTTATATCAGAAAGATGCGTTCCTTTGCCGTCACAGAAACGATTTTCAATTATTTCCAAATCGCGAAGGTATGGTATGGCCATGGCAAAGTATTAGCATGTCTTAGTACTTCAGTATTTTTAGTACCCTGCAAGCCACCACTAAGGTGTGGTGTGTAGCAGGGGGTGAATTCACGCCAGACTAATTTTGACCCGAATATGTTTACTCCTACCGTACTCGGACAACGTTATTCTGATCCCTTATCGTTCGAGGAAATAATGACGCCCTCAATCTATCTGTTCTACGCTTAATCTCTCTAATTTTATCTCATTCTCTTAATTTCTCCAATTCTATTTTCTCGCCTACCGCAGTAAGATGGGAGTTATCTTACAAGAAAAGAAGCATTTTCTAGAAATTCGCAATAAATTTTCAATTCAACGAACCAGAGCTTTCGATCTTTAATTGCCATTTCCAACCTTCAACACACGACTGTGTAAGGTGGAATATCAACAATTTTCTTCGAATTCTACACATTGTTTCTCTCTGTATTTGAAAATAAGCCACTCCTTACCCTCATTGCTTTTACAATTCGAAACGAAATTGTCACCGGTAGAGAGTCAACTATTTTCCCCTTCCACTAGCTCTACGATAAAATACTAGTAACATCCCCAGCTGATAAATATCTTTTTTACCGCGTAATACCTACAATGTTGGTCAATGAGTGAAAACAAAAGAGCCCCCTTTGCCCTCGACACATTTGCGTCACCCTGATCGGATTCCTTCTTCCTCTCGAGCCTGAGGTATGTAACCACGCACGGTCCCATACGGTCATCCCTTACCCTTAGGGCTACAGAGACCGCAGAGGTATTCCCCCCAAAAAAAACAAGACCTCATCACGTCATTAATATAAAATTTCCTGAGAGTTCAGCTTCCCGAGTTTGCCCTTTGCCAGAGAAAATAAAAATGTTAAACTTTAGGCAAACAAGCAAGAGTGCCGCCCTTGGGACTTAATTGGGATGCGTAATTGAATGTCGCAGAGTCGACTGCTTCGGCCGACCATCGAGGATGTTCCGAGCCCTCACAGAATGCCTCACACGAAATACCACCATCACCACCAAGGCTACATCTCTCGGTCAAAATTTCCGTAAGCTAGGACTTTCATTAAGCCTACACCGGAGTAGTGGGAATAGGGCACGATGGTGAATAGGATGATGAAGTTCCGCAAAATTGACATAGCTGACCAGGAAAGTGTGACAACTTTACCGGTTTTTTCAGTAAATACGGGTTATTTTTAACGCTTTTAAATGTACAGAAGCGTGGGTGGTTACACACTCTTTCAAGTGTCCGTTAATGACGGGATGTTTGAATTCGTCGTGGCTGCCCACAGGTGAATTACTATCGAAACGAAAGCGTTCATTTTGTTTTCCTAAGTCTGTTTATTCAGTGTCGGCAGGGAAGGAATGTCAATCTCGCGATTTATTTCCTTTCCAGGGCAGAATTATTGGTAAACGTTTCCATCCTCGATGTTTATCGTTGAATGGAATTATCGTCAGTTCCTTTTGTCGTTAGGCCTCATCCTGATGTAATTTCTGCGCTCTCAATACTATTCCCTTTCCGCATGAAGTGAAATTATTTGCTTATCCAACCGCGAACGAAATACTCCTCGTCATTTATGCAGGACAACCGATATTTTAGTCATGAATAAGCAGTGAGGTTATGTGTGTACATTCACGTATCAAGAAAATAAGCCTACTGAGCTTAAAAGTTTTGCATGCTTAGAAAAATAGGTAAAAATGTAGTATTTGGGACATTTTAAGTGTTTTTCTTTCCTGTTTGGAATCCCGTATCTCTCTACTTCGGTGAGGCCGTTAATATACCGGTGGAGAGCAAACTAAGAGAGTACAAGCGTGGAGATAACGGTTTTGCTGTATTGTTTAAACAACTTCCACAGACAAAGAAGATGGTAATTTAAATGTATGATATCTTGTACTAATAAACTTATCAATCATGCGAAACTGAGTTGCCCAGCCATTATCCATACTGAATTCCCAAAAAAAGAACACAATTTATGCCTCCACGCTCATCGAAATAGTATACAGTACTAAATTGAATGCACGATCATTTCACCGCGTCCTGTGTCCACGAATTACTTCTTATGCTAATATAATGAAAAGAGAAACTTTGTAATTCCACATAGATTTATTAGACGGACGACCTAGGTTTCGACGTGGCACGTCATCATCACCTGATGATGACGTGCCACGTCGAAACCTAGGTCGTCCGTCTAATAAATCTATGTGGAATTACAAAGTTTCTCTTTTCATTATGTTAAGTCGATTCTATGAAGTCACGCCCGAGACAACGAATTATCTTATGCTAATAATCAGCACACAAAAAATAAACACCAAATACTGTCACTGCTACCACGTCATGAAAATGTGAATCGCGAGTAAGGATACCCGAGAGCTCTTGTTAAGCGTCAAAAGTCACGATTTTGTGCTCTCCTGCTGAAACATTGGGGAACGCTTTTAACGACGAGTTGTCTGTTGAGGCGTAATTGTGAATCACATCGCTGTAGTGTACAGGCATGCGGAACGACGTTTAATGGAGCGAGAAAGAGCATCGAATCAATTGCTAGAAAAAAAACAGATAAGGCAACGGCGACTTGATAACCTGAGACCTTATATTGAGGTCAACACAGAACCGCAAAAAATTACTTCTGCAATCGTTTTTCCCGATATTCGCGAGTGTTTGAAGAAGCAAATGAAACATTACTGCAAGTCGTTGAAGCCATCAAAATGCAATTTATTCTCTGACATGCATTATCTTGTAGTCTCCCGGGTTAGGGTAGTTTTGCAACGGACCTATGCACTCCGTGCCTCGTCATGACGTACACAACATTAAATTCACTTCAACCCCATACTACATATATGCTTTCCCCCTTCCTGAATTCCATCTAAAATGCCAAATCTTTTCCCAAATTCCTCCACTTTATTATAGGCGTCGGCATATGAAATCCATATGAAAAATATTTAAATGATTACGAAAGTATAACCAGGTATAGCATGGATCACTTCAAACATAGATTTGGAACTTTTAACTAATCAAAACGTTGCAATATCTACCTTAGTGTGTTCCACATAATTTGGTTTTATATTATAATTACCGGTGGCAGTAAATAATTTCATGATGGAAATGGTACCAGCCTAGCGTAAGATCGCATAAAACATTACTCAAAGATAACGCTTGAATACATGCGCACATACAAATATTGCATGTCTGTTAGATCGATTATCTCCCCCTCTCCTTCCATTATTCCGATGGACTACACAACCGCAATACGAAGACTTTGCGCACGAGCAACGCAAGCAGACAAGAAACGTTCCAATTCCTTCATTATCGCCAGAAAACTTTAAAAATATATATAATAATTACCTTGCTATAGCCTAAAAAAATACTTCACCAAGGACGGTTAAAAATTCTGCAGGGCAGCCAGAAGCGAACTCGGCGGAACCCCGCACTGGAACTGGCTTATCGTGTGTGTCTCCATGGGAATAACAATTCGCACATAGTGCAGAGTAAAACAACCGCGGGGCCTTTTGGAAACGAATATGAATAGAGAGGAGAAAACACAGTACGGGCCACTTCCCCGCACACCCCTCGCCCCATATCCGAGGCGGAAAACCGAGATAAGCCTCGACTACATTTTATGAGTGTTTGATTTATGCCGGGATCGTTCAATTTAATTTTATGATTTCACCGAGACTTTTAAGCGCCATTCCCAGAAGCGCATTCGTCACTCAGATTAGAAGCAGGATACGCTCCATTTACGCCGACTCGGCTATAGACATAGATTCTTCATTTTGTCTTTTTATTTCAAAAACTCGGAACGAAGATAAGGTGCAGCAAGTACAATTCTTAAAGGTATCCTCTCTTTTTCCCGGGAATCCACAATCGCCATCGAGTTCTAGGACCGCCCGCCGACGGCGCTGACAGGACCACGCAAGAAGCTTTAGTTCCCCCTGCGCATGAATGAACCTCCCGGCAACAATGGCGAGCGGAAAAAACAATTGCGCGCAGCGGAGTCTCGTGCCGTCGCACGAGATGAAACATTCGCGAATCGAGAGCGCGAAGGGGCCGGTGCATTGTGCAAGCCCCCAACTACTCCACCCCCTGACTGCGAAACGGTATTCCGAGAAGAGTCCTCGAATGCACGAAGGAGGGGGAAAAATTAATCCCCCCACGAAACGCTGATCGCTTTCATTAAAAAAAATCAACCCAGTAACATATTTTTTTTCGAAATAATAATAATAAGATCGGCGAGCGAGTGATGATGAGAAATTAGACTAGTTTCAAAGGATTCTCGTTTCTCCGTTCTGCGAGTGAAGATCGCTCACAGAATCTTCTCGCCAACCCGTTTCCGGAAGGTCTAAGGACGAAAAACGGGGAGATCGGGATGGTGCGGCAGCTAAGATACTAACTTCCCACCCAGAGGGTCCGGGTTCGTATCCTGGAGATGTCATATTTCTCAGTGATATCCCAATCTCTACTTTAGGTGCTTTGTGGAGAGCACTTTCATTGCGTACGCCATCCGTGGGATGGGACAATACGCTGCGGAACCATCGTTACCTTTCGTCAAGAGTAGACTAATCCCGACGCCGGGTTTCTTTACACCCTTCATCCCTTTGCCATCCACCCCTAATGGCGCGAATGACCTCAGCTGTCGGTCGCCTCCCCTAAAAACTACTACTACTTAAACTACCGAATAATCATTTCGGCATGAACATTATGACACACTTACAATTATCATTCCGATCATAAAGATACTAATTACAAGTCAGATCCGGTCGATACAACCTTCCACAATATTCTACTTGCTCAGCTAAATACATACGTACACACAGAAGAACAATCATCCTACCCACCCGACCAATTACTTTTGCTACCACATAGCTTATCACTAGAGCTGTATGCAGGATGTTCGCGAAAGTGACCAACCAAAAGGGTAACTATACCCTGCTAATGCGAATTCTAGAATATAAGTACGGTTACCAACTAAGATTTTCCATGTACCCAACAAAAAGAGTGACTTGGGGGTTGATCATTCGCGTTAAATAAGTCACGTCCTTGAAGCGAGGGAGGTTCCCCAAACGGATGTTTTTCGTGGAGAAGCGGGACGACGTAACTGATTTTTACTTCTTTTTAGCTGGGACTGACGCTCGCTTCACAACTTTTTATTTCACGCCTAAAATCCGAAACGAAACTCTTCACTAGCGCGGTCGCACGCCTCCCCCCACTATGACGCACCAGTGCGTAATATTCGATCACGTTGATGGTCACACGGGTCATTAGAGGCAATGAGGAAAACTTTGCCGTTGCGAAATTTTACGGGTGTGAAGGAAGGATGCCAAGAGTTATTTTTTTGCGACGATGCAGAAGGGGAATAAGAGGGAACTGGGTGAAAAAACCCTTAAAAAAATAAGCTACGTAATTAACGAACCACGCTTAACAGACCGAAGGGATGAAACATGATATTCGCGCTCGTTTGCGCATCACTTTCGGAAAAGCAAGTCTCTAGAAGGCATTGGGAGGAGGAGACAGAAAATGCAATTTAAAAGCGGGCGCCGGATCCTCTGCCGACAATTTCCCTGGGATGAAATCGAGGCATTGCTTCAAAATATATATTATGTCTATATGAAATGAATCAGGCACTTCAAGAATTATCGTAGTGCAATTGCAGGCATCTTGCTTAAAATTAATAAGCCGTATTAAAAAAAACCTCGTTCCTTTATCCATCATTCGATTTTCAGGATAAATATCTTACATTGCTCATATTACACTTGAATTATAATGGATTTCAAAATGCATATTTATTCACTGAACATGGAAAATTCGTTTTCACACCCCATCTTATTAAGGGTTAAATAGAAGGGACCTTATGGCCTCAATTTCGCCCGAATAAAAATGTTTATCCATATATATATATATATATATATATATATATATATATATATATATATATATATGTATGTATATATGTGTCTCTCTTGAAGAAGGCCTCTGAGAGGGCCGAAAGCTCGAACAATTTACCGTGTGAGTGTTCTTTTAAATGTGTCTATTCTTTTCTATTTGTGTTATATTGTGTCAGCCCATTATATGTGTGTGTGTGTATATATATATATATATATATATATATATATACACACACACATATATATACTGTTTTAGAAACGAAACACTTTTTACTCAGGTTTTTTGAAAATGTAAGCTAACCAAATTATCAACTTTTCCTGGAATGGAAATATATCAACAAAATAGCAGCGTAAAGCAAGCAGAATAAACATCGTATGAAATTACGTAATAGTAATTTCCTCCTCACACAATATCAATACCGTATGGAGGGGAAAGGCATCTTGAATCTTATAACACACTTAAGGTGTGACACGGGAAGGGTACGCAACACGTGCTGAAATCCATTAAATGATTTCGCACGACAATGAGCATCTAACTACATTCCATACTTAAACCTAATTTTCGACTACATAATTGCTAACTCTTCCCCTCAATGGTATACCACTCACGCCCTTGACAAAGAGAGAGACGTAAGTTCCCCAAAGATTATAAATTTTCGCAGACTTAGTTCCGCACTCGACTCTCGAATTAACTCGCGAGGCAGGCGAAAAAAAACTTCGCGAACTGCCAAACTGGAAGCAATGACATCTTGCGTCGGTGGTGTTCAATACGGCAGGCGAAAAGGGATGGGAAGGCTACCACCCCCGATGTCAACAGTTTTGCCATTTGCCGCGAAATAATCCAATGAGGGAGATGTTTGGGAATTTCCGGGGACCGGGAAAGAGGATAGTAGAGGCAATCATTGCAAGCCGCCCCCCCTCCGCCCAATCCCTTCCTCTCCCGAGGACGAACTACCGGCTCCCGCTCGCCATTTGGAAAGAGATGCGATAACCGCGCGGGCACATCAGTATGCCCGGGACACCGTGGCGAAGAGCACGCCATCATCCACAATTTACATTCATGAGCAGCACTCAAAATCTCACGATCGCAACCAACGCCGGCTGACGAGAGAGATAGAGAGGAGGGGCTGATGATAGATTCCCGGAATCGTACAAGTTCGTAGGGAGTGCTCAAAGTGGTAATTAGTTCAAAATCAAGCCTCGGGACCGCGAGGTTGTGGAAGGAGGGGTATAATACCGCCGTGAGGGTCGGAAAGACGTGCTTTACGCCCCCTGACAGCGATAACTCGAGGAGAAGATGCAAACGAATTGATTAATGACAGCATTGTTCCAAAAGAAGCCGGATGGTGAATTAACTCGCACCACTCCACATCTAGATATCTATTTAACTTCGGAACTAGGAGGAAGCTTCCGCTTTTTTTGCAGTACGTATGTTCATGATAACAATGGGTACACTTTCTCAGATATCCCATTACGACACGTACCCCAGGGCACGAATACGCAATTAAAATGATTTGATTGTGTCACATTTGAAGCCTTTGCAAATGGTCTTTCTAATTCGCAAGGATGACATTTATTTTGATAAAACAACAATCTCATGCAGGAAATGTTAGAAAATAATCAGAATAATGAATTTTTTTAAATCTCAAAAGATATATTTTGCAGGATTGCGCATTTAATCTTCGTTCATAGCTGTAATGTGGTTGAGTTTGGACATGGATCTCAAGTCCCTATTTAATTTCTTTAAACTACGATACATACTTATTTTAAATATAATGCGATGACAGATGATTCAGACAAGGGTTTATACTTCGATAATCACGTGCCCATAGAATGGTTTATGTTTTCTTTTACAAGCAATACAAGTGAGAGCTATTTAACAATATCTTAACTCCATTTGTGGAGTAATTCCACGGTGACTACAAATTATGCCACCGTCCATCAATATACGGTCTGCCCCAAAAATATGTATTCCTATGTATATCGCATTTTTCGACTAAAAACCCGTTATCCACAAAAGAGTTTGTGCCTTAGGGACAGATAGTGAAGCGTAGTTTTTAGATGGATGGAAGTCTTTGAGAGGATGGGGAAAAGAGTGCAACGTGTCAAGAAGGTGATCTTTGCCAACTGGAGGCTGCACCACGACAACGCGCCGCCCCACAACCCCTTCCTCGAGACCGAGTTCCTGCCCAAGCACAAGGGCAGTCAGTCACTACCGGACTTCTTTTGGCTCTCAAGAATACAAAGGAGCTTGAAAGGCAACCATTTTGGAACGCCGGATGACGTCAAAGAAGCCGTGACGAAGTACCTGTACACGAGGTTCCCGTCGACGCCTTCCAGGAAACGTACCGCGAGAGAGAGAGAGGCTGGCATCGGTGTATCGATTTACACAAGGCTGCCAGTTAGAAGAATTTAATTAATTTGTACTTTGACGTTCAATATATTTTTTTCGGGATTTTTTCTGCTTATTTTTTAGATAGATCATGCATATTCGTGCCATCGTGTTCACACAATGAACTACGGCTGAGGGTCTTAGGGGACCGAACTTAAAAGCATCTCCGTGAAGCATGAAGTGTTTACAGTGCTAAACAAGAAGTAAAGAATAATTCCATATGGAATTACTGTATCTACATTAATTTTTTGAAGTGTTGACCTTCGTTTTATTGGATTCTTGAATACCGTTGAGGGATGACAGAGTAAATAAATAAATCTCGGGTTCGGGGTCTTCCTCTCCTACGCTATACGGGTGATCTCATCTCCCACTGTAGTCTCAAGCTCTTGCAATCCCTAGGGTGTGAGACGCAAACTCCTAAGGGGTGTACCTCGCCAAGAGTTTTAGTCCCACTTCCCTCACGATCTCTCATGGGACTTCCAATACTTCTCTCTCCAGTCGTCCTGACGCATTCCCCATCGTTCTCATTACAGTCACTCACAAACCTTGCGGACTTCTTTTAAACTTTACCTAATTCTTCAATTAAAACTTTCACTAATTGATTCATAACGCTTACTGTGCAATTTAATGGAAGGCCCAATACTAGTTTGAAACTTAGCCCAATTAATCAAGCTCACTAATTTTTCACTACCTATATTTTCCTAAAACCCACCTATTATAGTAAGGATTTTCTAAATCGAGTCTGCATAGTCTCCTAATATATGTATGTGCCCTGTAAAGGATTGGACGGACTAACTTCTCCAAAGTGCTTGTGACTCACCGAAGTGCTTAAATCAAACTAAACTTTTATAATTAATTTAATCAAACATATTGAATTTGCGCAAACGTCAACTATTTAACTAAGTGAAAGAGAGTCGCTACATACACATCTAACTCTGGGTGGAATCAATTGCGGACGAATCCTCTTTATTTTGGGTCATGGTTTGGTAAACGTTCAGATCTACGTTTCAATGAAATCCATTTCCGAGGGTGTGATTGGTGATTGATTGTGTAGCAAAGTATATAGTAGCCTTTCCGGAAAACTTGATTTTCTTCTATAAATCGCGAAAAGATTCAGCGATAGGAAATTGTTTCGCGTGTGGCTTCGTGGAGCTGCCTCATATTTAAATGAATTATAACTTGAACAAAATAAATGCTATGTTATTCCATGTAAAATGAATTTTATGTGGAATTAACAGAGTATCTTGAGTTTAAAAAAACGGTCGTGTTTTTCGAAAAGGCTAACATAGGAGTATTTAGATCTCAAGTGAAAGTGGCATCAATTGCCTCGTAACCTCTTGGTCGCTGACTCAAGGGGCAGATCAACCCGTTTCACTCGATACCTATCAAATTAAACTTTCTCAGATTCCCAAATGTCTTTCGAATAAAGAAATCAGCGTTTTAACAGGAAAGGAAGTCGATAAGCAAGGGAATAATACACTAACAATATGTAAAATGAGATATTGAAATTTTAATTGTTATCCCGGGTAGTGGTGGCGCCTATTCATCTCCAGTGCATGTAATATTTCATATTCAGTTACAAAACGACTTCATTCGAGGATAAAATAGCTATTGGGATGGCCTTTGAGGCGTATTTAACCAATGACGTTCCCGAAAAGGCAAGACTGCCGAATACTCTCTCGATGCCATCATCAACGACTATCAAGAATACGGCGCAAAAATATTACACATAATGGTCGGTAATGACATTTGTTTAAGATAACAAAAGAGAAAATAGTCCATGAAGAAATTATTAAGAAAGAAATTTTTATTAATGAGAATCAAGTATTAGGAGTATTTTGATGGTAATGGTCCAGGATGCTCGATTTTAAACATCACACATGATGAAAATCGATCATCGCCATCAAGACACTACTTCGCATTTCAATTAAATTTACGAGTCAGCATCAAACTCAAATTATGAAAGCACAGGTGTCCATGAATCCACTAATTATTAACAATATAAAACTAAGCCAAATATCCATATAACCTCCTTTTCTTATATCGATATTTGAAAGGGCATATCACATAGTAGTCTTTATTTAAAAACATGTCCAGTTACCATTTCAATCCAGACATTAGCGTTTGGATTGTACATTAGGAAGTACCTTGCACATCCTACTTAGGATACATCATACTATACTCCAGGACTAATATTAAATATTTTGGATTGGCTCAGAAACATTCCGTGAATTAAAATATAAATACAAACTATCAATAGAGATCCCTTGGTGAATCCACCTATGGCAAATATGGGGTAACCCAAACAAGGAAGATTTAAACTCCAATCGGATGGGATTACAGATAAATTCGAAGTAATTCGACAGAAAGACAGCACTTTTTTTTCACTGTGTCCCATCTTCTCGAACATTTATTTGCAAACATTTTTGTTTAATGCCTACGATAAATATTCCCAGGTCATATACCATCCAAATTATTGGTTTAATAAAAAAAACCAACAAATGAGATATTAAGAGACTTAAATTCACAAAAACATTTTGAGAACCTAGAAATTAATCGATCAATGACGACAACAAGTAAAAATAAAAAAAATGTAATTCAATGATCAAATTAACTTGGCATTGTAAATGCAAACCGCTCCCGTGATAATCACTCCTGTACTGAACTCAAAATTGAATTTTCACTATGGGAAATTAGCTTTTTTTTTAGATTATCACTCTTTAATTTTCCTTCCTAAATTTTTGATACCAGCACCACGGTCGCTGGAATTCGGTGCCCCCCCCTAATGTCACAGTCGTGAGGATGCTGTGAAAATTTGCTATGGTGCTTGGAATTAGAAGAATAACGACTTACGGGCACGAAAATCGTAACGCAAAGTTCCAAGATCCGTGAATAATAGTTAATATAGAACACTAAATGTCCACTCTCCGGCACCAGAATCGTGGAGGTATTGAAGGAGGAAAAAAAGGTCACGAACTAGTATTCAACTTGAACCAAAGCTCAAACAACAGCTAGGATTTTCAGACACCGATTCAGCACTCGAAAAGCTTAATTAGGCCGGTGGACCACGAGAGGCGGAATGTTGAAACCGACGGATTTCACAACTCATTCATTCCCACGAATATCCACTAATGGAAGAGAATATCCAAATAGCGACTAACGAGTGCAGAACTTAAAATTTCCACAGACAAACACGCGCCATCTCCTTATTTTCCGACCACTTCCTCTTTCCCGCTTTAATGTCACCTATCTGTCGCGCTCCTCTCATTCGCCACCTCTCGTCATTTGGACGTTGATTATCCCCTACTTTAAGGGTGGATTTTAAGTGCGCGCGAGTTAATACCATTCCAAATAACGTTCAAGGCCGAGAGTGGTCCATGGGCGAAGCGCCGACCTGAACCGCGCGACAGACCAAGACACTTCCTCGGCGGCAAAGAGGCGCGGGGGGGGGAGGACCCGGTAATCGGCGAGAGGAAAGAGAGATGGCAGCACGGTCAGATAAAACGGCGACACACCTTAAGAGCGGGCTGCTATTACCAATGAATCGTGCTGCGATTACCGATGGATCAACTACCGTGCTTTTAAAGATGACGTGAATGACTACAATATGACACGATAACTTTCGAAAGGGTCTTTATTTTCCAATTAAAATCGAAATAACCTTATTATTTCGTATAGCTTTTTTATACAGCTTTTATATCCTTTTCATTATCATTTGCAAAAAAAATGACAATGAAAAGGATATAAAAGCTGTATAAAAAAGCCGTACGAAATAATAAGGTTATTAGCCGCCAAGAGACTACGCAGAAGAACACAAAATGTCTTCATAGCCCCAAAGACTGGTAAGACGAATGGGACGCCTCCACAAAGAGGTAGTCACATAGGACGGCATTAACCTTATGGGATTACAATTATGATACTAACAGTCCCGTCGAGCTGGTATTACTTTAACATTGAATCTAAAACAATGTAGTTAAAAAAAACCCTCGCAAAATGTATCGCGTTAGAATATTTAGCATGACGAGCGGTATCTAAATTTTTATGCATAGATAAGATATACATTCCGATTTCCTCTGTCGAGTGGAATTAAACAATACGCTGGGTGTAAATGTTAATCGCTTATCAATTTATATTAATTAAAATATCGGTAGCACACAAATTCATTGATAGATAATTTTACGCCAAGTTTTCCAAAGAAGTTGATGAAATGCGCAAATATTTAGCCCGACTGCTTCGACTTCAGGCGGAAAGTTAATTGACTGCGACGTCAGCATGTTACTTTAGGAACGAACCATCTCAATTTGCGACCGGGAATGCGATTTGGGAATGGAATTTATTTGGTGAAAGGCGATTGGGGGGAAGGGGGGGGGTTGAGAGGGTCGGCGGTGTGGGCTTGGAAGAGCATGAAAATCGACAAGAACACCGCAACATTCGGCTGCGAGGTTTTGGCAACTGCAGGTGTCGGAACGGAGGAGAGGGAGCGAGAGACTGCCAGGCGGCTTGTTGTATTTTTAGGGTATTCACCCTCGCCCTCTTCTCCGCCAAATCTCTCCACTAACCCCCTCGCCCCCTGTCCCAAGGTCACAATGTCCACTGTTTGTCCCCCTTCCTTCCCGATGCGTCCTCACGTGACGTGGAGGGAGTCGTGAATGCAAACGGGGAAAAAAAGGGTTTCACCCATTATTAGCACTCGACGCAATGTTTCAATGCCTTAAAACTATCCAGGGTGAGAACTCAATGAACGAGCTTACTCGAATTTCACTTTAAAAAGAGTGTCTGTTGGCTGTAATTCCTTTATCGCGTTCCCCTTGTAATCTTCCCCTAGGTGTGTGTAAGCTTGGTTTAATAAAGGTGAACATGTTGAAAGAGAAGATCTCGCTGCTAACCCAATTTCATTGCAACTTGTCTTAACACCCATCGTGATTTCATACAATCCCGTTGAAGCATTCGGATGGATTAAAATAAAGCAAAAACCTATAATGCTCATTCACGCCCAATTATACAGAACATACCTTCATGTGGATGGGCTAATTTTTAAGTTTCAAGTACATAAGTTCTAATTATTCAAATTATTCTCCATCGACTCAAATCGTTTACGATTTGACGCATACGCAAGAGGGAGGCTAACAGGAAGGAGAACAATCGAACCGGACAGAGCTCCTCCTCCTACGTGTTTAGTTACATTTCTCCTCGATTCGTCGTCGTGACTTGGAATCCAAACATTTTTCCTAATCTAGGCAAACATTAGATTGCGCCCTACGGCCACTGAAATATAAAAAATTACGCCTATATTCCCGGGAAAACTCATAACTCCGAACATAAGTTCATACTCCCATGAAGATAAATACATCACACAAAAATGTGTCTGCTTTAACAGTCCGATTAGTGCGAGTCTTCAAAAAAAATATTTATTTAAACGGATTCTAAAGGAACCAGGTTTATGGTGGGGTGGGGTAAATCACAAAATGGGGAGAAAATGCGGAAAACGCGAGCAACGGCCGTAATAAATGGAATTTCCGTCAAAGAAAATTGGTGAAATGGCTCATCATAACACGAGCGTCATGGGAGGACGTCGGGAACGAAATTTCAAGAAACGGCATCTCATTTTCCACCCAAAGCATGCATGATGCGTCTGCACTCGGGGCTGTAAATGAGATATAACAGCATGCTGCAGCAGTTTGCCTTCATTCTGCAGCCTCCACCGTGGAATGCAATAACATGACGGCATTAAGAGACAGCCCCCCGTGTGTACGTACGTATGCATTCGGATAATCCTGTTTGAATTGCGCAGCGTTGCGATACACAACATTCAAATTGGCCCGGGGCGAGGAACCCCGTCACGGCTGGCCCATTTACCACAGAGTGGCCGGATGGCGGCGTCCATTCCTTAAGAAAGCGTCGTCGGTGAGATGGAATTCCCGCCCCCCTTCCCGTGCCTCGCTGCACGCCACCAAAATTTTCCTTACGTAGACCGTCCGGAGATACACATCGGACAATCAGGGCAAAATGTCATATCGTGCACACAAACTTTTAACGTCTCTAAAAAGATAAAACGCCTGCTCATGATAAAACGTGCAGTCGTCGTTATGACAAAGAGGACGACACCATCAACCACAAAGTTCACATTACAAAAAAAAATAACGGCTCATATTTTTATATTAAAGATTGATATACCCTCCAACAAAATATACACTAAAATAAACTTTCATATTTTTTTTACGAGCGAATGCTAATTTACTCAACAAGCGCTGCTTGTGGAAACTGATAAAACCAACGCCAACAAATATCTGAGGCAAAATAAATATGCAAACGACGCGCCGAAACGTTTGCGTTTCCAAGCTGAAGAAAATGCTCTTAAATGGAACGTTAAAGCGACACTGTCATAGTCGACGCCATAAAATGAAATCATCGGGAACCTTTATAACGAAGATAATTAAACGTTAAGTCATCAAAGGAGGAGCGACACGCCACCGGTCGACGAGCCATCGTGTGGAATTATTTGGCAGAATAACTCATCCTCGAAGAGTTCCCCACCACTAGAGGATATTTATGAGGGGATTGCAAACTTTAGTTTGTGTGCGACGAAAACAATGTGAGACGAAGTCTCGGATTCGGGAATTCTGATTCAAAATAATTCAGATTTCCTGAAAATGTTTGAACATATCCTTTATACAACATATTCGGAAAACATAACAGAAAAATAGAAACAACAAGAAGAGTAACGTTCCGCGGACAAATGACTCAACTGCTCACCTCGAAACCGATTACACATGCCCCTTTCGAGTGATTACCCGATGATTCACATACTACAGAACTACGATAATACCACTCTTTTTCAACCATCCCCAATTCTCGATTAAGCATAAAAAATGCAGTAAATAGGGAATCGGAAGACGGCGGCGCGCCCTTCCGGCAATCGGAGCCGCCCGATCCACATCCCCCACTATCTGACCCCTCGACCACCCGGGGAGTTCCGTAGCTAACGCCCTTCCCAACACTTGGCGAGGCTGAAGTGAGGCTTTCGTACCCCTTGCTCCGGGAACGTTTGAAATCAGACCATCCTCCCACCTAGAAACTCTCGAGAGGAATCTTCGAGATTAATAAACACGTCACGCGACTCCTTTAGTCATTTTTCACGAAGCGGCTGGCTCTCAAATCCCTCCCGACATCTTCCCAAACGATCGCTGGGTCGTTGTCGGCTTTAAAAGCCCTTGCCGCCCGCCGGGCGAAACAAAGGCCCGTCGCCGAAGCGATGCAGCTGTTACGTAAACACAATAGCGAGACGTACACACAAGTTCATGTAAGCAAGAGCATCCTACGGCGAAAGTCGAACACTCGCTTCATATCTTTCCACGGGGCCAGTATTATTTATCTCTCAACACCCCGCATTCGGGAAGTAGCACCATCAAATAGTTAAGAGGTAGTCGAACCCATGAAGGGAAGGACTTAAAAAAGTAAGGTAACTTCCACGATTGGGAGCAGCGTTTTCATTTCTGGCTCAGTTCACGTCTTTACAAATGTTAAATTCTGCCGCCCGGTTTTGATTTTCCGACTTTTATTCCGAGAACAAATTAACGTTAATTTGATTCTCTTAAGCCTTCCCCGCAGGATATTTTCCTCATCGAAATGCAACGGCAAATGTTTTCCTTTCCGCTTTTCACCGAAGGAGACCGTTAATTGAACCGTGGAAAGAAGTTTCCCTCCCTACACGACAACTCTTCAGTGAGAGGTCGACGGTATCTGAGACAAATGGGTCACGATGACAACAAAACATTCCGATTCCTTTCTCATTCCGCTCCGAGTGACCGAGAGAAACATCCCGACGCAACACTTTAAAAAGGCCGCTGTCAATAGAAACTATCGCAAAGCGCTGGTAAATATGATGCATTGTCATACTAGCTATATTATCCACGGAGTCAACTCAATTGCACGCGAAGCAATGCGAGGTCGGACAGCAAGGTTTCCGGAAATATTCTAAGAATCCTTTATCGGAAGAGATTTTCTCGCAAGAGGAGAGCGTAAACTAAACATGAACGGGTCGGGCGCAGCGAGACGAAAGGTTATCGTAGCCGAGAGAGGTCCTCCCGCCCCCCTCAAATCCCGCATCTAAATCGGGGATTCCTAGGACCACCGCCGGGAAAAAACTGCCGCGATTAAGGCGGAAGAGACCGTCAACAAATTCGAGTGGCCGGGAATCAAATTCAGGTCGGAGGATTGCGCAACGTTTGTTATTCCTACGATCTCCACTCCGATATTCCCGACTATTGAAACGCTTACCAATGATATTGTGATACCCACAGACGAAACTTAAACAATACAATACCAAATTAGTCCCCGATCTTATCCCACCGAGTAAGACGTGAATCCCGGAAGAGAGGTAAAAGGCATCTCGGGCGGTGATAATAACATCCTTGACCAATATGACTCGTGTCACCAAAATCAACACAAACTTTGCAGCAAGATTCGTTCTCGCCCACAGCGAGACACGGCCAGAGACAATTAGCACATTCACGAACAAGATACACCTTCGGGAATCGGAAGTGGCCTCGTTTTTCGGTTCGATGGGCAGCTTTAAGTACACATGAAAATTCATAACTTCCGAAGATATCAGCAGGGTTACCGACCCATCTTTCGCCGCAAAAACGATGTGTCGATTGCAGAGGGCAATAATGAGCACAGCGACGCACCATCATCCATCACCACGAGCCACACCAGAGGCAAGAGAGCGCGACGCGGAGCTGTGCGGCGATTTAGGGCCAGATTCATTCATTCACTTACCGCAGAGGCGGGAGGGAGAGACGTCCTGTCCCCCGACGCCGGGCGTCGCGCAGACCGAGACGCGGTCACGCAGGGCGACGCCTCCCGACACCCAAGATCGACGACTCTCCGACGGCGAAAAATCCTGAGGAGTCGCCGTGGGGCGTTGTTGGGTATTCGATGTCCGTCTCAAGGAGATAAGGGGAGACGACGCGGACGAAAGGTGGTGGACTGGGTGCCTTTCGTCGAAGTGCATGTAGTGACGGGGGGAACGTGTATGAATGTATTCCCTGGAAGCGTAGAAAGCGACACCCTCTCACTCGACCCTTCCGACTCAAACAAAAACGAGAAGGGGTGAGAAGGTTGGTGCACAGAGAAAAAAGCACGTTTCCTAAGGTACCTGGGTGAGTGGGAGGGGAGTATATCCTCCCGCGAAGCACTTGGGCGCACAAATTCACACACAAAACTCACTCACAACACACACAAGCCGCTATGTATCCCTTATAAAACCAGTGTAAAGCCGAATAAACATCACTGTGCCGTGGTATGCGATGACGATGATAAATCATCCTCACTGCAGCGCAACCTTGAAAGACAGGGGGAAACCAAGCGTTGCCTTCCTGCTCTCGAAAACAAGAGCGAAGGGGAGGCGAAGAGAGGATGATCAAGGTGTTGTAAGTAAGAGGAGAGGGAGAAGAACACTTCGGGTATATTTCCCCAGGGAAGGTAAAAGGGCGAGAGAGAGAGGAAATTCCGAGTACTAAAAAAGAGGCGAAGCGAGTTCCACACTTCACCAAGGGTTACGGAGAGCGAGAGGCGGGGGTCGTGTCACGTGGTCCCAAAAGGCACGGCAGCTTTCTTGCAGAGAGCATTGGGGGGGGGGGAGCTTTTAGGGAGAAAGAGGTTCTTCAGATGAACGAAAGTCGTCCGATTTCTTAATTCTTCAACGGGGGGGTATGGTTCACACACTCCCAAGTCCAAAACGCCAAGTAGACAACGAAGAGGGGGGATTGACTGGTGGCGCGGAGATAGAGGAGGACACTCGCGACCTCACCCTCCGGTGGGGGGGTCCGCTGTCCTGTCACTACTGCACCCGTGCAGGGTAACCCTTATTTGCCGCTCTTCCTCCACACCCGACCGCTGTCTCTCGCCGACTGACGGAGCTCCTTCGCTTGTTGCCGACTCGCGCGCAACCCCCTCCCCTCCGTCGGCTTCCCCTCAACCCTCCCCTCCCTGAGGGCAACAGGGCTTCGGGAGGGGGTTTGCTTCCCGAGGCCTCTCGCCTTCCCCTCCAACCTCCAGAGTCACACGCATGCGCAGCACAGAAACCCAGAGCGGAAAACGAAAATAGACCCAGGGAGGAAGATGACTTCGACTTTGGGTGCGTTCATCTCAAGAAGTTCCTCCCCATACTCTCTCTCTCCTAAAAAATAATAATCCCATGCCGCGGATGGAGGGACTGCAGTTCGCGCGCGTGCCCGACCTAGTCCGAAATAGTGGCTCAAGACTGACGGTAAGTCACCGTCACTATCATGCAAGCCGCAGGATGAATTCGTTAGGGGAACATGGAACATAGAACCGATAGGACGAAAAGGATTCCACGAAAGAATAAAGAAACGTAAAAGCTTGAACGATGATTCGATTGGTTTTATTCGTGATGGCTAGTTGAATCGGCTCGTAACAAATACTTCAAATTGCCAACGTACGTGTTAAGACGTAAATGTAACTAATGGCAAGCTCGTTTAATTACAATTACAATCGGGTTAGAGAGCGAACGAGTCCCTTTTTAAATCATCCTGGTTGTATCCTCTACGGCAGATTTAAATTTTCGTCTGAAAAATTCACTGATCATAATTTTGCGACTGATGCTGAAAATGTTTCTTCCTGGCAATGGGAAAACTCCGTAATATTCTCCCTTCCGCAATAGCGTTAGGAGACGGCGTACAGCTTTAAAAAACTATTTCAAAAATTGATGGTTACGTGAAAACCTTTATATTTTTTTCGGTATGAAGCGGTTGGGGGGAAATTACACCCCGTCAAACACTCTAATCTGGTTCGCAAATGCGCCGGCGAATGATCCCCGGCTAAAAAGCGCGAACGGGTCCCTCTAGGTATATAGTATATGTACTTTCCTCATTTCCCACCTTCAACCGATGAGATGCATACATTCGCAAGGCTTTTGGGCCAACCGAAAACGCAGTTCCTGCACCGCGTGGTAAACATATAGAGGGGGAATACATAGTAGGATAATATCACGGAGTTATTCGGCTGGCAGCTTATACATCATTAACAACGGATAACAATTTTACGACACCGTATTCCTCCACGCTTCTCCAAGTAATAGCACCATGATTAGTTGAACGCTGCCACACCGTGGAAGGAAATGAGAAATGCGAGAAATTACCCTCATCTCATTTTCCCTGGGAAAATTCGGAGCCCCACGTAGAATGAGATATAAACACATTAAAAATGATTCGATTCTCATAGTCTTTTCTCCTGGAAACAAAATCGCTGCCAATTTTTCACGCTTGTTCGGGTAAAACGCTTTCATCCGGCAATGAGCGTTAAGTCAGCAGAAAGTGACGAAGTGAACAGAGAGAAACATAAATGATCATGAGCCGAAGGGAGCATTTCAATGGCGATCATTTTTGAATGCGTGGGAGTGTAATCATACTTAGTGAATTAAAACGACTTGCTGCAAAAAAAAATCACATAACATCCACCCCTTTAATAGTCACACCCTAGTCGGCTTGTACATACATTAAACTATTAAGCAATTCGTAGCTGGAAGTAAGCACACTAAAAATGTATCAAAAGGAGATTTTTACAAGAGCACTCAACAACAAAGAGCTTACGATTAATGGATATACTATGATAGATGCATCCACGTTATTGCCATGAGAAGCGTCTACCGTTTCGGCAAAATTTCCCTCCTATTGAAAATGATTTCAATCGATCAATACGAGTTTAGCTCACTCGTACGAATTTATTTTCGAAAGAAAACCAAATTCTCAGGTTTTCAACATTAGTAATTATTTCATGACTCACACAGTCTTATGAAAGTGTGGATTTTTGAAATGCGGACCGTGAGCGTGCCTTTGAATACATTGTGCATTGTTTTTTTATACTAGTCGCATATTTTTTTTCAACTATCTTGCTCCACTGAAGATCGTTTTAAACACCACTCATGCGCACGCCAAAATCAGTGCTAAAGTAAACCCCGGAAACATTATTGGAAGAATGCATTGATTATAGTTTTTCTTTAACTGCATTTATACGACAATAACATGGCACCAAAGCTTTGTCGTGCAGTCGCGGACTTACGCTAGTGTCCGCCATGCTGGGTATAGTATTTAACAATTAAAAGCACGTAAAAATGAATTCTTTACATTGGATGCTTTGCAGATCTCTTTCAATCACCTACATTAACCACATTACTAACGACTGCATTAAAACCTCTATCCCACGATGTTGAAAAACACGCAGTACGATTAACGGCTGCTTTAAAATAGATAGTCATTAAGGAAGAAAGGAAAAAAAGAAATATATTTCCCAGGAAATGGATCGTACATAAAATACCTTAAAATTTTTTACTTCTTTATTATCACATTGCTTCCCGCAAAAAGGGATCTCGAAATCTGTTTGATTTTCCAGTTCTTTGATGTAGATGAATTCAAGAATTGGCAATAAAACCAGTGATTTCCATTGGGCACTATAAAAACGTAAAAAATTCCATAAATGATTTCACTTCCTTTGAATAAAGCTCTTTTTAGCTTAATTACTTCGCCAATAACAAAAACATTTGCGAAGAGAGGACTTAATTATCCCAAAATTGTCATGATTTTTCAACTGAAACAAATACCATTTGTAGAGATTCCCAACCCGCCAGACAAAATTTTATCCTCACTATCCGTCTACTATTTTAAGATTTAACGCACGCGGACGGAAAGACGGACAGACGGTCCGGCCTGCCTCGGCGATAATAAAAAAGAGACCCGCAGACATTTTCTATTGGACGCCGTACTAAAAAGACCTAAAAATTCGAAACCTGAGAGAAAGCTGAAAGAAAGAGTTGGTAAGAGGTCTATGTATACGGAGGGTGAAAGGTTGTGGGGGGGGGGGGGGTGGGGGGAGGGAGGTGAGTGGGGACTGAATGTGGGCATTATTTCGAACAATATATCGCTAAAGGGAATGTTTCCGAATACTCGGACTCGGTGAATGATTTTTTTCGTCCTGGGACACAAAGCACTGGAGCGGAGCACGTGGAAGAGTGTGGGGGAGGGGGTAGAGAGGGAGAGAGAGGAGATAAAACCTCGTAGGTACTTCCGTCCTGGGCGATGGTTGAATGTAATTATGATAATTTTCGGTGGCGGCGGCACGGGGCGTCCGTCTGGCCTTCCCTCGGGGTACCCACCTTCCCCCCCCCTTCCCCCTCATCTCCCACCAACTCTACATCTAAACGCCGCAAAAACGCCGCGAATGAGGCAGGGATTTGAAAAGTGTTTCCACTGACACCCCGTCCATCAAAAAATTTCCCCAAATTCCCTCAGGGTCTCTCGACCCCTCCCACCCCCCTTCCCCTTTTCCCCTTTCCCTCCCCTCCCCCGCGGGAGTTGAAGAGCGAGAGAGATAATCGTGTTAAAAAAAAGGATAACTAAGTTTTCGGGGGTGGGGGGTGGAATGGGGTGGGAGTGGAAATGAGGGAGTGGAGGTTAAGTTATGCGTGCCTCCCTCCACCACGCTGCAATAATTTCCAGGTGTGGGGCGAAGCAATTCGTGGAACCGTGGAACTGTTAAGGACGTAGGCACGTACCACCTGGCGGGTGGGAGGGGAGGTGCTTGGGGTTGGGAGGCGTAAAACAGACTAGGAGGGAGATGAGGGAGAGAGGAGGGGGGGCTATAAAAATGTTTCCAATCCAGTCGTTATGAAGATTAGACGCTTCCGACATTTTTGCCAAGCACTTTTGTATCGAACAGCTATGTGTTTACATGTTTCGTACAGTTTTTGCTTTCATACCCTCCCTTTTTTTGAGTCATGTCGAAAAATCTTGCAGCGTACGATTTTCCTCACCTTTTTATTTTTAAATGGTACCACCTCCTTCATTCGTGGGAAATTTTGAAATAAAACTTCGCATGCCGTCGTATCATGAGATCACTTATGCGTACATTTAGGAATATTCTCAGATCGAATTATATGATACTGAATCTCTAATAAATTAAAGTTTTCCTTTTTGGTATGTCCTCGTATTTATCATGACGTTTATAAGGCACCCTATTGCATTTACCACTACGTGAGTTTCGCTGTTTTAGCATAATCACTAGGCCAACCAATCATTGTGTAAACCGCTGAAACGAAAGTGGTGCTAAATATTACAGTGGGGTATTTCACAGTTCATAAGAGATAAAATTCTCGCACCGCGAAGAGGCATAACATTTGAACATCCATCTTCCCCCTCTTTTTTCATTGTTTGTGGAATTTATCCGCTTCATCGTGAAGACCAAGGTACGTACTCACAGAATAAATCCAAATTTGCGTAAACGGTCACGGCATGGAAATCATGCACGTCATTTGATTGAAGATGTGGCAGTCCGACAGTCAGTTCAATAGTTCCCAGATCGAAAGGAAATCTTGAAAAAATATGTCCATTTCCATTTCTCTTTCTAAAAAAAACTGCGAAGGAAAAAAAACGACAAAAAAATAAAACCGTGGTTTTCAAGTTTTCACTCGAGTATCTTACTTGTAAATACCCCGGCAACGATTTGAAATAAAAACACAGCCATGTACGTGATCATCATATCATAAACGACCGAAAGAATAGAACTTCACGTTACAAACAACATTTTTTTAGTCACGGGAAAATCAGTTCATGTCTTAGAAACACGAAACTTATTCCGTCCAGAGTTCTACACCATCATGAGAAAATGAGAAAAAAAATAAGGATTTTCTCGCGTGATTATTAAAGAAACCCGACATTTATCCTCCAATTCCGGTGGTTTCCTCTGTGAGTGGCGTTCCCTGATAACTCCTGCTGTTGTCAATCGATACATATCAAACAAACCGAGCCAACAGCCAACCACAACATGCTGGAAAAGCTCACAATGGCTCCTATCCTTTAATGGCACTTGTAACGTGTTCTGACGATCCCAAAAAGTCGGAATAAATCGCCAAAAATGTTGATGGAATAAAATCCATCACGAAATTCGCTGTGGAGGTAAAACAGTAGGGCAGACCTCTTTATTTTGGTATCTAATTAATCAGAAGAAATTATGATTCTTTCGGCATATCTTGTACACCTTAAATCTCATTCGACCCCGAGAAAATTGGATCAATCATTATTGGAGACAGACAGTGAACAACGAAATAAGGGGTATTTACAAATTACGAGTCATCTTTCAGAACAACGGATAAAGGGAAGAAGATATAGACAGACTCATAGCCAAGCAACAGAAGGGACAGAATTGGGCTCTGGGAGGAACGGAAAACTCAGCCACGGAGGTGAAAAAATGATTATAATTATCTTTTACTAACAGGAATAACGGCCAATGTCAACCAAATGCTACTTCCCTTGTATTCTGGACGTCAGATAAGGGACGAATTGACAATTATCAAAACGAATGACGCCCTGGATAAGGAGGGATAGTTCCGTGCCCAAGAAGTTATGCTAATTACTAGCCCACTGATAGTGCTAATGCCTAATGATATACTGGAGGACGACGCACATTTACAAGTGTACATAATCGGTGATTACGGGCGTGACTTCATGGAATCCATTGCTCAATCGATTCTTATTAGAATGAAAATCTATGACCTTGTTTTTCTACACACAATATTGTTATAAGATACGAATCGGACTTCGATGAGGTACCTGAAGATGGCATTGAATGTCAAAACCTGGGTCGCATTTAAATAAGATACTCTGTACAAAAAGAGATGGTAGTATATTCTAAGAAGAACATTAAAATATGATTACATGGGAGTCATTAAAGGTTTGGGTACTGAAAATGTCCAGACATATGCGAGGACTCGGTAACAGGAGGGCAACGAAGTGGATATGGAGAACGTGAAAGAAATTAGCAGAAGAGAGAATCATCAAATGATATGGCTCAGCGAGAAGGCTACCGGCGGTATCAAGGGTACTGGATCAGTGAAGCATGAGACCAGTCCTTTCACGAAATTTCCAAACCTCTTCCTTCACACCTCATCACAGGTAACCTCCATGTATGGTATAAATCAACGTCCTCCACTCAAACATTCTTACCCCAAAGAGAGCGCCCGAAATTGGAGATAAAATGTTATTTTCTAAACAAGGACGCGAGAAAATTTCAAAAGGTTGCTCGCTTACTGAATGAACCATGGAAGTTTTAACAATTTCCGTTAAGGAAATTTGACTTGATGCACAACAGATACCCTCGACTTAGGTGGGCCGCATTGGGTACTGCCCACCATTCAAAGTAAATAACGGTCGAATGGTGGGGTAAATGGCTAGCAGGAAGAAATAATGAGAAAATTGGCTACTTTTCACACGTTTTTTGTCCAAAGGGCCCGAAATATGAAAATACCATAATTTTGAGATTGCCGAGTCATCATCCACCAAACGCCGAAGGACTTCTTCTTTTTACTGAAGGGAGTGAGTCGATCTTATTGCTTCACCGCCACGGCCCTAGGTCGACTTGTCGTGACTTACCCATGCGATTTTCGCTCTCACCTTTGTCGAAAACACCCCTCTCCGGAAAATCTCTACAGGGTAGGACTGTCAAGCGCATGTTGAAGGATACATGTACTTTTCAGTATTTCCGCAATACTTTCGTGAATAAAAATTAATTTTTAATTAATATTATTTTTCATAAATCCTTTTTTGTGTGTCCATACACCGAACCATGAACCAAATTATGATTTCCTGTCAGAATATAAAATTTATTTTTGTTCAAATCCGCTGTTTGCTTGAGTCTCGTGTGTTTTGTTGGCAAATCCCTTCCCGATTGACCCCATGGGACTGTTATTTAATAAACTCAGTGCTCGGTACAATATTGCCTACCCTTCTTTGTTGTTTTTAAGCTTCCCCTTCCATCGCTCGTCTCTCACTCTATGTGTTAGGGATGCCTCACGCCGTCCGCGGCCAACAGCGGTGTGTCAAATGTTTTGCCTGTGACTTTAAGGGCGGAGACCATGAGTTGCATGTCCATAAAATGGTAGAATTTCCCCTTCTTACTTTCCACTTCTAAGTGATCTGTCTTGTTATGGTGGGGGTCTGTCGTATAAGTGGTTGTGGTTCATTTTTATTCCCATTTTTCGAAATACCAAGAGCTAATTTATTGGTCGAAATCAACACTTGTTTCGAATTGAGTCATACTCCAGCATGAATAAAAAATTTGCGCGTCATTTGAGGATTCTTACTGAATATTTTCCCTTTCCCTTCCCTCTCCCATTTCCTCCCTTATCACTTACCCTTCCCACCTGGTGCTTGCACTCCCTGCCACAACCTTTTTTGGTGAATCGCGGGGTGTTTGTAGATGCTCAAGCAACATTTTTCCAATCGACATTTGACGAAAGTAATATTAGAATTTAAATGCCTTCCTAGCAATGATCACTCTAGATTTTCCACAGAGGCGTTATACTTCAGTCCCTGTCTCACCCAACGAACAGTAACGAAGACGCATTGGTTGTTGGAGAGTATTTAGGAGGCAGGCGATAAAACAGTCACGCCAACAAGAGCAACCACAAGAGTTGACCGCACCAGCAAGCACGACCACAGCAATGCCTAAGGGGGATAGGTGGAGGGAGCCATCCCCTCCCATTCACCATCCCCCAACCAACTACAAGAGAAAAGTCCCTGATATGCAGAGCCACCTCGCGAAGAAGGAAAGAAACTATCCCCCCAACACTGCTGCTACCCTCCTAGGAATGCAGGAGACTTCAATTCCAATACCGAACCTAAATAAATTATTAACAGCAGTCTAAAGAGTAGGTTTTTGATGGTCCATGACACTACACATACTATACTAATAAGCCTTAACTATCACGATATCAAATATCCATTCATTACATCCTAACTATTATAAATACACTTTCCCTATCTCTGCATTATTTTCACCACTATTCCATTCAAGATATCTTTTCTTACCCTGCCTCTCCCTCGCTTTTCCAAAATTCTCCCATCATAATGAATAGAAATATCAAAATGACGATGGGATGATGGTGAACACAGATGAAAAATCATTATTCACAGTTAGAGATTTAAATATTTGACGAAAGAACAAATTGTATAATAAAAATGAAATGTCTACTATCGAGGTCTTCATCATTTGAAATGATACCACTCCGGACCGTGATTTTGGATAGTTTTAAGGGTCTTGTTTATTCGTCATTACGTCTTCGTGCCGTGAATACGTCGTCGATTACCCCATCAAATATTAAGGAGATGCGTTAAAGCTTACGAGGGTGTTAGGGGTCACCACATGGCCTGAATAAGTATCTCCGAGTTCCGCGGGAGAAGAAATGTAATTGCTTTCCTTTGAGAGAGAGGAGATTGCTGGGAGATGACGGGCAGAACCCTTGGATATCCTTATGGGTTGAACGTATATGATCCCGGCTTGCGTGGCTTGCTACAATTGGGACGGTGATGGAATATTAATAAATTCATTCGATTGACATGCGAGAGGTGGTTCGAAACTTGACTCGGTAACGTAAAAGAGCGGTATGGTTGAATTCGAATGTGCCTTGCCTAATGCATGACGTTTTTGTCATCTTTTTGACCCACCCGCTTCGATGAAACGGGTCGACGGAAATTTCGGAAATGGCGGAATGAAATTCGCAACTGCCCTTCTCATCTAAGTGTCGCCAGATTCATTCTGCGTGGCTCGAAGATGAGTGTTGGAGAACAGGAAAATAGTGAATGGATACAATATGCTTGGTTGTCTTGATGGTTGATGGATTTTGTTCCATCAGTATACCATTTTCGAGGCAATGTACACGCGTACGTCTGCTCTCTGACTCACAATAAATTAACCCATTAACTAGTACCAATGAGCTAAAATGGTATTACCGAATATCGTTTAGAACTTTTATCTTTAGTTCTCATTTATTTATCTTTACTTTATTGATATTTTTGTTTTTTATCAAGGTCATTAGAAAATGAGCACCTTGAGCAAAATAATCACTTGAGGAATTGAGTGCAATCGAGAATAAGCCCAAAAGAAAAGTGATTCATCGAAAAACCATATGACAGATCATGTTTTTCGCTCCTAAAAATAGAGTTTTCAGAAGATCGAGCTTTGGTTGTTTTTTCCAATACTCTTTTACAATTTTGAGATGATTGTTCAATTTAGAATCCGCATAAACATATATACCCTGCCATTTCCATAGAGCTTAAGTAACATTCTTAATTTTCCGAAAAAAAAAGTCAGACGAAACAGTGAAAAATTGAGATTCAACGTCGTAACAAATACGAATGTTTTATTTTACTTTCATCAAGAATAAGAACATGAGAAATAACGTTTTATTACATTAGATTCATGAACAAAATTATTAGAGACCAAAAGATAATAGAATATCTCGTTTTATAAAAATAAGGTTAAAACTTCTCTAAAATTTACAATGCAGTATATTAAAGATACCTTTCCTCTATTAATTCAATTAAAATAAGCAAAACGTAAAAGAAATCCCTTTTACGCACCGTAAAATAGGAATTCACCTTATTTAATTAAATTAGGGATCAAAAGGAGTGTACCACCTTTTAAACCATTATTATTGTTATTATTTATAAATTGTGCTGGTTTCTCGGCGCAGTGACATAACCATGGGGTAGTTATTTTTTCAAAAAAAAAAATTCACTTAGTTATTTTCTAATATCCTCTCTTTCATGCGTTTTCCAAATGTCAGCACTGAACTTCATCGTGTTTATGCTCCAGAAAACAAAAGTAGTAGTAGTTTTTAGGGGAAGCGACCGACAACTGAGGTAATTTACGCCACTAGGGGTGGACAGGATGAGGATGAGGGATGAAGAGAAACCCGGCGTCGGGATGAGCCTACTCTTAACGAAAGGCGCCAAGGGCCACACAGTTTAACGTCCCATCCAACGCACGTCGTACTCACGGTACACCTTTCCAATCGTTGAAATTTCTAGCCTTCGGCAAGAGATTCTGAGCGCAGTAGTGGAACAATGAATACCTTTCTTTCTTTATTTAACAAAAAAAGAACGCAATAACTCTAAGCGAATGCTAATTGAACTTTTATTGAATTTTCTGAGCGGGAGACCGAGTTTTACCACTTCCTCGCACCCGATAGCGGTAGATTCACTCAATTTTACCTAAATTCTAGGGCCGTTTGCAAAATGAAATTTCAAAGATTTGCCCGTCTTTTTGCATTGACGGATTTGCCTTTAAAAATTGCTTTTAATATTGCATCATTCAGCTCCGCAAGTTTTTTAACACACTTTTTCATGCCTGATCAAAGTTTTATCGAAACATTTAGTCAAATCAATGTCATAATAATTTTATTTTTTCTTGAAAACATTTTATAGCATTTCCTTAAGAACTGTAAGATAATTCAGGAGAAAACTATTCAGTTAACGACCGTAAAAAATAATGAAAATAATAAGAATCGAGATTCCAATTTCGATAAAAACTATTAATACGAGGGTCATCCGGAAAGTAGTACCCGTTCGTGCCGCATGAAGTGCTGACGACGCGAGTAGCCGCTGGACGAGGTCAGATAGCTTCAGTGGCTTGTCTGCCTTCTCTGAGCCAAGTTGCGTGACGCTAGCATTGCCTGTGTTGTTTCTGTGATTGTTTACAATGTCTAAAAAAATTGAGAACGCCGCCAGTTGTGAAGTGAGGGCAGTGATTAAATTCCTCAATGCAAGAAACGTTCGCCCATGTGATATTCATCGCCAATTAAAGGAGGTGTATGGAGACAATGTAATGGACGAGTCGTCTGTTCGGTGGTGGTGTCGCAACTTCAACATGGGGAGGGGGAACACACACGACGATGAGCGTTCGGAGAGACCGTCTGTCATTACAGACCAACTGGTGAGCTCAGTTGACGAATTCGTGAGGAACGATCGGCGCGTCACAATTGATGACATCTGTGAGCATTTTCCCAATGTTTCTCGAACAATTGTTCATGAAATTGTTAAACACCATCTGCATTATGCAAAAATTTGTGCAAGATGGGTCCCTCGCGTATCTCAATGAGCTGGCGGCGAAGGACTATGCAGCAGGAATACAGAAACTTGTCACACGTTATGACAAATGCCTTAATTTGCTTGGAGATTATGTTGAGAAGTAGTTTAAAGTATCCTCTTTCAAATAAAATTTTTTATGTTTGTTAATATTTACTTTTGTGTCTTTATTTCACGAACGGGTACTACTTTCCGGATGACCCTCGTATTATCTGCAATTTGCGCGTCACCTAGCCAGCAAACATACAAAATTACTTCTTTCGCACTCCTGATTACACCCCATAATAAAATCTTTGAATAAATAAAATAATTTCACGTATTAAGGTATAAAATTCCCTGACGCATTGATTAAGGTCATAAGACTCGCAGCTGTTTCCCTTTACAAAACAAATAGTGTGGCTTTCGGAAATATTTATTTTCTTCCATGACTGATATGTAGCAAGGTATCCTCAGAGTTGAAGAGAGCTTGAGAAAGCCGTACAAGTAATTTACTTTTCATTTGATACCATCTTTTTTTCCTATTCACAGAATATTAGAAAACAATTATATTAAAAAAACTTTTTTCCTGGAATTAGTCACAAGAAACAATTTTTATGAATACGTAATAAAACAATGCAAAATAAACAATTAAAAAGTGCTATAATTGCTTCTAGAGACCAATTAATTGAAATAATGAAAGAGGAAATCAAATCGGCGGTAAATTTCACTACTGATTTGTATCTTGTGTATAGATACATGCAAATTTTTATTTTTAGTTATTTATTCAGTCCGAAAACATCATCACGTCAATTACTTTGGACAGATAAAAAAGAGACTCATGATATCAACAAATAATATTCGGCAATGTCTTTTTCAGCATAACTAAACACAAAATCCAGCATCCTACTCTACATCAGGTCCCTCTTCATCTCTGATCTCTGAGTACTTCCTTCCTCATATATATATTTGTGTGTCGCCGAAGAGCGTTCCATTTCGAAGATATTTTATATATATATATATATATATATATATATATATATATATATATATATATATATATATATATATATATATATATATTGCATTAGCAGGCTGGTGTTGGCATATGAAAGATACAAACGTCGCAGGTGATGAAACATTTCCGTGGGCCCTCGCAGCCGTACGCACTTACTGGAAGGCGATCCCAATAACGTCCTCCGGTACCTACACTGCTAATGAATAAGTTCTCGCGGTCAGAGATACAGGGATACGGTTGAAAGTCGGGAGGGGGTGCGAGTGATGGCGAGGGAATGGTTCCCCCTCCGCCACCCCTCAAAAGCACAACCCCCTCTCAATGGAACTGCCCTCCAGCGTGACTCCTGGATTTGAGCTTTCACCACCGACCATGAACGCAATCCGTTTGTTCTGAAACCTCCCTAACCATCCTAGAGGCCACCGTCGGACGTTTGGAGTGAGGTGGAACTCCTGTCCCCCATCTAAATTATTTCAATCTTCATTGGTTGAAAAACACTTTTGTTCCAAATGATTTTTTTTTGTTTGTTCAAGGAATTTATTTTGCACTAAAAATATACATCAGTGATAGCTCAATTACGTTCGACCAATGAAACCTTATCAGTGCTAGTTTTAAACAAGCTGTAAATTGAATTTGCTGCCAAATGTTTACGTATACGGAACGGATTTTCCAGTTCACCTAGTTTCCAGTACACCTTCCAGAACTAAAACCCCCTTTACCGTAAATTTGTATGGCAGGGGGTGCAAGGACCAGGTGGGATGGGTAAAGGATAACGGCGAGGAAGGGAAATGGGAGAGAACATTAACTAAAAAACCTTGACAAAATGTGCCAATTAATATGCACACGCTTGCGGAAAACCTAAGTTCAAAACTAAAGCTAATTTCACCCAGTAAAATAGTGTTTGGTATACGAAAAAGGAGGAATAAAAATGAACCACATCCTTTTATACGGTAGACCTCCACCATAACAAGACAGGTCTAGGAGAACCAGAAAGTAAGAAGGGGTAAGTTCTATTAATTCATATCCATGCAACTCATGGCCACCACAACTAAAGTCATCGGTAGTAAATCGAGTAAACGTGGACCAAGATTCACCGTTGGGCCCACCAGTTATTAATTTCTCTCGCGAAGTATAGGGATGATAAAAGTAGTATATTTTTATAATGACAATATTATTATTCCAGTTTTTAACGTGTGCGCGCGTTTTTAGTTTTTGTGATCATCATTTGGCCATTTACCCGACCCTCTCTGCTTAATTGGAGTGATCAAAGGAACCGATTTCTAGGAATCCACCCTCTTTGTCCTCATAACAAAGCGGGATGCTCTCGCAGCGAAATTTTCAAGATGAAGAAAAATTGAACACGGGAGACACAGAGCTGTTGCAGTAAATTGCAATATAAAAGTGAAAAGTTCAAATTATATTAGAAAAAACCATGCGGATTCTTATTTTTGAGCGATCAGGACTCCATGATGAAGCTTTTTTTTCTTTAACTTTCCTCCTAGGGAGAGGGAATTTTGATATGATATGATTTCCAGATTTTTTCAACCGGAATGTGTTCATATTTGGAGGAGATCGCGGGACACAATCCTATTTCCCTCGTCGTGCCGTAGAAACGAAGGGGGTAAAGCACACATGCACTAAACTTTTGACAATCTCAGTGCGAAAAAAACTTGGCTCCTCGGCGACCCAAGGGTAATGTGCCCACTGTGTATAACGCCTTTGGAGAGGCAATATTTATTTTTCTATGGGGCATGCACCAATTGATTTTATCTCTCACTGACTCTATCCCACTTTGACCGCGAGGGTATCATGTAATACTGAACCCCGACACGTGGGTGTCGTGACGGCGTGCAAAGAGACAATCCACTCCGAACTTGACATTTCAGCCTTATCTCGACAGGTGGACTACGTGGCCACCAGTAATTTCTCTGAGGGAAAACGACTTCAGCTTAAAAACGAGTAAAAAGCTTCTCCCTAAAGAAATAGAAATATTTACCATAACCTTAGAACACCGATTCTATCTTTAAGAATGCGCAGCGTTGAAAACTTAATTTTTTCCCATCAAATAATTTCTACCGTCAGATGGAAAAACTGGTGCACGTGGTCATTACAGAAGTAAGATATCTGGTTAGAATTGTTAAGTTTGTGAGGCGCCTATGTATTCTCATTTTCGGTAGAAGAATATAAAAAAAACAATTTTCTTTTAGCAGTTCACTCATTTTTCTCAGATAAGCCGAAAACGAGAGAAGCCTTGGAATTCTCTTCAGTAGTCTGTAGGAATCAGCAAGCTTTCGAGAATAACTTCGTTTTTTTCAAATATATCAACATGATCACTGAAATACTTTAGAGCAATTAATACTTCTTTTCCTGGTGATGAAATGACGTTAATCAACGTAAAATACAATAAAATAATAAAAATTTTCTCCAAGGAGTTCGAAAATCGGGAAGTATTTGAACATACTTCAGTGAACTTGAATCCTACGTTCTTTTGTAAATTAAGTTATTTTACTTATTCATAATATTCAGTGGATTGCTAAAGAAACGTTTTCTTATTATTTGATGTAACAGTCAAGAGTTCATTGATAAGTCTCTTTGACTATTCGGAGGTGTTCGGAGGTTCCCAGTTGCTGTTTTCTCTACTCTTACAGTAGCATTTTTGTATAGAACATTACTTACATTAATGCAAACCGAAATAAATTATACGAGCAGGAAACAGCGTAAAATATTACCCACCTTCTTTCAAAAATCTACGGCTATGTTCATGAAACTCACAACGGCTATAAATCGGAAAAAAATATATATATATATATAAAACTTTTATCTGCCGGAGTCCTCGCAGTCAGTGAGTGGAATTTAATGGAGTCTTTGTTAGGTGTCCAGGATTCAAAGTAACTAAGGGTATGTATCACGGACAGGAAGAAAAGAACAGCTGACCTCCTTTGCACACAACGGACGAATTTCTTTGAAATCGATTGGAGACACAAGAAATGCATGTTCTCTCATAGACCTCCGGGATAGCGTGACCTCATATTCTTGACCATAGATGATGAAGTACTAAATGAAAACCTTTTACATTGTCCATTGGAATCTGTTCGATCGGGCTATTTAAAACAAATCCTTACGTGTTTTTTTATTCACTTATTTCCGTGGAGCCAAATATTGGAAACTATTTTATATCTTTTGCTCGCGTTATTATTCATTGAAATGCGTACGTTTCCGCACTGACCCATGGGAATCACGTGCAGGTGATGGACGCGTTCCTTCTTTGCTATCCGCAATCTTTCTTTCCAAAGAATAACATATATTTCCTTAATGGAGGAAATGAAAAAATCAGAATTGCCCCATTTTGGTAGCGGAGTGAGTAGTAGAGCTTCCGGCCACAGTCCTTAGGTTCCCGCATTGAAATCCGGTTGATGCCTCAGACCCTCCCACCGAGAAACAAGCTGTCTGATTTACCGACTGACCGAAATTTCTTGGAAACCGCAGGCTGGCCGAGAGAGAGAGGATCTGGTCCAGCAAACCTTTGAGGGAAACAATTAAAATAACGCCACTCATTATAATTGTTCTATATTTTCAACATTTAGCTGGTAAAAAGAATTGAAACAGTAACTTGTAAATTCCTCAAAACTTTTATTAACACTAATTACATTACCCTCAGGGTTTCGATGCTAAACGTCATGATTAGGTGAAGAGTCAGCCGTATAGCTGATAGCCATATGTGTGTGTATGTGTGTGGGACGCGGTAGTCCAGGGGTAGAGCGTTGGACTACTGACTGGAGGACCCGGATTCTATTCCCGGGGAGGCCTCTCTGGACACCTGCAGCTCCACCCAAGCTATGTGATTTTTCGAGCACCAGATCCTTATGGGAAACCATATCTGCAACAGGGAAAGGAAATGACCCCCCTACACTTATGTGTGAATTTCACACGCCGTCGGGCTTAGTACTCGTATATATAAACCCTTCGGATGTGGGATGGGATGCAGAAGGCGATGCAGATGTAATTTCAACCTTAAATTACTTGCATGGTTGCATGGATGCATCAAGTATATCATTTCATCTTTTTCTCTTCACTCGGAATACTCAGCCACTGTACTTGTAGTGAAAACAATGCGATAGATTTGATTGAAATTATACGCTCTACAACCATTAATTTTTCCCTGTAAGGAAAATAAAGATTAGAGATACATTTTTTTATTTCGAGGAAGTATTTTTATTTAGGAACACCTGAATGTTGTCTAAACATTTGTATTAATGTGCTGCCTATTCATCATTTCAAATTTATATTTTGGGTAGGATGATAGCATAGTTGGTAGTCGAAAATTGAACATATAGTCTCAGGTTCGAATCCAAGGGTGAAATACCTCATCCAATAAGTACGAGTATCCTGGATAAAATTACTTAGTGGGGAGAACCGGTTTCCCAATAATCGTAATGACCTGCAAACTGATTAAATATACCCTCTCCAATCCTGATTAAGTAAAACTCATCCGGTTTGGCGTTTAATTAAGGGTGAGCTTTAACCCCGCTCTCGAGAGCGAATTTCGAGTCGGTTAATGATTTGGTAAGATCTGTAGGTGATGTAGATGATCCCCATAGCGTAATAATAACGATTTCCATTTTCATATTAAATGCGTAAATTCATTACACTGCAGGTCCTACTGGTGGTCATACGTAGTGCTTAGAGTATGAAACCATTTTTTGGCTTAGATGCAGTTGTATTTATAGGAATCAAACCAGGGGATTCTGACGCTACTCTACCATTGTTCCTATAGAAGACTATTTCATAAAAAAACCTCTGCATGTTGGTATACCAATAGCATATTCAGTTACGTTCCTTAATATTATGTGAGGGGCGTTGAAGTCTGGCACTCTTCAAAATCAACAAAATTTGGGTGGAACAGTCTGTGTTTAATTAACCCATCATATCCATTCGCCACGACTCGCCTAACTGGGTTGACATTAATGGAAAATTAAGTTTTGGGGTTCTGCTTGAAGTATTTATTTTTAACAACGACAGCTTGCTCGAAAATGAATATCTAAAGTCGCTGACGGCTTCCCTTCAAGGCAAGTCCCCTTGCTGTCATCTAATAATCATCATGCCTTGGGTTATTTTCGCAAACCAAAAATTTATGCACCTGAATGCGAAACTATTCCCTTGAAAAATCAGCAAATTTATGTTCTTAAGTATTCCAAAAAAATGAATCACTACTGATCTAAGTGACACATCACACATCGAAATGTTAGAGAAACAGTTTTCCCTGTGGCACCACACATTCTCGAATCGAGCAAGGAACAAGCCTCGGAAAATAATGTTTCAATTTCGTTATGTACCATGAATTACAGAGTAGTTTGGGCCTGTTTCTATTTTGGCTTTGAAATGAACGGAACAGGAAACATTTCGCGGTAACTTGAAAGTTAAGACTCAAAGAGTATAACACTTGATTAATAGATTTAAAAAATAAGAAATGTGCATTCTTTTATCATTCATCATAATTAGTGAAAATTTTTAAACGAAGCGTGGTTTTGTGCCACTCGGGAGTTTGGTCGTTGAAGCATTTGGATGAGCTTGGATTATCTAGTCTTGAGATTTGTGTACTGAGAAAAATTGTGGACAATGGAAAAAAACTATTATGGACCAAAGGTAATGTACACATATGAAGAGCAAAGCATGGAAAAGAAAAGGAGAAGAATGATAAAATGTGAACATTTAGATGAAATTATGAAATAGAAGAAAGTGTTACTGGTATTGAAAGATTTGGTTTTCCCTGACGTACGTAGCTGGTTAAGTTTTCCGCTGTCATCACAATATTCCGGCGATTGATTCACTGAAACATTTTATTTTGCATCCAACGCTGACATATATTATTTACGTCAACTATTGCTTTATCATGGTATATGCCATGGGTTGAGAGGTAAAGAAGAATGAAAACTTTCGGTCTCGCGTATAAATAGTCAGCCACATTAAGCAAACGCTGAAGTAGCATGGGAATGGCAGTGAAAGTGATTACTTGGCCGGGAGAAATACGAATGAGCCACGGAAAGTGAATGTCGGGCATAATTAGCAGCAATCGAATGTCTGAAGGCTGAAAAGCGGAGCATGTTGTTTGAGAGATACCGGGCGGAAGGAAAGGACTCAGGAGATATGCTGAGCTAAAGAACGGCTTATTTGAATGATAATTACTGGTACCGTACTACGGTAGGCTTCTAAATGTGGCAGTGCTTAGACTTTGTACCCTTCAAAAACATATCTTGACTGGTTCACTAGTCTCAATAATATATGAATAAGATTCTAAAAAAGATTCTAAAAATATTAATTTTGTTGGCAAATCCAGAAATCTGTTTTATATAGTTATAAAGTTGTCTTTTTGGCTGTAGTAATATTATGACGGCTAACCTTTCAAAATTAAGCCTGGATAACGGGGGATGACTTAATTGCTCATGTGCCGACGATATCATCGGGCGCATTTGTACGGCTGGCGATAGGTTCGTTGGCACGCTAGCCATTTACGCAGAGCGTCGTAATCGCTCGCGGTTTGGTGATTGGCCAGTATTATTACAAATCCCATACAATTTAGAGATACTCCCCGAGTCTAATTAACAATGATCGGATTACTCGCCGCGCCGGAGGCCTTTCGCCGGCGATGGAAACACTCGCTGGCCCTCACACCGGCACGCCGCCAATTCCCTCGCCTGCGATTAGCGGCAAAATCGCCCTGCGCCAATGAGGGATCCGTGTGCGTCTTGCAAATGGCCCCCTTCACATTTTTGTAACTTTTTGCCCGGGCAAAAGATGGTATTGGATGGGATTTCTCTCGTTTAGAGAGGAGAATCGTAACCATTCCCACACGGCTCGACTTTTGGGTGGCAACCATTCCCTCGCGATAAACTATAAAGTTTGTGTCCTTACGCACACTAGTGCAAAGAGCCGATTTGGGAATGAAAATGAAGAACACAAGACAAATAGACAAAGGTAACAATTTAGATAAGAAAAACATTACGCTTTTATCTGGACTTACATTGATATTATATATGATATATATATATATATATATATATATATATATATATATATATATATATATATATATATATATATATATATGCACACACACACACAAGATACTCATATTTATTTATGTGCACACGTATTCCTAAGGGGACTAAAAAGTTATACTAAAAAAACCATATACACAGTAATCAACGCGAAGGTCTGTTTAATAGGTCTATATAATAATAATATAATATCTAGACCTCTAAGGTGAGTCTCAGGTGATGTTAGTCCACCAAACTTAAATTATTTATTGGCAATTATGAATTTTCATAAAAGAATATCATGTGCCAGCAACATGTTTTCAATTAAACTATTCCAGCGCTCCATCGGGTGGTTTTTGGGCTACCGAATTTGTAGTGAAGTCGAAAAGCTACTTATCTTATTTTATCTGGGTGATCTATTCTGCCAAACTAGCTTGGGGTCCTAATAATTCCCTCGCCGAGAGAACTAAACTAGAAAGCCCTGGACCTCTCCAAAAAGTTTTAGTCCCACTTGCTCTCGTCATGCCTCCAGGGACTCCGAAGGTCGTTTCTCTAATAGCCCTCTCGCTTTTAACTTTCTTCCCCGTAACAATTTTTTCGAATAACTAGCGAGCCTTCGTTAAACTTAATCTAGTTTCATAATTATCACTTTCTCTGATCGATCCCTGAAGTGCTTTCCGCGGATTTTCAATGCGGACTTACTAATTCGAAATAAGAATCCGGTATTTTTCTTCCCTCACCCCACTCGACCAAAACTCGACGAATGGAGAAAAGTTTCTTTGACCTCCAACCGTTTCTGCCAGCCTCCGGTTGAAGGTGTCGGCACTAAGTTTTCAACGCCAATTAGATCATTTCGCAAAACGTAGGAATCGTGGATCGTAAATGAAAGGGCGGCAATACGAGACGCGCCACTGCCGAGCGTTCATTGTGGCCCTCGGGGATCTCGAGGATGCGTGGGGAGGCAGACGGGACCACCCTCCACACACACACACACACTCACATACGGACGCACACTCATGCAAAAGTGATAAATCTCCCCCGTAGTGGAGTAGCGGCGCGGACGTAATTCGAAGTATTTACCGCACATTAGTTATTCAAGATTCTCTCGAGGCAATGGGAGCACTTTCACACTCAGGCAATTTCTTTGGAATAACGTCCGTTCGAGCGCGAAATTGCTCCCATCCTGTTTTTGAGGGGTCGAGTCGAAAGTGTCCGCATGATTAGGTCCCTCCCGCGCACCCCCCCCTCTTCCCCTCCCACCGTCCAATTCCCTCGCCACCACCCTCCCCCCACCTTCCCCATGCCGGGAGAAAAAAGTTTGCCCGTGTTCCCGCTGCAAAGGAAGCGGTTTTGCGAAAGGCAGTGGAGGGGAGTGAGTGTGGGAAGGGGATTAAATCAGGGGAGAAAGCATTTTTAAAAGTGAAAGCTCGCGGTCGGTCGTATGGTGATTTTTCCTTCGACTCGACTGTCGACCCCTGAGGCGACCATCGACTTCGCGATTTGCTTTCGCGTTCGTCTCCGCATCCCTTGCCGCGATCCCCGGGTATCATCAATTAATGCTGCCAATACGAAAATTGTTGTACATCAAGTTATCCAGTCGGTTTAAAATGTATTTAAATATTCATAATTCCTTATCGATCAAAAAAATACATTGAAAGTGGGTATAAACTCTAAAATTATTTATTTATTCAATACATTTTCTGTTTGCACTCACTGTGCAGTCAATTCTTTACATTCTGTGTACTTATCAAACTACTTTCATTTTACCCGTGTTTACCTCAGTTTGGTTTCGTTTGTTATCTCACTGAAGTTATCCGAAGCTTTTATCAGATCTTTTGACCTCTCACCCAACAATAAGCAATGAATAAGTCGTCGGCGTATATAAAATGACGGGTGCGGGATCAACAGTAAGATTATGCATGGGCCGTAATGGTTGTAAAAAAACTGTTGTGCAACTAGTAAAGTAAAACAAGATGAACGATACGTAGGAAAATAATCATATGCATTTCTCGATGCATTTATTCGAGTGCTCTGCCAGTAAATACTTAGACAAACAACTAATCATAGTAATCCTCATCACCATAGGTCAACAACCCTGGAACTAATAACTTCTCCACTCAATTCTTCTGTCGGTTTTCTCTACTTCTTCACATTCATTTTCTTTTACTTAAGTCATACTTTACTTGTTCCATGTAAGTATCCCATGTCCAGGGCTCTGTAGTCCTTTCCGTTTCCTTTCCTTCGACGACTGTCTTCATCGATCCTTCGCGGCACATTGCACATCCAACCTATCACTGAAATATCATCGAATGGGATTGAAGCACTCATCGAATTCATAAGGAATGGGAAATATGGCAAAAACCTAATGCCTTCATTCCAAGTCATCGTTTACCAAGAAACAGAAAATAACACGTACAGAGGTGTGCTCTTGCTGCGAGCAAGGTTTTTTTTACACGTGAAACGAAATTAGATGTAAACTGTGGTAACTCAAAGCGTGTAGCTCCGTTACTGAGTATTCTTTCCGAGCGTTCTCCAATCTTCCCACTCTTCAATATGGATATGCGAATTATACATGCCTTTTCATTACATACCAAACGGCAGGATATTCAAGCACTTTTGAATGCCATATGGAATGGGTAATGATCCAAACGCTTATTGCCTTGATCCCCAGACTCCGATTACCATTTTGCAACGAAATTAACGTATTTAAAGGACGATCATCATCTCAGCCATCTCAAAATCTCTTCTCACGCGGTGAATACTTTCCTTATCCCCCACATAATCATATTCTTTTTCCATTTTAATTTTTTATCTATTAGATAGGCTTCTGTTTTTACTTTTTGAATCGCATGCTCATGTTCGTTCATGTCCCGCATTCGCTACCCTGTCTGGGCATATCCCCTGAGAGCTACTTGCAAAATCACTTCACAATGTATGGCAGAGGGTGAGTAACCAATTTTAAAAGGAGTAAAGAGTGGTAAAGGAAATGCATTTCTAAAGCGATAATTATTTTTAAATAATTCTCCCACGATATTTCTAAAACATGCCAACCCTCTCCATCATATTGTTTCATCCAATACGCTTGATAAAAAAGATTGGATAAAACATTATATTCACTCGTATTCAATTAATTGGGGTGTATATAATTGGAGTGAATGAGTCCTCCTTGTGAGGAAACTACGTGTTCGTTGAATGCATCAAGAAAACACGAATTCAGGACGCTTACACCGGACCACTTATCAATTACTGAAGGGTTCAAAACTTGAGTGATGCCATTGGACATTTCCGTCAAAATTCTTAGCGATACGGATGAAACAAGCTTCCCAGAGTACCGCTAACCTCCCCCGACTCGAATGCCTTAGATTCACCCGCCACATGGCTTAGTTCAAGGTGAGATTATCAAAGCCCGCGTTCGGGTAGATAACTGCCACAAATGTGAAATGAGTCGTTGTGGATTTGGTGGCTGATTCGTATGCTACTATGGTCATCTGTTATCAGGGATACAGCAATCTACCCTGCGGTGGAGCGTTCCTGGCGTTACCATGCGTCACCGCGATAGGCAAGCCCGAGGGATGGCGAAACTTATCGAGCGCTGGCGAAATATTTCGAATGTTATGGGTGAACAGGGTTTAAGACTGAGAAGTAATTTGAGAAAGGATACATAAAATAATAGGGATGCTCTACAGATCTGTTTACCAGCTTCATCGAAAGCTCCGTATGCAACACGCCCAATTTGACGGGCGCTGAAGCGCACCTAACGCACTCCACGATAACCAACCTGCGACCGAAGTAACGCTCATGAATATGTACTTGTACTTTTGGAGCAGTTGAAGGGAAGGTACGGGAGAGCAGATGAATGGGGTTTATTGGTTTATTATTAGTATTGGGTAATCATCCGGCTAAGTTAGGTTTTGGATGGACACAACTACCAAATATAATTCTCTTTTATCTCCTAAAAAAAACAACCCAGCATCCTACTTTACCACAAGCCCCTCTTCATCTACGTATACTTCCTTCCTCCAACATCCCTATTCTATTTCTGTTCCTTCCTCGTTTGCCTAACATTCTCCCCTCTGTCACAATCTTGAATATCCTATTGCCGATCAATGTAGTACTATGCATCGCATTTTTCCTGCAGCCTATGATATCTCCCAGCAAACGGTTTACAGATACTCATTTCTCACGGCTAGAAAATAGTTAATTGAAGGACAAATCTCCACATGCAAACTCAAAAAAAATACTTTTCATTAATTCATGACAAAATATGAAAAAACGGTCTTCTTTGAAAATCCCAGTTGAAGCCATGCGCTAGGATGAATCAAGTATCTTCCCGATATATAACTAATAGGTGACCAAGAAAAATAGCTATCGAAGCAAATTCTATGGTTGGAAGGAGGAATGATTATGTAGACACGAGAAGTAATGGTAGCTCGATTCGTTTTGCTCGAAAAATGTTTTGCTCATCCGATAAAAAAACACGGAACTTTGAACACGAATGCTAAGACTTCGAGTTCGCTTCTGCATGTTGGATACGATAAAAGTACCGGTAGCAAAAATTAAAAAGGGGACATTTTGGAGCTCGAACGAGATCATAAAGTTCGCGAATTGCATGTTTTTAAGCAGTTTGTCGAAAGAACTGCTAAAGCTATTGGGTATAAGCCGAAGGAAACGCCCCTCCTCTCTATATTTATAAATATTTTTATTTTCGTTTATTTTTCTCATACTTATTTTCTAGCTGAATTGTATCATTTACATGTGTAAAGTTATAGTTAAAATATTTGAATATATCGTATGACTAACAAGAATGACGTTTAAATTGCCGAGGGGCATCAACTGCGATAATGAAATGTGTGCGATAGAGGGGAGTAAAAAATATTCCATTTTGCATGCACGCTTTCATTCACGACATAAAATATTTTAGTGCCTAGCAACGGGTGGCGTCATATTTTCAGCGCGTCTCACTGCTGCAGGAATATCTCTCATCCGAAATCCAGGTTTCACTGTGAAAACGATTCCTTTACGGAACCTATTGATTCGGTGGGAGAGAGTAGAGAGAAGAGGACGGGGATAAGTCAAATGGTTGCTTTCAACTTCCGAGATGCAAGAACCGCACCAATGCAAAAATTTTCTCTTCGCAATACTACTTTCATATCCCCAGGTTAAAAGTCTTTCCTGCTTCTTCTTGTGAAGACTTCGCACGTGGTTTAAGGACGCAAAGGCGTAGGGCTTTCTATGGGCAAGTGTTCAAGAGTTGGCCACTATAATGAGAAAAACACTGTCTTCGATAAAAATAAAAAATAATTGAATGTATACATTTAAGCAGAGCTTTGAGACTCTAATTAGTCTAGGTACGAGAGAGAAGTTCGATAAACACTGGTAAAATCTTTAGTGTAATCCTTATAGGAAATATGACCTTCGAAAAGGGAAAGGTCGGTTTCTTTCGCCTTCAATTCAGGCAATAATAACTCCAATCCCGCTGGCAATATGCGTTCCGTTGATAAGGGTTCTCTAATAAAGAGGAATAAATTATCAAAAGATAAAAAAAAACTCAAAGAGAAAATTACGTGACTTAGCACGCGGGTATAAACCCAAAATTTAATATGATTTTTTTTAAATATAAGATGACCCGAGAGTTGGCCAGGGTAAACATTAAACTGTGGGATCCTTAAAAGATTATAACTGGATTATAAAAATTGGCAGTGAAGGGAAAACTTATGTGTTCTTCCCAAAAATTTTCGCAAAAGATAGCACGAGCGACGAAAAATAGCTTGACGTTGAACATTCTGATTTAATGACTGATGCCACTGTTTATCAAACAAAGGAAACAAGGTAAAATGACCTGGCCACAACGTATTAAACCTTAATAATTCTCCAGTTCCTGAGAAACTGTTCCATAGCATCTGAATGGGTGTAAATATCTGACTCGTATGCAAATCAAGTTACAATCTGTCAACAGTCATCCTATAGAAGAAATGCAAACAATAAGTATAAATTACATTCGTCGACTTTGTTAAACGGGAAGCTCGACTCACAAGGATATTAAAGCTACTGTTTATGTCACGGGAGGGTGAAATGTAGATCAGCGATCCAATTTTTAATTATTTGTGATTATCTGTGGTGAGAAATGTCCAAAAATAGAGGATAAAACTAATGGAAATACCCCTCCGGCATTTAATAGCCTTCCGTAGGTTATGACATTACACAGTTTTTCATTCAAGATGTGAGTTTCAACCCAATGTTTCCTCATGGAGGGGAATTAAAAGAGTCGAACAATCTCTTTTGGGAGGGAAATGGATTGGTTATTATGTCACGAACACCGCCATAAATCATAAGTGCGTCACTTTGATCAGCGTGCCGGATCGTTTTTATGGCCGCTTCCCGAAGAGCGTTCCTGCAGGTGTCGTCACCAGAGTGGGGGAATATCGAGGTGGGGAAGGGGGGAGGGGAGAGCGGGGGAAAGGCAATGCTTCCAAAATATCTAAAAGTGCCTCGATGTAATGAATAGATTGTAAATAAAGGGAAGAAGCGGGGTTGATGGTGAACGTATTAAAATTCCGCCGGGCGAATCCGATACGCCGCGCCGTCTCGGCCGGCGGAGGGCTTTCGATAAATCCCTCCGCGTGGATAATTCTCCGCGGATTTTCATTTTGAATTCGTCCTCTACCGCCATCCGAACGGGCCCCCATCGCACACCCCTCTGCGGTGGCACGCTCTTTTGCGGATCTGTCACGAACCACAGCGAAAGTGCTGCTACCTGGGGAGTGCTTCCATCCTGCCACCTGCAGATTCGAAGCCAAGCTTACATGTTACAGGCAGGCGTCGACGCACTGGTTAAGGGAGACAGGAATTCCGTTGGTTAGCAGTTATCGATCCAAAGACTAGTCTGTTTGACCAGTCCAATCTTTTCTCTTCTCAGAGAGATTTCTCTTTTTTTTGTCAATTCACTCAAGTCAAAAATTTGATTGACTTCTTTTAGGAATTCTCAGGTTCTTCCTTCTACAACTGATCTTATTAGTGCCAATACTACAGATCCCTGGACCATTTATATCTTTTATGGTGTGTTTTCGAACTACTTATACCTATCCACAGCATATCTTCTTCGTAAGTTATCATTTCTGTTATTTTAATCGTCATCATTCTTCTTCTACGCATCATTTTATATCTTCAAAACTTCCATTTTTTGTTGCGCCGAATGCCCATAGATGACTGCGATGGAAAAGAATGCCGTATATATATATATATATATATATATATATATATATATATATATATATATATATATATATATATATATGTGTGTGTGTGTTTTAATGAAGTCTTTTTACACTTTCAGGCTTGATGTCACAGTCAGAAATTCGCTATTCGGGTGATTAGCGGTCAAACAGATAGATTCATTTGCGAAACGATAACTCGTGCCGCGGAAACGTCCTGAGGTACGCTTGTACGGCTACACGATTGCTTCCGCGAGGTGTGGAAGCCCATAAACTACTTAAAGAACTTATTCCAAAGAAACTGCGGGAGATGCCGCAACAGTAACTTTTAACGGAGTCATCCGCTAATGTGCATTTAAAGAGCTTAAATATTGATCAACTAAGCAGCCGATAAACTACAAAAACAATTAATTCGTATGATATGCGTAAACTAGCAGACTTGGGCTATTATAATCGCACTATATTAAATGAAAATTGCCTTTATGCGAGTTGCATCCACCACGAGTTTGAAGACCACTCTACAAAATAACTTACATTTAAAATTAATATTAGTTGAGTATTCCTTTAAATTAATATATTTAAATAATGCGTTGTTCATAGAACGTCATTATAAATAATCGTTTTTGTTTTTGCTCGATTAAGTGGTATCAGGTACTAACTTGTGAAATCACATCTAGAGGAATTAGAAAAACTTCGTGCATTTCACCAAACTTTATCGCGGTGTGCAATAAAGTTTGGCGAACGTAAAAGTTTGGTACCGCAATAAAGTTTGGTGAAATCTACTAAGTTTTTCTAATTCCTCTTCGTTGTTACTCGTCGCAATTGCAGAACTATCTCGAATATCTCTGGAATGTGTTCAGTAAGCTGTTAGATCACCCGAATCTGAAGGACACCGCACATCACGGGAGTAATCCATATTTGAAATTATTTTCTCTACATATTACTTTAATTCATAAAGAGAAATTGACTCGTCAACACACATTTGGCAATGATGTCGTTGGTATCCCAATTGGAAACCTTTTTATAGCTCCACTGTTGAGCTTAATTTCACTGTTATGATTAGAATATTAATACCAGTTTATATGAAACGAAGATTTTGCATTTCCACAAGTCTTTGAACGGCAGAGTTTATTCAAGTGTAAAAGGGAAACAAAATATACGTAAAGAAATGAAGTCTATTAATGATTATTGTTAGTGTAAAATAGACACATTCACAGCACTTAAAATAAGTGACATAGGGTGACACTGATGGCAATAGCTTTTGGGAGGAAGTTTTGGACATTGAATATACTTATGTCTATCTTGCAATAGAATGTATTTCAGAAACCTTGAAGCGAGATAAACCTTAAGTGTCACACTCAGTAACAGAATGCGTACCAATGAATAAACTAGCTATGTAATGTAATATTATATAACTTGGTGAGGAAGTATGGGCGCAACTACATCAAAAGAACGTGACCTTGACACGGGCCGTGAGAGCATTTCTGGGATTTCCTTTTTACGTTTCCCTGACCTTATCACGCATCAACGATTCTATTGAGGCGAGTTGGTCGGAAAAAGCGAATTTTTTACCCGAGATAGGATTGAAAATGTAACTTCTCAATCTGCGGAGTTTATTAAGCAATCCAAAATAATAAATAATGCATTAACCAAGAATTTTGCCTACCTAATTTCTGATCAGTCAATTTTTTTTAAGTCAAAGAGAATGGCTTTGAAGAAAGCGTTTTAATTAGTCTAACCAGCACGCGATTCTTGGGAGAAGCCTACCTACTCGGTACATATCACGCAACGGCAAATTGGGAATGGCAATGCAAGAAAAATATTCCGAATTTCAAATTGAATTCCCGGGGAAGTGAAAGAGAGAGAGAGAGAGAGAGCGAGGGAGAGAAATTCTGAATTTGTAAGTTCTAACACATGAAAATTAGAGAATAGCTGCGTTTTCGAATAAAATTGAGTTTCCTGAAGGTACGGCGTGAGCCACCAGACGTGTCGCGCTCCAATTCGAGAATTTCAAAGGGCGAAACTCGAGCACTCGGGAGAGCAAAAATCTGTCACGATAACAATTACGACGACACATGAATATTTTATAAACGAGCGAATAATTAACGAGTACGTTATATGATCCAATAAACACGAAGGAAATAAAATTCCTAGAATATAACATTCAACGTGCTCTTTTCATCCACTAGTTTGCTCTAATTAACTCATTTCCTGACAATTAAACAGACGCTTTTAGCCTTTTCCTCTCAACCTTCACCTTCCCTTTTTGTTTAACTCGGGTCGCTAATGTTAAAGGAATTCTCTGAGATATATATCCTTCATTTAAACTCATTTACTGTTCGTAGTGGTAAATAATGTATGTGAACTATTCTTTTATGATGGCGTACACCCTAGGATGAGAGATAGAGAGAAATAAGAGAAAATCTTCTGCCTTGCATTTGAAGCAATGATTCACAAATGGAAAGTACTTGGTATGGCATGGGTTGGACAATGTTGTTAGGAGAAATGCGAAGAGGATAGAAAAATTGAATTAAAGAGACATTGAGAGGTAATTGAATGTTGAAGACTGCACATAGAGTGGAGAACGTTGAATTGAAGAGGTAGCTGGAACGTACGTCATCCTTCCCAAATCTTACTTTTTGGTCGGCTTAAAAAATTGGTAGGAAACTCTAGGAAAAGGGTATCGAGCTAAAAGGAAATTATGCTGAAAAATTCAAAAAAACCGACCCCAAATAATATGTTTTCTATTTTTTCCTTAGGACTTATTGAAAGAATCGCGTATAACTAGGCATGTTTGACAGTATGGAGAAAAGCAGACAGTGTGTGGAGTTAAGATATTGTTTATTTGATCTCAGGTAGAGGGGACTTGGAAGTATGCCAGTGCTTATTACTTGAGACAATCAGAAATCCACCTTTACAGGTAGACTAATTCAAGTACTAATTCACTTTAAGGAACATATTTTAAGGTATTCTAATTACTTCAGTTGCATGGTCATTTCACACCATTATCAATTATTAACATTTAGGTTTCATGATAATTGAAATTAAAATTAAATTACTCCTCCGATACACAAATTAGTAGGCAAACAAAGCACGGATTAACCAATGGTAGGGTATGATATCAAAATACTAGAGTCGCATCATTTATTGCTTAGAATAGGAAATACGATGGCACGTAGGTTAATAAAATTGATTCGGGTCATATTGTGGTATATTTTTCAAATGTTAACAGTTTACTCATTAGTGGTCACAATGCATGTCCTTCCCATAAAAGAGGCTAAACCACACAAATAAATAAAAATAATATCAATTTAAAAATTTTTGAATAATGGAATTTTACGGTTATCCAATAATACGGAAAGTATTACTTATAATTAACAAACGGAGTAAATAAAACTGTGACATAATTATGACCTAATTTCTATTTTCGTCGAGTGAATTAATCTTCCATTCAGAAATTAAAATATTTCAATGCTTCGTAAATGTGCTCACATTTTGGTTCAAAGGTTTTTGTTTTGGCCGGACGGCAGGACTATAATATTTCCGGAAAATCTTCTGCCACTAATCAAAAGAGATTATTGTCGCGTGAAACAAAGCTCAGGGTAAATAGAAGGGTCGTGTTTCTTTTAATTATCTTTGAAAATGGACGACCGATTAAATAAATACTAACGCGCTTCATTTTAGCAAATAATAGCGTATTTTTCAAAAGGATGTGTCGCGAACTTCATAATCTCCTGATGATGCAGGAACGAAAGAAATTGCTCAGGTCTTCTAATAGAAAATGGAAGCCTAAACGCAATTTTAATAAACGCTTAACACGTGTCCTATTTTTTCCCCACAGATTTACCCGTAAAGTTGTGCGAAAAAAATATACGCAGGTGGCCAAAGCTACATCCCTAATTTAAGTGTGAAATAGCAAGTGAAAACATTGAACCTTTTCCAAGGAAAGCTTCTAGCATCGATCGTAGGCTTATGGCAAGATTTCAAAGTGGCCTGCGGAAGGCTGGCACGTCGGATATCTCGGGGCAAAGTGGAATGTATGAAACTATGTTTTGAAAGATGAGGGGGAAGCATTTATGAAAAAAAATATCTCAAAAGAATTCCAATGCATACAATTGCGGCGGTAACGATGCCAATTTATTATGCACAGGGTTACTGACGGTATTCCTTCCCAATATGTCACGACATTCGGAATATCTGGCGTATGACTAGAGTGATAGACGGAATTCTGCGATCGCTACGGGGTTAAAAAAAACCGCAATGGATGGGGATGATGTTTTCGGAAACAAACGTGGGCTGCATCAACAAAATGACAACCGACTTCGAAAATAAAAAAAAACCTACAGAAACACAAAGTAGCTTTTAGACATTAATGCGATGCGTAATTTGATCGTGTCATTTTAATTACTAATTTCAGCGATCGGATTAATCATTTTAAGCCAACGTGATAAAGACTGGAAAAAAAAATTCAGATCATTAAATTCGCAGACGGGTGACGTGAGCGAGTGAGTCACGCCCTTGCATGGAATTAATTATTTTCGTTCCCGCCACGAATCCCCAGGAATTGAAGAGATTATAAATGTCACAACATCAGGCGTCCGAATATTTAACTTTGCGTGAATGAGCAAACAGACGCATTCGTGTTCATTACTTCCAAATGACGCGTTCTTCTACTCATTTTGCGAACATGCCATTGTGTGCTCCGTGGATTAGATTTTAAAGGTAGCACCTATAAATGCTTACTGGCCTTTACTTTTAACAAAATTACATTTTAAGTAGTGACTAACCGGTCAAAATTAGGTTTTTGATGGCACTGAAAACCATTTCACAAAGACGTGGCCTTATAAGAGACTAAGCAGTTATGGGTATCGCATAATGTAGAACACATTTGCGCTGCATCAATCGCCAGCCCCTTATGTATTCCATCTCTCTTCGTACTATTTGAAATGTCTATCCTTCTCGCAAACTCGCATACCCATTATGTTCGCCCTTTAGTTCTTGCCTTCACATCAGCCACATAGCCCCAGAATATTTAGGTTCTCCATTCTTCTCCGTGCCCTAATCTAAATCCCGTGTCCTATCCAAAACGCCCAAGTTTGGCAACAATAAAACGTCTTCACACTTGGATTTTCATGAAGTCTATCCATACATCTTTCCTTCAGTCCCGAACATCAATACCGTCCGACGTGTAAATATTTATTTAGCTACCTCATTATTTTTACACTTTTCAAATACAATAATTACGGCAAGAAAAACTGTAGTTTTATTGTGAGGTATTTTGGACTGAAGTGATCATAGTAGTACTAGTGATATCGTATTGCTACGTTCATACCAATCACTACAATGGTTACTAATTTCTTTTATAGTTTCTATAATTGAGATTTTTTAGAGTATGCTCTTTGTTAACAAGTCAAGAATATTATCGACCCTAGGTGGTAAAGTGACAATTTGATGCATGAAGTTAAACGTAAGGGAATTTATTAGCGATGCGTAGGTATCTTTGTCGAATCCCCACGTTTTATAACCATACATATGTGATTAAATAAATATGTGATGCATAAATTGGAAGGATATCTCTTTAGCGATGATGCTGGAAATGCATTATTACCCCCATCGTACTAGGGTACGATAGATCATGTAAATAAAATTTGAGAGATCAAGTGTAGAGTAGATAGATTTAAGATGCCTTTTTTTCCTCAGACGATAATGGATCAGAATAACAATGTCCGACCGCGGTAGGGTCATATTTGGATCAAAATTAGTCTGGTGCGTATTCACCCTGCCCCTGCCGCACACCCAAGCGGTGGTTTGCAGGGTGTTAAAATATCTAAAATACCCTTCTGCTCTTGTTTGAATTAGATTTTTAAATATTAAAAATTGAATTACTTTGATTTTGGTTATGCTTAACTTCATATCATACCCATCCAACTGATTCTGTAACGCTTCAGGCAATTACTGTAACCCCTCGGGTGACTGGTCAACCGAAGCTTGTTCATCATCAAATCTGAGATCTTCAAATCACGTTGGGAAGGCGGATAAGGGGGGTTGGGTAAAATTAAATCCTTTTTGGTAGGGTTGAGCAATTTCGATTGAGATACAAAAAATCCTCACTGGTCATCCTCTAAGCACATAAAAAACCCGAAATCCAATCGTTCGTAAGATTGCAATCTATATATGAGATCTTAGCTGATTACAAGCTTTTGTTCAATGCAGCAATGCTTCCATAGCAAGTTACCCGTCACTGTAAGAAATTCTTCGTTTGTATATTAGTTCATAGCCGGAAATAAGTGCTATTTGTTGTGCATATAAAGACATATATTATTGTTTCTACCTAATTGTTTGTTCAGTAGTTGTGATTATTGCCAAGGAAGTGACCACCTACTGGTGTATCGGGGAATATCTCTCTAAAACGCAACCCCCACCCTCCCCCAATCGAACCAAATCCGATCAGTCTTTTGGATATATCCAGAGCAGGGCTTCGGGATAATTCCAATCAACCAAAATATTTGCACCCCAACACGTGTTTAATAAGATTGATGCCACACTGCCAAAACGGTGTTTTTTTACAGTTATTTTCATTATCAATTTTCTAATTACCACTGCCAATACATATGGATAAACCAATGGATACACCAATTTTAAACCCTCATCAGTTAGTCACATTATAAGGGCAATGAACAAAGGAAAAATATTTAAATTAGGAAGCATATAGCGGACAATCTTTTACCTCATTATTGAATATTATTCGACTTGTTAGTCTTCATTTATATTGTTCTTCAAAGCTTCACTGGACGCAGAATGAGGAAGTGTGATAATGCCCCCAGCATAGGACACGAAATGTCATTAGAATAAAACAAGTTATCACATAGAAGCCTAAAATATTCCATGATGAATAAAAGGTGGAAATCTTTAAAAGAACCTGTCTCCTCGTTCTCCAGTTCGAGCCACATAACGGTAACTACAAATTTTGAGCAGTAGCGAATGCATATTTAGAACCTGTCATGAGATGCCATATAAATATTTGTGCATTTTGGAAAACTCCGATAAAAAGTAAAATTATCATGGTAGTCCGGATACGTTGGTCAAGCATATCCGTGACCTTTGACGTCCGCGCACTGACCGCAGGACATCGGATCCTCTTCCACCGGAAGTTGCGCTATTCTTCCGGGATCTTTGCGACAGCTAAATTGGGTGCGATTGACATCTGTGATGTAGTGAGTGCTATGGCATGAGATAGATTTAATCTGCTGTGAATGTTAAGCAAAAATAAATGTGTACCCTTGAGTGCTTAGCACAGGCAGCGAAAAGGGAAGAATGGGTGACTTTATGCATACTTCTGAACGAAACACTAAACTATTGAATGACTGAATAAAGAAAATTTAACGATGATTTATCCGTGTTCACTGTGACAGTCAAATACGAGTTCTCATAGAAGAAATGAAAGAATACGTGGACGGGTTCTGTTAATGCTTCCCGTTAAACAAAACAATTCTACTGAGGCATTACTAATCACAATGTGCAATATGAAAAATCAATGATAATCTGTAGGTCACTTTTTCTTTATAACATCAATTGATTGATCAACGAACAACTGCATGCAAGCTCTTATTTTTATTTTGAAGGAAGCTTTTCCAAACTTGAGGCATTGAATTTTTTAATGAATGTGACACTGCTTGACTGCGTGCATGTAATTCGCCCATTATTTGAAATGATGACTATGCGATACGTCAAACATCACGGTTGAGATCAGAACTTCACTTGCGTGACATAACCCAAGTCCATAAATACGTATGCCAAATAGGAAATTAATTATACATGTGATGAAAAGTAATCCCACTAGATGAAGTTTTCTAGATGACTGTCTCCATAAACAATTATGTCATTGGAGTAACTGGAGTAACAGTCAAAACTGGAGTAATAACTGTGAACGAGGAAATTAGGTTCCTGTTTTTAAAGTTTGTCGGGATGGAGTTGTTGCTTACATTTATTTTTAAACATATTAGACTTTGATGTTCCTTATTTGGATGAAACAATTATTATGACTGAGAAAAATGTAATTATCTGTCATTTCTCTTGAAATTAGCACTACTCGTGCAGAAATATGGGTTTCAACACGTAAGATTAGCGAGATAATGTATTCGGCCTCTTTACAGCCAGTGCATTAATTATAGACATTAATTAAGAAAATTAGGACATTAATGCAACTCACAAAAATTTCAAATTGCTGAAATTCATATTCATCTGTATGAGAAATAAACTTGTCTTTTCTGTGCCTTCAATCAACGAGCAAGGTTTTATAAAAATAGCGAAACAACTCGACGGTGTAGTGAAGCGTAATTGGCGTACGTGGTTTTTTTGACCACATTCTCACTGCCATTCAATTCAGTCATAATTTTTATAATATTTACCACCCCAAAAATACGAATTAAATAGTTAACAAACACTATCGTTTACCTTTTGGGAAGCATTTAGCAAAAGGGGCAAAAAACTTTACTGCTCCGAAAAATATTTTATTCGCAATCGGTGTCGTGTCGACACAGCACACATTTTTTCGAGCAGATTTTTACAATTTTGCCCAAGCTCCGATGCAAGAGTGTGCAGTGAATGCAGTAGAGTTGACCCCCACGGGGAGGGAGAAGGAATGAAAGGAGGGGGCTAGTACAATTGGAAGAAATGCGGAACTTACATAGCATCACCTAGGAGGAAGGACTAGTAAAGACTAAAGATGACCATGGAAACCGGTGATGGGATATTGATTGCTCAGAAGAGGCCCTCTTCTTCCATGGCTTGATTACACAAGTAGGCCTTCGTCTTAATTCAAGAGGGATTCCCTTTGGCCTAGAGAATGAACGGGAAGGGCAGTAGGCGAAGTTAGCTGCAGCATTTACTGAACTGAAACTTGGGGTGCACCCCTAATTCGATGGAACAATACGGCGTGGACGACACGCTTTCCCGACCATCCCTTAGCGATGGCAGGATACCTCAGTGCCCACTACTGCAACTCCGTTACGGTTGTTTAACTGCTCCACACTCTGGTGATTAATTACGGGAACTTAAGGCTAAGGTGTGAAGGTAAATAAATCATTGGCGATGGTTAGCCTTTAGGTGCCGTGGCAACCTGTGAGTGGAGCGTTCAACTTCGATTAGGGGTCAAATCCGGATGAATACCCTGGAGACTCCAATATTTATATAAAAGGTGGATAAGATTTTTCGATTACCATATTTTCCTGCAAAACTCAGGCAGCATGGCACCTGTCCCACTTAATTTGAATTCGTTAATGTAAGCTCGCCGGAGGACTCAGTTCGATGTGCCTATTCTAATCCATCAAAACCAAAATTCTACTTGATTAATGTGGTTAGCTTGGGGGTACTTAGAATATAATTGAGTCATCATATGTTGCCCTGCATATCATGTACACCACTGTTCTCTTTACGTTCTCCTGCCGCAGGTCTGTTCATTGGTCTCCTTATATCATCCTATTCATTCCTCTCTTCACATTGCCTGTAAATTTCAGTCTCCTCCTTCCTCCTTTCCTCTCAAACTGTTTAATATCCATTGATATTTTTCTTTTTTCTCTTAAAATGTGTCAAATTTAGATTATTTCTTCTACTGAATCGCGTTCACAAAAATGTTCTAGCTTCGTTCGCCGTGTTTAATATCTCATAATTTCTTATTCTGTCCAGCCATATAATTCTTCCTGAACTCCTCCACACCCACGACTCAAGAGCCTTGATCCTATCTCCCTCTCTCTTCCCCCAGGTCTATGCTTCAAGGTAGTAGCTGTCATATAAACAAAAATAAAATATCACATGATGCTCCTAAGTATATAGCTACATATTTTGTCAAACAGCATTTTAAATTATTTATTCATCCAATGTATATAAAACATATTTATTTTATTTTTAAATTAATTTAAAGACTAGCCCTGATTCATACACAGAATAGCTGCTTTCAGATCCCAATGCTTCGATATAAGTATTACGTCATTGGCATACATTCCGATACTCGCCAATTAAATATCAAATTACAGTTGACAGCAACTGATTTATTCCTTATGAATGTATATAAAAGTAATATAAATTTACACATGTAAAAATAGTATGTTCACTAAAAACAAAGTTGGTTTTAGTGTCTCCCTTTATATCTTTTAAATAATTTGAAAACCAAAGGTGGATGTGTCTGCGAATTCGTGGAAAGGAAGGCGATTCTTGCATGACACACCATCTATCATCGCTCACTTTTAAGTGCATAGTGAGCAATGATTACTTTGAAAGGAGCTCATTGATACGTATTTGCATATCGTTCTTTGCGTTTGATTTGAATGCACTTAATAAATATGAAGAGAAAAAATGTAAAGAAAAAAATTTAATGAAACGCAAATGTAAAACACTTCCTCGAGCACAAAATCTTTTTGACACGTCTTTTTCGATTAAAACTTTTGTCACATCACCGAATAGACAATTATTAGTTCAATAAAGATGAGTAGTTTGTTTTTTAATTCTATTAACGATTTCAGAAACTATCGCGGTATTTAACGTATGGATGAAGGTTTTAACGCCTAAGGTCCATGTAACAGGAACTGAATGAAGAAAAGATGCACATTGTTACAAGGCGAACAGTATTTGTTATCAGTGACATAGGCAAATGTAATGGAAAACCAGTATACGGCGAGTCTACTCTGTTATCAAGCAGGGGGCTATTTTTAACCGTATTGAATTGTGAAAGGTGATCAATGTCTGAACACAAATGGGATAGAATTGGGTTTGAATATCTTAAGGTGGCATAGCCATTATTTGATTCTCTAGCCGGCCCAATAGGGATTCGTTGGCTGGCTACGTCCTTGCTTGTTGAATCACATCATATAAATCATTAGGATGTCCCCTTATAAAAGAAACTTATATATTCATTCGTATTATTTGAAGTGAAAGGGCAGACGAAGACAAGTGTCCAGCTATAACCTCGTAATTTGACAATGCGAATAATAATGATTGAAAAAATTCTTTTATTCCAAAATAACTAAATACATATCAAATGTAGAACCACCATTTACTGCTTTACATTAAAGTACTTCACAAGCACCAAAAATCTACTCGAAAAACATTTTCACAATTCTATGCACCAAACGCTTTAAAGTAACATAAAACACAATAGGATTAACACACACGGGATCCATAAAATAAAAATTATGTTTAGGTTAAATAACATTTACCTTTGCCAATGTTTTGATTTATGTTGGATAATCTTTCAATATTGATATTTCAACTCAAAATAATGCACTTATATTCGGAAGTTTCTATACTCAATCGAACAATGTGTAAATAGCTCTGCTCAATCCTTGCATCAATTTGGTTTGTGTTTAATTATCTTCCATACCCACGTCATACCACAGAATTTCTTTGAATTAAGCCCTGAAAATCTTTGAAGTTTTCTGCTGCTAAATAATTATATTCTTTGCCTCCTAAAGTTTCCATGCAAATGTTGATTTTAAAGAAAGATCTCGACTGTGGATAACAAGAACAGAACAATAAGAAACGGGATTAAAAGAGATTTTCTTTCGTGCGGAAAATGGACCATTTCCCTTGAGTTGATAATTGGATATTTTCATATCTAAGTTAGTGAAGTCTGCACGGCTATTACGGCTCTTTCCACGCAATTTCCCACGCGTTCTTAGAGAAGTTTTCTTTTTTTTTCGTTGTACTCCCTGGCGAAGAAGTAGCCCGATACGTCTCTCAGTCCTACGGGGACCCTCTTAATGACTGTGGCAATCACGGTCTCTCTTTGGTAGACATTAAAAAAACATCTCAATGTACAACGAGATAGTTTTAATTGCTTGAAATTTAATAAATAAAAAATGCATACAGAGTAAACTTAATATCAGATTGAACGCTACTATACTGCTCATGTTCTTTTGCGATATCAAAAAGATCCGACGGGACGCTGATTCATTAAAAGTAACAAGGTTGAAATAAAAAGCGTTTGAAATTAAATACCATCATTAGTTGAGAATAATTAAACAAGCATGAGATTTAAAGTTTGGATGAATTAGTTTATTTGAATTTAAACGAATAGACTTGTGCACATCACCAGTGCAACCATTTCTTCGAGGACTCATTTATCTTTGATGATCGGACATTGAGTGCAAATTTAGAAAAAAATAGAAGTCAAGACTAATGATCGGAGGGACTTATTTTTCCGAAACCAAAAAAATCACATCTCCAACTTTTCCATTGATATTCCACCGTTTGAGATAGATTTTGAGTGGACACAATTGCAAATTCTCAAATCCTTTTATCATGAACTTTCCTTTTTTACAAATGCTTCAACCATCTGTAGCTTGCAGGATACGTCTTGAGGACGTGGGTACGAAATTAAAGCCACGATGAAAAGGTAAGACGGGTGTGGATAATTACTGAACAAAATGGAATTGACACCTTAAATGAAATAATGAAATGATTACTGATTATATGACATAATGGCAAGAGGAACGGATAAGAGAAGCGAAATAAAAAACACCGTGATTATTAGGACGTGTATCCATATGGATGGTAAAGGAGTCCATCAAGATAATCCAAAACACACGTACTTGCGGTCGCGCACCCCAAGTGTGGAAGTCATACGGAGACGTACCGCCCCACCTAACGAACTGTACTAGACCTTCCTAAAAAGCGCTGGGATTCGTACTCTCCCTTGAAGACTGCAGTGCTTTCTTGATAATTCTTGAAGGATGGGCCCCATCGATTTCGGATAACTTCCCAATCACCGACCTGATTAGGGCAGTGAGTGCCGCTCTCTTGTTTCCCTTCGCGTCGCCACTGGAGCTGTGGAAAACAAGAGGACGGCAATTGATTGCCCCCAACCGGCCGACAACGCTTTTAACGTTTCCAATGATCCGATCTTTTTGCGGCCTCCGCGCCGGTCGATCCCGCCCTCTCTCTCTCCGCGCCCGTCCGAAGAGATGGATGGTGGCGATTAGAGATCGATATCCGCACTGCATCGATTCCCCTTTGGTCGGCACTATAGACGACGAAGCAAATCGACTTTCTTGAGAGTGCCCTTAGCCCTTCGGATCTGTGTCTGGATTGGAAATTATTTCTGCTCGGTTGGTTGGGGACAAGGGTAAAAAGTTCTCCGAGATTAGATACGTCGGCGCAAATGGAAAATATTCATCTGGAAGAACCTAAGATTTTGATTCAGGGTCCGAACACAAGGAACCAGAGTCATTTGACAAAGGAATGAGTGTCCTGTCGAATTAACGTTGAGCCATTTCCAAACTACATTATTCGTCTTTAGCAAAGATAACTTAGCACAGCTATATTTGGAGTATTCCTAATGAAATTATTATTATTAGTCATATAATGATAAATGCCAATGCTATTAACTTCTCCAGCAAGTGAATTTTGCAGAGCTAATAGTTATATGGGTGTATTAAAACCATTTTTCATTTTCAAATGCTGAGAGATATGGCATATGAGAAATTCCTAATGTGAGGTGGCCATAGTTAACACCCCATACTTAATTACAGTGTAGTCAACTAACTATGAAGACAATCGCCCATTAGTTATTCCAGAAATGCTGGAGAGACGAATGTTTGCTTCCATAAAGGAGACAAATTTGATTATTTCTCCAATCTCATTACATGTAACATTTTTTTCCTTCCTGAAAAGAACACTACAACAATTGGTGATCCAGAAAATTGCGTTAATTACTCTTTTAGCAAAGATATTGAAGTGCAAAAAATCATTAGTTCAGTAACACTTCCCTTCGACACCTTAGAAAATCCCAGTGGCGACAAACTGCAATGGCGACTGCTCCCATCCAAACCCCCTTATCTACATAAAGTTTCTACCGTAGCCTTTGAGCATATTCCTTGAGCCACACTTAAATTGAAAATTCAAAATTTATTCAGAGGTACTTAAACAAATTATTAATACACTGATCTCATATTTACCCTGATGTGTGAATTTCACACACCATCGGACTTAGTACAAGGTGAACTCTATCATCACCTACCAAACCGACCTTAGGGTGGATTACTGTGCTTATGGTTTATATATATATATATATATATATATATATATATATATATATATATATATATATATATATATATATAATATTACCGTACGGTATGATTTCGCTCTCTTAGTTGCTACAAGAAATCCATTAAGTAACCAAAGATAATAAAATAAATTAATCCAAAATGTGAATTTAACTCTGTGGTTATTTAGGAATTTAGATACTAATAAAATAGATAGGCCCTCAACTGTGATTTTTTTTTAAATATTACAGAACTCAATGATACTATAAATATACGAGTGGATCCTCCATTGCCATGGATCCATTTATTGGTCTCTGCATGAAATGTATACAGACCCTTAAAGCAGTAAGTGGTCAACGGACAACTCAGATCGGACAGGGAAAATCTAAAATATGAACCTCCTCAATCACCCAAAAGAAGAGTATAGATGAGTTTCCCGAAAACAGGAGCGTTTTCGGCTTTGCTCCCCCCACTTAACGTCATTCGCGCGAGGATAATCGTTCGTAAGGGTTGATGTCGCACGATCGAATTTGTATTCAAATTTGTTCGGGGAACAAGATTAGCCCGAGTGTGCTCTTAATCTTTCGAAGAATTTAAGCAGACTTTCCCCCACACCATTGGAATCACGAATATTTAAGCGCCCATTTTGAGCTCTTGGATACGATCGACTTCTAACAAATTGCTCTAACGACCAATCGCGGGGCTATGCTTAGCGGTTGAAACTTCAGCGACATAAAAAATTCAGGTTTCAGACTGTTAGCAGGGCGGAAGGGCGAAATTATCTCTGGGCTATTAATTGCAAACTTTACTTTAGGCGAAGCCGTTTGCTCGTCACAGGGCGTGAAACCAACGTGAAAATAAAGAAGACGAATAGCAATCGTTTTACACGGTCGTTGTGGATAGAGTTAGGGGAAATTTATGCTCACGATTCGATGCCCGGAAATTCAGCGTCCCGGACGCTGTTCTATGAAGACATCTCCATGGATATCCGAATAATAGAATTATAAATTCCCTTTATTGCAATATAGAAGAAGGTAAGTAGGGTTAAACACGCAATGGTACAAACTCGTGAATAACCACAATCGGAAATATTTTACAGCACAAATGAATATATTGATTCTTATGAAACACTCAAGAAGTAGAATAAAACTATAAGGGCCGATTTTAAACAATAATCATTCCAATATTTGGTGTGGAAACCTTTTTTTTTGGTGCTATGAATTCGGAAAATATAGAGTGTGATTTTTAATTGCTAGTTAAACACTTAATAGGCCCTAGAAATATCTACAAATTAAATGAAACAGTTTCTGGCGTCACTTGGTGGAAATTCTTCAAATTGAAACTAAATTTAAAATACTTCGCCTTTCCAGATAAACCACTTTTATTACGACCTAGGTTTCGTTATGGTATAACATCATCCCATTACGAAACCTCGGTCGTAATAAAAGTGGTTTATGTGGAAAGGCGAAGTATTTTAAATTTAATTTCAATCTAAAAATTAAAAATATTAAGTATTGTAAATGAGGGATTTCAATAATTTAGTATTATCACCTCCAAAATGAAATCTAGTCAACGCTATCAAAGTTTTGCAAACAAGATATAATATTTAATACTTTTTATTGATTCCAAGGTTTCTATTAATATTTTTATCTATCGTTAAATCGAGTACAGCCCACAATTTTTATAGAATTACCTCAAATTTATAGGTATTAATAGATTAACTCATGCTTTCAGGCCCAGCAGAATATAAGTTACTCTAACATTCTCCATTAGATTACCGAGACAAATTACTATGTCTCTTAGAACTGCAGTCTATGGCAGGATGAGTAAAAAAAACCCGCAGTGAAATTGAATAGACGAAAAGAGCAATGAGGATGAGCGCCATATTTCTCTGTTTCGCTGCGTCTACTCAGCAAAAGAACCAAATACTTAAGAACGAAGAGAGATAGTAATTTGGGGATAATTCACCGATTTCTCATAAGTAATATAATGCATCAATTTTATTTGGTTATATTGTTCTTATTTAAAGTTTTAATCTAAGCATAGAAAAATTCGTGAACATAATCCACAACAAAGAGAAACTGTGTAACTTTCATTTTCATACCCAGCGTTTGTATTTCCCTTACTATATTACGGTGCTACTTTTGCGATACCTATTTCATATGTTTTCTTGATACCTCGACCGATATCCGCAGGGAGAGTCCACGGACAAGGCTGCAGATTTTCCGACTCGCGAAAGCCAACATTCCCACCCGCGTTTAGGGCTGATTACCGCCGGTGAGTGGGATGGGTGTCTTCGGCAGGACTGAACTTTCATCGGTCACCCTCGGGAACTTCAGTCACCCATCGCTACCGACGCCGTCGCGTGCCTTTAGTGATGCCGGGCAAGGACGGCTCTCCCTCACCGGCGAAGCCGTGTTCGGACCCGAGACTAATTCGCGAATGCAACTGCTTTGTCGAGACACGTAGGTTTCCTCAGGTTACCCAGCGCCGCAAGACTTGCAGCACAGCTTTGATTTCGCCCGTGCGATTCGGCCAGCAATTGCATTACCTCCGCTCAAGCGCGCAGACCGCAAGGGCGCACGTGCCTAGTTGTTTCCCGGAGAACAATTGGGGATGAAGGGGAACTGAGGGTAATGGGAGCATAATACTGAGTAGCCCTCCCCTTATGGTGGTGGGGTGGGGACCCCAATGGCTATTCATTCCTCGCGAACTGAAATTTCGCTGCGGGAAAAATGAGCGAAGCATTAAAATAAGCCGAGGACACACACGGACCATCTCCGGGATGTCGTGCCAAAAGAATGAGCGTTGCCACGATGTTGTTATTAAATCAAATTCCACCGTCACGCCCCGCTCTCGTATGTAATAACACGAAGAAGTCAAAGGAATGCGTCCGATAAGCACCTTCAGCCGAATACTCCGGGGGTAATAATTTCCGTCGACCGTTAAGCAAATGGCATGTGATGATTACAGAAACATTTGGGGAACAGTGAATGTTTTCCAGGGACCAGCGCGTTAAGCAAATGGCCCCATGGACAGATCCAGCGCACATATAGCGAAGAAGCACGATAGCCATGTAATCTACTAAAAGAGAGAAGTGCTGCTTTGAGCATTATTTGGCGTGACTTCATCATGACGTTAGTCGGTTAATTTTTATTGGACCTTTCTTCCATTATCTCTTCCTCCATTTACTCAGCCATAGTTTCTCGATAATTATTACTCTCTATAACTTTTTTCCCTGAATTCATCCTTGATTTCCCTCTAATTCATTCCCATCCCGGTACCTATATACCCTCGCGACTAAGAATCCCCACATTTAAGTTGCTCTCATAGCCATTATTTTTTAAACGGTTATCTTCCACACTTCAAAGTTCATTTTTTTCCCTATCGTATTTAGACAGTACATTTCATATTCCCTAAGTCAAGAACTGGAACTCTATTTACTTCATAGCATAGTTAGGTCTTTATGTTGTTCAAGTATTGAGGACATAAGGCATGCATTTTTATACAGTCACATAAAACTTGACTGTTTTTGGACTATTTGTTAAATAAATGGAAAATGTATGTAAGTCAGTAAAAAAAGGTCTCTCACAGATTTCACAACACCCTATGGTTATCGGAGCCACAGGTTTTTACTCATCAGAGCAGCTTGAGGTAGGCGTGACTCAAAACCGTTTATGTCCCTGATGAAATCCTGGAAAAAAACACCTTAAGTGGTACTACTGTAAGGAGGAAACAGCCTACGTGTACTTTAATCGTGTATTTTTTAAAAGTTAAGTACCCAGTCAAAACATGTAATCACCGCAGCGCAGTGACGATGCTGGGAATTTCATGTCCTCTAAATTTTGACATAATTCATAATATCTGAGCGGGTGAGCATTATTAGGAACTCTAAAAATTTTCAATTTAGGTGGCTGATTATCTAAGGAAGGTCACGGTCGTTAACTCGCCCATTTCATTGCATTCAATAGTCCCAACAAATCCAATAGCAGTCTTCACATGGGTTGTCGTGGAGGTTGTTAGGCCGCCTACCTTTATTATTAAATCTGGTGTATTTCATGCAATTGTAACACTAAATTACCGCTGTGCAATTAGTAAATTCAAGTTTTCCGATAAACTTCTAAAAATATTAGCGTCGTACACTGAATATTGTGTTTGGAGAGAATATTCCCCCATGTTTCTTTATTCACATCATTTAGTTAAATTTCATTCAAACATTTTCAAAATCTAAAGAGGTCATCTTTGAATTTTTATCTGTTTTATTTACTTTATTATAAACTTTTTACTCTTTTATTAACGCTCTCTACGATGGTTCCTCAATACTTACCTTATGTAAAATGTGATTTGCGGCAAAGTAATGCCACCCCTTCGCCATCGAGTATACCACTCCCTTTCCAACATACCCCCTAATAACGTTAAGGCTCTTCCATTGAACTCATATCATTCCTATGGCCCATCTACCCTGATGTGTGGAATTCACACATCAGGGTATATGGATCAGTTTCTTTTCTTAAGCCGCCTGTGTTTTCCTAGGAAGATCTGGTATCTGAAAAAATGAAACAAATTGGGTGAAGTTGAAAGTTTTCAGAGGTTTCACCTGGAATCGAATTCGGGCCCTGCGGTCAGTAGTTCGGTGGTTATACCGCTGGAGTTATACCGCTGGAGTTATACCGCTGAAATAAAATTATCTTGATCGTTTGTGTCCTTTTCAATGTGTACGTAAAACATTTCGCAGCAACGGAACCCGGGAAGGCACGCCATAATTAGTCAAAACCAATATAGTCGGTCGAAATTATTGGAAGTATCACCGCTACTAAATATTTACTTCTTTCTATTGTATTGAACTGCTTCCCTATTCAATGCAAAAAATTTCAGAGTGTAAAAATCAAACTCTAAAACTTTGAGGACGCCTCGATTCGATAGCTTAACTGGCTAAAGCACTCGACCGGACATCGAGGGATCCGGGTTCGGATTCCGGACAAGGCGAATGATTTGTACACTGAAATTGTTGCATTGAAATGCATATTAGTGGATGACTCCGTTAAAAAGTCACTTTTGTGGCATCCCCCGCAGTTTCTTTGGAATTTGCTTCCCTATTCCCAAGAAACTGCGGGAGATGCCGCAACAGTAACTTTTAACGGAGTCATTCACTAATATGCATATCAATGCAACATTTCCAGAGTAAAAAAATTATTTGCCTTGATCAAGGCAAATGATTTGTACACTCTGAAATAGTTGAATTGCTTCCCTATTTGTTTTCCTCAATCACCCCCGAATCCGCTTGACAAAAAGTTACCTAAAATATAGCCACAGTTGGCTCCCCTTTTTTTACTGATGATGGAAGTTGCAACGTTTCTGATAGGAACACTTGATCAATATGAAATCATACCACAACCATAGTCTAATTCTCATCATCTATTGCGAAATAATTGACGAAAAAGTTCTTTTTTTTTCCATTTCGGCGAAACAACTACAAACATGTAAATACGTACACACGAGCGAAAACGACGAATATACATTTCGGTGAAACGACAAACTAGAATTAAAAAAGAGAAAATTAGTTCAGAATCATCTCTAACAGGTGCTTCGCTCAAATTTCCTCCTCGAGGTCCATTATCGGTCTAATTGGCCGCGCGGTAATTGAAAGCGAAGGGAGAGATATGTAAAAAAAGGTCGAACGATTCAATATTCGGTCGATTCGGAGGTAATGGCCTTTAGTCATTTCGAGCCCCTTCCCACCTGCTTGGGGGAAATTGCTCTGGCAAATTCAGGATTACGGCCGCGGCTCAAAACGTACTTCGCTCGAATCGCTTCCTTCAATGGAGATCGAGGCCGTCCGTAGTGGCCGCGATGGAGAGAGTCAAACGCGAAGAGCACTGTGATGGGGCCATCGCTTTCCCTCCCCCCCCCCACCACCCTCGAGCGCGGAGAGAGATGAGAAACGAGATTATTCTCTCCTCCAAATAATTTCGAAATGGGTGAGTGCACTTAAGGGACCTTAAATCATATTTCACATTACATTAGAGGAGGACACGAAGACCGAGGGCAATAGGGCGCGGGGACCGACGGAGGATTAGGAGAGTCAGGCGAATGGCGGTCCGTTGTCTTTTTTTTCTCTCTTAAGGGAGGACTTGGCACGCTGTCGTGACTCTTCGGCATGTCCGCTCACCCACCGCCATTAATCTCGCGGAAAGCATTTCATTAAGCCCGTGCGCCATAAGCAGGCAGGGCCAACTCCACAAATACGCAACCACGCACATTTATTTTTCTCTTAGCAATAACAGGAGTAGCCTTCGGTCATTTCTTTGGGCGCGTCGTTTGTCCATTAGCGAGAAAACTCGGTGCGGAAAATATTTTAATTTTCAAGCTCCAAATTCGACGTAGTAAACGAGCAGCCGACGATGACGACATGAAATAAACCGTTTTCAAACCTCCGGCAGCTCCATTGAGGATCAAAATACGATTGCCATTTGCGTTCTGTGATATCTACCGTGGTTTTCATGGTGACCAACGGATGACCTATCCATGACCACACCCTCTACTTAGGATGCCGAAATTTATGCATCACGGCCTGCGTTTGACGATCTACATTCTGATTGGCTTAGCGGTATACGGTGATAAGGGTCAGATGCGCGAATACCTATCCTCGACCGCTTTACGTACCATCCTCTCTTCGTCTCATGAAAGTTGAACAGGGTGCTACAATGGAGATGTAGATAAGATTCGCGAGGAGAAATATAGATCCTGTCGGAACAAAATTCTCTGCAAAAATTCACACGCGTTATCGAATATTGAAAAGACAAGCTGTGATGCACAATCCCTCTACTGGTGAAGGACTAAAAGAAAGGTACTTTAAAACATCTTTCAATTAATACGAAAGGCCAAGTATTATGTATATTACTTAATCCTAATTTTTCGTAGCCTTCGACTCCGGCTACTTCCAAATCATCTTATCTCGAAGTATGATGAGAATAGTATTCCTTTTCCTCCATTAATTTTGTTGCCTTTCCGTTTTACTAACTTCTTAGATTTCCCAAAACATCTTCATCTCCTTGTGTACTGTATCTAACATGTCAATTAATTTCCCTCTGTCTCTATTCTTCCATTTCGTCCATTTCTTGTCTATAAACCGAAGCCTTCAGCATCTGCACATAAGAAAACTATTCCATTCGCTCCTAAATCACATCACCAATGCCACTCTGCATCAATTTTTTTTTTATTTATTGATTCACCTATAGGTCATAAAATGCCTCTTCTTCGTTTGTGTCCTGAGACGTTTCCTCCTAAGGTGTTTAATGCTATCTTATGCAATCGAAAACTTAAATTATTGAAGACAAAAAGAGTAAAATCAGATAACTAAAGTATTTAATATAGATCGGTCACTAATTAAGAAAAAAATCGAACTTGTAGTCAATTCCAAAGCACTTCTCTCATTGTATTTCATGAATTAATTCCCACTCTGAGTTTGTAAACATTCGATTATTAAATCAATACTATTATTCATAAGAGATAATTTACGCAAAAGCTTAAAAATTAACAAATAGATAGTAATAATATAAATGACTCGAATGAAGAACGATATCATGAAGAGTATTAATAATGGATGCCTTTTAAAATATATAACTGACCTGTAATTTGCATCGACTTTAATTGAATCAAAGCAGAAGAGATATTCTTTTCTCTTGAGTTATGCTTTGAATTTTCTCCATCGGGGAATTTCACCTGCATGCATGACATTTTCAGAGAAAAGAAATGCCATCATTGGAATTACTCCTCCATTTCACGTCTTTGTTTTTTGAAATCCATTCCAAGAACTTTCTTGCTAGTTAGACAGCTAAATTGAGACTCGCCAGAAGTTTTCTGAGAAAGACCGGGGCTTTGTTTCATTTTTACTCGTGAGATACTTCCAGACCGGAATGTTTCCCCCACGATGTAACAAGGGGGAAAATGAATTCCTGTGACATCCCGTCAAGTCGCCTTGTGTTCGAATCCAGGTAATTCAAAACTTTTCCAAGATAAGGCATTTTACATGCGCGAATCTTGGCACTTAATTCCGACCTCTTTTCAAACCTTGTAGTTATAGGTATTTTTATGTTGGCAAACATTTTGGTCCCTGTAGATCAACCATCTCTACCTCTTGTACAGGCGTTGGAGTGTTATGCCAGCATGTCAGTGAAATTACTTGCTCAGAGATTGGTAGCCCCAACAATAATCATATGAATGTTTACCGAAAATCAATGTACGTATATTTCACAACGCGGGAAGACACAAATTGACTTTCATCATGAGTACTGACCATCAATCATGGCTTGAATTACGTCTCCGCTCAATTATTCTATTGGCCAAAGGTTCCCTGTCAGCATGCTGTTTCCATTTGTCATCTGTCATTTATTATTCTACCTATCCCATCCAAATAGATCTTCCTAAGTAGCTCCTCTCGTTCGCTCTTCCCTCGATGAGTCTTCGCACAAAGACTCATTGAGTTTGAATATGTTGTCTGCCTTTCAAGTCTACTCCTATATTCCTTAATACTCGTACTTCCATCGGGATTGCCCTCTCTACTCTGTCGAAAACCTTTTCAAATTTATCCTAATAATAGCATTCATTATGAATGATAAATAAATTCTAATGATAGTATTTTTTGTAAACCAGCTCTCATGCCTATGAACCCAAGGAGGAAGGCGGGAGAATGACAGTTATAATAAATGAATGGGCAAAAGACGTTTTGGAACTACTACTCTAGCACATGATACAGGAATTTCCTTGGGGACTCCTCCGTGTGGGGAAACCATGCACGAAAGTTGAAGTTCGGGAATGATGGTTCTGCCTGATTGATTTACAGCACTGTTGGCCGAGTCGACGACAACTCCTCGGTGGAGGAAGAACACGCGCGCTCTCTCTGCTCGCCATGATCCTCCCCAGTTCTTTCCATCCGATTGCGCATTCGCAGAACGCACACACACACACTTATATACGAGGAAAGGTGATAGGAACACATATTTAAGACGAGCATAAGAGAAATGGGGAGGTCGGAATTGAGCAGATCACAAGTGCAAAAATATTTCCTTAACCGAGACTTGAACAAGAGACTTGGCCCGGCAAGTCGAAAGATCCGGTGTTCAAGTCCTGGTCAAGGAAATATTTTTGCACTTGTGATCTGCTCGATTCCGCCTTCCGCATCTCTCTTGCGTTCGTCTTTTGTATGTGTTCCCTATCCCTTTTCCTTGTATTTATATATAAAGATCCGGTGTTCGAGTCCCGGTCAAGGAAATATTTTTACTCTTGTAATCCGTTCGATTCCGCCTTCCCCACCTCCATTGTGTTCGTATTTTATGTGTGTTCCTATCTCTTTTCCAAAAATCTGTTTCTATATAAATGAGTATTTATTCGCCGTTTGGCGGGATTTTGTGTTTGAATGTGTGTGTATATATATATATATATATATATATATATATATATATATATATATATATATATATATATATATGTATATATATATGTATATATATATGTATATATGTATATCTATATGTATATGCATATATATGTGTATATATATATATATATATTCATTCATTCAAAAGGAAATAGATATAAGGAAAAGGGATAGGAACTATACCCTGAGACCCTCCGATCTCAGCGTAAAATACGTTTCCTCGATAGCTGTCTGATTGCTCTGAACTTTCGGCTTTTTCCGAGCTTTAAATCCTTCATAATGACCATCTAAATCGTAGAATTCACACAGTTAAGAACTGCGAATAAACAACCGGCTATAGGTATGCAAGCATTGGTGGAACGAATGTGGCTACCCCCGGTGCCGGACACACTTTGCCCGTGGTTAAAGAGTTGTTTTCAGAGTGACTGTTCTTTGAAGCTATCGATAATTCCATACACATATAATGTTCCGCTGCTAATCCAAATTATATATATATATATATATATATATATATATATATATATATATATATAAATAAATTTATACATTTATGTACATATACATTCATATACATATACATTTATGTTTAGGTGTGGGTTTGTGTGTGTGTCCCTCTGTCCTTTCGCCACTTGGCTCGCCCTCGCAAACGTGCTCTATGAACCGTATAGTTGCGTAGTCGGAGTGAAGTGGGCGGCAGGAGGGGGGGTGGGGGTGGGTGAGTTCTTCCACGCGAGTACGCTCTCTACGATGGCGTACTTTCATCCGGATGCATCCGCAGTGCAACGCTGCATGAGGGCCCGTCCATTTATTTCATCACGCGTTCTTTCCGACCATCTCCGTTCCCCTTGTCACAATTTTGGTGCGAATTTTTAAATTTACACTCGCGCCATGACGTCAAACATTGACCGTTTTTTTTAAAGCAGCCTGGTAGCCTAGTTTAAGGTACTTTCGGGTAATTGGTTTCGGTTTGAATGATTTGAGGGTCACAGGGGTCCAAGGTTCAACTCCCAGGGAGATAACTTGGAGGAAACTTCATCGGAAACCCAGGAGTTGCAATATCCTGGCTGTCATAACCTCGTGGGATATTATTATTAGGTAATCTACCGATTAAGGTATGTTTTTGATGGACAAAACTACCAAATAAATATTTTGTGACTCATAGCAAAACAAATCCAGCCACCTGCTCTACATTAAGTCCCTCTTCATCCCTGTGTATTTCATTCATCCCTTCATCCCGTCCAACATCCCTATTCTATTCCTTCCCTTTCCTCGTTTGCCTAACATTCTCCCATCTATTACAGTCTTCAACATCCCACGGCCGATCAATACGCCCTTCATCCAATTTTCCTGCCTCCATAGGATTTCTCCCAACAAACCCCTCTCCTCGCCCACCATACCTAATACTTCCTCTCGTGGGATATAACAGGTGATAATGGGGTAGGAACTGATCCCCTCTCCATTTATACATACGTGCCACACTTTTATAATTCGAACTCTAAGATTCTACCCTCGGATACTGAAACCAAGTGATAACTCTGGTTTAAATTTGCTCTTTACCTTTTGTACGGTATCCTTTCTATCATTTCACTCAAGAGAATTTGGCCGGCGTCCCCACCGTCAACTTTCACATCAATGTTAGAAAAAAATATTTGAATCAACATAATTTGATTGTGCATCATGGATGAATAGACCCAAAATGTAATCTTAAAATTTTAAACAGAATTTTTCGGTGTAAGGTCAAAGAGATTTCCCATATTTTTCATAGTCAGAATATAACTTTCATTAAGTTGTGCGAAGAAACTGAACACTCGAAGACTTAAGGAAAAAGAAGTTTCAATATCTTCCTTAGCTTGATGATTTTTGTGTATATGCGTAGTATTCAATCGGTTTAAGCAGGTCAAGTGGTACATTTAGAAAATAACCACGGTATTACAGAATTAAGGCACAGTGTGAACTCTGTAGGTATGTAGTTCTGGTTTGCTAATCTGAAACGGGAAAAGATTGGGTTGGAAGCTACGGAGTTTGTGGAGATGTCCCAATTTGAGTATCTGAGCTTTATAAACGAGGTAAAATCTGTGTTAAATCATTTAAGTGGCCTAAAAGAAGGAGGCTTATTATCATAAATGGCAGATTCCGCAACTGAAACTGCAGAAACGCTTTAATTCTTGTAAGTGCATTCGATTATTCGATTGTTTTTCAAAATCTTCTTGAATAGTTGGAACACCGAATGTTAGGTAAGACTTAGTCTCTCATAGTAATTCATATAAAAATACATTTCCATTAAAACCCGGGTGCAACAATTGTATCCAAAATCTGACCTTCGGTAACGCTCTTACTTTTTTTTAATGGTCTCCTCATCGTCGTAAGAAATTTGGGGTGGCAGTTTGAAAAATGTATTTTAATAAAAAAAACCTCACTTCCAGCAACCCTCTATCCTGTGTCACTTGCCCTAGTTCGCCTGTCCCTCTCCTCGTTCCGGACACCCTCACTCCCTCTTTGGCGTGATGTAATATATGCCTTCACAGGCCGTTAGGACTCCCATTATTATGGTCCACATTCGTCCGTTTCCGTCTTATCCGCTCGCGTGAAAAAAGCTCCACTCCGCAGTGCAGCATTGGACGGATTTCATTGAAATTTTAATAGCTATCCCTTTGTCCTAAGTCGGATAGCGGCATTTCAATTTTCATTACGAGCGGATAAAAGTCTGATTTGATTCTCCAAAAAAATCGTAGCTAGTTCCCGAAAATATGAGATTCCCATGGTAACTGATCGGTATACGTATTTCTATAAAAATGCAACTTCGAAAAAAGTGAATCGTGTGCTTACACGGAACCTTATTTCATGATACCCAAATTTTATACATCACAATAATTATTGAAATACACGCGCTACAGATTCCGTAAGGTTTAAATATAAAGGCATGCAAATCCCATTGAATTTTCCAAACATTAAGTCAAACGGTATTCTGTTAAAAAAAATATGACTGACAGAATGAAATCTTGAAATAGACTAAAAATTATTTCATTTTTTTCCGTAATATAGAATGGTACCTTGATGTTTTGAACCCGGCAACAGCACTTGGACTATGGAAATGGAATAAGCACGCGCCTCGTCGACATACAATCTCTACCCCCTCCCTCACCTACCCCCCCCCCCCACTCACCCACCTTTCTTGTCCATCGCCCTCTGTTTTTCTTGCATGATGACGAAACGACGTCCCTCTCTTCTCAAATCTAGATTATGTTTGGACAGCAATTAAGGCGCCATGTCCCTCCACTTCCCCGCGAACCCTCGCGCGCGAGGCGGATTACGTAACAGACGTCCCCCCCCCACCCACCTCCCCTCTCCCCCCCCCCCCCCTTGCACCGTGGGCAGGCAGGCACCGCCGCTCGCCGGGCGAGGTTAGACGAAGCGCCCGAGTGGGCGCTGCCTCTCTGTTTGCAGAGCATTTGAAAAGGCGTCATACCTGCTGATTTCATCCACCGTTCCTCCCCTCCCCCCCTCACCCATCCCACTATCCCTCTTTCTCTCTCTCTCTCTCTCTTACACACAGACGCACACATTCTCTCTCTTCAGATCCACTCGTGTTTCTGCATTTTTCCTCCTCCGCGCATTCGCCTTCTTTTGTCGTCTTTTGTTCCCTCGCGAGCACAGCAGATGGCGACCAGGTTGACACGGACGGAATAGGGAGGAGTAGAGGGGGGGGGAAGGGTTGGTGGGACGTTCACCCTGGAGGTTCTTCCTTTGTTCCTTCTTTGAAGTTTTGCTGTCTTCATCACATTTATCTCTCCAAGGAGAGGACCTACACACCTACTTGCATTGTGCTCGAGCCCCGGCCCCGGTGGACCGTGGCTCGTTGCCCCGGCCTGGAGCACTCGTAATGGACGGAGGCATGCATGGGCTGTTCATTAGTGAGACGTGTTTTGCGGGAGTCGGGACAGCCACCGGGCGTGGCGTAAGGAGATTGTGCACCAGAAGGATGAATGTTTGGTGTCACGGAAGATATTCCAGTTTTACTCTAAATGTAGGCTAACTGTGCATCACTGCTTGACAAAAGTTTTACCCGTTTCGGTGCAAATCTCGACATCTCAGAAGATTTGTGACTTTGTCGAAGAAAATTCGCATTCGCAAAATCATTTTAAGAACAGTAACAGAACAGTGTCAACATATTTACTCTAAAAGAAAAATCAGCTTTCGAAATTTATCAGTAATACATTTATCTATTCATGGAGTATGATTTCATTTGTGCGAGTAGCTTTCCTCGTATGTTTCTTGGCAATGATTTACGAAATCAATTTATTTTACCGGGTGATTCCAACGTTGCGTCGTAGCGGTTCCAGGAAGACGTTATGACGCTTCCAAAGCAGCCTACGTTGGAGATACTCCTTTGTCTTACAGTTTATTGTTCAACGACTAGAAATCTGTAACATAGCTAATATTCGCATTTCCTGGAACTAAATTAGTAACTTTTGACGATATAATACGAAATTCCATTTATTTTTAGGAAACAATTATGAGTTCATGTAAAATAGTTTGAAAGAACGAAAGGAACGACTGAACTGGGTGTTTTTGACTTATAATCTAGGTGATACTATGGGACAACCCGAAACAAAACAAAACTATGATTTTTCTTCATAACTGAATGTGGCCTAAAGAAAAAAAATGGGTCTTTAAACTTAAAAATATAGATTTTACGCGCTAAGGAATTTGGAGCTATTCTATAAATACGAAACACGTATCACACCGCTGTTCAAGTCGAAGACAGATTTGTCAGTGCCTAGCACTTGAGCCTCCCACGACTTCAAAATCAATTTATAATTTGAAATTTTGCTTATTTAAGAGAACAGTTAAGATCGATATTTATTAATCATCTGAATATCTCGTTGGATATAAGGTAAATATCTAAAAATCAAATCTCCTGCCAGTTTTAAATTTAAAATATCTACATATGTCACATATTATATGGTTAACTGATGTGTTAATTACATCAATCATATTTTCTAGACTCCTATTGACCTGAGATAAAAAAGGATTTTGTATTTCTAAACACATGGTATTGTTGATTATATATCGGTAATGATGGTAATTTGAATGTGTATGCTGTGCTATTCACAGGAAAATGCGAAGTTTTGTGACTATTGCGCGAGTTATCGCTCTTATAAGGTATGTTAAAAGAATTAGGTACCGTTGCCTCGGTAAATGAAACTGGCTTACGAATCCCAGATACCATAGGTACTTCGGTACGCCTACATATGGCAGTAATCATAGTATCTGAATACTTGTATCTAGGGCAGGGATCTTAGGAACCAGTACTTTGGACTAGAATCCTTTATAGATATGTGATATCGCAAATACCTGATGCTTACGTTTGGTGAGTATTTCTCACTTGCATTAAAATTAATAAGATGATTAATTCATATTATTTATTTCATTATGATTCCATTAAGACTTTCAATCAAAATACAGATTCACCTGTTAAAAAATAAGAATGAGAGCATGCCTATGTCAGTTGAGATAGATATTCCAAGGATTGACTTCAAGGTGTATTATTTACATGGCATTATTGGGACCTCGGGTAAGAAAACGCACCTAGGTATAACTAAAGCAAAAAAGCCAGGTACCAATATCTAGTGCAGCAATCCTATCTGCATTATGCATGATTAGTACGTATTCCGCGGCACCTATAGAGCAGATGCCGAACCAATCCTTGATTATTTTATTCATAGTTTGGTAATTTTGACAAAATTGCTAAAGCTACATTTATTCAGTGACATCCTTATCGTATACAGGGTATACCATTATGTTGTATAATATGGTTATGACGTATAATATGGATTTGATGCGGCATCTACTCAGAAATCAAGATATATTGATTCTCATGTTAAAGAGACCTCAGGGGATTAATGTTTTTCAAATTTGTAATTTCAGTTTTTGCGTAAAATGAGTATAATTTTCTGAAGATATTACGGGTTTAGAGAAAAATGAGAAACAAACTTGGACAGAGAAGTAGACAAACGAACAGAAACAATGTTTCAACTATGGCTGAATAACAGAAATAAGTTTATAGGCAAAATCTGAAGAAGACGGAAAAGGTGGTTGAATGAGAGGCAGTGCCCGAGATGTGAGAGGCCGCTATAGAAATGGACAGATTGAATGGGGAAGATGATGAAAGAGAATGTGCTTCTTTGACAGCATGCAGAAGGGTAGATGGTACGAAGAATTGAGTAAGGTATTAATGCATGGCCATAACAGCCGATCCAGAATCATTCATATCCTAACCTAAATACGCAGAAAATCTTTGATTGAATTGTTTCATGCAATAATATGAATTTAAACCTTTAAGCATAACCTTTGTTTGATTAAAATATTATATTTCGAAAAACATCATTACGTAATATCAACACGTGGCGCAGACTGTCGTCAAAAAATCGCCACCTGCTCTCTGCCTGCTCTCGTGGTCAATTGAGTGTAACGTCATGGATTTCCATGACGTCATCACTCTTTTCTTCAATTAGAAAGAGCTCGAGAAGAGCTTCGCAGCCAAATTTTCTCATTATTTCGAACACGGAGGATGCATTATATAAAAAAAAGGAAGTGTGGGAATGGTGCAGGAAATTTAAAAATACGGTTAAAATTTCAGTTAAGGTTTGAGCAAACAAGAGCAGTACTTAAAACAGTCCTTCAACATGGCCTACGCCCGCATTCCAGGAGGAACTTGAGTGAAGGTTGCTTGGAAACGCGAAGAGACAAGAGAGTGGGAGAGAGTGAGAGAGCACTTGTAATGAGAGTCTATCGCCGAGATAAGACGAAGAAGAAGGGCTTCTGCCCTTTCCCGAAGGATGGAGTCGCGAGGGAGGTGTTGGTTTTGGGAAGGCGCCACGCCGTCTCCCGAGCGGCTTCGGAATTCAGAATGGGGGAGTAGGGCGGGGATTGCACGGCAGCTGGGAGGGAAGGGAGGCGTTGGGCGAAGGCGCGGAAGTCGACGAGGACGGAGCGAATGAAAGCATTTGCGTTAAGTGCATGCAGTCAGTCCCCGCTTTCCTTCGCCCCATTCGAGCGTCCATTCACCGCGCGCGCTCTTACGTCAGGTGCTAAGCGCGCGAGTGACTCCGAGCGTGACTTCAATCTGCTGCCATTTCGACCCACCCATTCTGCACGATGACGCTATTGATAGAATGACACATAAAATTCGAATTGAGAGCTCACGACCTCTCCATCAAAACGGTTGAACTGTTATGGTTTTCACCAAATGAATCGGGCGTCAGTTGTTAAATTTTTTTGCCAACATCCATTGGTCCATTTAACCGAATAATTTTCTCTTGTTGCTTCATCAATGCGCTCTTCATGTTTATATTGATCGATAAAGAGCCCTGGTCTACCAATACGGAACTTTTTGCACTAAAATATTCGAAAGAAACAGTGTTCATTGTTGTTGCATTTCTCCATGAGCGTATGGCACTCGTATCAAACACTTCCATGCTCCAAGAAAAGCATCCGGAGAAGCGATATTTTACAAAAAACGATCCCTTTTATTTTACCAGAAACGAGATATTTAAAATTTCGTACTAGGTTCCCTGATCCTGACAGTTGAAACTATCGTCATCCACCAGATCCCCATCTGCACCAGTGGATATGGGGAAAGCGTGGTCGTTTTCAAACAATATTTCAAGCAACCACACCGGAAGTGTATTTAGTTACTAAAGTATAAATTCCGCATCTTTATTCGTACTTTTGCTACCGGTAAAAAACCGAGACATTATACCCATTAGCGCCTGGTAGAGACAAATAAACTTTTTCGATCATATAGTAATCATCGCTACGAGCAAGTATTATTGCACAAAGGCATAAAGTTTCCATATTTTCTGTATAATTTAGGCCATATCCTATGATAAGTTAATATTTACACAAATTCGTCAAAAAATGTGAACGGCCGCATAAAAAAGTCATCTCATGATGCGCTTTAGTTTTTCGCACCTTAGAATTAAAATATGCATGCCTATTTGTTGAGAAATAGCAGTTTTTATTGCCCCAAATTACAACTCAATAAGTGGAATAATTTTTGCATGTAAGATAAATACGAGTATATAGCAATACGGACTTCCATACGCAGCAGATTCCTACTCTGTTTTATGTATTTAGTATCTACGTGCTGGTAACCAAACCCACGAAGGCCTCTTGTGGCGATTGCCAATCAAAATTCCACTGCTCTTCTACTGAAATTAAATGTCAGCTTTGTGCCTGCATCCTCGGGTAAGAGCCTCAATGCTGCGGACGCTAATAAATCCAAACATTTAAAGCCAGTAGAGATGAACATTAAGTCGAAAAAAAAACTGAAATATTTGGAAAAGGACAATAATTTGGCCAGTTTTAAGGAGGGCAATGGGGGTAGTAATGTGGACATCGAATGAAAAATTGCGTAGTCGAAAGAAGAATTCGCAATGAGAAAGAAAATTATGAAAAATAAGCATATTATACTCATCATGAAAATATTGGTAATTTTTTAAATATGGAACCTAGCGCCGCACAGATCGGAAACCTGAACTTCAGGGTTTGAGCGTAGATCAGAGGTATTTGAACTGTGGGTCTGATCGTCGTTGGGTGTCTCTACGTTCTTCGTCACGAACGTTATTGGTAACGTTCTTCACGAAATCTACCAATAACGTTCGTGACGAAGAGGAAGACGAAAGACAAAGTTTTAAATACGCTGGGGGAAGAGAGGAAACTTCCATGGGGAAATTATAAGAAGGCAAAAAAACGGATACCGGAGATATTCAGCGAAATTATAGCGAAATGTTGGAAACAACTGAATGTTGGATCGGTGGGGAAAAGTTATAGTGTTATGGCGGTCTGCAGAAAACGACGAAGGACTAAAACAATAGCTCTCAAGTATATATTTCTAAGTTTGGTCAAGGTAGATGAAGTCCACGAGATATGTCATGCATGATCGTCATTAGTCCCGTGCAAAGCTTAGTTTCAATAAAGAGATTACAACCATGATGAGGTGAAGACATAGAGAGGACGAAAAAAGAGAGAGAAGGCTGGCGTTCGCTCATCTTCCGATCCCGTCCTTTTTCCTTCCTCTACATCAAACTTCCCACACGATCCAATATGTCATCAAAATCCATTCATGAAACAATGAAGAAGAGATTAATGTATCGCGATGTCTTTAATGTAGACCACGACTTCCCATCAAAGCTTGTGAAAAAGCTCACTGCCTATTGATTATCCATGCAAGATGTGAAAGGACTGCTCGGAAAAGTCCGAGTATAATCTTATATTAATAATAGAAGTTTTAAACAACAATGGATGTCTCTTGGATTTGAAATAAATTTACAAGCTGTACAAAGATCAAAGGCAAAAACTGAAAAAATATCGAGACGGGCTCCTAGATGGCTCACGACTGCGAATAGGAATACAGAGAAATGATGGATGGATTGGGAGACGCTACGGATGTAGTTCATGGCTTGTCATCAAAGCTCTCTATCAAGTCCACTGAGCATCCACGCGAGACTTTGAAGGGTCTGTTAAAAATAATGCAAGTAGAATGAAATGGCCTCAACGAATAATGGAATTCCCAAGATATGAAGAATGCCTTGCTCCGGATTTAAAATTAAATTACAAATTTCAAATAGATCAATACTGACTTCCTGCTGGGGGAGCTCGAAGTCCTTGGAGAATAATCTCTATTCGAGGATTCATCAATCGGTCAGACGGTACCGACATAAGCGGTTCAAGGTTTAGGTACGTCAATCAGAATTAATCTTATATTGGACACCGTTTCAGTTACGAGCTTCCTCACTCTTCTTCCCAAAGCATATTTTGGCGTTTTTTCCTTTGCTTTATTTCATTTTCGAGCAAGACGTGAGAGGAACACTAAGGTCACATGATCGGAAAGGATACGCAATTGTGATATGAATAAAAAATGTGGAGAACACATAGCATTTTATACTCTATCACCACCAGAAGAGAAGTTTTCACGTGCTCGTGCAAGCAAACAATCAAAGGTAAGTCAGGAAAAATGTTAGCTGGTCCGGAAAAAAAATCAAGTGGAATTGAAGGAATGTTAAGCGGAAGAGTAGACAGTAGACCAGCTTGGGTATATAAAGATGTTGTCGATTGAGAGAGCACTTGAAATGCGTATTTGCAACGAAAATAAAAAATACTATTGTTGTTGTAAGCTGTTTAAAACTTCTAAGGTTATGTTGTTGCAGTAGATATTCATGGCATTAGGCATTCATAGATATTGGTTTTGAATTAATTGATCGACGAATTTTGCTTCAATACTATAGGGAGGTAGTCCTGAAATTTAATGGAAGTTATTTGGAATTAATTTTGAAGAGTGTTGATGCAGTTACTGGGAGAGAAAATATGTCTCGACTCGATCGAATGATTGATATATGTATTATATAAATATATACCGGGCAACGAATAAAGCAAAAGAAGCATGGTGGAAGACGCAGCGCGAGGATATGGAAAGTTTGCAGAAGGGTGATATTGGTGCACTATACAGCAAGGTTAAATCACTATCGGGAATATCTGGGCTAACAGGTAGAGATAAGTCGGGTAAGATAAAGTTGACAAAAAAAAGATCTAAGAGAGATGTAAAGAATATATAGAAGAACTGTATGGTAAAGAACTTAGGCCAACAAGGTTAGACATAGAAAGAGAACATGACGTAGAGGAAGATAGTATAGGTCCAGGCATATTCGACGAAGAGATAGAATGGGCATTAAGGGATATGAAATCAAACAAGGCCGTGGGGGTAGACAACATTCCTGCGGAACTACTTAAAGGTTTAGAAGTAGGAATGAATTTTGGAGGGGAATTCGTAAAATCAGTTAGGTTCGCTGATGACCAAGCTTTAGTAGCAAAATAGGAGGGCAAAAACTAGAGCAGGTAGAACAGTTTACGTATCTCGGAAGTGTTTTGGATCAACAGGGTCAAAGTGGTATGGACGTAAGGAGAAGAATTTCAGCATGCAAAGCGGCTTTCACGAGGAGGAGGGAGTTGATGACAGGGACATTGAATAATGATGTTAAGAAAAGGCTTGTCAAAACTTTGATATGGAGCGTATTTATGTACGGCGCGGAAACGTGGTCATTGAAGCAGGATGATAATAGTAGATTGGAGACTTTTGAAATGTGAATGTGTAGAAGAATGGAGAAGATGAAATGGACCGAAAGGAAAACAAATGAGGAAGATCTAGGCATGATGGACGAGGAGAGGAGTTTGTTGGGAGAAAGGAAAAATGGCTGAAGGGGGTATTGACTGGCAGTGGGATGTTGAAGACTGTGATAGAGGGGAGAATGTTAGGCGAACGAGGAAAGGGCAGGAATAGGATAGAGATGTTGGACGTGATAAAGAGGGGAAGAAAGTACACAGAGATGAAGAGGGACTTGAGGTAGAGTTGGTTCCTGGATTGTGTTTTGATAGGAGTCACAAAATATTTATTTCGTAATTTTGTCCATCCAAACGTCGTCGTCCATCTTAAAGGTAAATTACTCAAAAATATAAAAAATGTGTGCGTGTATGTATGTATATATGTACAATTCTGCCCACGGTGGCCGCAATTAAAGCTCAAAATGAGACCTCGTTTCCGACGTGGAATGCGTAGATATCAGTAGCTTTCTGAACTTGGCCGGGGGGTACTCCCAGCGATCTCAATGCTGTGGTTTCTCTCAATTTCGAAGCCGTTGATTTATACCAATCGCCTTTAACATCAAGTTCCTATTTGGAGAGAATTAAATTTCGATCGAGTAGTACTTCTGCTCCGTACCCATTACTTCCCCCCTCCAATGCACGTGAGCAGTACCTACTGCGGAAGGCAGGATAAGTGGATTTAATTAATTTCTGCAGTGCTGGAAGGGACTAGTGCAGATACGGGAGGCCCGACTACACCAGATGGCCAGGGAAATTCCCGAGCTCATTACCTAATGTTTTTGGCTGCGCAGGGATAGCAAATTTGAAAATAGATATTAGAGAAATTAAGTTGAATATGGATATTTATGCGTGAGGCGTCCAAAACAGACTCTGGGGCATTTATTTATTACTATTTAATTTCCTTACGAAGCTATTTGTCAAACCGTCGAATGAGCTGAGATAGTTTTGACTTTTAATGAAATTGTACCCTTTTCATTAATTTTATCCCATTACATACATGGAGAACTTTATAAGAATAAAACTTGATTGTATAATTATGTAAGCGTACTTTCAAGTAACCTAATATTCAATCCATTCGTCAGTTATGAAATTCATTTTCGCATTGAGGTGACCGTTGACATTTCAACCAAATAACTCCTTTCTCCGCTCCCCTCCAAATCGTTCCCCAACTTAAGCGATCACTTTACAGCAAACGGCGCTATTAAATTGACGTCTTCCCGGAACCATACCATCATTAAATGTTCTCCCTAAATAGTAGCCTTGTTGACCAAAATATCGGTACAGTAGAATCTCTCCCCTTCCCGCGTTCTTCATTATTAATGGCTAAAAGCTAACCCCTTTTTCTACATTTCGGGCCGAGACATCTCCGTTCTTCTTACAGGAGGTAAAGGTGACTAGTTGATTGATATTCTAAAGTTTAAGTAGATCCTCATAACGGTAGCCAAATAGCAAACACGGGAAGGACAGATGGGAGTAAGTAGGAACGGCGGAAAAATGGTCAGCGACACTTACAGACGTTACAGGCCTGTAAATGCGTTCCGAAAGATGTTCACTGCAACGGGACGGAAACACAGGGCCACGCTATATGAGGCCATACTCGTGAGCCACCCCAGCAGGCCCTTGTAGGGTTGCAGTAAAAGGGAATTGATAAAAGGGTTGATCCCACCATGTCTCCCCATACCCCCCTCCCTTTCCGGGGAAGGGTATTTTGACCTCGGAGGGAAGGAGGAAAGTGTGACGGATCAAACACTTTTGCTTTGGGAACTTTGGCAGGGGGATTGGTTGGAGTTTGTTTTCTCGGAACTCCCTCTCTTATCACCACACACCCTCCCTCTTTTATCAAGCTCTTCTCCCCGTCCCCCACGTGAATATTCCACCCCCTACTCCTCCTAGGAGAATCTTCCTCCCCATCCACCCTCCAACTCCTATCTGTTGGCAGAACAAGGAATCGATGTCGTGGCTGCATCATTTACGTGGATATTTTGTCTTCCTTCCCTTCCCGTTAGGATATTTTCGTGACGCTATCCGTAGACTTAATGCTAGAGGATCTAGGAATGGTAGGGGAGGGGAGGAATGTCGTTGGAAGAAATCCAAAGGCCGAAGGAAAAGTGGAGTCACGGCATATTGACTGGTAATGGAACGCTAAAGACTGTAATAAAAAGGAAAGGGTGAAGGAGTTAGGAAAGGAATAGGTATTTTGGGCGGAATGAATGGAGACTGGAAGTGTGTGGTTGTTAATGAATGATTAATTCTAATATATAGTGTTAGGGTACTTAAATAGTTTTGTGTTTGACGGGGGTTAGAAGTGTAGCAATGATTGGGCCCTTATCCATCAAAGATCAACCGGGACCAGTGGTCTATGGTACATAACAATAAATATAACAACAAGCGCAGAGTTATTGCCCAGAATCATAACAGATGCAGTACCGGATTCCACCGTAGACCTCGGCAAGTACTCGTATTCAGTTGAAAACCCTGTACTTTTAAGTAAAGGACGGAGTGGTACATTGATTCACCTTTGCTTCTCCTGGCTATGCCACTGCTACCAATGTTACAAGAGTATCAGTATATATCCACGTCTATGTAAGAAAGTTTCAACGCGATCATTTTCTTCCGTTAGCAATGAAATATCATCGTCAAAGATTATCGGTCCACATATAGGTCACAGCAGATAAACCATTAATCTCTCCTGTCCACCTTCCCCCTCCCCATTCCCGTCTTTCCGCTTAGATTCCTTGAGTTAATGTCCTCCCATCACTTCTTCTCGTAGTTCAACCTGCAGCAGTAGTTCTTCCCTTGTATGATTCCTTCCATTAAGGGTTTAGTTATTTCTCGTGCCTCATGACATGTCCAAGTGGTTTCTCTTCTTCTTCTGTCAATCTTTTTCAAAGACTTTACTACATGGTCAACATTCCAAAGATGAGTAGTCATCGGTCAATCCATTCTACTCTTATTATCATTCTCTAACACAAATTTCCTTATTTTCCGAATTATTTCAACCCTCTGTTTCTTAGTCCTTGTCTCAGAGACGTAGAAAATTACATCCCGGACGAGAATATTTTGTTAAAATTTTTCGGACTTGCAGGTCAGTGTATGTACTTTGACCTTCGTAGTTATTTATTCAGATATGAAAATTTTTGTATTGTACATTCTCCCTGCTACCTCACTCTTACATCTCAAATTGCTGATGAGTCTGATGCTTAAGTAGCAAAATTATTTAATTATTAATTTAACGCCCTTTCGTTTTTTTCAGTTCAAAAAATTCTTATATGTTCTTATTTATTCTTACATTTTTGCATGCATGAATGAATGAACTCATATTTGTCAATCTATGGTAGGTGCCCTAACAACCCCCACCACACTCCCTCACGGCGCTTTCGGAGTATTGTGTGGATGTTTTACGACTGCGTATTATGAGCCTCAAATAACCTTTTCTAAAGGCTCACAATACTTTTCCAGCCTTCTCTCTTCTATGCATACATATATTATTCGTCTTAAAATCCACTTGTTAATTCAAGAATCTGTACGCCGCTTTTATCAATGTCTTTATCTCTTTTCAGAATTATCTGCAGGAAAAAATTCACCTTGAATCGTTCAAGAATTCATTAAAACGTTGAAAAAGTTCCTATTCATGTGAAATCACTCATGATAATATTCATGGGACAGACACTTAAATGGAAACTAAGGGTAATAGTTTCCATAGAACAGAGCCTTAAGCTTGATCATAGTATAGTCTCTATTTACTAGTATCCATAGAGAATACAGTGAAGTATTATAGTTATGCCACAACGAAATAATATAAAGAAATCATGATCAATTTTAAAGTGGCGTCAATAATGAAAGTTGCTCATGAACGAGTAAAAAACATTATTATTGGTATTTTACACTTTACGGTAGCTTTTAAACGGACGCTGGCTTTCAACGGTATAACAATGCATTCCTTTGCTCTCTTCATAAAAAAACTACCTCAAATTCGACTCTACAATAAACTCCTCTTTAAGCATGCATACTCTCCTCCTCTCCTCACTCTGTCCAACATCCCTATTCTATTCCTACCCCTTCCTCGCTTGCCTAAAGTTCTCCCCTCTATCACAGTCTTCAACGTCCAATTTCCAAAAAAAATCTAAATCCATCTTTCCTACCTCCTTTGAATTTCTCTCAACAATTTCTTCTGCACTTCTTCCCAAACCTATCTGGTGTTTCTTCTTTTATTTTACATCCTGTCCATTCCACCTAATCCGTCATTCTCCACACCTACACTTCAAAAGCATATAATCCACGCCTATCCTCCTGCTTCAATGACCATTTATCCACGTCGCACAAAACTACGCTTCATATTTAAGTTATAACGAGCCGTTCCTTAAGATCATTACTCAACGTCCCTGTCATCAATTCCCTCCTCCTTGTGAAAGCCTCTTTGCCTAGTGCAACCCTTCTCCGTATGTCTCTACTACTTTGACTATTTTGGTCCAAAACACTTCCGAGATACGTAAACCGTTCCACCTGCTCTAGTTTACGAACTCCTACTTTAGCATGTAACATAGCCTTCCTCTTTCTGGAAGACCGCATGGCCTTTGATTTGTTTGAATTGGTTCTCATCCCAAAAAAAATTATACCATTGAACTCGTACTGATATGTCATCACGCGTGCCTCTCCCCTTTCTAAGTGCAAATAATCACTTGCCATCCTCTTCATTCTCTTATTGATGATCCGGATAACTACTCTAGCTGCGTGCGAAAACAAACTCATGGTTCCTAAGCCCTCACACACATTCTACTATCATTTACTTAGTGTCATTTTGGTAAGTGCTCTAAGACAGCATCTATTTATTTTTTTAAAGCTACTTCCAAATGTTTATATCTGAGCCAGCCACGCGTACTATACCATTGACAACGGGAACACAGACCCTTACCTTGTCCGTGAATGCATTTATCACAATTTTATCCATAAACATATTTAACATCAATGGTGACATTTGGTATTCTTGTTTAATGGCATATATTGTTTTAAACCAGCCACTCAGCATCCGAAACATTTTAAAATATGATTTACTATTTAATACATAGCTTTTAGAACATTCAGTAACTCCTAATTCACTGCATATTTTCTCAAAACCTTTCCTATTTTTTTTTCGATTTTCCCTGCCGTATCGCATATTCCTCGGAATTTAAAATTGCACAGTAAAGTTTAATTGGACGTTTAGGCTTCTTAATAGTATAGGTTGAAGTGAAAAAATATAATTCACATCCATTTCCTGAGAAGCAAACAGCTGGATTGCACTCTTTAGATTCAGTTGAATGTTACCTTCAGTATCCTTTCAATGCATGAAAACGGTTAATTTCCTCGGTATGATCAAAAGGCTGATTTTACCGTAATTCTTACATTTCATCACCTCACATTTCCCTTCCCTTTAAATAGGGGTAAAATTATTGCATTCTTCGAATAGATTGGTACAGCTTAAGTTTGCAAGAAGTAATTAAACACATATTACAACCGAATCATGAATACTTCGCACTAATACTCCTGCATTTCACTTGATATACCAACGACATCCGTTGCTTTACCTTTCATCAATGTTTTTACCTCTACTATTCCAACATTGAATTTAACTAATTTCCTGGTATTATTTTCTCTATCTAATATGTTTCCATCGTAAACGTGAAATACGCTATCCTTCTAATTAGTTACGTCGCTATCTTTTAAATCCTAAAATTGCTCCCTCTTAACATTTATTTCACCCCAGGCAGTATAAACACTATTCTTCTTTGTCGCATTCATTCCTTTCCTCTCTATCTAATCTGTTATCTTCAACCATTTCCGAAGCTGTTTTTTATTATCTTCAAAGTAACATTGCATTTTTTTCCGCTTCGACTTTTCATTTTTTTTCCGCCTTTTCTCTCTTTGCAAACATTATATGCTTTCTCCCGAGCTACTTCAATTTTAGCTGCAATTAACCTTTTGCGTGGTTTTTTATTCTTTGTGCTCACTGAATCTTTCACCTCTTTATTCCGCCAGACTACACATTTCATTCCCCCGACCACACCTTTCCCACTTACACTGTCAGTGAATTCAGCAGTCCCTCCTTCAAAACTCTCCCAAGCACCCACTCACACTCTCGCAATATTTTCCCCATTCCTCTTGACTCAAGTTTAGATTTTTCTCAAGCACGCATTCATTCATCGCTCTTACAGTTTTGTCCAGAGGATTTTTCAAAATTTCGAATTTAACACTCCATTCTTTTTGCGCTTTACGTTATTCCTTGTTGCACACATTCTCCGCGGATTCCCTTTTGAGACTGGAGCAAATTCGGCCTAGCGCGATCCTTTAACTACGGTCCGTCTTCAAATTGTCACCGTTGAAATATTTTCTTTGTGCTTCACATCTGTGAGAGATACCCGTCGATTGCCAATTCTAATTGGATTCATGGCTATTCCGTCCGCTCAGGAAAAATGCTCAATTCCCTTTGCTGTGCGCTCCAGGGTAGTGAAACGCCGACCGGGCACGCCTCAGTGCTGTGGGTCGACCGACCTATTCGGATTTCATTTGCTAATTTCAGATCCGATGGATTACAGATGAGCATAAGTTTCACATCGATGTCTTTTCCGATGAGCTGGAATCAATAAACCATCAAAGATGGAAAAATGAATCGTATTGAACTTATTGTTAACTTAGGACAGTCTCCACAATCTGCATAAACAATTATTCTTACTTATGCCCGCAGTTTTATTCTTTCTCAGAAGTAAAAATAAATTAGGGAAGTCGGTTAAGAGGAAAATCAATGGAATGGAAAAAATATTACAAAAAGGAGCACTGAAGTGAACCTTGAAGCTATAGGCATAGTAGTGCTGAGAAAGTCGGCGCCTATTCTTAGTTAAATTCCCGAAGGATATTTGGTCTTTCAAAGGGAATGTTCGAGAAGTTGTGAAGAGGAAGGAAAAAAGGATTGGAAAGGAAAGGGATAGGAAGCACGAAAGACTGAAAAAGGAAATAAAGTAGGGTTAAAGGTTTTGAATACTGAGTAGAATTGCTATAGGAATCCACGGTCTGGTGTTATAAAGTTATAGTTGAAAAAAATTTTGAAGTTACACCTAAAACCTACCAGTAACATAATTATTATAGGTTCGGTACGAATATATAATAATTATACTAAATTAGATGGCATGTTTATTATCTTTGAGGGAATTGATAATATTCACAGATTAAACAACTTTGTTACATTCCACGTTTTAAATAAAGCACGGTGAGGTAAGTTACTTGATAATGACGTCTTTGACAGATCCGTTCGGAGTTATTAAAATCGTAGAGTTATTAAAACCGTAAAAAATTGCAAAGTTGTTTCAGTTGTGACTATAATAATAATAATTATTATTTTACTATCATTGACTTCGTAATAAACCATGAAAAATTATTTTTAGGGTAAAAAGAAACTTAACATTTCCACGAAAAAATGGTGGAAATGTGAAGTTTCTTTTTACCCTCATAATGAAAGAATTCCACAAAGTTAAACCTGAAACTGTTATGTTTAATGAAAAATTATATTTTTCGAATTTATGATGCAATTCGACGTAAAAAATTATGCGAATGACATGAGCAATTGCTAATTCTATAACTGTTTGAATCGATTTGATATTTTGGAAACATTAAAATTTAAAATTCAACAAAATATAACTATGAAGCATCCAAACAAAACAATTAACTCCAAAAGGGCTAAACCTGCATTAAATTTTGTTATTCTTACTGTACTCAGTGCACGAATTAATTTTTTCCCATCACAAAACGTCGACACTAATCGAAGCTTACGTCATGTTTGATCAAATTCCTCATCAAAGGATTGAAAAGAGATATTTTAATATCCCCGGGCGAAGCGGAAGTTTAACAAAAAAAAGCACTCGCAATGATGCGCCATGAAAGGAGAATACATTTACATGTTCAATGCAGTCATATCAATGCTTCAGCCCTGGATTAAAATCTTTGTCTTTGCCCAAGCTCATCATCACCTGAAGAATCATTGCGCACAGGCCCGCACGGGCAAATAATGACGGGGATTAAAAGGTTTTATTTTCTGCAGGCGTGCATTTTGAAAATGATTACCATAAATATAAACGCACGAAATAATGAAAGCCACCGGCAGTTTATGATGGTTTTAATTTTGGACATCCAATTTTCACATCAGATTAATATTTGTTTATCATTTTTGGATTAAAGTTGGCATTTATAAATTATATTGAATCTTCTCGGCTTGGATTTTGGAGTGGGGGTTGGCGGTTGGGACGTGCAAGCTACTGAGGATAGAGAGGTAGAGATAGAAGATATACGTATATTGGAATGGTACACCATGTGGAGGTGCCTTTAGAATAACTGAGATACTCATCGGTGCAAATTGTGCTAAACTATTGAAAAATTCCAGGAAACCGCGGGATATACCGAAACAGTAACTTAAAAACGGGGTCATCCACTAATATGCATTTCAATGCAACAATTTTGTTGCATTAAAATATTGAAGCACCAAAGGATAGTGTTTCCCATGCTGAGCAGCACCGAAAGTTTTGTGGACTCATTTGTCCTTGTATGCAACGGATGAAATCTTTTTGTTTTTCGGATTGATATTTCATTGGAGTCGGTTCTGAGCTGCTTGCCTGTGCCCACAATATCGTAAACCCTATAGAACAAAAGGCAGGAGATGAAATTTGAAGTATTAGATATTAATTTCAATTAATCATCCATAAAAACTATCTTTGAATATTTAGAATCTCTCGAGTCCTTAAGCATACGAGTACAGTTCCTGGAAAGGCATGTGCTTTGTGTTGGCTTCCATGGCAATCTCAGTTGTTACATCAAATTTACAAAATATCGTAAGGGCTCTTGAAAAAACAGCACACGCCAATAAAATTTAGAAAAGAAAAAATTTCAAGATCACATTATTGAATTTACAAACCGTAAAGATATGACGCGACTGAGGGTGTAAAATGTAAAATGCCCGCACAACGTAAAGTTTTGAAAGAGATTTTGACATACTTGCGTTGTAATGCAATGTGGTTTAGGAAATATTCTTACGCAACTATACATGTATTTATATTTTGGTGATACAGAGAGTATTCCAAAATAGAGCAGTAGAAATAGGGAATTGTCGCGAACAGATGGAACAGTTTATGCAGTGTAGGTGGCGTTCTGAACGAAAAAGGATAAAATTGATGAGAGGAAAATTTGCAAGCAGTTTACTTACGACAGATAGGCTAGATAAAGACGAAAAGAAAAGATTTTGAAATACGCTAATTTGGGGCAAAAACTTGATCCGAAACCTGGTATTGAAGGTAAGGTCATGAACACAGGCCAGGGGATTTTGAGTGTGCTTATAAGAAAAAAGCTATACGTCGAACATAATGAATGACTAAAAAAAATTTGAAATATGGAAGACAGCAGCAGCTTTGAAATAGGGATAAGAAAGACAGCAGCCCGTTTAAGTTTGAAGAAGGTAGAAAAAGTGGGTGGAGGGGAATGGGGGAATGTTAAGAAGGAGAGAAAAAGGAGTAGAGAGATTTTGCTTTTGGGTGCTATGAAGGCAAGCAGAAAGTATGCCGAACAGAAAAAGGAAATACTTCCTGCATTATGGGACAAATAGACGGAAGGCCACGTGACACGCTTCAAGTGATAGCTGTCAGTGACTGTTATGTAGAAGTCTATCGTTGAGACGTACATTAGTGATTTACAACGTTCCTATGCTCGTATGGCATAACTTACAGCCTTACATGTTCTTATTCCGCTCTCACCTATGATTAAAATCTTAATCAACTACCTGACATGAATACATTATATTAATTTCGCAAATGAAAGGTCACGGGGTCAAAATTACGTAATACGGATTCTTTGTTTTTATACGCGTAACATACGAATTAGAAATGGTGGTTTTGCTATTGGGTTTCAATACGAGTGACGTATATAATGATTTTTTGGAGGAGGCTCATTAGGGAAGTGGAAAGGGAAATCTTAAATTGAAAAACGTCGGTTAGGGTCCAAACAAATAGATATTTTTAAACACGAAATCCGTTAATGCATGGAAATGTATATGAAAAATAAGATAAAATATTGTTAAAAATAGCCCTTCACACCGTTCCTCAAAAGGGTAAACAAAGTCAAAATAAGCTTGATTAAAACCTATTTCAGGAAGCTTACTATCTTTTACCAATTCATTCCTCGATGCTGTCCTTGCCTCCGTCATGATCATGCGTCAATAAACCAGTGCAGAACACTTTTTTCATACTTGCCTATTACCGGCGTATTTCTTTTATGCTCCTTCATACACAACTCATTCCTCACCCTATCTTTCCAATAGTTACCATAAGTATTCCATACTTTACATATACATGCAATTTTGACTCTGATCCTGGTAAGTTCATGTTTCGCTCCAATATACGTATGGTGATACTGAATATACTTTTACACGCTTTGTCGTTTAAGCTGCCTTGGGCGAACATGAATTTAATCAATATAATTTGCGTAATTCAAACAAACAAAACGTTCTGCCGGCAGTCGCATGCCTTTTAATCTTTTCGCCTATCTCAATTTCTTTCTGAAAACATTCTGCCAAGATTCAGGGAATCATACTTACTATTCTCTTCACCAAACTCGTTAATACTACTTTATCTGGATTTAATTTCAACCAGAATATAAATAAATAGTAAATAGTGAAGTCTATACGCTTCTTTAAGAGAGAGATAAAAATTCGTGTCGCGCATTTTTGTCTTTCCCTCTTAACTCCTTTCCTACCTTTGAGCCATTTTTGGACTCGTTTCTAGCCGGCTTATACTCACAATTCAAGTGGACAAAATTTACTAGTTCGTATTCGTGTTTTCGGTTCAGGATCGATTTGGAGCCCCGATTTAAATTCACTGATGGAATGACTGACGAAAGTTCTATTTTGTTTCCTCAAACAGCTGCTCCTCGACCAATTTACATTTTTCATTCCACTGGTCTAAGCTACTTAGCGTGTGCTTCTTTATGGCTCTCTCCGTGAATTATTGAACCGGATGTCCTTTCTTAAACCTTCCTCCATTTCCCCTTTCCCTTCCCTTCGTGGCCGAATAGTCTCCTCCTTCCGTGAACGTCTCCACTCCGATGTGGCAGACTGTCCGAACTTCACCACGGGGAAGAGGTTGACGCGCGGAAGCGATGCGTGTAACGGCCGGGAGGGGGAAAGGAGGGGACGCAAATGAAATGCGGGAGTCGGGCGTCGTATAAACGGCGACGGACAAGGAAGTGCGGAGACAATGGGAACGGTCAGCCGAGATAGGAGTTGTGTAGACGCACGAGTGTGAAGTGACTGGGAGATCCGATCCCAGGATCGACGAGGACGAGCTATTCGGATCCTCCGTTTAACGAGTGCTTGTTTATGGTAGGGGGCACAACCGCCGCGATCACTTATTCATTCCCTTTTCTCCCTCCCCTGCTTTTTCGTTCCCAGCCAACCCTTTCCTTACCTTCTCCTCCCCGTACCCTGCACCTGAAAACATTGTCAATTTGCCAGGGGAGCGTACACGACTCCTTGCCAGCCCCCCCGAGAGCATCCGGATCGTGGAATTAAATCTTCCGCCCTTACCTTACCGTCCGCCCGGGGGCTGCAACAGGGGGGTTCGGTGCGGGGACGCGAAAATCCAAACACTTCGCCTTTGTAAGGATTTCAATGCGGAAGCATTTGCAGAGAGTACCTGGCTTCCCTTGGCAAGCAGTCAATGGTGAATCGGAACAACTAGTAAATTCTTCAGTGATCACAGAGTTTGGCCAGCTACGTGATTCTTATTCGTACGTAGTTTTCAATCGATTTCAGCCATTAAGTTAGGGGGGGAAACCCTCGTGTATATGAAATCTATTCACTAGTTACCGTAGTTTACGAGTAACTAAGCTATTGGTAATAGACTTGGAAATTTATTCGGAAAATTTAATAAATTTACCGAGTAAAGTTGATAATAAAGTTGAGTGCATAAAATTCAATTGTGAGTCACCTTAAAGCCCGTCGCTTACTTGCGTACGCAGCAAGTCATAGTCAATAAAGAATGGGCTCAATCGATCGCATGACTAATGAGCGTCTGAAGAACTGAAAATCAGTCGAAATTCACTTCAGGATACAAACTTATTCGTCAGACTGGAAAGCAAAGCAAGTAACTAATTGGTGACTGAAATGGTGAGTTTCCCGATAAACGGGCGGTGGAAGTCTTAAAGAATTTCGCAGCGTACGTGTAATTAGATTCTCGTCATCTTTTTGGTCGAAAGACTTCTGCCCCGAAACATTCCTTTGCTTGAATACATACCCTGATATCGATAACTAAAGCGGATGGATTCAAAAATGTATGTCATGGCTAAAAGAAATAAAAAATAGTATTGATACTTTGAGAATTTTTCATAATTTGCCATTTTTGACATCGCTTGACCGGTTGGCAACCGCTATGCTCTAAGAGACTCTAAATATATAAAAAAAAGCAAGTGACACGTAATAGCATTCGAATGTGGAAATCTATGATTCGAAGATCAATTCATGTAAAAAATCAGTCAAAAGAAGTGAAGGCGAATCAAATTATGGAGGAATATCAAATTGACATAATATTAGGAAAAGCCAAGAATTCTTTCAGAATTTTTATCATACGTTTTTAAGATGACAAAACATCCTCACCTTTCTATCCAGGCTCACGGGTTTAGGCCAACCCTGTATAATAATTAAGTTTTTAAAAGTATAAAGATGACGTTTACACGAAGGAATAAATTAGTACTGAAAATTAAACTTTATCATGGGAATTCATATGCTTTCTGTTACAATAGCTGATTGTCCGAAATAATTCTTATTATTTCGGTTGACAATTGTGGTGCGTAGGCACTTAAAAATATCGGTTCAATATTCTTTCATTATATTTTATGAGTATTTATTCCTGGAAACATGTACCCATTTAATTAGGTGTTTGTGACATGGGAGCTGGGTTCTCTGTTGAAAATTGAAGACCTAATTTTTTCTACGAGTTGTGGTCTAGCTTCTCCTCTTTCCTCTCAAACATTGATGGGAAAACCTTCAACCATTCAGCTATAGTTGCGATTTAGCTGCTCATATACCGTGAATTGGAGAGGGTGGTTAGCCACAAATACTTAGCTCCTGAGAAAACATGCTTACCGTACTTTTTGTATTGTGCCGGAATCATTTTCTCATCCTCTTATACTGTGATAATTTTTATGAAATTTTTAGGCAAATAATTATTCCTAATTCACACAAAACGACCTCATATTTTATACCAGTAATAATAGCTCGGGTACAACTTAGCTTTTAGCGTTTCTCTTGGTTAGTTTTGCTCAATGGATTATTTGGTCCTAAGACCGTACCCTGGGAGAGTTCATAGCAGAGTTAACGATACATTTTCATGTCATAAGTTTTATCACACTTATTGACGATGCGAATGATAATTCTAATTTTTATGATTTGTCCGGATAGTTTCCCAATATTGACAACTCAAATATGAATGCATATATGCACCTGATCATCAACTATTTTCGCCAATTCAGAATAAATATCACCCAAGTCTCCACTCAATTCTCAAAACCACTTCATGGGGTCCTGCACAGCGTAATTTTACAATGTCGACTGCTCAAAAATTGGCAGCCTAAGGAATTTTAATCAAAGCAAACGAGACTCAATGAGATTTCAGTGCAACATCAAGAGAAAAAAAGAAGACGAAAAAATAATCAATATGTTCGCTCAAGGAATGCTTGAGGGTATAATATGACCCAGTTAGATTTATGGCAGAGATAGAAATATGCGAAGTATCACTTAGGTCAGTGGGTAATTGAAATGATTCGGTGAAAAAATGGATGGATTGTGGATTTATAATATCCTGGAGGGAAAGGAGCTAGAGTTTTGGTGAAATAGGATAAAAACTAGGGAAAATATTTTATATATCCTTTTGAAAATTCTTCAGCTATTCAATAATCCAGCACTAGCACAGCGCGCAACTGCGGCAGCTCATTTACATGACTCATTTCAAGGGAGCGTAGGGATCTAGGCTTTGTAACTTGCCATGCCATAAGGGACAGGGAACTGATTTTCAAGAATTTTTAATGGACTTTGGAAAAAGCTAATATCGCAAGAAAAAACTTAGCTTGAAGTGTTTTTCGTAGACTAAAAATTTAGTAGGTGGGTATTTAAGTTTTGTGCTACAATTCTAGATACTTCGAACCTTTTTTACCTTTTGTAGTTGCACTGCTTTAACCCTTATCGTTTAGTTATTTCGCCAAGTAAAGCCCAAAACTGCACACCTATCTCCGATGCTGCGTTTTATTTATTACATATTTTAAGGCAATTTAAAATATACTTATAATACATTAATATGTATTTAAAATATATTGAAATAAAGGAATACCATGCAAGGAACTATAAAAGATAAACTAAACAAATATACTCTTACTAATTATCTTCATCACATATTTTTTTATTTTTCATGCGTCAATCGATTTTAAATAGTCATATCATTAAATGTATGATACTTCTCCTTTGACATATATTTATACGACGATGGGTATACGCATACGACGATGGATTAAAAGGAAGAAGGGACCATTAGGTCTCAATTTCGCCCAAATAAAGACCTCTATCTATCTATCTATATTTACTGCATACTGTTCTATGGCAAAACAATTCGTCATGGAATTTGCCGATGCATATTTGATAGTATATTTCTAGTTTCACATTACTCAACAGCTAATTTGTCTGTTAAAAGGCTATTTCTAGTAGAATTGCATTGGCCTGATTAAACATTAAATGTCATCGAAAGATACACGTTGAGGGTAGGAGTTTATCCAATTCTATTGCAAGAATAAAACCCTATTTCTAAGGCTATGGATGTTCTCATTTGAACGCCGCAGTATTCGTAAAATGAGTATAGCAGGATTGTCAAACCATCGAATGTAAATAGAAGACCTTTCCTTTTATATTGCGCTGGTATTCATTTCACACTTACCCGAGGACACGAAGTCATTTATATTTTATATCAGATGAAATCACCTCCATCTACGTTCGCATGACATCGTTGCACTCATGTTTTTCGGATTTCTAATCATCTCGATATTAAAACAATAATCGTGTATTGCATTAGATACAGCGAATAATATTAAGATAATGATATTCAGGTTTCATGGTCAATATGCGAACATCCTGAGCAATCTTCGTTTTTCAATCATTTAATGGACGCAGCGATTGAAAAGTTTTTTAATTCGTTAACATTCGAAGTGTAGAATTTTAATGTGATACAATCACATTAAATTTTTATCACGCTAAAAAAATACAAAAGATTGACAGGGAATACGATTAACCGCAAATTGGTTAATTGTTTCATTCGCAGAGGAATTTTAATTCGATTTTAATCACTGGGAAAGAGACCATTTTTTTTCAAATCACTTATTAAAAGTAAAGATAAAAATATTTCGCTTTCTTTAAATATTTATGCCACTACAATACAGTATGGTCGTTGATTTAATTCCTCATTTGCCATCCCTTCATTGAAAAATTAAGCAGAAAATAAAATACAAATGAAAAATCAACATTTTATAGCATGCTGTCTATAAAACTTACTCATAAACTGGTGGAATTAAAACACATAAATGAAGCTGAAATAACTCGGGATTCATTTTCCGATACGTTTTCCAGTGATGGCATTTCCGCAAATAAGAAAATTAGCATTATCCTTTGACAGCTTGTTATCTAAAACTCGGAACAATGTAGGAGGGAAATGTACTCTTTTATTAAAATTATATGGGACTTCAAAGCAGAAATTATGCCTTTTAAAGAGATTATTACATCTCTGTTGATTCAAACAATAACTAAAATTGACAGATGAAACAGTGCACCATGATAAATTGCCACCCTTCATTATTTTCCATTCCATTTCCATTCTTTGATTCATTTAAGAGACTTAGTTAAGGTCTAATGTGACACAATAACACCATTTTCTTCTCATTTCATCAACTATTAAAACTTGTCAATAAGCAATAGGTAAACTGCTATGTAGATAAAATAAAAGAAAACTGTATTATTATACGTAAATAATTGCCCTAAATCTACTTACAGTATTCCGCAAGCCGAAATTGAACGTACGTAGTTCAGCTGTACAGAATTATGAGATCCATAGTAGTACTACTCTACAATCAGAACGTCATTAACGTTTCCTGTGCCAACTTATTTCGTCATGGTCTTTTAAGATAAATCTTCTTTTTTCCTCTTCACCATTTCCCTCATGTTTCCTTCCCTTCGCTTCACTCTTAGACTCCTAAGAGTGGTATTGTGTCCTTTCTCCCACCCACCTCTCCTCGAAAACACTCGCCACTCATTACACTGAACACGCGAGTTGCGTTCAGTGAACTGAAGTCTCTCCTTTCGAGAATTCAATCATTTTCCCGGTGATTGGTTGCGCATTCGAATGCGGCTGAGTGCCAGTATGAGAGAGATCGGTAAAAGAGGTTAAAAAAAAAGCTTTCAAATATGAATTCCACAAAGTAAACGCAAGTTGCTGCGATAACTCTTATTACATTGTCGTCCCTACGTTGAGTGCAAACTGGGAAGGCCAGGGACCGTAATTTCTACAGCATTCCTTTTGCAGTCAAGAACAGCCGAAAGAAGAACAAATATTGGAAAACTTGCGCATTTTAAATTTTTTTACTCTTTTCACCATATTTATAAAGGAGCATTTTTGGCAAATTGCAACAGGTTCCTAAAATAAAAATAATCAAAAGGACAATAAAAGAACACCCATTTTAAATAGTTTAAAGACCAGATTATAAAGAAAATGTATTTATTACGATGCAGTGACTTCAATCATTTTTCATTTCATAAAACCTAATATTTCTTAAGACGCCACGGAATCTGCATCCTAACGCTATACCGATATTTTCCAAATTTTAAATCAATTCAAAATGCTCATTTCCATAAAGGCACGTAAGCTAGAGTTAATAAAAAATCGCTCATTAAAAAACTAGGGTTATGGAATTTTGATTAAACATGACATAGGTTTTTGCTTCAAAGGAGCATTAGAACATTGATATAACGTATATGATTGTGCATAGCTCAACCTTAAAATACAAAATTTCAATGAAGAAATAAAAACTAGAGAGAGGTAAGAGGTGTTTATCGTAAGCTAGAAAAATATGTTACTTTACGATACGATTTAAACTTCTACAATACATGATTCCGAAATTCACTATCATTGCCACAATGTAGTAAAACATAACAGTTATGATTGCGTATCGAAAAACCTACTACGACCTGCTTTTTGCAGGAAAGCGGTAACAGCAAACAATTATAGCACTACCATTTGGGCAGTATTCGCGGTACTGACGGTGTATTTCAAAACGCACTTAAAATATCACTATGAATGATAATATATGATACTGTCCATCGATTGACAAAACCAATATAAATATCAATATAATTATATTTACATAAATATCGATATTATTAACAACTCGATGACTACCGTGATTATCATAACAAGATATTATAATATTATAGATTATTATTATCATAAGATTATTATTAATCGAAATGATTTTCACGTGGATTTAAAAGTTTTATTTTGGCATTATTCATCATGGAGCAATTCCACAAAGTTACGCCTGGATCGATTAATTGATAACTACCGTTAAAAGGGTTACATTAATATTTCTATTTGTCCTATTTATGGGAAAACTTGTATTTAAAAAAATTGAATCTTCATAATTATAATAAATACACTGAAATAAAATTAGCAGCTTTTAATAATTACGAGAAAAACAAGGCAGTAAACTTGTACACGAGATACGAATAAACGGAAATTTTTAGCTAAAATATGGGGGTCGAACTAAACCAGGGTAGAACCAATGAGTATAAACAGAAGTACGTACGAAAATCAATGTTAGTAAGATTTTTTTATTAATGTTTTCTTTAAAGGAGCTGCATAAGTCGGCCTTTATTAGGAAAAAGAGGCTGGTTTTATTTGTTCAATTTTACAAAAATATTTGACGAATTTTTCAGAAGTTTGGATAAGTTTGTAAATAAAGAGTTTTATACACGAAATTGATAATATTTACAGCATGAAATATCTTCAAATAATTTTGAAGAAAAAAAAATTATTTTCAAGTTTACAATACAAGTTAAATTTAAAAAGTCTCAGTGACAAGTACCAATTTAATAGGACACTGACGCTGGGCTCCGCATGAATTGTAATGCTTGGCTTTAAGGAATCATCGTAGTGCAAGGCAGAAAACAAATTTCTGTTTTCGGATTCTGAGTCTTTACTTGAAAATCAAGGGAAGAAACTCCACTTACCTTAATCCATACCATCTATCCTATCCTATATCTATCGTATCCATGCCTTCATCCTAGTGCACTGTGTTTTAATAGGCTTTGAAGGTCTCTTTTTTGAGGAAGAATTCTTTACACTTACTTTATTGACAAATTATTATGTGACTATAGAAAAAAACACGGTTGAAATCATTAATGATGCGTCGAAAATATAATATTTATATCTAATTTTTTAAATTCAGATTAGTCCTAAAGAGGAAACTCGTGATATCAACGTTAATCTTAATTGGTAATAATTAATTTTGGCTATGAGAGAAAAATTAATACTTTTATCATGCATTAAGGAACCAAGGCATTAAAAGCAAAAACGTTCATCAATGTTCCATCGGAAGTTAATGTAATGAAATCTTAAACAGAGCATTCACATTTTTTTTCATCAACGAAATTTACCTTTTATGCCAGAATTAGAGAGTTAAAGATTTCCAAATAAGCAACAGGCTTTTTTCAAGATAAATGAATTTGATATAATTGCCTCGATTCTTTTCAGGACTGGTTTCAGGGAAAAGACGTATAATCACGAAAAATCTTTTTTTTTTAATTTCCTTCCCCATCGAGCTTATTTGACATACTGGCATTACCTTCGCTTATCCAAGGGGCCCTTTGTGCCGGGCGAAGCGGAAATATGACGGAGCGAGTGAGGAGTGAATCCATTATTTCATCCATTGTAACGCTAATTAATTTTCTGATTCCTAACCCATTCAGCACGAGATTATTAAAAAACATTCCCGGGAGAAAAAAAAGTCTCCCATTGCGATTTTCTGAATGGAGGACGTATCGACAAAGAGAAAAAAAGGCTGTTGATACAAACTTAGGCGGAAGCCTTTGTCGCGCACCGTTTTCATAGAAGTCCTGTGAATTTTTTTTTATGCTTCTCCAAAGTTCCAGAACGTTTATACTTTTAGTGAAAACTCCTTTAAGATATCCATAGATTTGAAACTCTGCGGAGAGGTTAATCTAATTACGGATTCCTTTGATGCAATCTGCCCTTTCAAAAGAAGAATGAGATTAGTCCATGTATGTTAGAGAGTCTTAATCTCTGTTTGGGGCCGGCGATTACCATTTCCCAGTGGAAAACTGGGGCTTTCTCTCGATTGGGAATCAAAGCTTTTCAACTGTGAACTATGCTATCGAGTGCAAAGGCTCATCTATTTCAAATTACACGTTGCGCCGAATGACTCTCACAGTTACTACCCTCGTAAATGTACTCAAAGCACTTTCTGGGAATTTTTTCGGGATATTGAAATAAGAATGTAGGGGTACAACGAATCTGAAAAATTAGAATTATCAAAGGATGGATGCGTTATCAGTATTACTCCCAAGGAAATATGAAATTTACACAGTGCAGATGACCTAGTTCATATTGAGAGCTAATTATTGGAAAAATCGCGTTGACGTAAAATCTTCATGAGATTCTACAACCCTTTATTAGTATAAAAAACCCCTCACAAAATTCTGCATACGAAAATGAAGGATTCATCTTCTTTCAGATGAAAAATAATATTGTGTTTCAAGGGCTTTAAATACAAACACGATACGAATGGATATAACGTCAGAATCCATGTGGCATTCTTTTCATTTCGTTTTATTTTTATAGCATTAGCGTGAATAGTAACATTTGGAAATGCTACTAATAAAGTAGAATCTTAGATTCCATCTACATTTTCGCCACATTTTTAATGCAAAATATACGCCACATACTTCACAAATAAGTTTATAAAGAATTTTTTACGCGGCTTTCCTTACTCTCCCATTCCTCGCTTCGTCTTTTTTTAGTCATTAAAGATAGATTTTTCACACTTTAGCATACCAAAGTTTACGCTCCACTTCTATTCTTGATCAGCTTTTAATGATGTTTTTGGAAATTAGGTTTATAATTGATTGAGCATTTTTCACGATCTGCTGAGGTCACTTGGTTCACTACCTCTAAAATACGTCTACAACTGGTATTAATTTTCCTCCTGGTTTCCCTCTTTATCTCATCATATCTCTCATCATAGAAGAGAGAACAGCATTCTAGACGAGAAAACGATTTACTTTAACATTTCAACGCTTGTACCGTTACATTTTGAGGCGCTTATAATAATTGTTGAAAACATTTTCCATTTTGTCTCTGTGCGTGTGCTTTGTATACACATTTATACCGACCTGCGGTGCGTACAGCCACGGTTATCAACGACAAGGCATATTTGTTGAGCGAGGAGAAGTGTGGAATTCACGCACCAGGGTACAGGGGGGCATTACCTTTCCTTGTAATGATTTCCCAGGAAGAACTGCTAACCGAAAAATCACATGACTTGGGTGAAGCTAAAGATGTCCAAAGGCGTCACCCGGATTCGAACCCGGTAACTCCTGTCAGTAGCCCAGTGGTCTACCAAATGGACTACAACGTCCCCCTAAGGTGAGTATACATATGCAATAAAAATTTTATGCATATGCATAAAATTCTAACTTCAGTCATTATGACTGAAATTAGAATTTTAAGGGAAAATGACAAAACATTTTTGAATTTTAGCATGAGTAATTTTAGCTGTATAGGAATCATTTTTTATTAGGGGAAGAAAAAATGATTATTTACCCGCCTAAATAGGTGCACCGGGAGTAAAATATTGCCTGCGGTAGCTATTTTATCGATTTTAACCTAAATGATAAACCTATTGATTTGTTTGAAAACTGAAGAGAGGGCTTTACTACAACTTCACATAACGAAGTCCACCTTTAAAGTAATGAAGTCGGGAATATTTTGAGCAGTTCCAGTATTTATTACATATGCCTTAAGCATGACTACGAATGAAGTTGCATATATAATACAAGTTTTTGCGTAAATTTCTGTAAAATCTCCATCCCAAATGTCTTGAAATTCATCGCGATAAGACGCTGCCCTAGGAACAACTAATGGCAAATTGACGAAAAATAGCTTTGCAATAAATTCCACTCGACTTACCTAGCCACTTGATCTATTTCTTTAAATAATGAACATGAATGTAGCAAACGGAGTAGAATATATGATGCTACCCAAGGAAAGGAAATATTTCCCATAATTATACGAGACATACATTCACGCACATTTAGTTTAAGTCACTTTATCATACTGATTATAGTCATTTACGGTGAAAAACATTACGGGAATAATGTAATATAATGGGAAGAGACAGTATTGCTTCCTCCTGTTATTCAAGGAATGTTCTGGAAAAAACATGGCTGATTCATCAGATTACCCTAATAGGGTTATGAGGTTAGGTGGAGGAAGGTTCTACGAAGTCCCAACCTCGTCCCAATAAAGTCGTTATATATATATATATATATATATATATATATATATATATATATATATATATATATACATACATACACACACATACACTTTTGAACACGAAATCCCGCCATATGGTGAACGAAACACAGAAAGAAAGGACGAACACAGGAGAGGTAGGGAAGGCGGAATCGAGCAAATCACAAGCAAAAATATTACCTTGACCGGGACTTGAACACCGGACCGGCCACTTACCGGACGAATTCAGTTACATATTAATGCTTTTTCGAATGCTTTTTTATTATTGCTTTCCGTCACTTTATGCTAAGTCTTTAAGAAGTGTTCCTATGTAAGGGGAGAAATTATTGTCCTGAGCATATCAAAGTCCTCAAGATTAAGTTTTAAACGACAGAACCAAACGTCACACTCTTAAAGATTCCTCGCACTGAACAATCATTATTAATTAGTTAAATTAATTAGCTTGTGTTTATTTTGCCTTTGGTGTTAGTGTGCACTAGTGAGATTCCGCACCTCGGAGTCAAGGAAACATATGAGGCCAGCACGCGACTACTGCCGGTTCATTCCCGGGTGACGCGTCTTGACACCTCTGCTTAACGCAAGTTGTGTGATTCTCTGAGGACTTCTGAGATCTTTTGAGTCAACCGCAGACGACCGGGGAATAGGGAAACGCGCATTCCCTTTCTCTGATGCGTGAATTTCCCAACGAAGGGCTTAGAAAGTGGTGAGGCGTACCACTTAGAAAACCAAACTCTCCGGTGGTCATGTGGTGGTGGCTCGTACTTAGATGGTCGAGGATGGACTTTACAGTCCCTTAATGAGGAATTAAAATTACCTAAAATAGCAGAAGACATTATTTACTTGGCGAACCAGCGAATAACGCAGAAGCAAGATGGACCGACAGGAGGAAGTGTTTGAAGCTCTAGGGTAGTTTAGTATAAGAAAAATACATTCGCGAGCAGTGACGTAGACAGGGTGGGGGTAAGGCAGGGTATTTTCCCCCCAGTACATGAACATATCGTCGAGAACCGTGGACTTCGGATATTAATATCAGGGGCGGGGGTAGATGCCTTGGTCCATTCAGATTGTCGAGGATGACTACCATGCATCCCTAACGTCGCCATTTAATACAGATCATGAAGACTTTATGAGTTTGAGGTACCGGAAACCCTCGCAACGAAATGTTCTTCCCAAACCGCATATATATATTCCAGTCTAGCACTCCTCCGACCTCTCCCGTATTCTTTTTCTCAGTCTTCAGCCCCTGCTATACACCTTTTCCTCTTTCACTTGCCCTCTGATTCTCTCATCCACCGCAGAAGCTACTTTATACAGTTCTGCCATGAATAATGCGCCTGGAATACCCATTCCATCCCTCCAAAATTCATTCTAAATTATAATTCTGAGACGCCAACTGAACATTTAGCTTTATGCCAATTTAATGTCTTTGACGTCACAAAAACTCATGCAGCGACTGCATAGACTAATAAATAATATCATCCAATGTAAACAGACAGTGTATGCCGATAAATGTGCAACTTTCATAAATCTTAAACGTAGTCTAATAAAAGATGAATTCCAAGACATTTTTTCCTGCTTGAAAACTGTATCCTCAACCTTTCCTGGAAGAAATATGTGAAATTAAGAATATTAATCAAGAAAAATGCAAGAATTATTGTGTCAAAACTCTTTCCAGTTCAGATTTGCGTGTTTCCTCGGCAGTGTAAGATCCATTTTCCCTTTCCAACCCTATCACCTAAGCCACCACTCTTAGCGACGACGGTCGATCGCTGTATCCGACACGCCATCAAGGCGCGACTCCCCGTTTTGCCACGCCGACGCGTCCCGAGAACCCGAGAGAGAGAGGGAGAGTCATTCGGTCGGCGCCGACCAAATTATGAAGCGACGACTTCTCAGCCAGCCAACTCCACCCACGCGGCCACGCTAATCCTCTTCCGTGCCCTCGCCCATTTCTTACGCCAGACGAGGCACACGCAAACCTCCGAAACTCTCCATCAGGTCCCCCCCGGGGAGGAGGGGGGGGGTGAGGGGAAGAGGGGCGGAAGGGCTCCCCATCCGTCCCTGGCCCATAACCCTCCCTCGCCCTTCTCGAGGGATTCCCTGGCGACGACGCGGCAAAGGGATTACAACTTCGGCCACACACACACCCGAACACGCACAGAGAGAGAGAGAGGCGGAGATGGAGGGAGAGGAACAAGACGTCCTCCTCCACAACACACGCGTCAAGATTCCCCGAGCCGATTGGCGATAAAGAGATTACAAACTTATGTATGACGAAGGAGGGTGGGGGAGTGTTTGGGAGATCGGAAGGTAGGGGGCGCGCGCGTGCGCTTGCCCCCCCCCTCCGGAGATGGAAATTTCGGAATCCTCGGCCTCGCGACGCCCGGCGCAAAGAGCGGAAATGGATTCGGCCCTTTCGGAAAGGGAAAGGAGGGTGGTTGATTATTTTTTCGAAGGGAACTTAATTGCATAAATGAGATGGGTTTCCGTCTCTTCGAGTTTGAGCGTTGATGGGAGAAGACTCCGCTAAAGGGATGATCGAAGTGTAATTTTGGATGTCTTCGGCATGATAAAAGAAGCAATTATAAAGGGGTGGGAATCGACGAATAGAATCCCAGAGGCGGTGAAGGGGACTAAGATGGGGGGGGGGGTCAAGATGCCTAAAATAAATAATTACCATTTCTTGGTTTTTTTAATCCACTATTGGAAGACTTTGACGAGGAGAACATAGCGTTCCGCAAGATTCCGAAATTAGGATCTCGATGAAAGGGGATGAACGTTGATTGGAGGCTTTTGAGACGTTAGTGTGGAAAAGGATGAAGGAAATAAGTTGGACAGGGAGAAAAACAAACCAATAAGTGTTAGATGTGTTTGGTGAAGAAAGGAAGTTTTGGGAAAAAGTCGAAGGAGGCAGAAGGGGATGATAAAGTTAATAAGCTGGATGGGAAGAGGAATAAAGAAATGTTAGATTAGGGCCGAAAAAGAGAGGAAGAAGATCTCCGAGGAAGCTAAGTGGTAGAGGTCACGTAGCACAAGAGACGAGGAGGGTGGTGGAGAAAATATGGCAAAGCTTCACGTGCGGTAAGATGGACGGTCGAAATGTGTCCCGAAAAGCAGCTTGTGATTAATGGACCTCCTTAAGATCCCTCGGGATGAAGAATGTTAGGAATTATTTTAGTTGGCAAATAAACGTGAAATTATTATATGTATCAAAAGCTATTTCTAAGACCTACGTGCACAGAATACCTTGTAGTAGTGAGTTCATATAAAAAGTATTTTTCAAATCAAGTAGGCTGTTCACGATTGTATTTTTCAGCTGGGTAGGATTTGGAAAGATAATAAACTAATTCAACTAAAAACTTTCTAATTGATTTAAAGTATTTTTAATATTTTAATGGGAGTCGCTGTCAATAGCAATCGCTAATAATAATATAATTAATGACGCTTGAGCGAAATGGCAATTCATTCTGTGTGCAACTCGATGGAAAGTCAAAGGAAGGAATGAGTACATAGGTTGGGCAAAATTTAATTTTATTAGCTCGGTTGAAAAGAGAGTGTTAAGAGAGAATTCCGGAAAATATTATTTTAACAGATTTTCTCTAAATTGTGGACATAGATGGCTTTCACTACATCTTTCCGTAACGAACGAATTTTGAATTTAAAGGCCTCACGAGGCGTGACAGACTGTGCTATTTTCCTCGAATTTTTCTCTTCTTTTCCTTAGAAATACTAAAAGGCTAAAAGGAATTGATGGCGTAGACTAATTAGATAGTGATGATAAAATACCTCAATCAATCCTAAAAGGAAATATTTCTTAAGATAAACTATTAAAATTTTATCGCTAGTTTTGTATATTATATTCTTACCAAATATGTCAAATCGAAGGCAAAGGAAAAATTCACGTCCATTGACTTTTTATATGCTGCCTTTTGTCTAGGTATTATTTACTGAAGTGACTGTATTAGTAAAGTTACACTAGAAAAGTTCATGACTCCGTTATCTAATAGAATAATTGGCCTTCCGATAATAACTAGAAATACGCTTGAAGTTACTTCTTTATAATGTTAAGTAACTTTTGAATTCATGAACTTGCATTCTAAAACCGTTGCTTATTTTTATAGAAAAATACGACCACTTTAGATGAGGTACGTTATTACTTGTATCACCGGTTTCCAAATAAAAAAATATATCATACTTATACTTTTCTTCTCTTAAGAGTCTTCATTAAGGTGTAAACGACATATGTAAATCAAACTTCTTTGTAAAGAGGTATTTGTTGTCTGGCTTCCCACCCAGAGGGCCCGGGGTCGAATCCCGGAGACGGAAGATATTTTTCAGTGGTATCCCGATCCCTACTTGAGTTACTTTGTGGAGAGCACTTTGAGAGTGAATACGCCGTCCGTCGAATGGGACGTTAAGCTGCGGACCCCTTGGCACCTTTCGACGAGAGTAGGCTGATACCGACGCCGGGTTTCTCTCCATCCTTCCTTTACCATCCATCCCTAATGGCACAAATGACCTTAGCTGTCGGTCGCCTCCCACTTATACTACCACTAGTACTACTAGGTATGAGTTGTCTCTGTATATTTCCATCTATCTCTCTATTTTCATGCATTAGTTAACAAAATGATGACAAACCTTTAAATTATGCCAATAAAATTACAATATGAAAAACGATAGGGTGGGTTCTTCCACTTGGTAATCATGTAATAGGAGTTTAAAGAAATACATTCATGTGACAGCACTCGACCATTTAAAGGTTACAATTTGTTTTTGACGTATTGTCTGCCGTACCGTGATATTTCTTGACTGTGGTACCATTAAAAATAATTCTCCTCGGTTTCCTATTGCGATTTTACAAAATGTTAATCGAAAACTTGGATGATTGCAATTGTAATTATCTACGCCTACAATCGTCAAGTGTCTCTCTTCTATCCGTTGAAATTTCTACATCTCCGAATATATTATTCTCTAATTATTTTTTTCTTTTTATGGTAAAGATGAGACACAATGTTATTTTGAAACTACATGCGTCCATTATCGTGTGTGGTTATTTATTTAATTTCACATGGAGTATGTGGGACGTATAGATGGCTTTCATCCTTTGACTCACTAATCCTTCCATTAGTTACGTTCAATTGTCATTTTATCATAGTTTTACCTAAGCGTATTATTTCACTCTGCCAGTTTGCAAATCTCCATATTAATTTATAATGCCATAATTTTGCCAACAGAAAGAGCTTGGAATATGGAGGGATACCTTAAAATGTGCTGCATTACGGATAAATAGGGACCAATGCAAATAAAATCCCGTTAACCTATTAACCTACAAAAAAATTACCCATTGCAATACTAACAGCCAGTGTTTTAGATTATTAGCCCATCTGGAAGTTAAGCATTCTTAAGTTCGTAGAGGAGCCAAAAGGTCACAAAACCAAGCAAATTTCCACATAAAATTTATCAGATATTCGTGAAATAACACATATTAATTCATGCGTTGAAATGAAGGTTAATACGTGCACATAGTTTTACCACCACTTAGCTTATTGGTATTCTCAAGCATATCCTAAATGAAATTTCATTTACCATGTTAATAGGAAAAATTGTATAATATGAGGACAAACTACTTCTTCAGTTAGTTTAACCTGGTCTTGAGCCTTCATGCCGAACACGAGGTCTGTAAATCGAGGAGGATGTCCTAAAAAAAGTGTGTTGACTGACGGAGACATCAATAGATAAAGAGTTTTTACCAACAGCATACAAGTTTCTAAGAACTTCCAACGCATGACCGATTGGGTAATGAACTAATCATCTGTGAGACGCACACAAAGACAAAAGCACTCGGGCGTATCTCTTGTCTTTAAAAAAATAAATCCTTCCCGTGGCAAATTAGGAACGGAGAACTCCGTGGGTGCCTTATCTTTACGCAAATAAGTACCGCATTCCTCGCGAGAGGATAAAAAAAAGAAAGTTCCAGCGGTAAAAATTCCGCTAAATCTCCACCACTCCACCTCTGAATTTTCTTCTTTTTATTTCGGAGAGTGCTCGCGAAACTGAAATTTCTGCGTTTCGCCCAAACAAAAAAAGAGGACGGAATAACATTCGTTCCTTACTGGGGAGCGTTGTCGTCCTCGGGACGGGCTGTCCAATTTGGAAACAGTCCGCTAATTTGTTATACGTTGAGCAATCTTTTTGCCGCGACGCTTTTTACCCCGAGCAACGCGGGTCCCCCTCGTCACGGTCGTAATGGCCGTCCCCTCAGGATTCTCTCGCACGCGACAAAGGGAGTCGGAAAAAAATCAAAGCGTCACTCACATTTTAAATTGCCGCAGGAACATCCATCCGCTGCCGCCACGCCGCTCTTCGGAGACAACCTAATGGGAAAGAGGACGGTGGGATTAGAATGCATATGCTCACACAAACACAGAACGAATTATGTCTTGGACAAAGTAATGTGACTTCAAAATGACTAAGCGTTGGCTACACTGGGCATATTAAATTGCAACACCGCATCCAGAAAAGGGTATCTGTTCATGCACCCTCAAATAATATTGAAATAAAAAATATCCCTTCTTTTTTGCGACCACATTTATTGCGACTAAGGATTCCGCTTTTTCCCTTGCATTTATTAGATAGCAAGGTACAGATATGCTCAAAAATGGAAACTTTCCGCATAATTTAGTTTTTACTTTAATTATGGATACAGTAGTCCATTTTGTTAGACTCGTATGAGTAATGGAAGATAATGTACGAAAAGTTACCAGGCACGTTGGACCCGTGTCAAGTTTCGTATTCCCTACTGACGGAAATCTGATGTCGGTTTGGTCACATTTTTGCCGTCATTTTGCGAGCAAATGTAAATTATAGTAATACCCCAAGCACACTGATAGCACACCTCCACCCTGGCCCCAACACAGAAGATGAATTAAGATACTTTTTCCGTGGGATACATTACCTAATGCAACTAAATACATTGGAGTCTGCAGAAAATTTGCATTTTGATTTTATTCCCGTGGAATTAATTACTGATGAATATTTAACAATAAACACTTACTGTTTCATTCTCACACCGTGTAACTACCGAAACCATCTGTCATAGTTCTAAAAAATATTACTCTTCGTTAATCGTAAACCATAGGGAAAGCTCGGAGTGCACACAGTCGCCAGATATTCAACCAGGGTCTCCAGTTTCGATAGGCGCTAACCAACGGCCTGGCACGCCCTGTGTTCACTGAAAAGTACCCTTCAAATCAGCCTTTAAGCCGCTTGATCTGGTTGCCGGAGGCGATTTCATCATTTATTCACCCACTAACTTCCTCATAATTATGGAGTAAGCAAATCGCGATGCGACAAAACTGGCTCCTTGGCATATCCCCTTCCTTCCGTGAGACGATCCTAAGGTGAGAAGTCTCGGCGAGACAAGCTGATTGGTTGGCCGATCTTCCCATTGGAGAGAAGGAAGAAGGGGGAAGGGCGCGGCGATGATGAGCGAGAGAAGGTCGAGAGGGTGCGGCGAAATGCGTAGGCACTTAGAGACACGCTGACGCCTCGTGAAAGGGCACGGAGGAGCGAGATTGAAATGAGCAGGAAGTCTCACGTGAGTCACACCCCCCTAAACCACCCTCCTTGCCCGCATCGCTTGATGCCAGTCGTAAAAGTGGTTTAAAACCGCGTTCACGCACACACTACTATATTTCGCTGATTCTGGCTGTAGTTCCGTCGAAAGGTCTCCCTTATCTACGTACGCTATATGACCATTGGTGCCCACTAAATGGGAATGTAGTATTAGACAGTGATTCTTTAATGGTTGAAAAATTATTTTTGCAATGAGGAGAGTACGAATGTTTACATCACTTGACATGATATTTTTTCGACATGGGCGTTGCGCCAAATAATGACATCGGATCTAAAATAATTCTTATTTTCAGATGAATCCCAGCATAAAATTGAAAACGATTGTGAAGCATAAGGACAATTAACAATTTTGATTTTCACTATAGTATAGATACAACATCGGAAATCATTATTTCTGATTATGATTTCTTTCCAATATGGAAATTTTTCACCGAGTTAAACACAGAGCCTCAAACTATACGGTTTGAAGACGATGTCATTACATTCAAAGCAAAATGCAGGGAAAATTTTCTCTATAATTATGGCAATCCAATTTACCTGCTTTTGTGGCATGACGTAAATTAATAACTTGTTTGCCTTTTATCATTGGGACTTATCTATCGTTAAGGCAGCCTCTGATTAATAATTAATGAAGTTATTTTCCTGGGTACACACACGGTAGCCAATTCAAGTAATTGCTCGAAAATTATCTTAATTGGTAATTAACGTTTGTTAGTCTAAAGGGAAGCACGATTTCTTAACTTACATTGGGAAAAGCTATAAAAATCTATTAATTTGCAACTAGAAATTGAAATATAATTAGGCGTAAATTTACATTTGTTAGAACAGTAGAATATTCCAGAGCAATAGAAAAGATGTGAAAAAGAGATGTTAGGTGCCGTAAAGCTAGAAAACTTCGCCAGTAATCATTAAACATGAATCCAATCAGAAGTTGTGATTGTCTTTCCAAGATTCAAATGTAATTTCCTCTAGGTCATGTTCCAATCTCCAAGTCAAGTCCGGCGACCCTTAGTCACATCAAGGAAACAAAAAACTTTTCTCTGAAAACTTATCAAAGGCAGAAAATATTAAACCATTTTGAATGCATTATTACTGTCCGTCTATCGGCAGACTCAGAATCCGACAAGAGCATTGCAAATAATCGCTAACGTATTCAAAACAATATTTTTTCTATTAATCATACGATAACGATTTTTATGCATAAAGTTCGGGGGGTGGATAAAATAGATTTGACGCCAAAAAATTGACCACGTGACATCTGTTTCAGGAAATACTTATCAAATAGTGTCATTTCGCAAATTTAAAAGTGACAAATATTTGTGCATTCATCGCGTGCGTGCCTGAATAATTTGTGTGTAGATATTTTGGGTCCAGATATAGATGAAGAGTGAACAGAAACATACCATTCCTTTCTTTGAGGTGTCCATGAATTTTTCCCCATCCACTGATGAATACGTACAACCACAGTGCCTATAAACAATCTCCCTTTTCCCCTATATAAGCGGAGATTAAAAGTTCCGCGTTTTAATTCTAAAAATAATTAGTATTTTTGCTAAGTGCCATTTTATCGTATTCCGATTTTAATCGCCATCAAAGACAAAGTCTATCTACCCCTAAGCAGCTTAAAACGTCTGACATACGAGAGGCGAACAGTAAGAATTAGCAGCAGACAAGACCCGAGTAAACAAAAGGTACGACACTGCACGCCGCTGTCAAGAAGGAAAACAATCACCGTCCAGAAACCGTTGGAACATTTCTGAATAAATTCGCTGGATTTTAAGCCAAATAATAGTCACTTGGGAGCCTCGAGGATAACGACGCACCAGCGCTGACGGAGTTCCAAAAGCGGGAGAGAGTTGAATTGTTGTGGTCATGGGGGAGGGGGGGAGAGGGTGGGAATCGGAACGAGGTGGTGGAGACGAGCTTTGGGGGTAGGATTGTGGGGTGGGGTGATGCGTGGAGGGAATTCCACCCCAATAAATCCGAATCGTCGACCCCCTTTCCGAACTAGCGATCCTCGGAGTGAGCGAGCGGGGGGGGGAGGCGACCCGAGAGAATTACCTGAGCATTTCCTTACCCCCGCCATCCGTGCCCTCTCCCCCGCGAGGGAGGGGAAAAAAACAAAACCACCCGAGGCGTGTGACCACCACGTCTTTAAGGCTTTCGAGCGAGTCGAGTGCGCAATTCATATCGATAAAAAAAAAACCTCCGCGCATAAGGAATTCTCGAGCTGCGGGAGTGAGGCAAGACGAAAATAATCGCGGTGGAGTACTCGTGACGTAAGTCGGGCACACTTCGCGGGGATTATCCTCTCCTCCTCTCCATGCACAAGGAATATCCAGGTCAGGTGCTCCCCCCGTTTCTCATTTTATTCTTCTCCTCCACCCCGCACCTCAAAAATAAACCCAGACCACGACTACTTCCTCAAGAGAGAGCTTTTGTTGTTCACTCAAAGAGTGATTAAATTACTGGCGTCCGCTTCGAGTGCGCTTTCGTCGTCGAGAACAAAGGAGAGATGTGGTTTAATTGCCTCATTGTTGCTTTCTTCTTCCCCCCTCAAACGTCCCCTTCACCTCCCTACCCCCGGGGACACACAAGGGGGTGAGTTCCTCTTCCCACCCTCCCCTACACACAGGTGGACGGACCTTCCCCGCACTCGTTGGATGTGCTCTCAAGATGGCCGACTGTCGGAGTGGTGGCTTTCGGGAAGGATAAAGAGTCTCTTTTCTTCGTTTTTGAACTTGACATTTGAAACGTATCCGGGTGAGAGGTGGACGGGGAAAGGCTTTCCTCCCCCCTCTCTCTCCTCGAGGGGGAAAAACTATCTCCTCCGGCCTTAGTGTGGGGAAATCATTTCGTGAAGGGTCTTCAAGATGGCAATGACATTTCACGCGTGTAAAAGTTGAGGCACTCTGCGAGTTTTGTGGTTCGGTGCTCAAGAAATTGCAAATGAGGGAAGGAAATTACATTTAAGACTGTTAAATGTGAGGTTGGTTCAAGCTTGCTCAACCTCAATAAGCTTCCGTGGTCTCGTCAAAATACCACGGTTGAAAATGCGGGACTATGTCACCCTCATATTTGAGGATCAAGTCGCATTTGAATAGAGAAGGTTGAGCACTTTAGCGCGGAGCGGTATTAATTTGTGGGGACACTAAGTGGTTTCGATCGCGCTCGGGTCCATGGAAACCCAGGTCTGCGTATTACGTTCAAAAAAATACTAGTCCTGTTAGTGATTATACTATGCTATTTCAGGGAAATTGTCGATGTGTTTTCTGGTTGAGAGGATTTGACGGAGTCTAAGACCTTTGTCCACTTTTCATGATTGTAAGTGATGTGAAGTGGGCAAGTAAAGAAAATTAAAAGTGAAAGAGAGTAGCAAAAAATACATTTGACATTTAATGCCATAAATGCTAAATTGTATATTTTTACGACTAAATTATTGATTCATTGCACGAAAGAATTATGTACATGTAAAATAAAAATGTAATATCCTTCAGTATACAGTAAATCATGACAAAATGCCGTACTTGGTGAAATATATAGCATAAGGGAAATATTCACTCAACTTGTTTTTCTAAATAACTGAAAATTTTATTCCTGTCGAAAACACTAATATGCTATTGATATCACACCTCTTTCCTCATTTCACGCGTGAATTTCGAAATGCAGGGATAAGGTGATTCCAGATATAAGAGGATATTGCTCGAGCGAAACCTGATTAACTTTTCAGAACCAATTATAAAATCGGTATAGGTCTCTCTATTCCCTTGTCAGAGGAAGCATTGCTTTTATTTTTTATATTGCGATATAAATAGAACAAAGGTTATGCGTTTTTCCAGAAAGAAAAAGGCTAAGCAAAACTTTAATATTGGAGGGCAAAAACTACAGCAACTGAACAGTTTAGGTATCTCGGAAGTGTTTTGGCCTAACATGATCAAAGTAGTAGGGACGTAAGGAGAAGAATTGTGCTAGACAAAGAGGCTTTCACAAGGAGGAGGGAGTTGATGAGAGAAACGTTGAGTAAGGATGTTAAGAAAAGACTCGTTATAACTTTGATATGGAGCGTAGCTATGTACGGCGCAGAAACGTGGTCACTGAAGCAGGATGATAGACGTAGACCGGAGGCTTTTGAAATGTGGATGTGGAGAAGGATGGAGAAGGTTAAATGGACAGAGAAGAAAACAAATGAGGAGTACATGGTATGGTGGGCGAGGACAGGGGTTTGTTGGGAGAAATCCTATGGAGGCAGGAAAAAGGGGATGAAAGGGGTATTGACCGGCAGTGGGATGTTTAAGACTAATAGAAGGGAGAATGTTAGGCAAACGAGGAAAGGGCAGAAATAGAATAGGGATGTTGGATGGGTTGAAGGGATAGAGGAAGTATTTGGAGATATTGGGGCTTATTTTAGAGTAGGATGTTGGGTTGCGTTTTATTAGGAGTCTCAAAATATTGATTTGTTAATTGTGTCCATCCAAAACCTACCTTAACCGTTAGATACGTAATAATAATAATGCATATATTTAAGTACGAATGGGACCTTTGTACTATGCTTTGCCATGATCTTAAACATGAACTATCAAACCTATTTATTAAAAATGTAATATTTGTTTTTGATAATTTCTTCTAATTCTGGCAACTCATACATTTTCATATATCAACGTAGAAAACCTTAAGAAATGACAATTCAATTGTCAACAAAAGCCTATGCCAAGGGGAATATTGAGATGCAATGAAGACCATGCCCGTCAAACTCCAGTAGTATTTCGTCTCTATCCATTAATTGCTTGGAGGTTAGCATAAGGAATAATTGTAAGGTGAGTTGAGCAAAACCAATTATAGGATTGATTACTACTTCATACTGCTGATGACATAAAGGCACAATTTCAGTCGACGGGGGTTGAATATAAAGTTTTCCTCGGACATGCGTCAAAGTTAAAATATTGTGAAATCTAAAAATACAGAAATATGTTTAGTTTTTAGAAAGTCCAGTAAAGCAAGAATAGCTCGAAAGTCTTTCGAGCGTGGCGAATGAAAACATCACGTAGCTAGCTCATTAAAATACGGGGGAATTATTCATTGTTCTTTCATCAGTTTCTGTTTCAACTGTTTAATATCACCTCAATCGATATTTCATCTCCTCATCACGCATTCCGAAATGCCTTTCATCACTTCGAGTTTAATCTGTCATTGGTGGAAGAGTTTCAACATCGTGTAAAATATTATTTTATGCCAAAATCACGGGAGAAACGTTCAGTAATTTTTATTTTGGCACACTTGTCAGGCAAAAGAGTAATTATTTCCATTCCTCATCCTTCGGTGCGAATAATTTTTCGTAATGCTGAGGAATTAGCGTGAATAAACCATTTGAATGATTCCGCTGATCATTCAAATAAAGCTACTTACGGCATGCATTTTGAATAATATTTCTATGTTTCATTCCGGGAATGATTTGATTGAGCGTGACGTAAACGATATCAATAAACCTATTTCCAAAAGTGTGTTATATTTAGCGTTATAACTCGTAATCGATGTGCTCGCTCTAAACTTATTCCCTGAAATTAATCTAGCTGAAATACAAGCATAAACTCTAATTTGGAGATGACTTTTTCGAACTGCTGACGTCCACACGCTCTGAAATACAGCAGCAAATATTTGCGATCCTCAAATGGTAATTTATGAGGTTTATTCGTAATTTATGAAGCTAAATTCAAAGGACAGTCAAACATTGGCGTTAATTCCACTGCTTGTTCGCCCATTTTCATCTGCAGGCCAGATGCATTTAGGCAATTCCCCCCTCTCTTTTTTTTACATAGTACTGCCCATATATTTTGCGGAATTTTACAGTACCAATAAGTATCTCGAGTTTACAGTACTATACTTTCGAGGTGACTTAGTGTTTAGTTTCTCAGTCAATTCGGATGCGATGAGAGATCGACATTGATTCTTGATTGGTACTGAATGACAAACATCTAGGTAACGAAAGTGAATTCCGATCATCGATGCCAATAAAAATTTCCTAGCAAGCCTCACAAACGGAGTGGGTGGAGGCAATGCATAGCGTAGCACTGAAACACGAAGCATTTATATTTCTCCCTTTGAGATCTCAAACTGAGACTTCATTTTTGTCATGAAGTCTAATTTTTTTGGCAAAGAAATGTATGGAAATGGCAAGTGCTGATTCTGAGGAATTCATTAGACATGATGACCGACAAAAACTGCGATTTTCGCGGAAGATGACGTTGCATTTCCTTACTTGGGTATTCCGTGCTTTTTACTTAGAGTGATTCATTCCTTAATACACTGATGAAACTCTTATCGCGTATATGACGGACAATAATCTCGGAAATATATGATTAATTAATTGGCCTTTAATATAAGATTCACAATATATTACACTTGGCTACACTGTTTTTTGCTAAAATTGGAAATATTTCACCCATATCATTATTATTTTAACAAAATAGTCTTTAAAAGTCATCACTGTAGTTTGGCTACGGAATGGACGATTGGAGGAATACGGATAACATTATTTATCTAAATATAATATTTAGTGTAAAACAGAAAACAAATTTGACACCCACAATGGAATTAGAGTAAAAAGCCATATTTAAGAATTAACTTTACTCTATTAATAAACATCTTTAAACCACCTAACCAATGAATGAAAGTTCGGAGCCCAGTATACATGTAACTAATATATTTCCTGACTTACCTGCTAATCTAGAGAATAAATTTACAATTAACCACAAAAGCCGTAATGTAGCCGTTAGCCTTTACAAGCATGATGTAAGATGCCGGTGAAAGATGGCGACCGACTGTTCCTGGAATGTTACGAAAGTTAACTGGCGATGTTTCAGGCACGGTGCCTAGAATGCACACGGAAACTAATAAAGTCACCGAAAAGTTAGTTCCGAAAGATGGCATTTCACCACATACTCATCTCTGTGGTGTGTAGAATTCACGCAAACAGAGCAGGGAGAAAATTTATTTCCTAATGTGGTTTCGCCTTTAACAGAAAATCACACGTCTTGTATTAATTATTAATTTAGGGTGGCCAGAAGCGTGGCAAGCACTTGAGCAAGAGATCCTTTGGGCAGTGGCCAAACTCTACCAAATATAGAACCATGGCATATTGTTTGATCCTTAAGTAATTAATTAATGAAATAAATGTTTTACTTCGAAACCTTCGACCATTACAAAATGTTAACTCCTCAAAAACAAGTTTCTAAAATATTTTGAATTTCGGAGAAAAATTCATGCCTACCCAGTATAAAGAAAAAGCAAAAGTATTAATTGTAATGGTTCATATTATTATTAAATTTGAAACTAATTGAATAGTTTTGTCGAAAAAAGTTACCCTTTCCTTTTAAGTGCTTCAAATAATTATCGGAGTAAACTTTGGTAAACTACTGCTTCGGATTATGGTGCAAGTAATTAAATCAAAAAATCATACTATTCGAGCCCTTTCCTAACAGGGTAAGCACTTTTAAGAAAATATGTAAATAATTTATGTAATAATTTGATTGATGTGTTGCGTAAAATTGTATGTTACAGCTTAATTTTTGATTTTTTTTCTTGTTGAATGGGAAACTGATGTTGATGAAATGGGAATTTTTTTGGGTCAGAGATTTGTGTTTGTAAGTTTCCTTCAAGTGTATTTTTTTACTGACTGATTTTATTTATTATCTTTTGTGATATTGATTCATGTCATATTATTTTTTCCAAGGCAAGTTTGATTATAATACTTGGGACTTGTGTGCCACCTGTCATTGTCTATCTGCACAAATAAGTTTTAATAATAATTCTAAAATATGATTGCGTGTATACGTATGCATGTCGCCTTTTCACCGCATTTTATACCTGAAGAGACCTCTAAATGATCCAATATCATTTGTATATTCCTGTCATTTCCCTCAAAAAAGCTAAAAAAGAGACTGTTTCCGTCATACACTCACCGATCAAGGTCTCAGAAGCAAAGTTCAAGCGAGGCTAGAGCTTGTTCTGGCTTGGAAAGCAAGACGGATGAATCGTTGGATCATTTCGGGACAGCTGCGAGTATTTTTGATTTTCGGAAAATATAAATCGCCGTAAAAAACAACGAAGGAATCTATTCTGAAAAATGGCACAAATTTAAGTCTCAAAATATTCCCATAGTGGCGAAATAAATATGGATGATAACAGTTTCATCGCATCTGCATGAGGAATGAACATCGCGGGAATCCCCTAAACGAAGCGGTTATGGTTTTATCGACAAAAATATACTATAAAAGTTTCTCCGTCCTCAGGTACAGTTCTGCAATTAAAAAGATTAGTTTAGATGAAAATAGACTGGAGAATACGATTAGGGTAAAAAGTGTAAAACGTTTGCAATGATCCGACTCAGATTTCATTTCTGCTCCGCTTATTTCCAAGTAACTCTATAATTCAAGACGACTGTTAAGGTGACGTAGTATGTTGGCGTATATATGAAGGAAAATCATCATTACAAGAAAAAATCAATAACTAATGTGATTAATGAGTAAATATTTTAGATATGCGGAGGGCTCGCTACCTGATTTCATCGAGATAAAAAAGGTACCAAGACATGATAATCACATTTCGGTACCCAACCTAACCCAATTTTAATACGAATTACGATATACTTAATATTTTACCAAATACCACGACAATGGAAAATTTTATATAAATAATCACATAAATATGTTCACAGTATATTTCCTTAAAATATACTAGAACCAGTTGAGCTCCATCAGTTATTGACGAATACATGCCATGCTAACTTAAATGTTCGGATTTCGTATTATACCCAAAAATATTAGTGATTGAATGTCGATTGAAAAATAGCGGTAATCTCTTAATAATATCCATAAGTTTTGTTTTCGAAAATAGTGAGCATTTACCGTAATGGTCGACTGCAATACGACATAAATGAAATAAATTTCTCAATAAATATCAAGTTGAACTCAAACTTTGCGGATACGAGGAAGACAACGGTGCAATTTATTGTACCCCATGCTTCTCCGTAATTGAGGAGCTTGGCATCTAATTAACTTTACCGATTCAGGTCAATCACTTCTTTCGGAAGGGAGATGAATCAGCCATGGCCATCACAGCTGGCTAGCGTAAGGATCCGGTTGGTGCGTTGCTCATCTCACCCGCCCGCTAACCCGAGGGTAACCAATTCCATTCCCCAGCGGCGATTCGAAACCTAAGGCATGGATGTTGTTGAGCTGCCATGTGGTAAACTTCGCTAAGTTGAAATTATAGTGAAACAAGAGTTGGGGCGCTTCAAACACCTTCTATCATCATCAGCAGCCCAGCGGATACGGACAGCTTTTGGACGGCGCCACATTTTCACGCAGCTACATCATTTCCTTCTACAGTGATTCATGCACTCTCTCCTACCCTCCATGTCCTACACTCCATACCCTACATCCTCTTCCTGTCTCTTCTCCCAGCGTCTTTCTTAGACCTCAACATCCCTCTAACTCTTTTATATCTCCACCAAACACCTTATCTACGTTGCATACGTACGAGGGTCATCCGGAAAGTAGTACCCGTTCGTGAAATAAAGACACAAAAGTAAATATTAACAAACATAAAAAATTTTATTTGAAAGAGGATACTTTAAACTACTTCTCAACATAATCTCCAAGCAAATTAAGGCATTTGTCATAACGTGTGACAAGTTTCTGTATTCCTGCTGCATAGTCCTTCGCCGCCAGCTCATTGAGATACGCGAGGGACCCATCTTGCACAAATTTTTGCATAATGCAGATGGTGTTTAACAATTTCATGAACAATTGTTCGAGAAACATTGGGAAAATGCTCACAGATGTCATCAATTGTGACGCGCCGATCGTTCCTCACGAATTCGTCAACTGAGCTCACCAGTTGGTCTGTAATGACAGACGGTCTCCCCGAACGCTCATCGTCGTGTGTGTTCCCCCTCCCCATGTTGAAGTTGCGACACCACCGCCGAACAGACGACTCGTCCATTACATTGTCTCCATACACCTCCTTTAATTGGCGATGAATATCACATGGGCGAACGTTTCTTGCATTGAGGAATTTAATCACTGCCCTCACTTCACAACTGGCGGCGTTCTCAATTTTTTTAAACATTGTAAACAATCACAGAAACAACACAGGCAATGCTAGCGTCACGCAACTTGGCTCAGAGAAGGCAGACAAGCCACTGAAGCTATCTGACCTCGTCCAGCGGCTACTCGCGTCGTCAGCACTTCATGCGGCACGAACGGGTACTACTTTCCGGATGACCCTCGTAATTTCCCCTAGCAACTCTCCTTCCTACCCCACCATGTATGCAACAATTTCAAGTTTCATCGTTCTTTCAGCCCAAACTATTTCCTTCGTTCTTCTCCGTACCCTCATCTCAAATCCTCTGGTCTACACAAGAAAATGGAATCGCTTCCACAAAGGAAGAAGGGATGTGAACCACTACGATAGAAGGAAGTGAACTTTCTTCGCGCTCCTACGAACCGGTATAGGAGAAGATGTAGCTTGAATGACTTCAAGGGGCTCATCTACCGCCTCAAAACCCTGACAACATTTCAGAGTCGTGACGAAAGATAAAATTTATGCCACAAATCATACTCTTCAATTCTATTTGAAAGGATTTGAATATCTTTTTAAAAAAATTCACTATTGTTTTCTTTATAACTTCTCCTGAATCTCGTACACTTTGGGTATATTTGGTTAAATCATCAAGAGGTCGAAAAGGGATGGGCGAATACCAACTTCTCTCGCTGCCTACTCATCGCCTGAGCCCCCCTCCCCCCCTTGCACCCCTATCTTCCGGGAGGGAACATCAACCGCTGTGTACCTACTTCGGGAGGGACGGAGGAAGGAAGTGTGGGTCGTAAAGGCTTAGAGGGGACCGAGAGGGGGTTGGACGTGCGCCGTTGTGGATTCGCCAACCAAGCCGGACCGGCCGGAGAGTGCGTGTACACGGAACATAGTTAACATACACGCTGCCGGGAGACCGGCTCACCCGGCGAGGAAGGTCGGACGGTGGGATCGCAGCGAAAGTTTTCCTGTTCCCCGTCCCACCTTCGCTGACTCCCCTTGGCCCCGCACCCTCGTCCCTTTTGGAGGGAGGGGGGGGGGGAAGATGTTGATGATGATGGGCTCATGAGGGTGATGATGACTTTAAAGTGGCGCGAGAGGAACTACTAAGCTCCCTCTCGCGCCGTGTTGTAACCCATTGGCTGCGTCGTCCTTGGATCGCACTGCGGAGGCATGACATTGAGAAAGTGATGTTCGAAGTTCTTAGAGGAGGGTTTACGAGGGAACGGGGTGGGTGGGGGGGAGGGAGGGTGGGCGGTTGGGAAGAGACGGAAAGAACTCAAGGCCTTAAAAACCTCTCTCCATCACTGGAAAAAGCTTCCTGGAAAAAATGGGTTGCCAATTTTCTTTTAAATTTTATTTTGCTCAACTTTCTGCGAGCGAGTACTCATAAAAGGAGAGGATTACAGACACACTTCGTGATAAACTGTTTCGGACTGTGCTTTTCATTCTGGCAGTTCTCCGTTCCGATTTTCTCCTCAAACTGCTCCATTGATCCGGTCGTGCCCTCTCTCACGGGAGGGCGGAAGATGATTCTGAACGGCCAGGGGATTTAGACGCTAGCAACGTCTAAAGGAAACTTTTGCCTATTTATTGAAAATCTCTCCCTCTCTTCACTATTTCATTTCAACTCTCTTGTACGTCAACGTCGGCTGCCAGTATCTGGCCGATGTATCAATAGTAGTTGCCAATACGAGTGTGTCAATATGGCTATGACGTAAACGGACGAAATGCGCAGTCGATCGGAACTCATGCCCCTTCATTTGTGAATTTTCATCAGTTCCAATGTCCACTGATGAGAAATGACGGAGGAAAATATAAGGCTCTTGAGAACATTTAAGGCTTATCTGAAAGAGGATGCTCGAAGTCGCAAAATATTCTTCAGGGAAAGATAAGAAAATGTTGAATCATTAAGAAAATATCTTTTGAGATATGCTCTTATTCTTTTTGCATTCTCTTCAGTATTAAATACATAACGAATAACCTATTTTGATCGCTTAAAAATATTTTTACGTACCATTCATGTACAAGAACATGTAACCTATTGAAAGAAGGCCAAATGTTGAATTTAATCTCTATATAGAAAGAAAACCTATAGATATAGGTTTTGAACATCAGTACTTTTTAACTTCTTTTTTTCACGATAAAAAATTAAATGGTGGGGTACTCCATCATTCATAAACATCCCATCCCATAAACTCATTTCAAATGCCTTTACTGTGCAGCCATTTAAAACTCGATAACAATACTGCTGTTTATACACGAAATATGTAATTTCCATCTATAATTATCTTCATGGATTGTTCCCGGTACACATTTTCCGAAATGTGATAGAAATCCGGCCAGCCATGATAATCAACATGAACGTTGATTATGATTAGAGTTCCTGCGGACTTTTATTCATTTAATCAATTGGGGAAAAGGCAAAAATTCGTTTTTGCGAGATAATATGGCACCAGGGGCACGAATTGAGAGGAAAATTTAGGTAAACGGGTTTACTGGATCAAAATTTTCTACCGAAGAAGAATTCTAGAAAAATTTCTTTACAGGTCTTTAATTAGCCTACTACTTGATACGTTTACAAGGGAGAAAATCATTAGTAAGAATCGACCATAATTTATAGACGCCACAATATGTTCTATAAATTTGACGCAAGTGTCAATGCAACAAGAATCGTATGAAATAGGTGGAACAATTACATCATCATCGGAAAATCTGATTCAGCTGCTTTATTCACTGTCTGCTTTCCTATACCCAAGCATCTCCTTCCATTTCCTCGCATTTAAATTTGATAAGCACTAATGATAACAAACAATTTTATATCACCTACCTAACAGACACTTCCCATTCCGAAATCAATCCACCATCCTTACTTGTACAGTAACACTCACGTACAGCTTTGAAATCAGGCTCAAATCCCTCCCGCAAAAACATAAATGTTGCAAAACTTTCATTGACCGAGTCAAATATGAAAAAAAGGATGCCATTTTTAAATCCTGGAAGCAAGAAGAAAAAAAGGACAAAAATTTACCTCTATAGTCGATATTCTTTGATATAATTATTCTCATTACTGCTAAGAAGTTACATCTCCCTCATAGACAAAGGCATCTTCTCTTGAATTTCCATCTGTGAGTTCAGTCTTCAGTTTTTGGTTTATTTTTTTCCAAATTTTCGCCCGCAGGATTAAACTAATTGGCCCGCGGACTTCACGTAATGCTGCTTTACTCTTTGCCGGAATAGGGGCTAAAATCTAACTAATTAAACCTCATGACTAAAATCCTTCCTAAATCCTCTTGGGTACTCTAGCACGAAATTCTCTTCCTTTCCTTTTCTCCTAATCTCTTCTGTGGTTCTGTGGGGATATTAACTATCCATACACGTGTAAGTCTTGCTTGCTTTCCTTTCTCTCAGTGATTCCGCTATCACGATGAATAGTAGGCATTCCAAACTCTAGATCCCTTATTGGTGTTTTTCTCCATACTTAAACGTAATGGATTAATTATTAAGGTTAGTTTCACCATCGATCTTGTACACATATTGTTGCCATCGTCTCTGTCTAAGTAATGGATCAATATACTTATAGACTTAGTTCTTTTACTTGGAATCGTTTTTGCCTTTTTTTACTCCCAGAAAATCCTTTCATCATGTTGTTTAGCACCATCAATTTTCCGCCTCTGTAATTTTGCCATACCTATGCAATGCTCTTTCCATCTCTTTCCCCTTTTTCTTCTCTCTTCTCTCATTAGTTTTTCATTCATTTCTTTGTAAATTCTTCTCACCAGTTCCATAATTCTATACTCAAACACTTCAATTTCCTTTTCACTTCCTTCTTCTTATTTATTTCTCGCGCAAATCATGGCTACCCACTCCCTTTCATGCGTTCAGTTTCTTTTGTTTCCCCTTCAGCTGTTTTAATGTCTTTATTTTTGAGATCTTACCACCTTCCTTCCATTGTTCCCATCTCTTTATCATTATTTAGAACTTTATCGACTCATTCTTGTTATTTTTTCCTTTTTTTATTTTCCCTCAATGAATAAAAAGGAATCACTAACGATTGAGTGTTCATTCCATTCGAAATATCTTCACCGTTGAATCGTCTTGAACCTTAGGTTCATTTCAGTTCCGCTAATGGGTGATTTGATGCTTTATCCTCTCCTTGGAAAAAAGCGATTAAAGATGGTTTAAGTAATATGTTAGCAGTGATAAACTTAATGTGGTTTCCCCCATCTTGGTTCAAACGTAAGTACATTCATTCTCAGTCATGATGGGCAAAAGAGTTAAAAACTATTTTCAAACCCGCCACGTTTTCCATTGCACATTGTTTTCCCCAACGGTCATTCCTTCTCCTTCAATAATACTTGTCTAAACTCACTCGCATCTCCTTACGTTAAACAGTACGTTACAATACCCCATTAATATCGAGTGTTTTCTCTCAGGAGCGATCCCAAATATTTCCTCTTGTAGATCACACACACTACATCCACCCTACATCTACTACCTGTCATGTTACCCCGCCAGCCTCCGCAAGGGCGTGTGGCGGTGGGTGTCAGTTCACCACCCGTAAAAGAGAAACTACCTACTTATTCCTCCCCACCATAATTTGTCAGCCATTTTACAAGGGTCCCAATAAAAGTCCTGTACTTTTCTTCTATCGTTACTTCCAACTATTCCCTCAATAACCATCGTCCCATCCTTTAATAATGGAAAAACGCTAGTTACACAAAAAGAATGATACACCCAACATGAGTTTCGGAAACAAAAAGGTTAAGAAATCGATTTGTACCTATCCAGTAGAGTGTTCTTGCACGTAATCTGCGTGATTCCATTGACTCTGATCACAGACTTTTCAACACTTGTGTCACGCTCTCTCTTTAGTCTTAAAAAATTCCAACATAACTGCCCATTAATCTTGCGTCGGATTCACACATTCCCTGGAACCGGGAGACCTCTTTCCCTATAGTAGGTAAACTTTTTATAACCCGCATTCTCCCTGGATCAACCTGCTATATCCAATTTTTAATTAAAATTGAACAAGGAAAGTAACATAGTTTTGCGGACAAAGTTGACGTATTGCGATCCATACGATTATTCTTCGAGTGAATACATGTACATAGGTCACAATTTAGGGGAACGGCATTCTCCTTATCATCCTGCTGAGGGCAGAAATAAGATCCGGTGGAGTCCGTTCGGCTCAGGATTATCTGTTCGACACTCTGTAACCTACTGCGCTGCTGGATTTGATCCATATCGGCCAAAAAGGGAGGAGATACTTAAAAGAGGAAGCGTGCGCGAACAGAAATGGGAAAGAGTATAGAATGGAAGCGGTGGAGACGGTTTTATTTTCTCCACTCGAGTACGTAAGCCTGTTTAATACATGTTCACGTACGGAATGCACTTCCCTCCAAGTACAGCAATCCATGCATTTGGAATTGTCCACTGAACAAACAATCTGCGCAGAACGTCTAATGGTCGTATCATACGATCCTTACATCAGTACTGAACTCAGAATACTTAGTAAAATTGTATCGTTTAAAAGGGGGATTTGCAATATATACATAATTTCAATTCTATTTCAAATACCGAAAAAATAAATACGATACTTATTCGACTCTTGAATCCAAATTCCAATCACAGATGAGAAGGGACGTTTCGAGAGGCTAATGATTCTTGCCCCGGAATAAACGTTACAAGTCCACGCATTTGAACTCTTTTACCAAATTTCCCTTTCCGTATGGCAATGAGCAGCACTACATCCAATAAGACAGCAATGTCATCGACGGAACTATGGCTGGAATCTGCCATGACGACCACTAAATCTGATTTGGATTCAAGTAAACACTAGCATCAACGAAAACAAAAGAATTTGCGCATGCGTAAAAATCCCAAGGCGGAAATAGAGTTGGACCATTTAAAAGGCTTCGTCTGAGACCTAGCAAGTTCGCATCCGATATTTCAATTACAGCTTTCACTACTGAAATGAGTATAGAGTGAAATGATCTTAATCAAATAACTGATCCCCTTATCAAATAACTCTCTCTCGCCTCACGACATCGACAAGGATGATCAAATCGTCTCATAGCGTCGAACACGTCAAGGAACGGAGGAGCGGGGCAGGTGCAGCAACGGGGTGACGGTCCCTCCCTCGGTGAGCGGAAATGGGCACGCGCAGTTTTAGGACCGACGATCTCGGAATGAACTCACCCACGGCCCTTAGCCGTCCTTGCGATGACCCCCGCCCGGGGCGCGGCTCCCAAACTGGAGGACTGGTGAGTCGGGAGCGCTCTGCAAATTGGATGGGCGGTTGTGAAGAGAGAGAGTGGGGTGGAAGGAGGGGTAAGGGCGCGGGGGTCCATCCCTCCTTCCGATTGGGGGGGGGGTTGGGAGAGGAAAGATTGAAGGAACAGGGGTGCGGAGATGGGGACCGGGGGAGGAGAGAAGAAAAGGGATGGATGGATGGATGGCTGCTTTGCTTCATTCCATTCCGAGGAGAAGGCTTTCGGCTTAGATATCCGCTGGAGGTGAGTTTTGGCTCGCGGGGAGGGATCGGGGAGGAGGGGGGAAAGAGGGAAAAAGTTTTCCCGTGGATTCCGGGAAACAGATACGACCTTAAAGCTAGGTGAGGGATGTCGAGGGGGTGCGATTGACGGCGCGGGAGAGGGGAGGAGGGAAGGGTTCGGAGGGGCGTTGTTTGTCGGTGGGATGAGGGGAGGTGGTTCGGTGGGAGGTTGACGATCCTTCGGCTGTGAAAGGGAAAGTCTTCCTCGCACAGGGATAAAACAACGCGCCCCAAACGCAAGACTTTTAGCGATGGATTTTCCCGAAGCAATCGGCAGCGAGGGGCTGGGGATTTGGAAGTGGGAGGAGGGGTGGGAGATAGGTAGGTGGCGGTGTTTTGTCAGCCACTAAAGAGCCCGCCTTCGGGGTCAAAAGGTTGCCGGCCGGAGAGGAGGAAGGGGCGGGGAAGGAGAGAGAGACGCCACCGGGGAGTCAGATGTGGCGGGGGGTCAAAAGGAGGAATCTCCCCGGATTATTTGGGGAGGAGGCGGTTTTTGCGACGGCGTTGTGAAGGGAGTGGGTTAGGGTTAGTTTGGGTTGAGGAGGGAGGGTGGGGAAGGAGGGTCAGGAACTCAGGCAGGGAGGGATTCTTTTAGGCTTACGAGCGGAGAGGGGAATGGCGCTTCTATTGGCGCGGGATGAATGTAGTTGGGGCGTCCTTCACCCGAGCGTGGGGGCAAAAACTGAGACTTAATACGATGCAATACAAGGCTGAATAAATATTCCAACCGTATAATCCACAAATAAACCTAACAGTAAACATACGCATTACCCTGAAAAACGTCAATATGGCGTGTATTCGTAGGAGTACGGTTATCGGCGATTACATATTTAGCGTTTTCATGAGGGGAAATTAGACATTTCGTGTCCTAGTATTTGAATAGCATGTAAAATAATTTTCTACAATTTTTACAAAGGATTTTATTAGGGAGAAAGGATTGCTTAAAGGTATGCAATTATTCGGCAGTATATTTCCCTTAATTTGCGATCATGATCTTGCCTACCAATGTAATGCGGGATCCAAATAAGTCCCTCTGAGTCAAAATTAATCTAAGCAACACGTTTTTTTAATTATTCACAGCATTAAGTCATGCTTCCCCCCCAGGTAGTTCCATTAAACGCGTCAAACGTTTCTTTTCGTCCATAATTTCGTGTAGGTTTTTCGAAACTGAAATTGATTTTTCTGGGTGAATACTTGTATCTAAGGATGGGGGAAGATTGTGCTTCTCTAACTGAGCCAGCAGTTTGATGAGACCACATGTGAATGATATGACTACTTGCATGTATGCAAATCGAATTTGAAGCATTGTTATCACAATTTTTAAAATAAGGCCAAAAGACAAAAACTATTCACAGCAGAGTACAGAGATTAAACAAGGGACTTTAGAAAGAGGAGATACGAAATCAAATTACTCAGTTCCATCCACATTCTCAGTGTTCGGGTGACTCTTTTGAGACTCGTACCATTTGCCTAAGGTGCATGAATTTTGCAACGTAATGAATTGAGAAATTCAAAGAGATTAATAACTGCTTTAACTGCAGATTCACTTCTGAAGAGAATGGGATATTTTTTCCGGCTTAACTCAGTCAGGACACTACACAACTGCTTCAAAACTACTACTACATTGCGGATTTTCAGGACGCAAGCCACCTGGGCCACTTAATCTTGCACAATTCAGGAAATATACCATCCCAAGCATACTCCGAATACCCGGTGCTGTACTATGTATATGAGGAGGAAATGATCAAAGAGACTTAGGAAGAACTAGTGATAGGTATGAAAGTCGGCGGGGAATCCGTAAAATCAGTTAGGTTTGCTGATGACCTAGGCCTAGTTTGTCAGTCAGTCATGGAGTTGCAAGCATTGCAGAATTAATTGTAAATTCAGTGCGATAGATATGGGATGAGAATAAATATTAATAACAAATATGCGACTTCCCAGAAAGGTAAAGGTTAAGCAAAACTTTAATACAGGAGGGCAAAAACTAGAGCAGGTAGAACAATTTAGGTATCACGGAAGTGTTTTGGCCCAACACGGTAAAAGTAGCAGGGACGTAAGGAGAAGAATATCCCCAGGAAGAGAGGCTTTCACAAGGAGTAGGGAGTTGATGGCAGGGACGTTGAGTAAGAATGTTAAAAAAAGCCTCATTAAAACTTTGATATGGAGCGTAGTTATGTGCGGCGTTGAAATGTGGTCACTGAAGCAGGATGAGAGAAGTAGATTTGAGGCTTTTGAAATGTGGGTTTGGAGAAAGTGAAATGGAATGAAAGGAAAACAAACGAGGAAGTGCTGGGTATAGTGGGCGAGGACAGGGGTTTGTTGGAAGAAATCCTATTGAGGCAGGAAAAATGGATGATGGGCGTTTCGATCGGTAGTGGGATGTTGAAGATTGTAATAAACAGGAGAACGTTAGGCAAACGAGGAAAGGGTAGGAAAGAATGGGGATGTTGGACAGGTTGAAGGGAGGAAGGAAGTACTCAGAGATGAAGACGGACCCGCTAGCAGAGCTCTAGGGGTCATCGGAACGCACAATCCCTTCCACCACGTCAAGGTTGTAGTCCGGGGAGGTGTGTATATATACTATATATATATATATATATATATATATATATTTTTTTTTTTCGACTTGCGGAGTCTTGATCAAGACTTTGTGAGTTGAAACCTGGGTCTCGGATGTTGCAATAATTGCGGTGAGCAGATTGTTTTCTTTTCCGATTTTGTGTCAATTCCACCTCCTCCCTCTCCCTCCTTCCCTATCTCCGCTCCCCTCCAGCCTCTCCTCTCCATTTCCTCTCCCCAACCATTCCTCTCCGCCCCCCTCCACCTCCCGTTCTCCCCTTCCCCTGGCCCCCTTCTCTTTCTCTCGCACCCTTCACCTCTACTATTCCAGCAGTCATTACTTCTCTATCTTCCGATGAAGACGGAGTAGAATTCCGCCGAAATTATCAAGAAATAACGTGTGAGTGTTCCTTTTTTTGTGTTTCTATATTGTTTGTTACTGTGTAATGTACTTATATATATATATATATATATATATATATATATATATATATATATGTAGGTCGCGGTAGTCCAGGGGGTAGAGCGTTGGTCTACTAACCGGAGTGTCCCGGGTTCGATTCCTGGGCAAGTCTCTGGGCACCTATATATATAGACACAGTAATCAACCCGAAGGTCGGTTTGGTAGGTGATGGTAGAGCTCACCCAGTACTAAGCCCAAGAAGATCTGGTACCTGAAAAAATCACTTAGCTCGGGTGGAGCTGAGGGTGTCCAGATAGGTTTGCCCGGGAATTGAACCCGGGCCCTCCAGGCAGTAGTCCAAAGCTCCATCCCAGGACTACCGCGACCCATTTATGTATATATGTATTTATATATATTCATAATATATAACGTATATATAAGTGAAGGAAGGTAATATTACGCATTAAGAGTTTTGTGTAATTTGCTTTCCGTGCTGAATTGTCATGTGGTGTAAGAATTGTTCCAATGAATGAGGGATTAAATGGCTTTAGATTCATTATATATCGTATCTCTCTCGAGCATAGATTTCTTTGAATCTACCATCCTAAAATTTTCTACCCAGCGAGAAGGAAAATTAAAACCCTTCGAGGAAAAAGGAGAATCGCCCGAAGGATAGAAATTGGAAGCAAATTGAAGCCACAGGCCTGGCGTAAGTTTACAAAAGGAATCAATGCCTACGAATTGATATTCACTTTCATTTGAGGATTTGTTAAATCCCATCCAGTTGGATAAACTCGAATAATATTTTTTCTATTTCTGTCACATATTTATGTAGAGATAACTAGAAATGTAATAGGCTAGGAATGTACATTATTTAATTTTTTACGGATTTTCTAGGGATTTAAGCAGTTCATTAGTTTTGATGAACATAGTATCCCATTATTTGTCATTTGGTGTGCTTTTATGTGATGGCGGTTGGATATTCTGACCGCGAGGAAAGGGTTAAATCATCAATTTTTTACACCTTAGGCGTAGAAAAAAACATTTTCCAAAAACAATTGGCAAATGCTTTCGATTTATAAATATGGATACAGAAAATCCTTAGAACTCAGCCTATACCCATGTTCTTTGCATGCCCAACCTTTTTTTATGCCCAACTTTTTTTATACCCAAGGTTTATGCCAAAGTGACGTGACACCAACTGATTCATCTCTTATTTTCGGATATACGCAACATTCGAAATATTCTAAAACTCCGTAATTCCTGGGAAACAATGGAAACGAAATAATTTATTATTTAGAAGTATCAATGCATATAAGTAGATCAATATAAGTTCTAAATCCAATAAATCAATAGTTACTCGTACAAAAACTATAATTCAAAAGTATGCTACTGGTGAATATTCCCATTGCCCTATTGAATAATTGAATTAAATACTCACCGAGATTATCACGTGAACTTTCAAAAGTATTATTAGACTCACAGAGATAGGAAGGAAGAAGAAAGGAATGAGAGAAGTGACAAAAATGATGGTCGAGACGGAGATTAATTTACTCGGGGACTGAGTAGCCAACTCTTGGTGAACAGGGATCTTTCTCCTCTCGATGGAATCTCATGCCATTCATTACTCACCAACACGGGATCATCACCCCATGGTGGCCATGGGGCGATGGCCCCTTGCCGTGCTCTCTCGATACTGTCCGATGGGAATGACAAGTTTTTGACGGATAGGATGATAACAAGAGACCGATCGAATGGAAATACCTTCCCCATGGCCTGAGAAAAGGCTCGATGAATGTTTCCTTTGCCATCGACAAGTTACTGCAAGTGCAGAATGCTAAGGAATGCCGGCAAACCAAACCCGTAGTTAACATTTCTAGATTGAAAACCTTTAATTAAAATTAAATCGGAATTTTTGGTGGATTCATAAAATGTATGCCCATACCTTTCTTGAATGAGATGTTTCCGACTCCGGCATTATAATGATCGAATGATTGAATTATCAACTGGGTAAAAATACAGACTTTTTGGGGAAGAAATGATAAAATAGACGTTATTTCTATATGTCCCCATTATTTAACCGAAAACTCAAATATTTACGTAAACGTTCAAATTCAAGGTGCCATCATCTAAGCCGAGCGACCAGGAATTGTACAACTCATGTACCTGTTATAAACATCCTATAAATTATTTAAATAATTGATATAAATACATATTTGCATACACCTGTACAAACTTCATGTTGAATGCCTAATGTGTCACCACCCCCTGCTCTACACCTGAGCTCCAGCTTGTAAGGAACCTTGTGGAGCAACGGCCATCGTATCAACTACATACCCATCTGTTTACGCATTACGTGGAAGTAGGGTGGTGGTCGAGTCCTTCGGCGGCATCCTTAACGGAGCTGGAAACACATTTAGATTTACTATTTTGATAACCAAGTTGGGGCGAGGTAGTGTCCAAAATATGAGATCCTTTACTTACGGTAGGTAACGCATACATTTCACGGGTTTAAACACCTTTTCAATATACTCGCCCTGTTTCCTTCAGTCACACTTCCAATTCCTAGTTTAATTTGTGGCGGCCCATTTACTGTCCATGCTAAAAAATGGAAGTAGCATAGAAAATGCGAAATGACGTCAAAGGAAATGATACCTCTACTTCAAAAAGGGTATACAAATAATAGCAAATATAGAAAAGGGAACAACCCAATAAAGAATAATAGTGGTGACGAATGCGGAGTTAAAGAGCTGGGGGAGAAAGCGGAGTGGATTTCCTCTTACCTCTCAGGTCGCCGACAAAGAGTGGTGAATGGTGACACTTACTCTTCATGGCTCGATATAACGCGCGGGGTTCCATAGGGCTCAATCCTGGGGCCCACTTCTAATCTCGTTGTACATTAATGACATTTCTTCATCTCTTCAATACTACAAAAATTACCACTATGCGGACGAAGTCCAGATATATCTAAGTGCCACAATCAATAACCTTCCTCTCGCTATACAACAAATTAATGCTGACTTTAATAAAAAAACAAGATGGAGCATGCAAAACTTCATTAGCCTAAATTCACATAAGATGCAAGCAATACTGATTGGATATCTCAAACTGCTCAAATCTATTGTTATATTTCCACCAGTTAACTTGTACCTTCAAGGTATCAATATCAATCAATATCTTATGCCCATCACATTAAAAAAGAAGATAGTTTCTTCTCTCATTAATCTTCACTTTGATCATGGCCATATTTCGTACCAAGAACTTTCTAACGAACTGTCGTTGAAACTACAAAGGGCATTTAATTCATACGTACGCTTCATTTACAATTTGAAAATTACTGATCACATCACGGAATATTTGAACAAACTCGACTAGTTATTTCTTGATCCTCGCAGGAAACTCCACATGCCGTCCATACTCTACCAAATACTAAATTATGAAACCCCTCAGTATTTTACCAATGATTTCAATAGCCTTGATAGAGTACATAAACTAAATACCAGAGTTAATCATAAACTCGTTACCCCTCATCACAGAAAAACTACATACAATCAGTCATTTGCAGTCAGAGCAGGTCACCATTGGAATGAGCTATCATCCGTTGGAACTAATTCGCCATCTCTCCCATCATTCAAGCGCGCACTTCACAAATCACTAATTTCCCCGCAAACGAACCCGTGAAAATAGAGTTGTGAACAGATTTCGAGATCCTTCCTTTTTCTTTCGCAGGAGCATCATACTTTGTATTGGCGATTGTAAATACAACCAGGAATATTGTTTTACAAGTACTGTTTGCATGTGTTGGTATGTGTATGTATAGTGTTTGTACTATATGTATTGTACGTATGTTGTATATTTTGGGTTATAGTTATTCATTAACTATACAACTGATGTATTGTGCTACTGTACGTTAGTCCTAAGATATTATTTGTATTGATTTTATTGCCATAAATGTACAATTTGTACAATTTATTTATAAGTTTCATATTGTAAATTTGTGACGAGGGGTTAGGTGGAAGAAGAGACTCCATTGTCTCAAACTCGCCCCAACATAAAGAAGACTATCTATCTAACATGCCAATCATATTCCCTGCCCATCTTCGTTTGCCGAACATTATCCCCTCAATCAGTCTTCAACATACCATTCCCAATCACAACGCTCTGGATCCTGCCTCCTTTGTATTTCCCCAATAATCCTCTCTCCTTCCGCTCTAAGAACTTCCACGTTAGTATTCCTATCTGTCCACTTAAACTTCTCCATCCTTCTCCACACACACATTTCAAAAGATTGCAATTTGCGTCTATCATATTGCTTCAATTACTATGTTTCTGCACCGTACACAATGATGTACCATATGAAAGATTTGACAAGCCGTTTTTTAATCTCCTTTGTCAACGTCCGTGCCATGGATTCCCTCCTCCCTGTAAAAACTTATTTGCCCAACGTCATTCTTCTCCTTATGCCCATACTTCATTGACCATATTGGTCCAGAACACTTCCGATAATTTTTTAAATATTTCAATTACATTTGATATCTAAGAAGATCTAATTATCAGTGTAAATTTGAAATATTGATTACATTTTATTACCTACGTTATCCTAGAAAATTTTTAAAATAATACCTCACAAATTGGGTCCTCTATCCTCCATATGCTGTACGTTTTCCTACACATTTTTTTGTCATAATACCTCACAAATTGGGTTCAAGTTAAACTGCTCATCGACAAAAAGAGATTTGATCGCAGTTGTCTCAGATCAGCAGTCGGCCTTCTCCTCTATCCTCCATATGTTGTACCACTACACTGTGGTGGCATTCATTAAGAACGTTAACCTACTTTCCACGAATTCAACAAAATATGACATTTTTATACCTTCATTTCTTTCTCATTTTGCTGCGGGCATGGTAGGGCTCCGTGGCTTCAAATGGGAGGTATACGTGTGGGGGAGGGGGGGAGTTTCGGGTTGTCACAATGATTGGGAGAGCGGAAGTTACTGGGTACCTGGTCGAAGGCGATGAGAAGAGATCGTTGGAAAGTTGGAAGGGAACCAAATGCGGTTTAGCATACTCAAACCGTGAAAATGGGCTGGATTTCATTCCAGACTAATGGTGGCGTTACGAGCTATTGGTTTTAAAAAAAAGTGAAAAATAGCCCCGATAGAGTTTCTAACCACGTCAATCTACAATATCACACGAGTTTCCGGAAATTAAATTCAACACCGACTTAAAAATCTTGGCGTGGAAACCCAGTGGTAAGAGAATTCTGTTGGGGACAGAGAATATCTGGATCAAATCTGAGTTGTATCCCTGGAATCACACCGCTAATCTAATGGGTGTGCATTATTTATTATATGGTAATAGTGTGCCTATAAAAAAATAGGTTTTATTTAGAGCCCAGATTTTATGAAACAGTGTCAGTCTCCGTAAAACTTACCGCTTATGAGCCCTGTATAAAATTAAAACAATTTACCTAAATTTCTAGAAAGAAATCATAAACTAAATAACACTAAACATAATGGTGTATAAACTTGAAAAATGACACTCGGTAGCTTATCTATTTCGGCGGTTGTTGTGTGCGTTTGTTGTAAGGAGAAAATCAAGTTTAGGAGGAAGGGAGAATGCTCAAGGGCAGGTGAGTTTGGGTGAGGGAAGGGATTTCTCCTAATGCAATTCTCTGTGTTAAGATCGGGAAGCTAAAAAACCACGACCGCTTAATTGTTTAGCAACTCACAAGCCCTTACTTCGCTAATGGCAGAAGTTTTCAGTAAGGATGTTGTGATGGAAAGGGAGAAACAGTGGTCGAATGGAAGGTTGTGGCAGGTGGAATACATGATGATGGGAAGTGGACAGGGGAGTGATTTGATAGAAAAAATACTAATTATTTATATGAGGAAAGAGGAAAGTTGGACGTTCTCCAATACGGATAAAAGAATAGGAAGAATTAAAAGGTTAGACTGCAGAAGACATTTCATGGGAACACGGGATGGGAGCGGACTACAGGAGTGATTTGGGATCGTGGGGGATTGTGAAGTGGGATGCACAACGAGTGATGGGGTATTTCTTACTGAGGGCTCAGTTTTTTAGCACTGGTTGATGAAGGACGTTTTCATTGGATTTGATCCCTGGACTGGTGGAATTGATTTTTTTTAATTTATGATTTCCGAACTGTTTGAAGGATTCAGAGGGGTATCGGGGTAGAGAGGAGATGTCACTATTGTTTTATCCAATTTCTCCAACGCCCTGCTGCATACAAATTTCACAAATGCTTCTCCCAACGAATCTCATCCCTCCCCCCTCTCTCTTGCTCCCTTAACCCTTACACGCACTCAGATAAACTTTTTCTTGCTTTTACAAACTTTTCCAAAAAACTATCTCTTAATCCTTATAAAATCAAATACTTCTTCGTTGTTATTTTTCCCCCCATTATATTCATAGTACACGGTAATACTGCGTGTACCAGGACTTCCCGTGAGACCACATGCATAGTTGGGAACATAGAACAGGCTCCCTCCGACGTGAAAGTGTGAATTTTTGCGCAACGTTGGATTAGGTAAAAAAGGTTAGAACTACGCTCACTTATCAAACCGACGCTCCGGGACGTATATAAACGTGGTTTGACTTGCTCCTTTTTCGTACATTTTACCCGGAAGGTATTCTGCGTGCCGATCTGAAGGACGCGCCGAGCCGAAGCAGGCCCGCAGATCGGTACCATGGGCGACGCGACGGTCTGATTATGGGGAGGAAATACGTTTCCACGCAACTTCACCAGTTTCGGAGAGATCACCAGGAGGGATGGGGAAGTTTTTTTGCGGGAAGGAGGGAGTTTGGGGGCTCAAAGACACTGCGTGCCTTCTCCGAGTAGCTATCTCCTCCTCCCCTACCCCCGAAGAAGTTCCTTCCACCTTCAAGACCCCATCCCACCCAGCCGCTCCAACGTGGCGCGGTTTAGGAGTCAAAACTTTTTAATCAACACCGCCAGCAATCCGCTTGCAAAGTCCTCCTCCCGGACTCTCATTTCACCGCCTGCGCCCGGAGGGAAACTCTATACCCGGGTGAAAAAAATACGGAAAGAAAGGTGACGCTACCTGCCTCCACCGGCGCCTACGCGGAGATAGTTTTCAGAAAGAGTTTCCGCGGATGCGGAGCGGCGTAGGGAGGAATGGGTTAATTTCAATCCAACTCCCTCCCTACACCCTCCGGCCTCCGTGTAAAGAGGGTGCGGCGGGTGAGCAATGGAGGTGCAGGGGCGAAGCGGGGTGGCGGGAATAGAGAGACGACGCGGGGATCATCTTTATACGCCACGGGAAAAGTTAAAAAGGGTGGGGGGTTTGTTGAGGGAGGGAGCAAAATGCAGCCTCTGAGATGAAATATAATAAACTCAAGCTCAGGTGTTAAGTGACGGTGTTTCCCGTCCTTTTCGGAATTTCTCTGCCGTCTCACAGTTTCGATTTATGGAAATGAAAAGATGCCACGCCAAATTAATTGGTCCACACGCTGAATGTACCGATGCAAATATGTTGAACTTAAGTTCACCGTATCACGTTACAATGCATTTGGATTTTATGTTTGAACATCTGTTTAGCGTTATTGTGCATTAAATAAAATTGAATTTATCAAGCAATTTAGTAGTATCAGAATAAAAGATAAGGAGAGGTGTTAATCCGGATTTGCGATATGATTCCTGGATCCAGAAACACTGATGATGCTTGGAAATCAATCTAGGGATTCGCTTGAGACGCGCAGATAAATTTAAGCGAGTGTGAGTTTCATGCTTATACCGTGGGGAACAACTTAGATTTCACATGACTAACAATCAGTAGGACGGACTAAAATAAGAAGTTAATTAATGCGTAGACGTACAAGGCGGAATATCAACTCTTATCCTAATGCAAGATTTGTTAGTAAAATATTACAAAACACATAGACACATTATTCAAAGTATACGTATATCAATTCATTCAAAAAAGTGAGTTCTGAAATGTCACGGTGAAATCGTAATTAGTAATTCCTCATAGATGATAGCCTAGAAGTAACTAGCATGCGATCCCTTGGCGACTTTCAGTTGCAGTTGAATCGCGTCTTCACCATTCTACGTGAAAACTCAACACAAGTGTAGCTATGAATACGAATATCTATAAATATGCATGAAATATCCTAATTATCAATCAACCGCATCTTCCAGACATCTTTACTCCGTGCAAGTTTGGCTACCTCATACAAAAATTACCGAATCATTTGAATTCCACGTTTCGGCAATGTTTCGTTGAGTGTGACACGGTGCGTGATTCATATGCTAACATTTAGAGAAGCTGAACAAACATTGCATACATCCTATCAAAGCCTGGTCCGTTCTACGGGGCAATGATTATTAAGAAATGAACGGTACACTAATATTATTACACTATTGAGGCGAATCCATCAAGGTGTAAAAATAAAATAATAATGATAATAAAATTAGTGATTAAAAATAATGATTATGAAAACAATTCAAGGTTAATTCGTTAAGTAACATGTTGACAGGGGAAATATACCATGAAAGAGAGGTTGATCAGCAGTAAAATACGCTGAGTAGCAAATTAAAAATGTGCCAGAAAGGAGAGATGCCCATAAGCTGGCGGAAAGGAATGACTCGAGTGCAGTAGGGGAAGAGGGTATAATGGAGGACCAGCCACCAATCCAAGCGTTGACATCGATGGTGCATATCTCCGATAGATTTGATTTACCAGCGTGCAAAGCATCCGAGATGGATTAAATCCTTTGTATTAAGGACATGGCGGCTAAAGGGCGAAAGGAGATTTATCGCTGGATTCAGAACTGAGCGTAACACAACTCCAGAAAATCAATTCAATCTCAGGAAAATATTCATCAACTTAGGCGTCATTTCATCCGAGATATTCGGGTCGGATGCACCGATGACCAGCGCGAGGGCCATTCGACTGACGGACTAGTGTGGAGAGGTTGCCGCATAGAGGAGGAGGAGGAGTCCTCAATCGTAATCCCCGAAATCGCCGATGGAGCGCAAAGCAGGACTCGCTAGGGTGGTAAATGGGACAGTCGTGGGAGGAAAAACAAGAGCGCTCCAATAGCATAAGTGCATAGTGACTTTATATAATATTGTGATGATTAGCAGGGAAGTGAATGTTGAACAGATTACTACTATCAAGAAAAATGATAAAAACATCTTCATCACCGAAGGTAGCTCACACTGCAAATAATTTCCACACATGCCTTCTAGTAGTTAGGGATCGTCGGGTGCCTTAGCCAAGTAGGGATTCGTTTCGGAATTGTGCTTTCCAAGCGAATCCACATTCAAATATACTTTCACTTACTTTGTCACCTCTTCATTGATTAACTATATTATCATGGCCCCAAAAACAAGTCTCTTTTTTCCTGATTGAAGAGTAATCCCTTCGGTCCCCCCTTACATATCCCACTGCCACTCCTATCTCCTCCAACTACGTTTTTCCTTCAATGAATTTCCTAAAGCAATCTCCTCCCTCATCACATCTAGCACTCTTTCGTCCGCTCTCCTCTTCGTGTTGCTTGATTTATCCAATTTCCATTATGTTTACTCCTCAAACATTACCAACACACTGCCTCAACTCTCTTTCACGAAGGCCAGCTCCCCAAAAGGACACCTTGTCTACCAAGTAAAACCTTTACATGATTTAGAGATTCAAAATATCTCTTTAAATATGCCATCAGGCCTTCATTTGCTACCATCATATACATATGATTTCAATTTCCGTTTGCGTCCCTCAGTCGTAACAACCATTTACTTAGCAGCTTTATTTATCCCTCACTTAAATTTAAGATATTATCATTTTAAAAACTTGCCACCAGGACAATTGCCTAATTTCAACGTAATTCTTAAATAAAAACAAATAATTAAACACCAAATTATCACTATGAATAATTAATACATTTTTCTTTCTTTAAATTTTCAATATTTTTGCAAACAATTTTGCCATCACTTTTTGCAATCAAAGTTTTCTCACCATTTGAATTACAGATCATTCGGGAGCTATACAATAGTTGACAATTGAGATATGTGTCACTTCTCGTCAAACAACTAATTTCAATCTAAACCTACTTTGTAAATTTAGACAGTAAACTCCTAGGTGTGTAAACGCCTCATTCAGGTTTCTCGATCACAATGACATAGCGTTAAATATTTTATTAATACACATATTTTTCTCTCAAAGAAGGACCAAATCTAGATATTAAAGAGTCCACAATGCAATTTTTTTGTGAGTTCCTCTGCGTCGGTCATTTATTACCCAAATTTCAACCAAATCCCATTTTACTTTTCCAGGATCCTCCAGACGTATATCGCATTGTTATTTATTACTCTTAGCAGTGGATATCCGTTAATAAGGCGGGGTGGCGGGAGAACAGAAATTAAGGAATTAATATAATGTTTTACTCAAGGCAATTAATTTTCTGAGGGCGACGGGTGGGTAGTTAGTAAGAGAGGGAAGGGATCGATAATTCCATTTATTTTATTCCCAACATTTAAAAGCCATTGACACGAGGAGGGAAACATTCGCGTAAAATGAGACGATTAACAGAAATGGTAAATGATGCGACTATCTTTTTACATCTATTTCATAATTCATTTCACGGTTCACGACATGTGCATGTATCTCAAGGGAAAGTTCCTAAATGCAAAAAAATGATGTTAAACATTATGTCACGTTACAATTCATTGATATGATGGGTGAAATGAGAGTTAGTTGTAAATTTTACATACAATTTTGCAGGAATAATTGACTTTTCCTGTGAATATTATTCAGCCTAATATTAATTTAAGGTGTACTCAGTTTACTTTTATGATCTGTTAACTGATCTATGAACTATGGGAGAACATTAATTTAATTATAATTTTGTATTCTTTGCAAATAACTTACATATTTTACTTTATAACTTAGATAGTTTACTTGAATACGAGTAACTTACTTTGGAACTTTTCTTCCCTAGTTATGTAATATCAAGCTAAGTAAAATTACCAACTTTTGCATGGAAAAAATTCGCTTTGAAATTATTTGAAGCACTACATCTCGTAATTGAGCGATCATTGCTGCATTAAGAAAAGGAGGGTTTCAGTCTCAGGATAGTTGAATACAGAGTACTAAACGGATATGCTCTGGATTACAGAAGTTATATACCTTAGGTGATTTTCGTGTCCTTTATTTTTAATTCCTCATTTGAACCTTAATTTTATGAATTCTCAAAAATGGAAAATACATTAACATGAGAATATTACCAACTGAATTTTTACTTTTCAGACGCAATCACCTAAAAACTACAAAAAATCGAACTGAAATCCACACGAAGTCCACACACATAGAGTAAAGTCATGACAAACGAACGTGTATATAAATTAATGTTTAATAATTTGCTATGGGATAGCATATTCCATTTAAGAACCTCAAGAATGTCTACAACTTCGAAGACATATACCTTTGAGACTGTATCTAATATCAATAAGTTTTTCGCGGGAGTAATAAATCTCTCTGCATTACGAATACATTCCTCGATTTTACGATGTTTCCTTTAAAATGGGATTGGAAGGGATTACACAATATTCTCACTCTAGGGAATATTATATATATCCAACAATTTATTAGTACGCAGGACTTAATATGAAATCACTGTCAAAGGAAAGTGAAAGTGATCTCTTTTAAGGGGAGGGATAGTTTTTTCCTTCAATTTTCTTTCTGGGCTATGCTCTGTTCGAGAGACCAATGCCATTTACATATACAACATCCAATTATTTACCTCCGCTTATGAATTGCTTTATCAAAGGCATAAAATATATTCGGGAGAATTGCTGTATTAATAATGCACGCGTCTGCTCCCTCCACGGAATTTCACTCAATCATCATCTCCGTCTTTGACATTTCAAATAATTATCGTGCGTTTTTGTGCGCCAAAATGTCCACTCCAAAATTGCAGAGGATTTCAGCTCGACAAGAATATTATTTTAGTTTTGCTTTGAAATTCTTAGTCAATTAACAATTATAGCATTTGATATTTGTTTACCAGTATTACTCCCAAAGAATATATATTACAGCGAGGAACAGGGATGAATTCATTGGCTTACACTCTTGCATTGACTATTGCGGGGTGAATATCTAAATTTATTTGGCACTTACTAAGACATCTGAGGGTTTTTTTGCTATCTCGTGAGCGCCTGCTAGTTAAATAATGATATGCAAATACTTTTGAAACGTAAGGATGCAATCAATAACACGGACGGACTAATTAATGTGTTTTGGCCAATTTTTCGCGCGGGCTTCGCTGGTGCCATCATAAAATATCCGAGGAGGGAAGAGAACAAAAAGCCTACCCGGGGACGGAAGGGAAAATTCGGCGGGTAACGGGGGGGGGTTTGGGGAATGAAGGGAAGGGGCTAAAGAGGGCTACGCCACACAATCGATCCCGTGATTGATGGATCTCCTCTCTTTATCTTCCCTCGCACGCCCTTCCTCCCCCTTCTCCTCCACACCCTCACTCTGACCCACCTCATCCCAGCCCACTCCCATTCCCTCGAGCGGTTACGTTATTTCACGGTATGCGACGGTGGAAGGGAATAAAAATGTATTTATCCGTCCGGGGTGGGATGGAGAGGGAGAGGAGAGAGAGATTTCGGATGCGAGATTATGCGGGGAAGAAATATCCCCGCACGTGGAACAGATTAGGACGGGGCCAGCTGGGTGGAAGGACCAAGGGAGGATTTCATAGTTGCAATTACGACGACGAGTCTCCCGGCTAACGTGTTTATCCGACGACGAACCCAGACGCACCCTTTGTTTGCGTGCATCTTATTTTTATCATGCATGGGATTTTTATTGATCCAGATTTACTGCACATCCTCTTTACAGTTTTTGGGACTGTAACAGATTTGCTATGGTTTAACGAATTGATCCTTCTAATCCTGAAGGTTGTCAGAAGGTTCCATAATTCTATTTATACCTGATATGTGTTTGCATGCTTGTGTGCGTACGTATATGTATGCATATCTGCGTGTGTATACATATATATATATATATTTATGTAATATAAACGTGTGTGTGTATATATATATATACACACACACACACACGTTTATATTACATAAATATGTATGCATACGCACACATACTCACGCATGTAAATATATATATATATATATATATATATATATATATATATATAATATTTATCTACACACATACATTAATCGGGATCGTGTGGTGGCTAACGTCCTGGCTTCCCATCCAGGCGGGCCGAGTGCGAATCCCAGAGGTGCTTTGTGGAGGGAGAGAGGAGGCACTTGGGGTGAGTACGCCGTCCGTCGGATGAGACGTTAAGCTGCGGACCCCTAGGCGCCTTTCGTTTAGAATAGGCTAATGCCGACGCCGGGTTTCTCTCCACCCTTCATCCTTTCCTGTCCATCCCTAACAGCGCTAATGACCTCAGCTGTCGGTCGCCTCCCCTAAAAACTACAACTATGTGTATATAAATACATACATATATTTTTTTCGGACATACATATGTGCATATATACTCGAATAAACCGGAGATATAGACATATAAACTGTATTTAGAAAAAGTGAAAATAGGGGATGCATTTTCAAAACAGGTGAACGTTATAGCTGGAGTTCCACAAGGCAGTGTTCTTGGGCCATTATTTTTCCTAATTTACGTGATCGATCTACCAAAAAAATTACATTTCTGAGTAAGACTCTTTGCTGTTAATTGCATTATATGCAGACGGGTAGAGTATGTAACCGCGTAATACTTCAGAATGACGTCGACCGCCTTGGTGACTGTGTTACAAATAAACGTTTTCAAATAGAAGGAATTCACAAAAGGATATTTACACCCTCTTTGGAGAAATAATCCCATGCAGCAGTCATTGCAAATATTTAGGCGTTTACTTATCTAGGGATCTTGGTTGGGGAGCCCAAGTAGAAAGGGACACGGAAGACATTTAAAGTACTTCATTGGGTAATGAGAAATTTAAAAGGAAGTAGCGCAGCCACAAAAGAAAAAGCATTTAAGGTACTGGTTAGCCCTATCCTAGAACACTCGTTCATAGTATGGGATCCATATGAGGTGGGACAAATTAAAAAGATAGAAAAAGTTCAAAGAAAGGAAGCAAGATATGCACTCGAAAGGTACAAAAGAAGATATAGTGTCACAGAAATGTTTGATTTACTGAAATGGGAGAGTTTGAAAAATAGAAGAAAAAAGAGTAGGTTAGGCGGGATGCATAGAATTTTTAAAAATGACGACGTGTGGGAAGATTTATGGAAGGATATACAAAATCCAAACTTTAAGGGAAAAAACGGCCACAGTTTTAAAATAAAAAAATGAAAATAAAAAAATAAGAAAAAATACTCTTTTATAAATAGAACTATTATTGATTTGAACCAGCTTCCTGGAGGTTTGTTTGCGCCCTTTCCATCCAATTTTAGAAGTTTTAAGAATAAATGTAAAGCAGCCACTGGGTGATAACTTTTATTGGTCGGTGATTATTATACTTTTGTACTAATTAAAAATATGTTCTGTGCGTGATGTGGACGGCATGAGAAGATCTACGGAAAAAGTGAATGATGTGTGAACGGCTCGTGATTTTGAACGGTATATGAAGTTGAAGAGTGCGTGATTATTGACGAAGTGTGGCGATGGACGGCGAGTTGTAGGTATGGTGTGAACCTAGGCCATGTGTGATGGCAAAGGTGCGGTTAGTAATCTTAAAGTATTGTTGTATATAATTTCTATTCCTCTTGTGTATGTATGCATGCGCATTGTATGAGTGACCGTTCAGACTTGACCATAGCCACCAGGACAATTGTCTGATTGCAACAAGAGTTATATAATAATAGTATATAGTGAGATGATATGTTATTTGCTATCAAGCTATTTAGTTGGTTAATATCGAAATATCACGACGAGGAAATTTGGTGCATTTTCGACTATCATCTTATAGATTGGAGAGAAGGGTTTATTTTGAAAATGAGTGGGATGAGAAAATATAATGACAAGCACTCATTACTGACACTCATCAAGTTGAGAGGCAAGAGGAGCATTGGAAAAACTAAAGCAAAAAAAAAAATGGGAAAAACTTTAGGTTTGGCTGTACCCCAAATGTGGCTAGGCAATATTCAGAAGTGCTCTCTTTTCATAATCCTCGAATTGCCATTATGATTCCTTAAAAAAATCGAAAAGAATCGGATGGGTACTTGAAGAAAATAAGCGGTCGCTGAAACAATTTCTTATCCCTGTCATCATTCAGCGTGGCAGCGTACTTCTGGCCACCTCCTCATCCTCCTCCCCACAGCGGTCCACCAATCACGACCGACCCCCCACTGCTCCGCGATAGTCGGCTCGCGGTCACCCACCGGCTGGAATGAGTTTGATTTCTTTCGGGATGTCCCTCGTCTCCAATTGATTCAAACCATGCAGATAATCCCATTTCCGCAGAATGCGTGTGCCATTGATAGCCTGCACTTGATAGCCTCGATTGACAACCACCGAGACTACAGAAGAGGATGGAGGACTCCCTGAGAGGGATTATCGAACAAGTGGTTGAATGATGGTCAAAAATTTGCAGCCTTCATTCTCTTTAAAGAGGAATTGCATGAGAACCAATGTTTTCATTTGAATCATGAATTTCTACTGCTTTCGTTTCAAATAACTAATTATAATAATTGGTTAGTTTTGAAATGAAATTCCATGACTGAGTGATTATCGAACAAGTGGTTGAATGATGGTCAAAAATTTGCAGCCTTCATTCTCTTTAAAGAGGAATTGCATGAGAACCAATGTTTTCATTTGAATCATGAATTTCTACTGCTTTCGTTTCAAATAACTAATTATAATAATTGGTTAGTTTTGAAATGAAATTCCATGACTGAGTGATTTAATATTAAATTGCCGACTGTCACAAATGAAAGCACAGGAGTAGTCATTGAATTTTTTATAGATGTCACATTCAAGTTAAGTAAGGGAACAGGATTTCTGTGTTTATGCATAAATGCACAGAGAAATTGCATATTTTTTCTCAGCGCCCTGAGAATGCTCATTTGAATTGTCCTGTAAGATTATGCCTACTCTCATCATTAAAATGAAGATCAAATTATTTTTCCGATATCAACAGTCCAGGATGACTTTCTAAAAGTGGAAACAGGAATGACATTTTTGTGATTGATCTTCAGTTAAACTTAGTTTTTTACTTCACTTATTCTTTGGACAACTGTACTTATGGCCACATACGTATATTCATAAAAAACTCGTCACTTTGAAATTTTCAGAAGTACATTTAATGAAATGTAGCGGTGATAGTTTTCGGTAACTGATTGAGTGCCCTAATTATGGAAAACCCCTTTTTTTAAGTGATGTTTAGTGTCGAAACGTCTCGCGCTAAGGATAATATCACTGATGAAATTAAATAGAGCTATAAAAATAGTGTTATGAGCACTGACTTAACACGCCGAGGGTCAAAAATTTCGGTTTTCGAAAGCGGAATATTTTCCCAGAGTGCACTGCCCTTTTTCCTTGAGCGCCAACCGTGGAGCGATTCATATTCAGTGCACAGTCCAGACGATGGAACGGTAAATTGGATGGACTCTTCGGCACCTTACGTTAAACAGCAGGCGGATTCGATTACGCAGTGCATATCGTTTCACAGCTCACGGCTTTATTTGCAAATTGGCCGAGTGATTGAGCATTCTGAGCATGCGATAAAAGAACGCCATTCCATTAGTATTCAAGTACCTCCGCGGTGTGGTTTTATAGCACACTCCGCTGATATGCTTCCTCCGATAATCCAGTTTATAAAGATAAGATCTTTGAATTGTCATTCCCTTACGGCTAGGGACGGAAGTGCAGCAACTATGGAAAAACGGAACGGATTTTTATGTTTGCCTTGGTAAATACAGATTAGAAAAAACTATTAAATTCCTTTAAAATTTTCATAGGTACCATCAGCAAGGTACAACACACTTACTAATATAAAATTTTACTCTTTTTAAAAACTCTCCAAACAATAGTGAGGACATTTGATGCAACAGCCGTTTTTTTACCCCATTGTTCTTTGGAATGTTTGGATCTCTTTTACATGAGGGCGGGAATTAAACCGCAGACAAAACAAAGACTCCCTAGCAATTACATTAAAGTTTAGGTTTCCCCAAAAAATGGAACTCTTTGTGTTCCCTCTCACCAGTTGAAATTTAAATAAAACCCTAGAAATGACTCCAATTATGACGATACAAGTACCAACTCCTTACTCAGTAACTCCTTCACTCAGCAACTTGCAGATTACAATTAGAAATTCAAACACAAGTGTCTGGAGGCATCTTTGAACAGATCATCCCTGGTAAGGTTCAACCAAGTATTCCTTCACTCTTGAGTAAATTTCCAAAGACCTTGCAGGGGTAACCACATACAAGGCAGATAAAAAAATAAAAAAGATAGCCACTAGGTTAAAAACATAACAGTTACCATCTACATGTTAATGAAAGAACTTATTTCTTTGGCATTCACTATGCTTTTAAAATACTTAAGTAATATTTTTGTGGAAGCGAATTTTTTTACGCGGCAGGAAAGCGGTCGTTCGGCGCTGATGTGTGATTGATTTCACCGAATGAATAAAAGTCATCCAGCCGCTGAAATAAAAGAAAAACACTCTTTGGCTTGAAACACGGTTCCAGAAATGTGAGCATTATTCAGGCAACTAACATACAATGAACCACTCGAAAGTTAATGGAATGACGAAACTTAATTTGCACCAATCCCGTTGATTTTGAATATATTTTTTAATTAAAAATGCTTTAACTGGAACGAACCACTCGTAAGCATCTCGTGATTTTACTCGCAACGTAGCATATTCGGGAATCCAAACAAATGAAACACAAAACTGGTTGAGCGCATTGGCGAAACGGGAAGCCTCTTAAGAAGCGCTCAGTTCCATTCGTCATTTATGATTTATGGAAGGTACCTTCATTTTTATCTCATCTTAAGTGTCGTCATCGAGAATTTTGCGAAATTGCAATTCTTTCCGTAGATTTCCATTCAGTCAGAGTTGCGTTACGGGTTACCTAGTTTATGTCGCAACTTATTATGAGAATTACCTTCTCGTCATTTATTGCCCTGACTTCGGCAATAATCTTGGGGGAAGTGAGGGTAATTAATGAATTAATATTTCGTTTCCTAGTGGCTACATCAACGTAGGAGATTAAGGGAACGTTTTGAAGTTGAAAAATAATATCTTCCTTTGCTTAGGACCGTAGATATAAACTGTTAATTAGTCATTTATGATTCACATTATCAGTTATTAACTTCATTACTCACTAATTTTGTTGTACTCGTGCACTCAATTCTCATTATTCGAGCATAGAATTTGTAGTGCCTTGGATTTATTTCTTTAAATTAACTATTACGTTCGTCATTCTATTACGAAGATAACCTTTTATCGAAATGTTACCACTATCATCGTTAAAACAACTAAATATAATATTATAACTTATTAAAAACAAAAGGTACATGTCTGTTTGATTTCATAATATCGACAAAATTTGCGGCTAAACTGTGATACGAAACGAATGAAAAGGCGGAGAAAAGAGTGATTGGCGACCATAGAGGTTTGGAATCGTTAAGGCAGGGTAAATATATCCAAGAAAGACGTATGCATTTAAAACATTTCCAATAAATTATTGGCGATCAGTGCAACTATCCCATTGTGTTTTTGTTTTTCATACATTTGTTTGTGTACCATACATTTCCATTTATCATTGTCGTCTGAAATTCCAGGTTTCTCCCCCCATCGTCCGAGGTTCACCTAATTTTCTCGCAGCCCTTCGCATCCCCCGATATCTTTTCCATCCACGTTTTCTCCCCCTTTTAAATTCCCTTCGCAACTTCGTCTTATTTCTCATCATGAATAACTTTTTTTCGCTATCTGTCATCCTTCTAGTCTATTTTCCACGTTCTCCGACATAACTCCAAACGTAACTCATATCTTTCAATGTAAGCCCATAGTTTTTAGAATCCAGTTTTCGAAAACATATGATGAACTCCTACAGTTCATAGGCATAGTGCGTACTTTAGAAGTTCACGACGGGACGCATGGATAGCAAACGGATAAAAAATTTTGATGAAACGCCATCAACCTACTGAAAACCGGCAGTGATACCTATCAAACTAGTTTATTGTGTGGACACCTTTTTTGTTGATAGCACGTCTCACAGCTTCAAATGGAAAATAACCACGTAGAGGGCAATCAAAAATTATTTCACACAAAACAATTACACATGAAGTTGGTGTCTTCAAATTCACTGATAAATAACCCACGCACGTTCGTTAAAAACTATTCTTCGTCTGTGATAATCATATCATAAATTCTCATAAAGGAGAAATAATGATTGCCAATACAATTGTTACATCGTCTATCAAAACTTTAATAGCAGCCGTGCCTATCGTTTCAATTAAAAAAGCTGCGGAAGCTGAAATCGAAATCAAGTATCACTTTGGGAAAAATTGCAACAAAGCAAATGAACACCCCCCTTGAGAAATATTCGCTGCATTCCTTTTGATTGGCACTTGAGAGCCGCGCGAGAGAGCTCTTCGCTTTGAGAGAGAAGGGACGATGAGAAAGGAGATGACTTCTAGTTCCACCCTTGATGCGATCGTTGAACCAATAAAAAAAAGAAAACAGACGCCATGAGAGTCATTATAAAAAAATGCAATCACTGGAAAGAGTCAAGTGTCCGACGAAGCTAAAAGCAACTTAACTTGAAATACCTGCGAATTCCTCCGTTTACTGCGCGATCGTCCTTCTAGAAGATTACATTCTCTTTCTCTCCCTCTCTATCTTTGGCGATTGTTCGAAGACTTTCGTGAGAGACGGTGGAATGGACAAGAGCACGATGGGAAAGTCGATCCTTTGAAGGCTTCCGTCTCCGGGCAGGGCGAGTTAGGGGTTGAAAAGGACAGAGAGGAGGGGCGGATGGCGACCCAACGTCTTGATAAAAGCTCGGAATAACAATGCCGTCGCCCTTACTCGGGGGTGGAAATGAATAAGAAGGCCGATCCTTAGGACGACGTCAAGGGAAAGATGCTATCGGATGGCATATGATAATTCATCCGAGTTGCCTTCGTAATAAAATCGCTGGCCCAGTTTTCTCGCGTCCTTGGGCTCTCTCTGTCTCTCTCTCTCCATTTCCACTCCTCCCGAACCGTTTTCGTATGTCTCACTGTCTTCGTGTCACGGCGAGGGAGCAGTAAAAATACCACTCTTGAAATAGTGCGACAGGCGGAAATGAGAAATATTCAAATCCGCGCGTAATAGAAGTCATTTATCAGGATTGGGAATTTCAATGCGGCTTTTCGGTATTCTTCGTACCGCTGTAATCATCCGCCATAGAAAATTATGAAAATTTAACACCGTTTTCAAAAGCCCTCTGTACTTACGTGCACTACGAGGAATTAAAATGATTCTCTCTTCGTCTAAGGAACGTAAATTCTCTCTTCAACCAGAAGTAATATTTGAATAAAAACGAGCTTATTTGAAATATTTTTCCGATTAAAAAATAAATAATTATGACATGTGCCAACGACTACCTTGATGACTCTAGAATATATACGTTCATTATGCGACGAAGCATGTTTCTTGTCTTCGATTGATTTTTACAATTCATGGAATCAGATTCTGTGGATGATTAAAAAACTTAATTTTGGCAAAAAGTATCATTCCCGCGTTTTCAGGTGACATTATGAATTCCATTGGATTCCGACGTCATTTATAGCAGTCTTTCGAAGAATATTCTAAAATTATATTCTCCTTCCAGAAAAAAATATTGCTGCACACGGAATTCGAGCTTCCCTCACCTTCTCTGGACGACACAACTACCAGGAAATCGAGAAGATAACTATCTCGCCATAAAAAAAGAAAGGACTCTTTAAGTACGGAAGATGAACTGATTCTCGAAAAGTTATGGGCTCTTTGGAAATCCTTTGCAGAAGATATACTATTTTAATCTTGAGACATAGCAACAAATCATAATTCTGCAATGCTATTTATTCAAAGAAATGATGGTCTTCCCAGAAATATTCGACTTCCACTAGATTACTCCCAGCACCATTTCATGCAACAGAACTGGTGCACATAATTGAATTGGTAATATCTTCTGTTTCCGGTGAACGTCCTTTATAAGTTGCTATCTCCTCACATATGGGAAGTGCGAATCTACAATAAGTTTTTTTTTAATTTCACGAATCGTGTAGATTTGGAGGTCTAGCGAGAGCACGAGGATTGGGCGGGAACAGTGATTCCTTCCTGATCAAGACGGCTCCTGTAAAATTGGCACACGCTGGACTTCCTGCCTCCAAGGGAGAGCGACTTCCCCAATTCTGCGACGCGACACTCAACCGGCCACGCCAACTTTTGGCGACGGTCGCTCAATTTGAAGGCAAGCGTCGAATGAATTCACGGGAACCGTCGGCTGCATCCATCCGCCCCGCACCCTCTCCCATACCATCGCAACGTCCGCTCCTGTCAACCGAGACTCCCAACCAGCAGATCGCTTAACTCACTCCTCCCCAACCCTGGCACACCATCACCAGTCGCGAAAGAAGACGAGGGAGCACGACATCCGGTGACGTGACCGCCACTACCCCACAGAACTAAGCAACACATTCAAGCCATCCTCCAACGAGACAAAAATTATGGCCACTTCATTTTCCACTTGGTTCATGAACTGCAGATGTTTTGGCCGAAGACCAAATGACAAGGGAGCGGAAAGCATTCATCCATCAGCCATTCAAAGCTGAGAACCGTTCGACGCGGCCTTGCATCGGTTGAAGGCTATCCTGCTAATCCTCTTACGCAAACTAAAGGCCTTCTTTCCCACTTCTCTACTTGCTTGGTCCAACTACATGTATAACTCCGCGAGTATTCACCTTTGGGCCTTCCCTTCCATTACTTCCCTAGAGAATTCATTGTGTTCAAATCATCTAGTCCTTCCTCCGCGTGGCCTTCGTAGGGCTTATGACCTAAACGCTATACAAAGCTGATGCGACACTTGGCAATTAGAATTAAACTTAAAAAGTGTAATGATGAATTTTTGGAAAAAAACAACCCTCTTCCGAAGGCCTACTGCGGCAGGAACACCGGAATAGAGTGTGAAGACTCCATTGAATACTTAGGCGTTACCCTCACTCACGACCTCTCCTGGGTTTGGATAAAAGATTAGGATTTCTCAGAATAGGGCAGGATAAATGTGATGTAAAGGTCAAAGAGAAATGTTATCTTTCGATGGTTAGGCCTCAATTAAAATATGCTGCAAGTATTTGGGATCCTCACGAAGTTTAGACTGATTGCCAAATGCGATCGCTTGCAAAGCCGAGGAGCTAGATTTGTAAAACGTTGTTGTGATAAACTTAGTAGCGTATCAAAACTATTAGAGGAGCAAGGCTAAGAATAACTCACGGGGCGGAGGTTAAATTACAGATTGAAGATCTTGCATAAAGTGGAAGGGAGTCTCTTTAAAAGTGACGTTGAAAATGTATTATTAGCCCCATCGTACTACAGTAGGAGAGATCATGCTAATAAAATGAGAGAGATTATGCGTTGAACAGATGGATTTAAGATTACATTTTTCCGCGAACGATAAGTGATCAGAATAACGTTGTCCGACCACGGTCGGGGGAAAAATATTCGGGTCAAAATAAGCCTGGTGTGTACTCATCCCCTGCCACACACCCTAACAGTGGCTTGTAGGGTACTAAAAATACTAAAATACATAATAACCCACTTACGCAAGCTGAAAGCTCTTCTTCCCCACTTCCCTATTTGTGTGGTCCAACTATAACTCCGCGAGTACTCACCCTTGCATTCCATCCCACAGAGAATTAATTGTACTCAATATGTACACTTCATTTACTCCTTCCTTCGCGTACTCGGGGAATTTTCTATTTCTGTTGCACGTACTCCTCGTATTTAATTTTAGTTTTACACTTGGGCCAAGCACCAAGCCCATACCATTCCCTTTTTCTGGTCATTTTTGCAATCTCTCACCCCTATAATCGATGGAGCAACACGTTTGACACAAATATTATCACATAATGCTCCCTCGTTCTTAGCGTACTATCATTGAGAATCCCTTTTGATGAACGTTTTATCAGTTTGAGCTACATGCTCGTTAATAGCCTGCCACCAGATTTCTCAGAGAGCTAGCAGCCTTGGAGGATATTTACCACGAAGCCTATTGTAACGAGGCACAACGAAGATAAGCTTAAAGAACCTATTCAAATAGGATGAACTCACAAACAATGCCGCTAAACACGGAAGAATTCGTGTCGATTGTTCCCCTCCATGAATAAGAGACTTGGGACATAGGAAAATCACACAATGGAAGAATCTAGGAGCCTTCAAAACCTGGTGCTGGAGGCGGATGCTGATATTGAATGGCAAGGTGAAATTGAAAATGAATAACCACACAGATGAGTGAAGGAGAATGACATTTGTCTACCAATGAGGGAAAAATGAACCTGCTGGATTGGAGATACTTTGAGAATTAATGGATTTGAGTCATACAAGAAGAGAAGGTGCTACGGGTAAGTCCATGGAGCAAATATGTAGACCTGAGAGGAAGATTCATTGTTGCTAATTACCCCATTTGTAATTTTCTCACCCTGTTTATTTTGCCGAGCGATTTCGACTTGATAGCACCATTATTTTTTGTAGCAGTGTGTCGGATTACTGTAGATTCTGGATGTTTCCTGCCACAATACACTAATGAACTCCAAAGCTCTGACTTATATGCAAAAAATATCCTTAATGGTACAATTATTGCATGACTCGATTTTAATCTCCGCATAATTCCGACCTTCCTTAATTTCGCTCAAAATTTACCTTCAGTTCCTCCCTACCTCGATTTCCTAGCGTTTTACTCTACTACATTATTCTTATATACGAATAACGAAACGAAAAACAAACGGTGAAGTTATGGTCATTATATGAGTTGACGGTTGAGAGACATTAGAGTTAGGCAGGGTTAATGGATGCAGAACATACTGGGATGCAATGGGGTGCTTAAGACAGATAATAGATAATGAGATAGGTTAAGGTAGAAGATAGTGAAACGTTAACTGCAATTATTTTTATATTCTAGTGTTTCAGGCTTCACTTCGTAGAAGTATTTATCATCCATACTAAAAAGATATTGTACTTTTCCACAACTGTGTACCTTATAATAAAAATCCGTCGAAAAGTACAGTCTTTTTAGCACGGATGTAATTATTTTCATGAATGACTAGTAAATTATGTCTTAATTCAATGTATGTAAACTGCAAACAAAAAATTCCATGCATAACAAAGTGACGTAGGTATTTCTAAATTTGTAGGCTGTGTGTCTAATGCTTCCATAGGCAGCTAACATTTATCGAGTTCAAATTTTAAGAATTTTGGCAACGATTTAAACAATTTTATTCTTTCTAAGGACTGTATAGTATTCATCCTATTAATTTTCATTTTATAAATTTTTTTGAAGAGATGATATGTTCCTAAGGTAGATAATAAATGCGTCGTCCTAACTCATTAAGCTTTCACTTAGTAAATCTCAAGACATAAAGAAAAATGTTCCTCAGTCTATATTGTTGACTAATCGGTTTTCATTCCGCCATAAGTTTGTCTCCGTTGAGTATTCATCCTAAAAAGAGATTTGGCAATTCGTCGATTGCCAGACGGCCGAAACCGCCGGCGAACTATTAATTTCACTACACTCAATACTGTCCATCCAGCACACGCCAGTCAATATCCCCGTTGCCCAGCCTCCATTCTATATAGGTGGGCGCGAATGAAAGGCGGATATTGATGAGCGAAAATGATTGAACGGCCTTCGCAAACCCCGGCCTGATTCCTGTTGACCCAGGGATGTCGTGGGCGGTGGGTGGTGAGGGTTGGGTAGGAAGCACACCACGGGAGAATAAATTCCTACCCTTTTGAAAAAAGACTAATTATCCCTGCGGTGCTTTTATTTTTAAGGAAATATCGCCTTCCGGTCGAACGATTTCAGTTTTCACGGGACGTTGAATTTTTGGTAAATTCACGCCAAAGGTTTCGGCTCATCACTCCTCTCTTTCCTTTCCCACACTTCCAAGGACGGAGGTGATATCTAAGCCTCCCGTTTGATGACGAAAATGAAAATAAAGTTGAAACCAACCTCCAATCAGCGCGGGCGAAAATCTCTTGTCCGATTCTTCGGATTTTCGCAAGGACGGCTCAGGAGATTATATGTCCAAGAGGAACACGAGATGATCAGCCGAAAAACTGATATTTTATTTTTCAAAATTGCCGAAAACTCAATGAAAAATCACTTCCCTAATAACACCCATTCTACTCCTTGGTTCGTGGATAGGGCTGTGGAGCCTTCTATATGTAACGTGAGGTCCTTAAGGGCAAGAGTGTGTTCCACATAATTACCATGAAGGTCGACTTAGCTTTGTATAAGCTTTTAGATAATGGTATATGTGAAGGGCAATGGTATACCAGTGGGTATTATGAGTAGGACCACTCAACGGACGGCCCTGGTTTCAAATACTGAGTTGACGCCTTTGAAAATTTTCCATTAAAAATATAAGTGGTGAAATTTTTCTTACTGCTAAGAGTAGAGATTTATGAGAAAGAGAATGAAGGGTGAGCAAAAGAACTGATTCAGAAATGTGACTTTCCCGCGTATCAGTTTGGAATGAGCTCGAACCCATCGCATATAAAAGCCAATCTTCGAAGAAATTGCTGTGAAAATGAATGTATCGCAAAGGATACAAATGAAAAATATGGAAAGGGGCACAACAAGAGGCACTTAATTACTTGTGTACATATTCACTTTTTAAAATTATCATTTAATTAGCATATTTGGTTTAAGTTTTTTGCAACGAATCTTTTCTCTGTACAATCTTTCCTGGATATCCTGCCGGGCGTTTGCCATTTTTATACACGTATCTCAACTTATGGTTCCTCCTATTGAGCGCAATATTCATTCGTCTGAATGAATTCATGTGATCCATTTATTTGTGTTTTTTTTTGATTTGATGGCTTTGTTGATATACGGGCTCTAATTAATCACTTGGTAATTACTTACACCTCTCTCGAAAGGATTAAATGGAAGAAGAGACCATATGACCTCAATTTTGCCCGAAAAAAGGAGTTTATCTATTCTCCACATCTCCAAATTCTTATTGTTGAGCGCAAGTACCACTTCAAATACGTGAGAAATCAGTCTTATTGTTCTATTGTCCTTATGCTTTAACTCTAAGGCTGTTTCTCAGGGATGTTACCTCACGCCGCGGCCTTATTTCATTGCAATTACTTTAATTCGCCTTCTATCTTCTATCTCGCCATCAAATTTGCCTGGGCATAAGCTATTTCCATTTTTGTCACGATCTTGTTCTATATTTAAATTTGATGGCCTAATATCCTTACCGCATACGTAGATCCTTTTATGTATGATGGGGATCGGGATGGTGCGGTGGCTAATGTACTGGCTGCCCACCCAGGGGACCCGGGTTCGAATCCCAGAGGTGGCAGATATTTTTCAGTGGTATCCCTACACGAAGAGCTTTGTAGAGGAAGGGAGAAGCCACTTTGAGTAATTGCGCCGTCCGTCGGATGGGACGTTAAGGTGCGGACCCCTTGGCGCCTTTCTTTAAGAGAAGGCTAATGCCGACGCCGGGTTTCTCTCCACCCTTCCTCCATTCCCATCCACCCCTAATGGCGCAAATGACCTCAGCCGTCGGCAAGTCAAGTCCAGGTCGAGGCAACGTTTTTCCGCTGGTGATCCGCTGCCTTCCACCTTTCCTTCCATGTCCCTTTCCCTTATATCTATTACAGACAATCACTGCAAAAATACTACACGAGTTACGTGGTAAATTTCTGCATAAGGATTCGCATAGGCAATTTATAACTAGTGCGGTAGTCCTCCCCAAAAGTTATGCTAGTTTTTTATGTCGGAAGTCCTTTGATGCGAGGCATTAGGAGCCGGGAGGCAGTCGGCACGTGAGTGGTGTTAAGAATGCCGTTTGGAGGGCCCTGATAGTGACGAAGGCGCTGCTACTTCGTGTCACACCCGGAAGTTCCCTCCCGATAGTCGCCTTTAAGTGACGGCGCCTCACCCACCTCCCTCCCGCGCCGCCGAAGGAACGACGCGACGAAGCGGCACGTAGGTAATAGCTCCACTCTGTTGAGAAACAGAGGACGAGAATGAGGTAACGAGCCGTTTTCCGGCGTCGCCGTGATTGATAAACAACCGATTCCCTTTCTCAATCGGGACAAGTGACAAGACAGTGGCGCCATCCTGCCACCAGTGGGTCCTTGGCACGGACTCTCGTCGTCGAAAGCGGATGAATGGCGATTTCATGATCGAATAGTGACGCAATATAAAGTCATTTCGGGTTTGGAATCACGGAAAATCAAACATGTACCGATGAAAACTGACAATTATTTCATCGCCGTAGCTTAGACAGAGATAACATAAAAATAACACGAACTTTGATAAAAAACAAAATCATCAAAAAACGAATAAACTCTCATGACGAATTGTTCATTTGAAAAATATTATATTCTGGTACATAAATCATAAAATACAACACGACTAGTCCCCATAAAATAATTTTGTGCTTAGAATATTTAAAATTAAGACGAACCGGAAACTATAAAAAAATATGCTATAGTGTTGTATAATGTTAAATTTGTCATTAAAAATACATGAAATGATATTAATTCAACCATAATGGCATAATATATTTTTGGATTTGGATTCTACCGTTTAAGGTTATTTTGGATGGACACAGACTGAAATGCGATAGTTTGCTTTCCCCTCCAAACAGAACACAACCTGACATCCAATACTACGAGAAACCCATCTTCAATTTTCACCTGTCGTCTTGCTTCAACGACCCTGTCTCCGCGTCGTACATTAACAAGCTCCATATTAAAATTTTAGTCTCCTCATATTGATAAAGAGATGTAGGAAGGGGAATATAATAAAGTATCCATGGTAAGTAAGCTAAGTATTAAAAATCGAAGAAGAGCCTATTGCACGAGTATATTATCAGGTTGTGATGGTAGGTTACCATAATAATAAACAGTTAGCTCTCTATCGTTAACCTTAGAGTATAGAATAGAGAATTACACCATCATTTACTATATTAGTAACGTAAAAGTTTTGACACATTGTAATCACCACTTTGTACTTCCAACATCATTTGTAAAATCACACTACATCTATCATCGAAATATTCAAACAAGAGTGTGAAAAAACTGTTATAGTATACGTATAATATAAGCTGAATAAAGCCAAGAGGTCCTCCGAATGAAGACGAAAGTGGACTTTGGAGCTAGTGGTAGTTGTGGATATTGTAATTAATTATAGCATCGCGTAATTGTGCGCATTGGGACATACCAGCCTATTGAATGGAAATGGCCGTAGCTCGTAAAGTTGGCGATTTTGACAAACATCTAACATACAGGTTGGCCAACACACGTGTCAATCATTTATTAGTCCCATTTTCTCCTTTAGAAATCTCTTTTATTTGACGATATATAGTCGATTTTCAATAATTTATCAACAATATTATCATTAATTAGTTACTAATATTAGTCATCATGAACAACCATATTCAATGATCACATTTCATGGATATTTTTATGGTAATTCACGTAGCAATATGAACACGGATTGTTTATTTACATTGGCAAAGCGCAAATATTGGTCAAATCGGGAGATGATCGGAGACGAAGCACCGATAATTATTGGCGAAACGGGGTCGTAATATTCTCTTTCGCTTAATTAAAATACGATCGTATGAAATGCACTCCATGGTCGGAGAGAGAGAGAGAGACAGAGATATTTTTGAAATGATTTGCAAAGAAAATAGAATCCAATCACGCGAGCGGTGACCAAATTTCCCAGGCATGTATTTTGGAATCTGAATTTGCGCCGGGGAATGGAAAATTGCTTCGAGAGACTCTCTTGTGTTATTTGGATGACCTAGCCTCCTGGAATGTCGTGATGCACAATCGAAAAATACCACGACACATTGAAAAACCAATGCTGATATATATCCCTATAATACCGATATCCCTGCATTTCCTGCATTGTTCTATAAGGATCGTAAAGAGAGTACTTTTACGGGTCTTTCAGAAAAATGTGAACTCCTAGAATATTGACGCTCCATCCTTCGATTTTGTTTTACTGGAAGAATTCACTGTAACTGGGATAGAAATATCGCATCTATGCTAGCATAGCGAGAAAACACACAAGAATAATTTAAGGGAGTAGGTAACGTACACGGGAAAGGGAACATGAAAATTACTAACATGACAACTGCAGTCGGAGAAAAAAAAGAGAAGAGATGCCTTCTCAGCAGGTGCTTGAATTGCAGGAAAATTTCCATGTGTCAAGATTCACGGATCCTTACTGATTTCCGACCTGTTTGGCATGAGGATTGTTGAAAATATACCCGAGTGAAAGATTTTCTTTGTATTTAAGGTAGATTTCCCTTTGCCAAATTATTTAATGCTTAACTTTGACTGAAGGGTGATTGTCGTGGGAATAAAAACCCCAGAAACCCCTGAATGAGGACGGCCCTTAAGGGTCACTCTTATCCCAAACCTCAGTGGAAGAATACGTGTGTCAAGGCTAATCTCTTATCCGTTCAACAGTTATTTTTAATTTCGTTCAGTTCCAATTTCTTCACCACCCCGTGCCCCCAAAGAGTTCGGCCTTTCGGTTGTCACTTTAACTTATTTTAGCGCCCCTAGTTACCTTCCATTATTCAAGAAAACTTAAATTCAAGTACGGGGAAGAGAGGGGCTTACTGGAGACGTTGCGATTAGAGGATAGGAAAGTACTGTCGAATCAACCGTCAGTCTTGAACGTAGCATACATATCATGGGTTGAAAGGAATCTTATGTATATGCATTACTATCATCAAGATCAGAATAACTCATTTTCGCGAGTCTCAACGTCCCGGGAAATGTTGAATACTACCGCTGTTTTCATAGGACATACGGCTGAATACAAGGAATAAATGTGTGGAAGAACTCGCATCGACGTAGGCTGTGGGCTATGGCCAAAGCAAATCAAATAAGAACATATATTTTCGAAATTTGATGCTGAACACGGTCACTGAATATAAAACGGACACTTGAAAGGAGAATAAGTTGGAATATGGAGAAGAAGAGATAACTCCTATGGCTTACGATTCAATAGAGAACATGAGACTGGGCATGCCTACTTCTGAACAATATATTGACGGTGAACGTAATAGAATAGCAATTGATGAAAGGAAGATCCAGGGATATATATTTAACATTTAACCTAAGAGGGATATTAAAAAGGGAGGGATCTGGGCTTAGGAAAATAAGCATTATCTAGGGAAGAATTGCAGGCTGCTGTCAGCACATATTCGGATTGAGAAACTGGTAAATTTGACAGAAATAACCATTTGACAGGATTTCACAAAAATACTCAAATATGATTACTAAACTTATCGCCAGGGGTATGAAAATATATGTAAGATGAAGGTAAATATCGGCGGTGTAGTGACAGCGACGCATATGGAAATCATAGGTGCGTCTATGGTGGTTTTACAATTTTCCAGGCTATATTGAATTTTATTATACTACATTACAATGAGTAAATCAGTCCGCAAGGGCAATAAATTATATCATACAACATAAATGCAAGGTAATGTATGAGTACTGTTCAGTAGAACGTCAATGTGTGATTCATTTGAATAGTTATGATTTGTTAAACGTAATGGTTGCAAAAGGAGTGGTGGGAACGCAAAACGCATTAGAAATGCTATCAATGCAATGTGCCCGTTTTCTCCCTGCATAAGACTGCATTGTCGACAATGGTACTGATTATGAGTGATACTACATTATTACATAAGAGTATCCTAACGCTAAGTGAATTTTTGATGGATAAATTACTTAAGTACTAAGAAATATAAGCTCCACTTAACACAACAGTAATGAGTAATCTAAAATTTGCATTTCAAAAATCATTTTCCTACTTTATATACTTCACTCCTTCATACAGTCCGTACAACATAACTACGTATTATATCCTACCTCTGCCTCTTCTACCCAGTATTCTACCCTCTGCCACAGCCTTTAATATTCCATTGCCACTCAAATATCTTTCATTTTTCCAGTCTCCTGCAAATTTCTCCCGACAGCTTTCTCTCCTGCACCACCATGCCTAGAACTTCTTCATTTCTTTCTCTTCCGTACATTTCCCTTTTCCTACTCCCATGAGAATTTTTTATATTCTTTCCAAGAGCGAACTTAAACTATTAATAATATTAAATATTTCACTTCGTTAGACCAACTTTTCCTTCAAGTAACATTTTCGACGTGGGCGGTTCCTTCGTGAGAATTGAATTGATGATTCCTATGTGAGAATTTGTAATTGATGATTCCTATGTGAGAATTTGTAATTGATCAACGCTGTCGCAAGTACTAATTCCCTTGCAAACCACCGTAAAGTTGCGCGGCAGAGGGGGATAACACATCGGGCAGGCCACACCAAAAATTAAGTTTTAATAAATTTTTGGTCAGCAAAATAATTCAAACTATGTACATCATGATTACGACTGGTACGTGCACTACGGTACCTAAGTGAGCTATACGAGACGTACTTTTCTACGCATACGAGGAGAAGAACTGTAGGCAACGAAAAGGACAATAATTAAGGTTGGGTGAGAAAAAGAAAGCACATTAAGCCAGCCAGAATCAAAAAAGAATAATACTTTACCCCGAGCACAGTCGGATAGTGATATTATGACCCTCCTGGAGTGATTCCCAATGTAGTTCCTCTAAAATAATTTTGATAAGACCTAAGTCTACCATGAAAACGTTGTACAAATCTAGCTCCTCTACGCTGCACGTGATCCAATACGGCAATCAATCCTGAAGTACCGCAGTCATGTTTCCTATTGAGGGAACTCGAGAATGGGGTGGGGGGTGAAGTTCAATGGGGTTGGGAGACAGGAACTGCTCTGGTCCAGAAACGCGGAAGGAAGTCAGCCGCCTACCCTCTCTCTACACGTCAGCAAGTAGTGACCCACTTATTATTTACGAGGGGAATTCCACCTCGCATATTCCACCTCTCATGTCGGCGAAAAAATCTCTTTGGTACGTACGATCGTGCAAGTCTCCTACGCTCAGCATTCCGAAAGAGCCTTTAAATTTAGAGCTGCAAAACGACCTCAAACGAGCCCTCAGGAAGGTAAGCAAAGGGACAAAACATTACCCCGCATACAACCAATATCGACCTGTTTGCAGCAAAGTAGAGATCAATCGGGATTCAATAACAATGTATTTTCGTAAAATAGGATTTCTCCATTCCTTATCCGTGGAAACACAGCCATTCTAACGCTCCGTCGAGCGCGTGAGGTGGGCCAGCGATAAGGATCTCGTGAAAACGAGAATGCTAGGTCCTAACGGTCCCAATGCATGTCAACTCACCCGCATGGAGTCAATCCAGTGAGTCGATTACGGAACACATCTACAAAGAGCTTTGATGAAAATTTTCTCTCAAATTATCCCACCCGTATCAGCGGAGAAAAAAAATACACTGAATTTATCGGACAACAAAAAGCGTTGAGGGGTAACCGTTTCAAAAGCGTCACTTTGAGGAATCATTCCACATTTTATGAAAATGTATAGAAAAAGAGAAAACACACACAAAAAAAATGTGTGTTCATCAACTGAAAGGGGGGTGGCGACTCATAATTTTCGCTTCGACGAGTCAACGCACGGGAGGATAAAAAAGTATTTTTTTTCAGAACAAACACTCATATACTGTTCACGTTAATGCCGACGAATAATAATTCTACACCATCTCTGTAGAAAAAAGAACATAAAATGATTGTGATTCAAGCAAGCACGCTTTGCCGCCGTGCACTCTTTTGATGTGAATGTACATCCGTATGGGACCCCATTCACTCTCGCCATTCGCCTATTCTTGGTCGGGATTTACTATAGTTTGGCGTTACGAAATAGTAATGACCAAGAGAAAGGTGAGATTAGCTAAATAATTCGAATCAGTCCAACCACAAATTGCTAGGCGAAAGCGAACATGAAGGCAAGATCTCAAATCCGGTAACCTTCCTCCATCCTAGATCGTATCAACTATATATATATATATATATATATATATATATATATATATATATATATATATATATATATATATATTGAAATATATATATATATATATATATATATATATATATATATATATATATATATATATATATACACACGACATATTAGACCCACGGATCTCAGGTTAAATTACTTTTCCTTTGGAGAGCGGCACTGCCGGACTCTCTCGGAAATAGAGGTTCCGATCGTGTTTTGTTTCGAGCGGCGGTTGACCGCCTAGTTCATCAAGAAGCGTGCAGTTTGACTCTCGACTTCTTCCGCCGGGAAGGCCGTACTTTTGTTTTGTTTAGTGGATCAAGACTGACCTTGACTCCTGTTGTAGAGCTTAGGCTCCTTTTGTTTGCTACCGCCGGGTGCGTGTGGCGGGGAGGGAGCGTTCGTGAGTGTTTTATTTCCCTTTAAAGTGCTCGTTTTTTTGTTGCGCTTTCCTTCTTCATGCTAGTGTGCTGAATTTGATTTCATTAAATGACTGTGCGCCGCTTAAACACGCTCGCCTTGCAAGTTGATGAGAAGGCGAAGCCCCCTACCCCGTTGGAGGTCCACCTCTTCACGTTAGAGTCGCTGGGCCTCACACCCGAAGAGATAGTGGCTATCCAATTTGGATACAATCGCCATTTGATATTCCTGAAGTTGGCAACCGAAGCTACAATGACTAGGATTTTAGACAATACTCCGCGGAAACTACCGCTTCCGTCTTTAAGTGACCAGAGGACGACAATAACAATTGACGAGACTTCCGGCAGCCCGTAATGTCAGGGTTCTTTGTCTCCCCGTGGAGACCCCATTGGAAGACATAACAGGCGAGCTCTAACGCTTTGGTAAAATCCATCGCTCGTGGGAGAACAGGTGGGAGGGAGACAAGATGGCGCGGGTGCTTACTGGCACCAGGGTTGTGCGGATGACGGTCGAGAGAAATATCCCCTCGTACCTCCACATCGGCGGCAACCGGGCCATCATCATCTATGAGGGTCAGCGCCGCATTTGCGCCCGCTGTAACCAAGAAGGCCACGAGCGCAAGACCTGCCCTCGGAACCAGGGAGGAAAGAGCTATGTGGAGGCAATGACGATGCCCTCCAACCCTAACGCCGCCGTGGAGATGGACGAGCCCGAAGTGGCTGTGGAGGAGAGAGCGCGGTCGCTTCTACTCATCGAGGGTGCGGCCCCGGCTGCTCCCGTCGGTCCCCCGCATCTCCCTTCAATTGGAGGGAAATGTCAGCGGGAGCGAAAATCGTCAACGGAGGAAAGGGAACCGAAAAAGAAGAGGAGAGACAAACCCAAGCTCCTGGTCTCGAATACCGATCTAAAAATGGCTCACGTACCTACCACCTCGCCTAATATCACACGACCTCCAGCCCCCGTCTCCGTGAACTCGTCAAATGAAGAGGGATGGTCTTTCGCCCCCCCCCCTCCCCCCGCTCACGCCATCGACGCCCTCGCTACGCAATCCTTGCATCACGGGTTTCAAACACCCCGAGAACCTCTGGTGACAGGTGAGGAGGATGCGTCTGATTGCGATGTTTTTCCGTCCCCAAAAGCTCATCCCTCGACCCCTTTATCATTGACTATAAAGGAAGCGTCACCGACCCCGGAAGTCGACCCGCATACAAGTTTCCCAAAGTCAAAAATCCCACATAACCCATCTTCTTTCCCCATTAAGGACAGCCAAGGTGTCGACGATCTTCCCAGCGCTTTTCAAGATACGGACCACAAGCAACTATCTCCCCTGATTTTTCCCGACCACAATCCTTCCGCAGATGAGCCTCAGTCCGCCACTCCGACCCTCCCCGAGGGTACCTCCTGCCCCTTGGAGGCCCCCAGCGGTGCTCCTTCGAAGAAGGCCCCCTGTGGAACGCTGCCGAATTACCCGCTCTTCGTCGAGACCACGGCTGGCTCTTCCTCTTCGGACGAGGCCGGGGGGGAGGGATGCGGTGAAATGCCGCGTCCTCGCTCGTCGACCCGTTGGACGAGGCGTCCCGGGAAACGGCGAAGCACTCGTCGCCCGGGGTCGAGTCGCGACCGGAGCGACGCTAGCCACGATCAGAACTCTGGGAAGTGATGTCCGGTAGCCACCCGATGCCGGACACACTTCGTCCATCGTTGAAGAGTTTTTTTTTGCTGAATGACCGATTGAATCGATAATTTCAACCCTGCCATTGATAATTTCTTACAATACATAATTTTCCATTGCTAGCTAAAATCTCCCTCCTAATATCTGTGGACCTTGTCTTCCTTTCTTTTTTCTTTCTAAATGTTATTGGTCAAATGTACGAGTATGCGTCTGTATGCATATGCTTATGTATGTGCGTGTGGATGTGCATGTGTGCATATGTATGTGCAAGTGGATATATATGTGGTATATGCATCATGTATGTATCCATGTATACACTAAACTATGTGTATAACTAAAGAAAAACATGATGTACCCATAATCAGTGACCTGATATTATGCATAATGCAAACAAACTCTGTAATATTCTGAACCGAATAAAATAATTTATATCATAGCTCAAGTGGTTAAGAGCATCCGCCCGGCAAGTGGAAAGATCCGGTGTTCGAGTCCCGGTCTAGGAAATATTTTTACTCTTGTGATCCGTTCGATTCCGCCTTCCCCACCTATATTGCGTTCATCCTTTATGTGTATCCCTATCCCTTTTCCTTATATCTGTTTCTGCATATATATATATATATGTATATATAATAAAAATAAATATATATTGATATATATATATATATTTATGTATGTATATATATATATATATATATATATTTATGTATGTATATATATATATATATATATATGTATATATATATATTTTTTTTTAAGGTAATCTACCGGTTAAGGTAGGTTTTTGGATGGACACAACTACCACACAAATATTTTATTACTCCTAACAAAACACAAAATCCATAATCCTACTCTATATCAGGTCCCTCTTCATCTCTGAGTACTTTCTTCCTCCCTTCATCCCATCCAACATCCCTATCCTGTTCCTTCCCTTTCCTCGTTTGCCTAACATTCTCCCCTCAATTACAGTCTTCAACATCCCGCTGCCGGTCAATTCCCCCTTCCCCCTTCAACCACTTCTCCTGCCTACAAAGGATTGCTCCCAACAAACCCCTCTCTTCGCCCACCATACCAAGTACTTCCTCGTTTGTTTTCTTCTCTGTCCATTTCACCTTCTCCATTCTTCTCCACACCCACATTTCAAAAGCCTCCAGTCTACGTCTGTCCTCCTGCTTCAATGACCACGTTTCCGCACCGTACATAGCTACGCTCCATATCAAAGTTATAACGAGTCTTTTCTTAACATCCTTACTCAACGTTTCTCTCATCAACTCCCTCCTCCTTGTGAAAGCTTCTTTGCCTAATGCAATTCTTCTCCTTACGTCCCTACCATGTACTATGGATAATGGTCCATAAAACATACGATAGTAAAAATTTGCCAATTTTAACAATTATGTACTCTATAAGAGCACACAAAACACTACCGAGATACGTAAACTGTTCTACCTGCTCTAGTTTTTGCCCTCCTATTTTAATGTTAAGGTTGGCCTTTTTCTTTCTAGAAAATCGCATAACCTTTGTTTTACTAATGTTGATTCTCATCCCATACCTGTCGCACTGAATTTCCAATTTACTCAGCAATGCTTGCAGCCCCTTGGCGGACTGACAAACTAAAGCTTGGTCATCGGCAAACCTAACTGATTTTACGAATTCCCCGCCCACTTTCATTCCTACCTCGAGTCCTTCCCATGCCTCTTTGATCATTTCCTCTGCATACAGGTTGAACAGCAATGGTGATAATGGGCAACCCTGCCTTACACCCCTTCCTAACACTGCCCATTCTGACTCCCCGTTTCCCACCGGCACCTGAGCAGTCTGAGACATGTACAGGTTGCGGATTAGCCTCCTTTCCCTCCAGTCTATTCCTATTTTCTGCAATATACTCATTAGTTTTTCCCAATTCACTCTATCAAACGCTTTTTCGAAATCTACGAAACAGGCAAATAACTCCTGGTTGTGTTCTATATTCCTCTCGATTAATAATCTCATTACTGCAATGGCATCACGCGTCCCTCTCCCCTTCCTAAACCCAAACTGATCATCCCCTAAGTAATCATTTGCCCTACTCTCTATCCTTTTTTTTATGATCCTGAGAACAACTTTAGCTGCGTGGGATATCAAACTAATTGTCCTGTAGTCCTCACATGACGTGGCCTTTACCTTTTTCGGAATAGGAACTAAAACTGATCTCACAAAGTCTTCCGGCCAGATTCCCTCCTCATAAATACTACGGATCAGCCCATATAGCCTCTTCTTCCCACATTTTCCTAAGCATTTTAAAAGTTCCACGGGAATGTTATCTACCCCCACGGCCTTATTTAGTTTCATATCCCTTAATGCCCTTTGTATCTCATTGTCTAGTATGCCTGGACCTAAGCTGTCATCCTCTACGTCATTTTCTTTTTCAATGTCTAAATTTTTTGGTCTGAGTTCCTTACTATACAGTTCTTCTATATACTCCTTCCATCTCTCTTGGATCTTTCCTGCGTCAACTATTACCTTACCCACCCTATCTCTAACTGTTAGCATAGCTCTTCCTTTCTTACTTCCCGATAACGATTTAACTTTGCTGTACAGCGCACCGATTTCACCCTTCCTCTGCAGACTTTCCATATCCTCGCACTGCGTCTTGCACCATGCTTCTTTTGCTTTATTTGTTTCCCGCCTCAATTTATTGTTCAATTCTTTGTACTTCATTTTGCCTAATTCTGTATTTATATTCTTCCATTTTCGCCGCTCATCCATCTTTGTAATCATCTCATCCGTGATCCATGGTTTCCTAGTCCTTTTAGCGTTAACGGTTCCAATAGTGTCTTTTGCGGCTTTAGACAAGCCTTTCTTGATCATTTTCCATTTTTCTTCGATAGTACTAAGCCCTTTGCCATCCTCCATGATTTTCTCTACCGCCTGTTTGTATTCCTTCCTTTTCAAACTATTTAATACTTCTACGTTCCATTTTCTAACCCACCGTCCCTGCCTTATCTTTTTGAAACGGACGCTACATTTTATAACAACTAAATTGTGGTCTGAGTCCGCATCCGCTCCCGGGAAGCTGTGCGAATTTATCACACTCTTCCTAAACCTGTGTCTAACCAGGATATAATCTAGCTGACATCTTTCTGAGTCACCTGGCATTTTCCATGTACATGCGTATTTTGTGGTGTCCAAACCAAGTGTTGGTGATGAACCCCTGCCTCCTGCAGAACTCAACTGCTTTCTCCCCTCAGTCATTCCTTGCCCCTAAACCGTAGTCTCCCACCTCATCACCATCTCTTCCTTCGCCTACCGTCGCATTCCAATGCCCCATCACTATCAAATGCTTCCCTGCAGGAACACACGTGATTATATCCTCTAACTGGTCGCATATCCTATCGGCCTCTTCCTCCGTATGATTGCTCGGTTGCATGTATACCTGAATAATAACTAAGTTCGTCGGTTCTGCTTTTATCTCCACTAGTAGTATTCCATCCGTTACCTGCTCTATGTTGACTACGCTTCTTCCTACCTCTTCATTTAATACTATGGCAACCCCTCGTTGGCTCTCGTCCCCCCCGCTGCATATTATTCTGAACTGATCACTCCAGTAATCCCCGCTATCTTTCCATCTCACCTCGCATAGACCTAAAATATCTATATTTCCCCTTTCCATCTCTCGCTTAACATTCTCCAATTTCCCTGTCCTCATCATTGTCTTAACATTCCACGTTCCTATTCTAACTAATTTGGTTTTCTTCTCCTGCGTCTTCTGTCCTGCTGCTGCTGGTTTTCCCTTGCAAGGGTTTCGTGGGATGACGACCGCGGAAGCCTTGCCTCCCCCGCTGCCGGGCACGACACACGGCCGATTGGGCCGAGCCCCGTGGTTGCCAGGACTCAAAATATCTCTATTGTCCATCATATTTTTCTTGGGATTGATAATTGAGGTGGTTTCCCGTTGCCTTCCTCAATAGTGTTTTTAACGTGACTACATCACTTACTGGCCGCCCCACTGGGGTCAGACGCCATTGCAGCCGCCTCACTGAGGAACAGACGCTGCGTGGACTACCTTTCGTCTGGCTCCTAACCTTCGACCTATCTGGCATGGGTGACCCTACCAGGAGCAATAATTATTACTCCCGCCAGCACAGCTCTAGGGGTCATCGGAACGCACAAGCCCTTCCACCACGTCAAATGGCGTGTGAAATGCACGCATCAGAGTAGGAGGGGTTCCTTTCCCTGTGCCTAATATTGTTTCCCAAGAAGATCTGAAGATGGGCTGAGGCTGCCCAGGGAGGCTTGCCCGGAAATCGAACTGGGCCCTCCGGCCAGTAGTCCAACGCTATACCCTTGGACTACCACGACACACACACATACGTATTTGTGAGTGTGAAAAAAAATGTAAATATATATATATACATATATATATAAATAGATGTATATATATATACATATATATATATACATGTATATATATACATATATTTATATATATATGTATATATATACATGTATATATATACATGTATATATATATATATATGTATATATATACATATATATACATGTATATATATATATATATATATATATATATATATATATATATATATACATATATATACATGTATATATATATATATATATATATATATATATATATATATATATATATATATATATATATATATATATATATATATATATATATATATATATGACAAATTAATCGATCCGGTCGGTTTGGTTTCATAGGAGCTCAACCCAAAAACTATGAATTGTATAATTCATACCTCCGGATAGAGCGCCGATTTATTTCGTGAGTCAGCATTCGGTTTCCTACTGCTAAAATATCAGCGTATAACTTTAATTTCCTGACTTAAGGATCAATTTCGAAATTGAGAAATCGGGATTTGAACCCACGACCTTCCGGAACCGAAACTCTCTCGCTCCAGTAGTCGACCGTCACCACTCCCTCATAGTATATTTCCTATTCATTCCTTGAGAATTACTTCGTCGAAGTGGCTTCGTTAACAAACTGAAAACGGGAGAAAAAAATTTTCCGGTTCGAAATCTCCTTTCAAGAGTTCCTCAGCGGAACTACGTGCATGTTGGGAATGAATGCAAATCTGTTCTTGTCCTCGCACTCGTCCGAGAGAGTATTTGCGACCCAAGTGAGTGACGGGAATCCAGGCGGGAAGAGGACGACAGGAGTGCACTCAAAACACCACCCACTCTTTAAACCTCCGCGTCGTGTATTAGATTACGTCTTGGGAGACGGCGGAAGTCTTTTGGAGAGATAAAAAACACAGATTACAGAGAAAACAGTAGTACTCAGTTGGAGGGAATTCCAGTCGAACGCAGCTATTTCGTACGGGCACCTAACGTGTGAATGGTAATTATATATGCCCTTCAATTTCTCCCAAGAAATCAGAAGCGAGTGCTTCAACGAGTAGGTACATTTAGCAGCAGTGTTTATGGAAGGCGACCGACAGCCAAGGTTATTTGAGCCGTTAGGGATGGACAGGAAAGGATGAAGGTGGGAGAGAAACCCGGCGTTGGCATTATACTACTCTTGCCGAAAGGCGCCAAGGGGTCTACCGTTTAAAAGTGCTCTCCACAAAGCACCTCAAGCAGGGATCGGGATACCACTGAAAAATATTTGTTGTGTACGGGATTTGGACCCGGGTTCTCTGGGAAGCCGGTACGTTAGCCACCTTCCCATCCCGATCCCCACGAGTTGGTAAACTAAGCTAAACAGTGAATAAAAAGGGTATAATTCGGAGGGTAAACCTTCGAAGCGTTGATGATCATGAGGATTCATTCCCTGTAGTCGCCGTGGATTCAGCATTCAAGGTTTTGGCCCTGAAATGCATACTATTATTGTTCCCGATTATGCTAACTGCCATGGCTGATTATTTAAAATATGCTCATTTAAGCAATTTTATCAGTACTTAATTAAGGACATAAAATATGTACAATATCGTTTAAAAAGGGGAATCGTAATCAATCGATAAAGGAATTGAATTCGATTTTCATCACTGAAAACAGAAATAAGTACCTCCGATACTTATTTTCAATCCAATCCTTTAACCTAACAACCAATCACAGATAAACAGGGGAATTTGAAGATACTAAAGATTGTTGCACAGGTAACAACATTATTTTTCCAACCCTAGCGACGACGAAAACGGAGAACAAGGGTGTCCACGCATGCGCAAACATCGAAAGTTGGAATAGAGTTGGAACGTGTAAAAGGGTTCGTCCTGAGACTTAGCACAAAGTTCTTGTCCAATTTTCATCGTATTAATTTAAGTAACTGAAGTAAACGTCGTGTAAAGCGACCTTAGGAAATCAAAGAACCGTGAGCGGCGACAATTTAAACTCGCAGCGGCAACCGTGAAGTAATCCTCATGAGAAGAGAGAATAAAATAGAGAAGGAGGATTGAAAATTCGCATATTTTTGCAAGAGAGTGAGCGTAGGTCAAAAGTATTTTGGGGTGTGAGCGTGTATAAGAATGAAAAACCAGCTTGGATGGAGAGGAAGACATACAATGTAGGAGTAAATACAATTAAGGAAAAGAGGAAGTTGCGCGGTGAAATTTTTAAGAAAGGAGAAAAAGTAAACAGAGAAGAGATGGAGAGAGGGTGTTATTTTAAGGACCGTGATATGTGGGAAACTTTTAACTGAAAAGGCAAGAGAATAATGCTAGAAAAAAGATTTAAGCCTGTGCAAGTTTACACGATGTGTCCAAAAACCTTAACTTTGGTTGGTGTAAATACGTAGACAGTCCATACAGATGATGAATCTGTTCTAAATATCCACTCAGCGGAAAATGATTCCTATTTGTTACAATTTCATTGAATGTAATGCATAAGTAATCATGCAAACAAAAATAATGCAACATACATCAAGCATCATTGATGAAAACCGATTTTATTTTTAAACGGCCATCCAGCTAAACGGATGCGATGGAGACACCCGGTTAACCTCCCTCCCAACCGGTTAAACGTTTTCGGCTAACCGATGAACCGCAGAGATCGGTTAACCATTAAGCCGTTCTTTCCGATCAACCGCGGTGACTGGTCGCTTAAATCACGGTGGCAACATCGCGGAAAGCTTAGCTGCGGCGGCATAATCGGGCGTGCTGGGTACATTTTAGAGATTACTGAAGTGCAGTCATTAGCCGAGCGAATTGTGATGAGGCGCTAAATTCCATTCTGGCGGAAATAAATACAGGAAATTGTTTTAGATTGAACAGCCAAACGTGGTCGAGGAACAAAAATTTACTTTAATCTGCGGAAAATATTATATTATTGGATGAATAACGACCGACATATTTATTTTATTTCACGATATGGTTTGCCTGTTAATTATCTCTCCTGCGAATTAAATCTCGTAAGGTCAAACTTGGTGCACAAATTGCACGGCCAAAGTCAAAAAGGAGGTAAAAGCCCTTTAAGCTAGTTGTTCGCCGCATATTTTTCGCGAGTGAGGTGGTGGGGCACCCCTAATATCTGAACGCGGTCGCGTGATGTATCAACCGGTTGTATCGGTAAACAGGAGTGGCAAGCCATCAGTTAACCTATTTAATGCGATTAATCCGGAAGGTGAAATGTTTATATTTTAACCAAATATACCGACACGGCTGTTGATTTGGCTAACCGAGCCATCAGCTAACCGGATTTCAAGAACGCCATTATCACTTCGATCGTGCAGGTCGATCGTTCAAGGTGCGAGGACTCAAATGAGCTTGACCGACGTGATTTTTTCTTTCAAGCCTTATGTTATGGTAAGAGGAACAAAACTGATTTCAATTACAACTTCTGCAACAATATGGTGATTCGCAACCTCATCAAAGACCTCTCGTAATCCTTCGGAAACTGATTTCCGTCGCCAGTGATTCGATGGATTTCGAGAAAATTCAAAAATGACACAAAACTCGAATGCCAGAACAAATACGCCCACGTAGCGTAAATCAATGAAATGTCAGATGGGTGAAAAGAGACATTTTTTCTCTATAAAGTATCATCGCTATGAATTCCGTTTCCTGCACCTGATGATCATTCAATGGGCAAAGATAGTTACACCATTACAAAGTATACAGTGGAAGTTTGTCATGTTCGCTTGGTTTTGAAATTTCGAAACAATAATCATTCCCCAGAATGATCAAAATAAAACCACCAATTCCATCGGTATAAAGATGGTCGGAGATCAGATGAATTTCAAGGAAAAAAAATTCAATGAACATTAATCCTTGAATTACCTGCACCGTTTGGTGTTAAATCGTCGGTGTATCAATAGTATTACCAGTAAATTTGACACCTCTCGTCTGAAGTGCCTTAGAGAGTGTATAGCTATTTTCTACTTTAACTCCAATATATCCTGTTAACAAATCTGAGGAGGCAATCGGCTGGGCTTTCATATTGGTATCAAAGCCAATCAAATGAAAACAGCATTTTGAGTGAATCGATACAATAAAAAGGATGGGATACCAATATATCGATTTAAGTTAACACGCACACCGACGCGATCATTTTCGGCAACAATAAATATTTACAAGGTTACAGGCTAACGAACATATTAGCCAGTCAAGCTAAATTCTCATAAAGTACTATTGAATTACTAAGGAGAAGTGAAACTTCGAGCAAAACATTATTGCTCCTTTTATCCGGAGTCAAATTATGATTCCACACACATCAACTTATTCGACGTTGTTACCAATTATACAAACTTAGAATTGTTTATACTTATTAATGCTTAAAATAATGGCGGAAATACCGATATTAATATTATAATCAAAAAGAGATACGTTAAATATGGCGCTGGGAACAATAATTGGCGCCTTAACCAACACGACCTCTCGCACATTCTGCCACGTTCGACTCTCTTCTTCTGCCTTAACAGGAACTAACTCGAGGAATAAGATAGTGCGGTGACCAGTGCTATCCTACCCGAAGGGCCTGGGTTCGAATATTGGCGTAGGCAGGATTTTTCAGGGGTATCCCAATACTTGGGATGCTATTTGGCGAGTATTTCGAGTGGAATACTCCGTCCGTCGGATAGGACGTTTAATTCTGCATCCCTTGACGTCTTTTACTCGCACTAGGAGAAGAATAATGCCGAAGCTAGGTTTATCTCCACCCTTCCTTCTCCCATTACATAAAATAATTTTACCACTCTCAAATTGACCATCTACCCTTAATGGAACAAATGATCTTCTCAGCCACCTTCTCTAATAAATATTACTACCAAGAACTCATCAGCCCGTCCTTTCTCTCTCTACAACAAAATTCAACCCAAATGTAGTTTTGATAGATGAGGGTAGAGGTCGCCCAATTCGATCTGTCACACATCATGATATGGGGGCCGGCTCATTTCTATTTGTTCCTTTCAGGTCCACAGAAAGATCTGATACCGAAAAATCATGCAGCTCGGGTGAAACTGAGGATGCCAAATGGCATCACATGGAATCGATCCCGAATCTACTGTTCGGTAGCCAAGAATTATACTCATTCGAATTCTATGCCCATTTTATACTCCCTTTTTCCCAGAACAAAGGAAACCAACCCAAGGGTGTAATCTATTACTTCCGCTAGCGAGACTGTATTTAAAGCTAAGATTCCCTGTTTCTTGGGTCCACCAATTTCCATCCCTGCTAGTGACAGTTTTCGATATCTTAAGGCAAGTGAGGCGAAGTGAACTTGTGTCTTGCCCCATACCGAGAGTCGTTCACATAAAGCGCGCCTTTACTAAAGCACAGGTGGGAACGAAGGAAGGATTTCTGTACGAGCGTCGTAATGCTCTCTTTTCCGAAGGGAGTCTACAAGCTGAAAGCAATACTAAACAAAGGTTGGCCCGGAGTTTCCTTCGTTTTGGCAGCTCAAACAAAGGAAGTCTTTGAATGTGAAGGGGTCTTTTTTTCCATTCTCGGTAGGAAGTAGGCGCGATCACGCCAAACGAGTGGGAAGGTAACCTTAGATTGGTGACTCTCGGTGCGGGCCTAAGGGTTCGTTTTTCCTAGGAGAGCAATCGCAGTGACCTTCACTTCGCTGAGAGAACTCTTATCGCGATGATTGCGAGAACCAACGACGTCGATCACTAAGCAGTTGTGGTTTCCTGATCACAGAGAGGGCTAAATTTGCATTTAGTAGCCGTACTAATTTTGATTTTCACTGTGGATCCCCCAATGAGCTTGTGATGCCGAATTGGAAAAGTGATATTTTTTAAGTGAATGAAATGAATCAAGATAAAGAGATAATATTCAGCTATGGATTTTTTTTCAAACTGTGCGTTTCCTCTTTAATATCTTCTTGAAATTTAAGGAACCATCGTTTTTATTTTATTTATTTATATATACCCTGAAAGCCACCTCCAGGGTGTGTGGCAGGGATTAACTACACATCAGAATAATTTTACCCTTACATGACCCTAACACGGTCGAACAATGTTATTATGATCCCCTATCGTTCGTGGAAAAATGGTATCTATCTCCTACACTTAATCTCTCTAATTTTATTTGAATGATCTCTCCTACCGTAGTACAATGGGAGTAATAATACATTTTTAACATCATGTAAAATCGAATCTCAATGAGCTCAATTGAGGATATTCACTCAACTTAATAATCATCTCCCCAAGCGTAACATTGAATCATCGTGATGGGTATTCTTCCGATTGGAGGCAGGTATTTGACGGTTCATGCGAGTTTTTACGGGTATAGATTAGCGTGGATTGCCTCTAGCTTGCACTGAAATATTTGCTTCTACAGTTAATTCTAATCGATTCTGCAGCTTCTTGTTATTCCTTTCATTCAAATTCCCCGCTCACTCAACATCATCCCTTCTATTGCGGTAATGTTGAATGAATGCATAATGATTGCCGAGTTGGATCGCATGCAGCTTAGAGAAGCTAGATTTGTAAAACGTTTTAATGAAACATCGAGTAGCGCATCGAAATTTTGGGTAACAATCCCGAAGAGGAGTTTAAAATACATATAAAATCTCTTGCATAAATGAAAAGGATGTCTTTGTAGCAATGATGTTGAAAATGAATTATTAGTGTCATCGTGCTACGGTAGAAGAGTTCATGCTAATAAAATTGAAGAGATTTAGTGTAGAACAGATAAATGTAAGATACCATTTTTTGCACGAACGATAAGGGATGAGAATTACGTTGCCCGACCGTGCTAGGAGGGATAAGCATTTTGAGTCAAAAGTAGTCAGGTGTGGAAACACCCCTTGCCACACACCCTAGCCGTGGCTTGCAGAGCACCATGTAAATCTATGTAAACATCCCACTATTCTTCATGATTTCTGCCTTCTCCGAAAATCACTGAGCAACTTCTCCTCTCCCACATTGTTTGAAAATTCATCGTCAGTCTTCCTCTGCTCTCCACTCATTTTCTCCATTCCCACGACTTTAAATCTTCTAACATATACGGTCATCCTCATGCTTCAAAGAATAAGCTTCCGAATCACACAGCGCTACATTTCATATTTAAGACTACACATATTTTCTTTACGCTGCTCCTTAACGTATCTGTCATCATAACGTTTTTGCTTACCGCGCAGGTAATCAATTCCCTTCTTCTTTACAAATAATTCTTTGGAATTTATCTCCCAGTGAGTAAATAGCATCCTTGCATTCATTTTCGATTGTCTGACGCATTTAATTTCCTAATTGAGATAAATATTAGCGTGGTAATGCGGGCATCATCGTCTGTCTCGTTTACAGAGAAGCTCATTCCCTCACTCAAGTGCATCAATAATGACGCACCTAATGTACTTGCCTTCACCATGACTATTCTTTTGAGTGAGCTTTGAAGAAAAAAATAAAGGCGTTTTGGAGAAAATTGAACCTCGCGGATACCTTTGGTGATCATTTCTCAAGGATAGACCCGCCTTGGAAATTTTACCTTTGTGGGAGCGCATACTAATGATATCAACACGTTAGCGAAATGTAACGATCCTTTGTGGAAACTTTGTCGGGCTCTGTTTCAAGGTTCTCAAGACGTCGCGGGGAGATGCTCTTTGTGTAGCACCAACGTGGAAGGGAGAAACCATAACGCGACTCCCCCATCTACCTCTCAGATTATAATAAGTTAATCCTCTGATAACAGGCCCCTCCGACGGTCCACCACTATTTTTTTCCTTAAACCCTAGTTACGAGCACCGTGCCGTAATTAGCTTTTCGGCCTATGGGCTACCGCAAAATTGGGACGGTAGGAATGGAGCGGCTATTATCAGCGACAGACTTCTGGCCGATGTTCCAAATTGATTGGGCTGACGAGGTACTACGTACTTATCAAGGGAGGCAACCAAAAGGTGAGGTCATTTGCGCCATTAGGGATGGGTGGGCAACTTGATAGAGATAGAATGTTCAGGGAATTGGGAAAGGACGGAGAGAAACCCAGCGTTGGCATTAGTTTACCCTAAACGATAGCCGCCAAAGGGTCACACAATTTAACGTCCCATCCGACGGACGACGTACTCCACTTGAAATGCTTCCCAAATAAAACCGGAGTGGGAATCGGGATTTTCATTATTATCATTACCAGTAATCTAGCGGTCAAGGTATGTTTTGGATGGACACAAGCTATCAAAGAGCATGGCGACGATTCCCTTGCATCCCCTAGCAAAACACAACCCGACATCCTTCTCTACAATAAGCCCCTCTTCTAACTCCGTATACATCCTTCCTCCCTTCATTCCGTCCAACTCCCTATCCTATTCGTTTGCCTAACATCCTCCTCTATATCAGAGTCTTCAACATTACACAGTCAATCAATGTGATTTTCACCAATTTTCCCTGTCTCCTTATGATTTCTCCCAACAATCCACTCCCCACCATACCTAGCACCTCCTCCTTTGTTTTCCTTTCTGTCCACCTTTTACGTCCTTCTCCACACACACACACACACACACACACACACATTTCAAAATCCTCCATTCTATTCCAATAATTCCTACTTCTACGAAAATGTTTCCGCGTTATCGTACAAAACCACACTCCGTATAAAATTTTTCAATAGCCTTTTCTTAGAAAATTGAGTAGCTTCAGGTGGAAGTGTGGCGGAAGTCGAACATAATGAATAACCGATCGTAGCACTTTTCCACTTGATAACATTTTTATTTTACGACCGCGTTTCGACGTACTGAACCTGATGATAATGTAATACATCGAAACCCGATCGTAAAATTTAAAAAAATTTATCAAGTGGAAAAGCGCTAAAATCAGTTATTCATTAGCCTGTTCTTAGCATTCTAAAATTGCCAGCTCTTATTCCCAGAATCTACTTTGACAATTTTTGTCCGGAACACTTCCGAAATGGGTGCGAGTGATCAATTTTTTGCCACCGCACCAATCCGATCACCACACGAGGTGTACCCCGGCTGATTAGTCCAAGTTAGGATTCCTCGATACGAACGAATGCGCTCGCGCCAGAGGATGCTCGCAGGACGACAAAGCGGTTGGAAGTGGAGCAGATTATTGAACACCGAACAGATGTGCCCTCTTCGAAAATTCCTCTCGCTTACTAACTTGGCAAACGCATAACCAAGAGCGCTCCAACATTTTCATTCGTGACCGCGAATTAATGCAAGCGACTCTCTCAAGTGATTTTAGTCTGTTTCATGAACTGGCGAGTTCACCCTTAAAAGTCTCCTGCAGAATTTCAGAGAAGATACGAGTTTAGACCAGGTATGAATAAACGATAATCGATAGCGAAGCAAAATTTCATCACCATAAAATAGAGAGAGATTCTAATTTTGTGTTTATTTCGCACAAGTTTACCGTCGGCTGGCGACTAATATTACTGTTTTACTCACTTACTATATATTCTGAAGGGATATTGGACGGGATGAAGGGAGGAAAAAGGTACTCGGAGATGAAGAGGGACCTGATGTAGAGTAGGATGTTGTGTTTTCATAGGAATCACTAAATATTTATTTAGGAGCTGCGTCTATCCAATAACCTACCTTATCCGGTAGATTACCTAATAATAATAATAATTCTGAAGACGAATTCGGCACGTGAAGATTATCACCACTTATAAATACTTCATTCATCAATAGGTTCCATGCTTCGTCAAAGATTATGTAGCTAATTTACTGAGAAAAGTATTGTAGCTCATAAGTCGAGAAAAAAATGACTATATATACCGTTGAAGTCGCTTCCAGTATTGGTGAATCATTTTACAAGGAATAAAAGGCTTAGAACGCGATGCGAGTGCATTAGGTCATGGTTGTTCTAGAACAGATTATTTCACTATTTTTCTCCGTAACAACCTATTTTTTGATACTCATTCGAGGGAATAGCACGAAATGCTCGTTATTGTTCCTTTGAACATAGTTACTGCCACACAAAAATTTCATCCCCGAGGTTCTTATCATTCCAAATGGAATATAACACCTGCCATTTGCTTTCATACGTCCCCATCCACTCAAACGGTGCATCGCTTTAATTCCATCTTCTGCCACTTGAAACCCGACTATCTTTCACTATGTGAAGTCATCATTATGCCATAAAAAGATATGAAAATGATCATTGTCTCTCCCCCGCCACTTATTTTTGGACGAGGAAACTGAATTCCGCGCTTGCAAATTTTATTAAAATCAAACCATCTCCCAAACCTGAATAAAAACATTGTCGAAACTCATCGCCCTCACCATTACTGGGAACTCATTAATGCCCGCATAAACGGGAGGAAGGGAGGCGATGGGCGTTGCGATGATGACCGTCACGGTGCTGTGCGCCCGCATACGAGCCGACAATCATGGAGGCGTTATTTCGCAATGAGAGGTCGAATGCGATCGGGGAGAGGGCCCATTCAATTACAATTGAAGTCGATGTCCCGTGACGCCCTTTATGTTGCTTATCTTAATTCAATATTTCGCCCACACTTCAGTCTCACCAATTCTTGATTCTTTTTCCCAACTTATACTCGCGTGATCTTCTTGGTCTCAAAGCCGATATGAATGAGTGGAGGTATAGCACTCCCTAGATGTTTATGTGTGGTTGTGTGTGTGTGTGTATATATATATATATATATATATATATAGGCATCAAACCCGGACCCCTCCGGATCTCTCTCTCTCATATATATATATATATATATATATATATATATATATATATATTATATATATATATATATATGCATATATATATATATGAGAGAGAGAGACCGGAGGGGTCCGGGTTTGATGCCCGGGCAAGGCACTCTGGGCACCTACAGCTCCACCCCAGCTATATGATTTTTCGGATACGAGATCTTCCTGGGAAACCATAACCGGGACAGGGAAAGGAACTGCCCCCCCCTACCCTGATATGCGGATTTCACACGCCGTCGGGCTTAGTACCGGGTGAACTCTGCCATCACCTACCAAACCGACCCTCGGGTTGATTACTGTATTTATGATATATATATATATATATATATACACAAACATGTGTACAGACATGTGTATATGTACATGTAGTGTCATCACCCGCTAACTTGGCCATGCATTGGACTTTAAATACATGCAAGCATGGTACCCCGTTAGCAACCGCTAGGGTGTGTGGCAGGGTTTGATTGCACACTTGACTACTTCTGACATAAAAAACCTTGCCCCCCTAGCGCGGTCGGGTAACGTTAAGCTGATACCTTATCGTTCGCAGGTAAAATTACATCTTAAATCTATCCATTTATCTGTCTAATTTTGTAAACATGATCTCTCCTACCCTGGCCAAAAATAAATTTTCAACATCTTCACTAAAGAGACCACCTACAAATTTAATTAGGAGATTTAATCTGTAATTTGGCCTTCGCTCCGAATTGGATTCCCAATATAGGCTCTAGTTATTTTGATTCTCTACTATGACGTTGCTATTCGCTATTATATTTTGGGTGACTTACTATTAATATCCGTTCCTCGAATATATGCAAGTATTCATGCGAACCTTTAACCACTTTATCAAAAATTGCGTGAGAGTAATTTACCAGTGAAAAAAGGAATATCGCTATCAAAAGGGGTGTATCAAGGAATCCGGTTTTGGGTAACCTTACCCGAGTTTAGCGGACGCGGAGGAAATATTATAAACCGAACCGTTTCATTCATCGGATCACCAAAGGACAGACGGGAATCAAATTCAAACCAAAAGCGAAACGTAAGGAAAATCAATCTAATACTAACCCTAGTAAAGCTTGATTGGATTGAACCTAATTTGAAATGTAACACTTTACACGTCGACGATGGCTTCATTCGAAGCTGTTTTGCATCCATTGGTTAACGTCACGTTGCTGCCGGCTTTTTTCAATTCCCTCCTCTCCCCCCAAAATGTACGCTCCGTGACGCAGAGGAGAAAACCCACACACCTCATAATGACACCAAATTTTTCCCCCTTAAACCACTCGTCGATTTTCCAGGAATCTTTCCCTTGGCGTGTTGATTGAAATCTTGATTCGTGGGGCTGCGGCACATGTGCGTGCGTGCAGCCCACCCGCAGGTGATAAGTTAAAAAGAACAAAAAAACTACGCCAAAGAGAGAGAGAAAGAGAGAAATTTTGCTCGGCTGAATGGTGATTAATACGTTTTGACTCAATTCCGCAATGTTGGGAGTTGTTGGCGCGTCAGTCACAAATAGCAGTTTAGATTTAAATTAATTGGATGGGAGAGCGATGAGAATCTGATTTACCTCCTCTCCAAATTAACCCAGCCAAACAGAAGTCTAAGTGTTTCCTTTGCTCTTTGATCCGACGACACCCCAAAATTAATTAATATTCCGAAATCATGCCACCGTTGCGGTGTCGTACAAGTAGTACCATTCTGACTCCACTCGTCATCCCTGAACATTAAAAGATTGTAACCAGTAGATCTGCGTCTTCCGAGTATGTCCCTTCCATCATTTTCAGTGGAGACTTGTCTTGTTACATTCCCCAGCGCAAGATTCAGTTAATAAGGGATTTCGAAGTTATGACGGAACAAGTACGAAGATAAAATTTATTCGGAATTGTCTAGTGTCATTAACTCTATTGGTGATGGAATAAAGGACAACAAGAGGCTTCAGTATCACCATGTACTAAGGTACCCTCTATTTTGCTGTTGTGTTACGTTTATCAATACTTGAGTCCCGTTCAGATGCTTAAATGGCCAGCTAATTGAGAGTCGATTCCTTAAAATGGCTACGCTAAGAGTGGGAAATTTCCGGAGATGGTAACCTTAAGAGCATTCGTTGTACTTTAGGGAATGGAACTGAAGTGAACAGTGGCAGTTCCTAATTTATGGATATGAAAAAAATGCAGAATAATATAACTAAAGTTTTACACAGATATTTATTTCGTTTAAATGCTAATGAATTATCCTAGGGTGCAATATATATCTTATTATATAATATTATATAATTATATTATACAATTATTATATAATTATATTGTATAATTATTATATATAATATTATTCCTTATAAGTTTAATAATTCTTCTTAATAAGTCTTCGTAATTATAAAAATCAAGACTGTAAGAACTAAAAAAAACTGGCACACAAAGTTAGTGTTTTTCTCCTGGCAATCGAGTTCGTTATCTAAATAAGTGCATAAAAGTTATGACTAAAATGGAAAAAAAGGCAAGAATGAACTTATTTCGAGGATAAAAAACTATAAAGATGCATCCAGTTCTCCACAACGTTTTTTTTTCTAAAATTCACGCTGAGTAAGTCAATATACAACGCACAGAGTAATAAGAAAAATTTTCAAAAGGTAGTTCAGTAAATTCTCTGTCTCCCTTCCGCAGAATTTCGGTTGGTAAGCAACACAACTTAACTAATTCCCAATCTAATAACATACGTTTCGTAAGATGGTCGTCTTGTGGAGTATAAACGGGAGAGCGAGGCAGCAAACTCCGGTTCTGGGGAAGTTCAAGATTATTGTCCGATGCGGAGAAATCTCACGGTGAATCCGGAAGAGCTTGAAACCCTTCCCGAAGTACAATGGAGCCTCCGCCCTGAATCCCCTCCTCTAGAATACATAAATATCAACAAACTACTAATAGTAATGACCTCCGTTTAACGAAGAAGTAGGAAAGTTTCACATAATTTGGCCGAAAATCCAGGGTATTTGGGTCAGCCGCGAAGGGCCCAACTTGCCTCGGGTGATTTAGCTGTGAAACAAGTTGCGAGGAAGGAAACGACGCAATGTATGTACTCCCGAACTTACAGGAGAAACAAGAGCGGAAACAAACAAAGGCTGCGAGCCTTATACATAAATACACAATTCAAAAATAAGAAGGAATATGAGGAAATTGATGAAGATCTTTGTTTCGTTCCGATGAAATATATACTCGCAGGTATATCTATATTCATCAAGATCACAACTCGTGGAAGAGGATATTAGTGTTCTTTACCGTCAGCACTTTGCGCCGTAATTCCATCCACTGGCGAAGCCCTTTAAAGAGATGGATGGACAATTCTCATCGTCGGGAAACGAGCGTTTCTTATCTCTCCCACTCGACTGCGCCACTTGTGATTTCGAAAAATCCATCATTCAGAGTAAGGTGGCGAAAGAGGGACAGAACACGCAGCGCCACTGAGTCCTTTCCCTAAGTCAGTGCACCACATATCCCTTGTCTCTCAGCGGACCACAACATGAATTACATTTTATTCTACTGGAAGGCCGAATTAGTGAAATTTTAGTACTTTTATGTACAGCAAGTAATCCGTGTATTTGAATTGTTTTATTATATTAGTAGGCAAATCATAAGACAATTTTATTAAATGTAACCAAAAACGCAGTGCGAAGGTCGGTTTAGTAGGTGATGATAGAGTTCACCCAGTACTAAGCCCGACGGCGTGTGAAATTCACACATCAGGGTAGGGGGGCCAGTTCCTTTCCCTGTGCCGGTTATGGTTTCCCAGGAAGACCTGGTACCCGAAAAATCACATAGCTTGGGTGGAGTTGCAGGTGCACAGAGTGGCTTACCCGGGAATCGAACCCGGGCCCACCGGTCAGTAGTCCAACGCTCCAACCCCCTAGACTGCCGTGACCCAATATATTAAATGTCTTACTCTTATTTTTAACACAAAAAATAAACTATCACGTGAAATTACGCACATGAATAAACTAAAATAATCGTTATCAGCGGCAGGAGGCTGAATAATAAGCAGTGGCGCGGGGCGTAGTATTTCCCTGAAGGTTGGCAAACACACCTAAACCTGGATTTTGAAAGAGAGTGCAAGTTTTATTAAACCGTTCCGTCCAGTTCCGTACAGTGTGTACCGAAAATATGAATGGGTAACTCAATTTTTACTTTTTGATTAATGTGAAAGAGAAAAAAATTATTCAGATTGGTCGATCGCTTTCAATGTTTTCCTTTCTACTGCTGTCATATTTCAATCCACGCCTCTTTCCCCATCATCCTAATCGATTTCCCTTATTCTGCTTACGGGAAGGAATATTTAAGGAAATTACCAAACGCAGATATTTTTATACCTAAAGAAATCATTGTTAACTTGGATAAGAAAAATGCATCAAATGGTAATATTGCTAGTGAGAATCTTTACGGACAAATCGAACGCAGCAGAGGAATCGATTTAAGTTTTATTTGGGCGGAAGAGGCCAATTAAGGGAAATTTAGAAGTTTGTTCCCTGAAAAATATACACTATACCCAACATGAATTATGTTTAGTAAAAATATCCATCAAAGAAAAGAAAATTATTCTAATACGAGCATAAATTGAACTGAGCAACAAAAATATAGGAATGCTGATACGCACGATACTGAACGGAGTTGACATGATCGGCCTAATATTAAATAGATGGAGGAATTATAACAGCCTAGTCGCCATGTGCATGAATCGAGTTCCAAACAGGTACTTATAAATATACAAAATTTTCGAATGTTGCCATGGAATAAATGTAATGCAGTGCCTTACGCAACAAAACGTGACGTTGCCGAATTCAGATTTCAAACTTGGAGGGTGAATGTTAGCTTAAAACGCGAAGACATCGATTTTGTTTTTGACTCATTTGATTCCTACTACGCCTAGTAATTCATCAATATACACGGAACCTTGATATTCAGCGCTAGTCGTGTACACGGTGGGACGGGTGATACAAAACAGGTGGTTCTATCCTTGATACATACAATGACATGGTAAAGAATTAATGGGGACGACAAATATGATGATAGTTATTGAGTGAAATAATAGTCTATCGTGCACTACCGTAATTAAATTATAGGAAACTAGTATTTTAATCAAGCCAGGCGAGCCAACAGTTGTACTAGTATAGACAATGAATTTTAGAAGAAAAATTTCCAAATACGAGATTACCCATTCAAATCTATTATCCCAGCAATAACGGCTATGAGAACTTTCAGCACTTCTAACTTGCACTGAAATTGACCACATTTCGATCCTCTTAATTATACTCCTTTATCTTCCTGATCTAACGTATTTGGTCTTACTCATAATGGCAGGATTTATTGCAAGGTTTTAAATATCCACTGAGAATTTGTCTGCCTTAAATTTATCATTTGGGCTGTTGCAGATTTCCACGCCAATCCCAATAACTTAGGTAAGCTTTTTCCCGTATCCAATTCCGTTCACAATTAAGTTCGTTTTTGTTTATTTCCAAGAAATCTTGATTGCCTTCGTTTCGCTGGGCATGATTCTGAAATCAAACCTTCCCACAGGAGAATTATGCATGAAAGTCGCCCATGAATGTATTCTGCGTAAGGATCAACCGATGAAATTCTTTGAGTAACGAATGAAAAGTTTCACACAAATTTCACCAAATTTACCCGGTATCATAAGAAAAATGAGAAATTTCTATAAGTATATTAGGCCGATAAGTTATGGGTCAATTCACCCAAAATTCACCGCTGCAGGATGATAAAGAAAGGATCATTTTACTCAAAGAATAATTTTAGTACAAAAACCATTTTAAACAGTGTAATTTGGACAAATTTTTTCGCTCTTTAAAATGCAGTACTACTTCCGATACGTGAAGGCAATCCTCGGCTTGGTTTCCTCAACTTCAAATTAATGCGCAGATCTTAATGCTCATTACCCTAGATAATATTATGTACGTTTATAACATATAAAGATATTTAACTCGGAAATGAATGCATGAAATAGCGGGAGAAAACCATGGAAAGAAATTTTTCGGTGCGCGCGCAAAAACTATTCGCAATGGCCGCGACTCGCTGAGGTACAAAAAGAGCAATTTTTGGCATTTTGTCCTCGAGTCTGATATGAAGCGTTTTCAAGAACGATGAGAAAAGAAAGATGAATATTAAGTTTCATCCTTCCAGTGTGTTAAGTGCCGTCCATTAAGTACGATACTCAATTTTTCCACTCCACTACTATATTTCTCCTCGTCACAAAAAAATTCCCAGTCAGCTCGCACCCGACATTTCACTAAATTACGGCAAGACATTTCACGCGACGGAAAAGATATGACAAAGGTTTTCCAGATAATTTTAGGATAACCTTAAGACAATTGTAACGGAAATGTAGGAAAGAGTAAAAAAATTCTTATAACTACGGACGCTTTATACATTAATATCTAAATGATGCACTCACAAATACATCAAAAAATGACTCCCTATTATACGCCGAGCGGCGGCAACTTACAATCTCTCATGGAAGAAAGGGATAGGATACTCATTTAAGGCAAGCATAAGTATTGTGGGGATAATGGAAACTAATCGTTTCCGTCATGAATCAATTTGATCTGGAACGGGAATGGAAACAAGGACTGATGTTTTCTTTTCAGTGTTATTCCAGTATGTGTTCTGACCTCTTTGTTATATATACTCAATGCCTGTGATATAGTCATTAAATACCTTGGGAGTGTTCACATAGTTGCTTACACGAAAACGTCTGGACACGAGTCAGAATTTATGCCACATATTCCCTATTCCCAACCCTCTGAAAAAGAGGGCATGTAAGGGAAAAAATGAGCGTCTGGTGATCCTACGTAGGTTAATTTATGATCTATTCGTTAGTCGTCATTGTTCATCCATATCTTATATATATATATATATATATATATATATATATATATATATATATATATATATATATATATATATATATGTATATATATACATATATATATATACACACACACATTCAAATACGCCTTTCCCACCTCTCCTGTGTTCGTCCTTTGTGCATGTTTCTAACCCTTTTCCTTATTACCTATTTCCTTGTGAATGAATGAATATATATATATATATATATATAATATATATATATTATATATATTATATATATATTATATATATTATATATATATTATATATATTATATATATTATATATATATTATATATATATTATATATATATTATATATATTATATATATATTATATATATTATATATATATTATATATATTATATATATTATATATATATGTCTAATACAATTGAAATAATATATATACATCTACAATTAAATGTCGGTTTTTCACGGTTTGCCAGATCTACTACCCCTTTGGGTGGACTTTCTCTTGTTTGTCCCAGACTATTTATTTCACTTCCTCCTACCTTTTGCCTTTACGCCATCCACAAATAGCCTATTCCATTCTAAGTACAAATCTCCCTTCTAATAGGGTGATTTGTACCCCACTACATCTCGATATTTCCTTCGCTCACTTCTTCTGATTAAACCTAGAAACTTCCTCTCGTCTCCCACCATATTTAAAACTTCCAAGCCAGTCTTCCCCTCCATCCAACTTACTTTCTAAATTCTTCTCCATATCCACTCCTCAAAGGCCTTCATTCCACGCCCATTATCTTGCCACAAGAGGCTTCGGACCCACGGCATGAAATTGTGTTAAGATAATTTTTGCCGAGACGAGATGCGGAAAAAAAATAAAATTGCGTGCCGCATAGTTCGCTGCCAACCCCTTTCGCGGTGGTCAAACCTTTCTTCGTGAGGGGCGCGTCGAGACGGCCGGCCACTGCAAGCGACGCTTCCTTTGTCCAGCATCCCCACTTCTCGCACCCGGGGAGGATACCTGCCTCACCCTCTTACCCCACCACCCCCTTTGGAAGTGCGTACGTACCCCTGGTCGCGTCGCGAAGTGCCGGGCGGGCGGTGAGGACGGAAAGGCGGGCGGGCGGGAGTGGGTTGGGGTCCCGAGCATTTCAAGCGGGGGTACTGCGCGACAAGCAAGCAAACGGCACCTGAATTATGCATTCACGAGGGAAACTCTTATTTTTTTGTCTTTCTTCTCTCTCTCCCATCGCTTTCGCCCTCTTCCTCCACGTCCTTCTCCTCCACTTCTCTCCTTCAAATTCTTTCCAGAGTCGCACTTTTAGAATCCGTTGTCCTCCGCTCACTTAAATAATTCACGGCGAGCGAGAGTCTTGGGGATTTGGATTTTCTCAACGGCGACGTCGCCTCTTCCGCGCCACCTTTATCTCCGGTCGAGGAGCGGGGATTACGACACTGCTTGCTCGCTTGCCTGTGTGTGTGCGTGCGGGGGTGGGAGGTGGTGGGAGGGATGAGTGGGGGGGAATAAGGGAGAGATGCCATGTGTAAGTTGTGAAAAACGACGTTGCCGGCGTCTCCGTTCCTGGGAAATGCTTATGTGCCAAGTCAAACGAATAAACGTTTGCCAAAACTGAAAGGAGACGAATGATGAGGTATTGGTGGGACGTTGAATACATGCATACATCTACATATACCTGTCGTCTCATACCCTTTGAGATGCCTCGGGAGTGGGCAGGAGAGAGTGCACGCCAGGACGCACCAGCCTACTTCACTCATCGTGAAAAATTTTAAGGGAACAGAAACCACAGAAATGTCTTCAATTGTGTTTCATTTTTCACCACCTCGGTTTCATTTCGTGGCAACGCCATCAGATACGTACGTGATGCTGCACCTCACGTCGTTGCTTCGCAATGAAACTTTCGTCGCTGAAAAAAAAGACCACGTTTGTGGAAATTGCAGGGTTTTCTGTTCCCTTGAGACTTTTCTACCTTTGACTCGTATAACCCAGGATATTATGAAGCTCTCCATAAAAAAAATGATTTTATCCAATGGAAGTGTTAATAACTTTCACGCTTTAAAAGTTAGTTTTCCTGTAATTTTTCGACAGCAAGCATTTTTAACATTGCTCTTTTAAACTGAATTAATTCGCCGATTAAAGGTAATAATTTAAATAATGATGGGACACAATTAGTAATTTAAAATAATGATATTAAACATATTAATCTGAAATTTTGCTTTCATGAAAAAATTAAGGCACATCCGCACGTTATTTTGAGAAACATTAGTGCTTGGAACACTCAGAGATTTCAAGTTTTGTGTTGGGTACATATGTATTAGAAAGTTACTCCTCGGTTCAAATAACCAATCCAAATCCAAGCCTATGTATGTATTGTCGATGGGTTCCTCAGTTTCTGTTTAAAGCGATCTTTCTATTGTTAATTGCCGATTAATTACGTAAATTTTAAAATTCAATAAAGCAAAACGGATATAACTTAGTGTTTAGTTGACACGTTATTATTAAATCATATTTTTGCAACCGATATACACAAAAATGTAATGAAAACTACTTGCTTCCCAAGCACTCAAAAGTTCCATAGCAACAGTGAGTCACGTTGCGTTATTCGCCACCAGTTAAATTCAAATTCCATGTTTGGGAAGAGTTCCGAGATAATATCGGCCGAAACAAGATATTGCCATAATACATGTATTACATCGCTCTGTTTGTCACCCTGAAGCTTGCATTATGGTAAACAAAACCATAGATTCATTGAATAGGCAAATGAAAAGAAAGCAATTTATTGCAGATGACATGAATAAGAAGATAGTGATAGAAGAAAATGGAAAAATTTAAACACGGATTTAGGGAAAACAAAACAGAAAGACTTGAACTATTTATTCCGGTGGGAAACTAATACGATAAAAGAAGCATTGTGGAGGACGCAGCACATGGAAGTGGAGAGTTAACTAAGGACGGGTGAAATGGGTGCACTGCAAAAGAAGCTGAAAGCGCTCCCAGAAAGTGTGAGGGGAAAATATGTGCAAGTAATCAGTGATAAGTCAGGAAAACTAATAATCAAAACAGGAAATATTCAGAAAAGATGGAAGGAACTGATAGCAGAATCGTTGATTAAGGATGTTTAGAAGGGAGTCATTATACATTCGATATGGAGCGTGGTTTAGTACGGCGCCGAAACATAGTCCTTGAAGCAAGAAAGACGTAAATTGGCGGATTTTGAGTTGTGGGAGTGGAGAAGGATGGAAAGGGTGAAATGCACGAAAAGAAACACTAAAGAGGAAGTGCTAGTCATGGTGGGGAAGGAGGAAGAATTGTTGGGAGAAATCCAAAGGTGGCAGGAATGGTAGACGTAAGGCATTTTAATTGGGGATGAAATCTCAAAGACTGTGATAGAGGAAAGAACGCTGGGCAGGCTATGTAGGCGGAGGAAAATGAAAACCAATTTGGACGGAATAAATGGAGGAGGATTGTTTGCGGAAATGAGGAAGGGTTTATTGCATCATTATTATCAGCCCTTGATCAGGTCTTGATAGTCGAGGATAAGAAATATAAGGGTGTTACATTTCTCCCTTAATCCTATTTTCAATGGTAGATTTCAACTACTTATAATAATTATGAAAAAAAATACTGATCAGGTAAAACTTTATAAGATTATTCATACGATTATCCTCTTCCTATTTTATCGTCTTCATAAGATTTCAGTTTACAGCAAAAACCTTAGGTTTCAAAGTGATCCTTTATACGAATAACTTATGAAAAATATTTACGAGCAAACGTTTTTTTTATTTTTACCATATTATTTTTAAAGACGGTTTTTGATGTTTTACCACACCTTCGTCTTCTCAATCTCCATCCTTTACGTTCATTTCAAATTTCTCATCCTGATCCTCTCTTTCTATAGATTTCGTTCTTTTATTATTCCATCCAAGTTTTCTTATCTACCTCTCCTTTATCTTCCATCTGGTCATCACGAAATTTTCAGATGAGTTTTCTTTTTTTCCCAATCCGTTTTATGTTATTTTAAGTGTACATACATTTCATCTGAATTGTCATGTTTCAAAATACAATATTTCTTTCCTGATCCTTTCTCGTATTGATTTTACAGCAGGCCTCCGCCTCGGAAGTCCCCGTTATTCCTTCGAATTTTCAATTTTATTCAGACACACTACACCACTGTAAGTCACAGTTCTTATAACAATTTTTTTTCGATGATACCTTGGATTTGGATAATTTTCGTGACGATTACATCAAATCTGCCACAACACACCAGAATTTTTTAAACAAATTTTTAAACGACTTAAGCGTGCCAGATACCTGTTCGGATGGACGGACATGTGGCCGTATTTGGAGACTCCTGGCGTGGGAGTGAAGCGGAAAGAGAATAGCATAGTCACGAAAGTGAAATCCCTACCCTAAAGTGAAGACCCTAAAGGGCGAGGGATGCTACACTGTCACTCGCGGACAGAGTCGACTGCATTTCCTCGCGGACCACAGAAAACGAATTAGCTCTCGTCGCCAAATGCGTAGCGCGGCTTCACGGGTATCTTCACGGGAATCCCGGGAACTTGGCTGAGGGAAAGCATCAAAGCTCTCGTTGTCGGCGTTTGTACCCTTTGATCGAGTCACGGACTGCACGCTGGGAGGGACGGAGGGGAAGACAACGTAACTCGTCGAGGAGGGAGCATGGGGTAGGCAACATGATGGAGAAGGACTCGCTTCCCACCGTCCCATGCACCCTATCTAACATTTTTTTCTAAAATCACCCCCTCTTACGCTGGTCCGTCAGTTTCAAAGGGTTCTCCGTCAACGGCACGCATCCCCCTACTTTCAATCCCACTCCGTATCCCCCCCTCTCTTGCCCTCCTCCTCCCAACCAGGGGGGACTGACTGACCGTCTCGGCAGTACGAGACCCGCATCCGAATGGTCGGCCTGGCTTCGACTCCCCAGCAGGTCGGGTATCTTCCTTAGCGTCGATTCCGAGTGCATTCCTACACTACCCCCCCCCCCTTCCCATGCCCTGCATTATTCTCCGTCTGAGCGTTGGAAAAGAAAAAAAATTGGATGGTCCGGGGGGTTGGGGGGTGGGTGGGCTCCTCGTATTTATTCTTTCCACACTACCCGAGAGCTCCATAAACATGAAAAACCTGCTCTCCCCCCCCCGCCTCCCTCCCCTCGTCCATTCGCGCTTCTCTTGTTTCCATGGCTATTTTCGTCGCTGCTGAGGATTTTTCATGACGACGCGAAACGATCCTTCCGTGATTTATTTCATAGCGAGGTAGGGCAAGGCATGCTCGCTTGTAAATCGTCCAACGCCGGCTTTCATGATGGAGAAGAAAGAAGATGGGTCCCCGATGCATTCAAAGCGTCGTAAAATGTTAAAGTACTCGCCGGGAAACACTTTCGGTGATTAAGAAAGGGTTTGGAGTTCTCGGTAATAAGTTATGAAGTAAGGCCTTAAGCAACACTCATTTTTTTAATTTAAATTTTCCAGTATAATGTTGTTATTTTATTAAACAGGGTTTTGGCATTTTCAATCAAGGATACGGGATTTATATAATTGATAGAAAATAAATGCGGGATATTGGGGAAGAATATGAAATGTTGCATAGGCAATTTTCAATTTTTAATTGCGAGCTTTAGGGTGGGAGCAAGAAAAGGCGTATAGAAGACAGCATAAGCGACAAAATGAAGAAATTCCATTTCTTAAGTCAAGGGTACTCCGAGAAAAAAACTATGCTTCAATGCTTCATGATCCTCCTTCCTGGATAATTCAAATTCAAATGCTGATTCATCATCAGCTGTTGACGAACCTGGGTACTGCGCTTTCTCCAGGTCACCAGTCCACTCATCCTTCAGCTGGGATCTTAAGTTGCGCTTTCAATAATGTCCTATACTTTTCTTTTTCAATCCGCAATGTTTTTCCCGGATTATCGCTTGTCCTTAAACTTCGTCTTCGACTCCGGATATTGCAGACGATTTTCAGTAGTGAATATGTAATACCGTTGCCAAACTAGCAGTAGTGAATTTTTTATGCCATACTGAGGACCTCGTTGTTGCGTCCCATGCCTATGCTTCTTCTACTTAAACTGCATTTACATCCAAATAACCATATTTCTTGTCAAGTCACGTTGCCATTATTACTGCATATTTTGCATTCTCTAACAGTCTATTTTCCCAGACAATCAGAAATCATAAAAGTATGAAACCAGATTCACTGTAGAAATATTAAAGCCATTTAATTTAGCAAGTCAGGACAAGATTGAACGTTGTTTAGGAATAAGGTATATCCGTAGTTATGGGTTAGTTGATAGTATACAAGTCTATATGTATATGTATGTGTGTGAGTTGTAATGGTTTTAGCCTGAATACATACGATTGTGTGTGTGTGAGTTTGTGTGTAAATTGACGTGAATTTGTGGGTTTTGAATCCGGTTTTATTCCTAATTACGGGTGGTGACCTAGCACCCCCCGCCGCACGCCCTTGCGGCGGCTTGCAGGGTACTGTGTAGATGCAGATGAAAAAACAGATTCTCGTACTCTCCTCACATCTTGTTTCGATATTCTATCCTGAAGGGTATCTCATTTCTTTTCATACGTTCTTCCATTCCAAGAGGTATCTCTTTGTTTTCATTCGAATTCGTTTCTCTTGTCGGCGGTGTCTTCTTCGATACCAGAGTGTTTTGTTTTTTTTTACTTTCTTCGGCATTATCCTTATTATCCACGCCAGATGCGTTGTTCGTTTTCAATGCCAGTCGCGTACCCTTTAAAATTCATGACGTCACTTTCATGCGAAGACACGGGCACTTAACAAGTGCCCGATGAGAAGTGCGTATCTCGCCCGAACCGGTTAGTCTGGTGGCTAACGCGCTCACCGGCTAACCCGAAGGTCGCGATTCGAATTTCCCCTCGGCCATGGACACTTGGCTTGATGCGTTTTTTTATTGATTTATAGTATGTCAGCGTTGGGGAATGACCTTAACCGTCAAGAGTACCTAAAAACCTATTTGATAGCGTAAAGGTCGCACTGGGAGGACGCATAGAAATGAACGAAGGATTGATTGGTAACCAGTCCTGAAAACTGATGGATTGATGTTTTAACAAAAAATTAAGGTAAAAGTGAGAGGTTAAACATTCACGTATTCATGCACATCTAACCACAGCCTTCAAATCGAAGGTTGGCTTAATAGGTGAGGGGAGATATCACGCAATAGTCCATCCTTACGGCGCGCGAAACACGCAGAAGAGTCGGGAGACCAGGCCCACTAGCCGTGCCATCTGTAGCTATCCAGACAGTTGTGGCACCAAAACAGAAATATGACTGCTGTCCAGGGGCATCGCCTGAACTTGAAACCAAAACTCCTCTGGTCAATCGCAGCACGCCAGCAACACTGTACCAACAAGGTCACCCCTGCTTGGCGCTATTTTCATCATATATGACCGTTTGCAAAACACTAATTTTGGAACGATATTACAACATATAACAGCAACATTTTTCGATATCAGAATACTGTCGAATTAGGCTAATAGGTTATCCATTTGAGCGTCAAAATTCTAATGTCAAAGTATGGCATTTCCTATGGTGTAAAAAGATTTCCTGCTCACACTCTATATTCATATCCCGTGCTCTGAAGACGAGATTCCTCCTCTCCCACTCAATTTATGTATAAATACACACATATTATAGTGTGGCTCTTAAATCCGGACAAGCATGCGTTTCCTCGAATCAGATTTCATCGCCGGGTTAGCTAAACCTTCCCCAGACTTCTCCGAAGCACTATACTTATCCACAATATCGTAAACAGTTAATCTGGGGTACCAGAAGAATCGAACTTTTTCGAAATATAACGCCCAGCGCGAACACTTTCGTAATGGCAGCTCTTAGATTGTACTCCGTAGTTGTATGTAACATCTCGACCATTTTGAGGTCATTGCAGTTTACTAGATGCCTATAGCTTTCAAGAACGCCAATCGCGACCTCCAGGGAAACTACGGTATGGTGGGAAATTCAAATTGAAATTTGTCAGAATTTATGCGCTGCACCCTGTATGTACACACACAAATTTTATTTAGAGAAACAGATAATATGGAGCAATCTCGGTGGTGAACGTACATCCAGCCTATCATCAATGATGAAGATCTAAAGCCAAAAGTCACTTTTATTAATATTAATTTTTGACGAAGGTTTTTGCAAAGTTCAGATGAACTAGGGAGATTTATCGATTTTCTTCGCGTTAGCATCATTTTGAGGGAGACATTTTGCCTAATATGCTGCAGATATCCTTAGGCCGTGAATAAGCTTAAATTGATTTAGAATTTTATCGTTATTCTTCATAAGGATTTAATAGGGTGGGAAGCAAAAGGTTAAATTGAATAACAGTTTGTTATCCAAAAGCCTCCGAATCACTTTTGAAATATGAACAATATCAGTCATAGCCATTATAGCACATTGACCAAAATAATAATAATAATCCTTTTGGTCCAGATAAGTTCGAAAGATGGCTGGAAAGATGACTCTACGCGTGGACTTCACATGTTCAGGGAATCGAAAGTAATCAGATTGGGCTTAATTGGGGGTATTCAAAGGTATCTCCCAGTATTCGAACCGGTTCATGTACGAAAACAATACCTTGTAGGTTTGCTATCATCCATCTCTCTACTGTCAACATCAGTAATGGTCAACAATCCAAAGACTGGTTTGACGCAGCTCTGCACTCAACAGTTGTAGAGGCTTATCTTCCCAATGCCTACATGCATGTATTTTTTTCTCTCGGACGACGGAATACTTTTCAATGCGTCTCCTCCGCAGTGTAGTCTTCAGGTTCATTTATTTACCTAGACATCTTTATCATTCAGGACATCGGGCTTGACAATAGTTCCGACAAACTAATCCCTTGTATAACACTTAATCCTTCACCTACTCAATGTAGAACATCTTTGTTCGCCATCTGCCCACTCCATGACCATCGTTATCTTGTACGATGTAGCTTCACATTTCAAATAATTCGGATCGCCTTCTTTCCTTCAATTCCGTATGTCAAGATCATTCCGCAGTTTGTTTGTGATGAGGGATAACAGCATCAAATATTTTTCAGGCTCTTTTCTAAGTCCTTTTATTCAATTCCTTTCTTTTTTCAATCGCATATCATCAATAGAAAGCTCACAGTTTCATGTTTTTATCAATTACTACTGCGTTGTCACACAAATAAAGGATATATGCAAATAAAGCTCCGTTAGTTTGAAGTCTCTTTATTCCTTTGATGCTATACAAATCGTCTGAAAAACTCGTACTTATTACGCCAATATGTACTTTAACATTAAAATTCTGCCAATATTATTTTGCTTTATCACAGAGTCAAATACCGAAAACATTTGCGATTGAGGACGTTCTAAATTTTTATGGGTGAGTAACTTAACAGATCACTACATTCGCGTCACTCGTGATCCAGCACGTAGAAGAGAGGGGCTTTGTCCAGCAGGGGAAGGTCAATTTAATTGCATGGATTTATTGCGCGGGGGATTGGTTTTTTGCACACTTGGATATTGTGCAACGCTTTAAACTTTAAAAATAGGAGGTTATCACCGAATGCTTCATTTTATACAATCCAGATAATTGCGTTAATTTCCATCAATGTTATCAAATCTGTGGAAAAATGGTCCTTTCAAAAAAAAAAAAAACTAAAAGATACTGCTCATAATCAACTACCAGAGACGCAAATATATGTGCGCTTATTAATATAGAAACTTATTCTTCATTCGAGCAAGCTTTTAGTAATCGAGGCGACTCTTTTTCATCTGTTTTCCAATTAGAGACGGTGCCCATTTTGGAAATCAGAGTGAGCCGGGTAAAATAAAACACGGGGCAACTACACATTACAATAGTTTTCCCGGCTGTTCACTTCAAGACCACGCAAATTCTAACGACATTATCAGACTCTTTGGATCCCGTGAAGCCCTCACTCTATTACCTCAATCGATGCCTGCACTCGCTGCCGCACGCCATTAGGGTGGATTACTGTAGTGAAATACCCCCACTTTACATTGCTTCGGCACAACCTAAAGTACATTGAGTATTTCGGGAACACGTACATAGGTAGAGCCTACACATCTACTGTTGGAGTTTATGCCTGAACAATACTCAAATAGGCATTCTGATTCGCAAAAGTTGTGATGAAGAGCAAATTTCTTCACGCGATGGGATCAAATTAAACTCTCTGTTCGACAAACCAGATCGAACCTCTAATGGGTTCGAAATGAAAAAAAATCACCTGGCTGCGGGATCGGTTGGGAATAGAAATATCAATCTGTATAAACTTTTGATGTAATTATATTTATAATTTTTTTGGATCAGTAAAAAAACCATATTGCTTAAAATAGAGACGTAACAGAATGTAAACAGTTTTACATGAACCCTTTACATCAATAAAGTATTGATATTTGTATCGTTATCATGCCAAAGTAATTGCGAGTAGTAGTTTTAATACAGTTAGAGTGTGCGCAAAACTTTTTACAGACTAAGCAACAAAGTGTAAATTTAATACTAATATCCATAAATGGTACCCAATCTGTACAAAAAGCAACAATGGACTTTTCTCCAAGGGTACCGCCATTTAACGATGGAAAACTCACGAGTCTGATATCGAAATACTTACAGGCGATTACCTCAGCTTTCACAAATATTGAACTGAGTTCGATCTAGAAATAAATACCAAACAATTTGCGGTAAATGCAATGAAAAAGTTAATGAAAGACTATCTCATCTACATCTACATAATACCCCGCAAGCCGCCGCAAGGGCGTGTGGCTCTCTCGTTGATAGGTCCTATAATAATTATTCGGCGATCATTTGGACACTTTCTAGGAAACAGCGCAAAGAGATTGAACAAAATATTTATATTATCACTGTCTGGTTAGAGAAAATTCCTTTGAAAGAGCAAAAAGGGCCATAAAATTACTACACAACTTAGTTAGGGAACCTCTAGACATTGAAAATAGCAACGATGGAGTACACTGATTGCAAAGACAAATCATCGAAATGCTGGTTCGACATCGACAAAATAAACGCTATCCCACATCATAGAGGTAATTTGGACTTCAAAGACGAAGTAAGAGAGTTATTCTCTCGATCAAATTGATTCATGGATTTATTTCTCTCTCTCACTATTTACGACTAAAATAAAAAAAGCGTCACACTTACAAACCTAAATTAATCTCCTCCTTACACAACTCTTCCTGTATTTTGTAGTGATTTATGTTTTAGCACTCCATGTCATGTACCAATTCGGTGGCTCTTGAGGTATTCTGCAGGTGTAAATGAACGAGGTATGTACGAAAAAGACGAGACTGGTCTTTCTACGTGCGAACTAGTTAACCCTGTAAGTATGCACCGCTGCATGTACCTTGTAAGCCAGCACAAGGTGGTGTAGGAAGAATGCGAATCAACCCCAGTAGCAGGAGTTTTAGGGGGGGTCACCAACAGCTAAGGTCATTTGCGCCAATAGATGATGGCATTAGCCTACTCTCGTCAAAAGGCCCCAAGGGGTCGGCAGTTTAACGTCCCATCCGACGGATGTCTTACTCACTCAAAGTGCTTTCCACAAAGTGCCTTAAGTAGGGATCGCGATACCACTAAAAAATATCTGCCGCCTCCGGGAGTCGAACCCGGGCGCTCACGGTTGGAAGCCTGTATGTTAGCCACCGCACAATTCCGATCCCCATCAACACCGAGCATGGCGCATAAGCCCATATTATGGTTGTAACTAAATGGTTGGTAAGTTACAGATGAGTCACATCATACAAATGGTGAATTCCGTTGGGAACTATAACAAAATCACTCGAACTTAAGCATTGAACATTTAATGAGTGCTCTTTTCTCGCAAATAGAGCATTTGCTAGTGATAATCACGATTCTGGGTACAAAAATGGGTTTAAACCTAATATCCTGGCAATAATTAACCTTATTCCGATCACTAATGGTCCTGGAGGAAGAATGCGCTTCCTATTCCGGTCTGGGATTCTCTCGTCCGGCTCGAACTCAAGCTTACTAGCGAAAATATCGCTGGCCAGAAGCACGGAAGTACAAACCGAGACCAACAGGCATCATGCATGGAGTAATTTCACAAATAAGACCTGAAAAGAATTATCATGCGTCCAAGGTTTCAGGTAAGGCGGGTGTGGGGGGAGAAGGGGCGAGCTTTTCTTCTCCGCCGTGTACTGGGTGTCGTGCGGAAGGGAAGGAGGCTGGAGTTTGCGGGTGGGAGGGGGCGGGGTGGTGGATTGCTCGGAGGAAAGGAGACAGGACGGTCGGTTTGTTGCCAAGGCCGACACGGCCAGGTGCACGGGGGCTTCGACGAATCGCTGCCTCAACCCCTCGCCCCGCGTATCACCAACCGGCCCATCCTCCCCCGCCCCAAACACTGCGTCCACCCATGTGATAAATACCAAGGGGAACGGCAGGAACTACTCCTGAAATTGAAACATCAACCGACGAATGTTGAGGTAATCACAATTGACTAAGAGCGGGGCTTTTCGATCCTACCAAATTCAATCGCGATGTAATCCTGTAATATATCATTGGAATCACTCAGAATTAATGAACATAAAACATTTGTTCGAAAAAGCAACCAATGATGGTACAAGTGAAACGGCGGAACAATTTTTCAAAGGGTAAAAATCACTCACCTCGAGAATTGTGGCATTGTACGTGCGAGTAATGCTCATGAGCGGATAACTCCGTTAATAGTAATTGCTGCATTGTAATACACATTTAGCAGACAAGTCCGATAAAAGTTACTGTCGCGGCATCTCCCGCAGTGTCTTTTAATTTGCTGCGAAACAATTGCCAATGTTTCTTTGCACTGAACAAGTAATATATACACGACTTTCGGCTAAATTGGTTATTTTTCACAAAAAGGGTAAGTTTCAGGCACCTGTAACCTACCTGCATTAGATCTATAAAACCGAAATATGGTATAGTGCATAAATATCGTAACATGACAAACAGATTAGCATTTGATGATCAAACGGAAAATATTGGTGGATTGTGACAGAAAACCAAAAGGAAACACTTAAATAAATCATGCAACAATTGAATAAAACCAACGTGAACATTAATTTCAAATGGAAACGGTGAAAGTATACTATTGTCACTGTTATGACAACTAATTCATATTTAATGTATGAGAAAAACCAAAATAATTAAAACATATTTGAGCTCACCGCAATTAAATTCCATAGAATCGGGGTACACTTTGGACTTTATTTTAATGGATTGCATACATGAAAGTCCGATTTAATTAATAGAAAGTGCTGAAAGAGCTGCGTAATAATACAGACCAATATGAGAAACCAATCATTTATTCTTCCTCCATTAAATCTGGAATCGAGGGTGTCTTGTTACCAAAAGACGAAGTACCGACCAATTACGTTTATGAGCAACCAGGAGGAGGGATTTAGAGTGAAAAATGACGACCAATTTGGGAAGCAGGCTAATTGACGAAGACAAATGCATGAAAAGCAAGTGAAAGTATTTGAAGAAAAAATTTAAGACATGCAACATTGGAGAAAAGATTTTTTTTAAATCAATGAGTTTACACGATTACAAGAAAAACACAACTGAACTAATCCACCCCTGTGGCCCCGTGAAAATCGTATAATAATAAAATTTCAACGACATAAATCTAAAAATAAGATACAATTTGATATTTTATCATTTATAAGTAGAAAAATTAAATTCCATCCTGTTTGCGCATGCATAAATATTTATTTGGTCCGCACTGATTTAACTCGTCGGATTACTTAGCTTAACTAACTCTCAGACTACAGGTGCTACTCCAAGGGCAGGATCTACTTGGATTGAATGATTAATATTTCCTTACAAACCACAGTTGCTTAAGGTAAACGAAACCAGTCTTTTGAAGGATGAAAGTGGCCCGGTCAGGCCCCTTCATATGTTCGCTGGAGGCGTCCTTTCATAAACCCGGATCCGACCAGCGGAGTATCGAGGTGGTCATGCTAGCAGTCGATGACCATCGACTTGCTTACCCCAGCCCCCTTCAAGCACACGCTCGCCGCCTCCGACTTTCCCCAGGGCCCTCCTGCGCCCCGCCACGCTCGGAAACCATCGACGCGAACACACGCGTGAATCTGTTGAACTTACACGCGTGCTTCACCATGCAACGGACTGACGTCCACTCACGATGACTGAGCGACTGTTTTAGAATGTGACGCTTGTTTAGGAGGGGGAGCCTGAGAGTGCGTTTCATCAGCAAGCGTGGTCCCCTGAAAACCATCACGGAAGGGAGTTCCCTAGAGAGCTAGAATCCCCGGCATACAAAATGCTACACGTACCTACGACTAAATGGATAGGAAAATAATAGCAATGGAGCTATACGACCACACACACTAAGAGTACGACTCGCGGGTCGAAGGGCGAATACCTTTCAGTTTTACGCGGCCTGCGACAAGATGTTAGTTTTAAAAAATTAGGTATACGAATTTATATCCATACTAAAAAGAAAGACTCGTACTTTTCCACAGATTTTATTATACGGTACAACGCATTTCACCGACTTGTGGCATCATCAGGTACAAATTTGCAAAACAGACAGAGCAAGAATATATACCCTCAGGACAGATTGGGGGCGTGGAGGGTTCGAAGGATTTGAGAGGGGTGGGGGCTCGCAGGTGCGTTGATGGATTGTTTTGACCATTTCCGAGTACGAGTACGATGTACGAGTCTTTCTTTTTAGTATGGATATTAAATACTTCCACGAAGTGAAGCCTGAAACAATAGAATATATACGAATTTATCATTATTATTTTGCTTTTTCCTCGTTGATTTTAATGTTTTAGTTACTGAGTATAATAAAAAAATAAACGCTCCTCAGTGCACTTTATGCGACGGACAGTATAAGAAAAATAATTAAAGTGCATGAGGTACGAGTAATCTCTATGTGCATTTACTTTAGTCTTCCTAGTGCGTCCAGTAAGCTCAGAAAATAACTGTTGTGGCGCCAATTGACGAACATCACAAGCATAAAAGATGGAAGCAGTTACTCGTCAATCACACGGGTGTCACTCATACTTCCAATCTACGTATTATAAGGCACGCACATCAGTGGAAGAAGGTGTTAAAAAGAGGAGAGCCAATACTTGACATAAGTTAGATAACATAAGGCAATTACGACATTTATCAGGTACCAATTGCAAAAGGTAAATCAGTAGAATATAATAAAGTCTGAGAAGATGCAATCCACTTGTTTAAGTTATTAGGACAAGATATTGGAATAAGGAACTTAATAGAGAAAGGAGTTATTCGAGTGGAAAATTTTCCGCTAACCATAGGAATTATAATCTAAGACTCACGGTTAAGTATATGGTATTTCAATTTGCCTGCCACACTGAGGAAAAGAGTACGGTCCTGACACTCGGAAGAACTGGTTACCCGGGTTCATCAAGAAAAAGTCTCCCGAGAGATTTCAATATTCTACCATTCCTCGCAAAATGCTTGATAATAACATATGACACACTTAAGTACACCATTGCGGTAGAGAAACCTATTTTTATTCTAATAATATTATTAGGAACTTATCAGCCAAATCGCTCAAATAATAATAGCTTGAGTTTCAACATCCCCTGCCACACGCCCCGTGACTGCTCGCACTGTGAGATTACTAAGAGAATTACATGTGCATGAATCAAGTAAGATTTAATCAGCTGTCAAATCATGCGACACAAGTGATGAGCAGTGAGTATAATACAACAATGGCCATGTACAGACTAGACGCCACCTACTCTAGGAATTTATCCCCTAGACGACTTTGATTACATCTATGAAATGTAAGCGATAACTCCACGCATAACTCAGCCACGAGCCCTCGTGGCAACTTGGTGATTAGGTCTTGTGAGCAGTTATTTTAATCTATGTAAGGAAAAAAGTGCATAGTCATTCTGATTGTTATACTTGCTGTTTTTATACTCTAATTAATTTTTATTGCCATGCGTAAAATGAATTTGACAACATTTTTAACAACTTTCGTAAATTGATCAACTCACAAATGTGCATAGGCCACAGGACACACATCTTAATGTAGCCATTTGATTGATCGACACCCTCTTTCTTCCAAAATTCACATCAACTTGAACACATCACATTTGCTAAATCTACCTGCCCTTCCCTCCACTTGTCATGGTTCTGAAATAAAACCCACATCGTGAATATCCCATTCATTAGGGTCAAAATCTATCTTAAAACTTGAAATGTAAAAGGAAAAAATAACAGTTTTGAAACAGCGTACAACATAAACCATTATGGTAGTTATCACCAAAAGCGTGCACGGTAGTTATCAGCAAATTGCTAATGTCTCCTTTTTCTTGATAACTTCTCAGTACAAGTATAGTTTTGTAACACAATAAAAATAGTGTGCACTGTTTTGTTTTAAAAATCCTCATGAAGTTACCCCTGAAACCTCTATTATGGCTCATTTATATCGATGATATTTTCCTTCTCTGGTCACATGGTACAGATTCCCTGAAAAAGTTCATTTCCGATCTCAATGCTTCGTCCTCTGTCTCCCTCAATTCTACCGTTTCCTCCTCCAAACCCACCTTCCTACTTGCAAACGTATCATTAATGAACAAAATATTCCTTACTTCTGTACATATAAAACCGACCAAATAACAACCATACTTACATCCTAACAGTTGCTACCCACATCACACCAAACGCTCCATTCATTATTCCCTTTCCACAAGAAGACACAGAATCTGCAACCATCCCGGCTCCCTTGATAAATTCCTCTCAAATCAAAACCATTCTAACCTTTTTTCCAGATGTCCCTCCGTTACTTTCAAACGCCCCGCTAACTTATCAGCTCTCCTCGAATCAATCAATGTCCTTCTTAAATCCTCGCCCCGTCCCAAAGCCACTGCCATGACCTGCATTAACCCTAGATGCAAAACATGTCCTATTTTCAAAACCCGAACCCCATCCTTATCCCACCAATCCTCTACTCCTCATGTACTTTCAGCAATGTAGTTTACCTTCTGAAGTGCCAACAATAAAGTCGCGATACTTTTTGAACAGATCTCGTATATATGTGTGCGTATATGAATATATATAAAATATATATACATGTATATATATATATATATATATATATATATATATATATATATACACATGTATATATATATACATGTATATATATATATATATATTTGCATACAATAATTCATACTGAAAGTTAAAAAACGTTATACTACATTCAAAGTGAAACCTAAAAAATTATCTTTATTTCATTCTTGCAATCTCCCAAGCGACACAAGCTTTGTTTGGAACCAAGTTCTTCGCGGGCAATACTTGGGATATTGTTGAAATTTACGGTGTGATGGCTTAGAGGAATGCTGGTCGCACTTCAGAAGAGTTGTTTATATAAATCGCATTACGTATTCATAAGAGAACAAAAGGGGTATCTTCGTGCAAAACGGTGTGCTTACTAAAATCTTCGCCAATTAATCAGGTTGAGGTTTTAAGTACCTTTAGTACCTTTAGACTTCATTAAACCTTCGTCTCGGCGTGGTCATAGCAAAATAAGTTTGCTGCACTCACCCTTAGACTAGACCTATTAAGACAACATTAACTGAACCTCCCAGAGTGGGCGCATTCAAACGGGTTAACTATAAAGCTAAAGGGGAGTTCTAAAATAGGGCCCACTTACTGTATGTCGAAGAGCTAGAGGAACCAAACCGAACGAACTAAAGTTTTAAAATTATTACGCAAGGGCAAACGGAAAGTAGATATCGGCAAATATTTCGGGGAAGGGTGTCTATTGGTTCTTCTGTATTTCAAAAAATAACATCTCTGATAAAACGAAACGTAGTGATAGCCCATTGTTTTATCAAGGCATTCAATTTTTACGAGGGCAAAGAAAATTGGCGCACGCTCAGGATATCTCTAGGTTTCCTGCGGTAATGGACACCGGCTGCTGTACTATGGATTATTATTATTATTAGGTAATCTACCGGTTAAGGTAGGCTTTTCGATGGGCACAGCTACTAAATAAATATTTTGTGGCTCCTAACAAAACACAAAATCCAGTATCCTACTCTAAATCAGGTCCCTCTTCATCTCTGAGTACTTTCTTCCTCCCTTCATCCCGTCCAACATCCCTATCCTGTTCCTTCCCTTTCCTCGTTTGCCCAACATTCTCCCCTCAATTGCCGTCTTCAACATCCCACTGCTGGTCAATACCCCTTTCATCCACTTTTCCTGCCTCCATAGGATTTCTCCCAACAACCCCCTCTCTTCGCCCACCATACCAAGTACTTCCTCATTTGTTTTTTTCTCTGTCCATTTCACCTTCTCCATTCTTCTCCACACCCACATTTCAAAAGCCTCCAGTCTACGTCTGTCCTCCTGCTTCAATGACCACGTTTCTGCACCGTACATAGCTACGCTCCATATCAAAGTTATAACGAGTCTTTTCTTAACATCCTTACTCAACGTTTCTCTCATCAACTCCCTCCTCCTTGTGAAAGCTTCTTTGCCTAATGCAATTCTTCTCCTTACGTCCCTACCATGTACTATGGATATTGGTCCATAAAACATACGATAGTAAAAATTTGCCAACTTTAACAATTATGTACTCTATAAGAGCAATAGAAAATTGAATCGACACTTGCTCAAGAGGTGAAAAAATTAGCATATTAATAAGTGGAATACTAAATGATTACACTAAAATAAAATTGCCTTCACACATGACTTTAATCATGGGTAAACTTTATTTTTTACTATAAACAGTCTATCGCGTAGGTCCACTTGTTCTCTTTCCCCGTTTTTTTATCACTCTCCATGCGATTATATTTGTTAAATAATTCTATCAACTCTCAATATCTCATCCACTATTCCAATAACACATCGTCCTATTCCACTCTTATCCGTTTGTCTTCCACTTAGTTTTTTTAAACTATCAAAACCTTCCCTATGCATTCAAAGTGCTTCCAATCGAATTTCATCCTCTGTCCTTAAATACCAAGTCAAACCCAGTAAATCTGGGATCAATAGCTACTAAACATTTTAATTAAGTCATTCCTTAACTCTTATTTTCCCTACATATTAGTTAACTGTTCGCATTGTTCAATTTACGATTACCTAATTTAAAGTTTTCAGCCAGACCTCTCCTCAAGAATCACATCAATTTAGCTTTGAGCGACAAACTTAGGAAATAAATCTACGTCCATGACATTTTTCCGAAGAATTATTTTTTGCATCAACTTACAAATTTTTTATCATCAAGGAATGAGTCAAAATAAGAATAAAATAAGAAGTTATGAGAAAGTAAGGAGTTGATTTACCTTTTCGACGCGTCGGCATTGATCTACCAATCAAATGTGTCGGCCACGCAGACCAAATACCAAGTCACTAAGGAACTCCTGTCAAAAATTTTATCCTAGGTGCGATTTGTCGGATAAGTTTTGAGAATCGATATGACAGATCGATCCCAAGACGGAACCCAATTCGCATGTGACATGCGACCGGGTCATCTATTACACGCTCTTTCGATTCGATCCCTTAACCTATGGTTCTATCCTCCTAGCGCACGACGCATACCAAGTTTTAGTTCAATTCACCTGACTTATTGCTACCCGTGGGGATTTTGACCGTTGGTACATTACGTCACACGATTTTTCATATCCCCTCCTCCCTCCAACCCTCACTCTTTGAACTTACAGGACGTCATTCGATCTTGAGTATAGACAATAATACATTACACTGACATTTCCATCGACCAGTTTTGACTTCACGCTTAGCATATGGCTTGGAAGTAAGGAATTTATGGATATGGCCCAAGCACAAACTAAACCAAGAAAAGGCTGCATAGATATCTTAAAAAAAGATACTTTAACGAAACAAATTGTGGCGTAAACCACACTAATTGAGGTTATTTATTATTTTCAAAACATGACCCTTCAAAAATTAGGCGGCAAATGTAAGGACTAATTATAAGTAGAACTTCAGTGAACGTAGAGAACCGCAAATTAAGGAACTCGTTTTTCATATTAGTTGAAATGCCTACAATAAACAAAACGAAGTGTATTCAGTGATTCTATCTAGCGGTTGTTATACCTTCGAAATGAATCTTTATTCATAGGCCAATAATATTTCATTAACTGAAGAATAATCTTAGAAAGACATAAAGTTAAATAAAATAATAATTAGGGTAACGAATGGTCATGATAGAAAATGGTGTAATTTTTTCTTCAAGGATTGTATATTTATGTAGATCGGAACTCTTTTCATCCTGTCCGTTGTTTATATATCTAAATTGATCTGAGTATAGAGTTATTTACGAGTCTATCGGCTTAAGCCACGGAAAAAAAGACAGATGAATAACACATAGCACATGCTACTTAGTTCATTCCTTTTTCCGTAGCAACCTAATCATGGCTAAGTGGGTTTTTGCTATTTCATAAAAGTGAAAGAGAAATTTAAACGAGATGAAGAATATTTCTGCTCGCTGCTAGATCAAATTACGCCTACAAAAATTTGATGGCAATAAACTGGAAGTATTTCATTTTTAAAACATAAAAATTTCAATATCAAGCGTTAGAGTGCTTTTGCTGAACTAAAAAAAAGTTTCCAATAAAATATTAATAACTTTTGGATATCAGTTTACAAACGCTGTTAAAATACGCAAGCGCATATTCGGCCATTAATGTTGTAGCTATTTCTCCAGATAGAAGGAAGCTAACTTTCCCATTCCAAAAAGAACCAGAAAAACATTGGGAAGACAGTTTTCTTGAGGCTGTCGCATATTTTTGATAATTTTGATGATTTTTCACAAAATTACTAATAGCTTACACAACCTTGAGAACCTTCGGGCACCAGAAGATAATACTCCATAAATATGACTTTCCTTTTGAAAACTTGGTGCAAGAGTTAATCAAAGTACCATGCAATGAACTGCGTGAAAAAATTTACATCCGATGGAACCTGCAGCAATTATCTTATTTGGGCATCATATTTGGTACATAAAATATTACCGTGAATTCAACACTGGGAGCAAATGAATTATGGCAAGGAAAATTTACCCAGACATTAATGTAACAATTAAAATAAAACCAGAAATAGTAATTCCTTGATAGTTCATAAAAAAATAAGTCCAAAACTGAGAGACTTCATCTCTTTAAACTTTTAAAAGTAATTAAAATATCAGACTTTTGATTTGAATAATAATTCATACTATAAGTAACTTAATAATAGAATTATTATTATAATTGTTAATATTTTTGGTTTTCTAACTTTTGAGGTATGCTTTCGATGGACACAAAAGAGTACACAGCGATAAATGAAGCATTTCTTTGCCACTACTAACAAAAAATAACCTGACTTCTCACACAGCAATAAACTCTTTTTCATTTCAGCATATCTCCTCACTTCCCTCATTCGGTCCAACATCCCTATCCTAATCCTATCTTGCTTAATGTTCTTCCAACGGTCAGTCTTCATAATTAACAATATGTGTTATTTTTACACTTATAAGCGTGTGAACGTAAGAATGAGAATGGTGTACAGACCAACTAATGAACTGTCAATGATAAATTCAAGGATTAAGAGTATCAAATATTTAATGACACTGGTTAATAGAGAATCTACGACCTAAACTCACCCTCCCCAATCCCATTATATGTTTTCAGAGCTCTTTAATAGTCACAAATGACAAATGAATTCTAATAACACGTCATTTTGACATGATATTAGAAAAATAGGGATATTTTCTGAGCGTCGGAGTTTATATAGTATCCAGTATGTAATTATTTATGCAAAAAGGCGAATTTTTACTTCCTTTTCAAGAATAAAACTAGGCTTTAATAGGTAATTTTTTAAAAATCTATTCTTATTTGGGTTATAAATAAACTATGACTACTAAAGCAAACAGATAAGAGCTATTACCTCATAGAATTTATCTAGCACGTTTGTGAAGTTGCAAGGATTTGGAAATCACGCATACCTAGAAGAAAAGAAAACACTCAATTAGAATATTGTAATTCTCCTCTTTTCAAATATTTTCAGCTCAGCAAAAAATATCTAATTGCAGTTGAGTTTACATGTACACCATACACCACAATCCGCAGCAAGGGCGTGTGGAGTGGGGTATTATGACAACAGGGTTTTATGTTTAATAAATTATACGGTAGACATATATATATATATATATATAGAAATTTATTTTGAAATATATATAAATTTAAATAAACATACATATATACTATATACATGTATATACAAACATATATATACATATACATAATATTTAACAAAGGTAAATACATGTACACACCTACATATTTATCTAAATCATTAAATAATCGGTATATGAGAGAAAAATTGCTCCTTGAATTTAGAAAAAAGAAGTGGATAGTTTGGTATCCGTCTGTCTTATTTTATCCTGGTAGTCCAACATTCCAATTGAATATGGGTCACACTTACTAAAATCGTATCTATTTTTGCTTAACTGATATTTAAATATACAATAACTGTGTATTATTTTTTAGGCTTACTTTAATTAACATTAATGAGATAGTAACAGAACTTGGTATGTTTGATGGTAATTGTTGAGAAGATAGAAGATAGGCATGACTGATATTTGAAGAGAATATAAGTGGTACCACCCATTCAATTGATTTTAGGAACTCACGTATTAATGAGACTTATGAGACTCACGTGACTTGATGAGAATCATTAATACTAATGATATTAAGAACTTCGGGTAAACTAGTCACGAAAGTAAATTACCAATCGTTTAAGTTTCCTTGTAAATACTAACGTGAGAGTGGTTCTTATGATTTGAACAGCGTAGTAGAGTATAGTAGAGGGTAGAGTGTTCGAATATAGAAGAGGGTCTCAGGTTTAAATCCCAGGTGATGCCCTGAGACACATCCATCCTAATTCCAAAGGGTGCGATTTTCTGAATTACATAACTTCGTGGGAATCCGACAGCTGGCGCAGTGAAAGGACCCAGTCACATCCAGTTTCACATGCCATCGGTCTTATTCCAAACTAAACTACCTCACCTATCAAAATCCATCCTTTGGGTTGATTAATGTGGTGAAATTGATTGCTGTCAAGTAAGTTAACGGAAGGTGCCTTTTAATTAGGTATTCAGCGATATGCTGGTCACGAAATAAGCAATACTAAGTAATCTGAACTTCGGCTTCAGAATTCAAAAATATAATTCGATTGCCAGGAGTTATTTGACTTCTCATATAAGGATTATGTCAAGATGAAGGTAAATGATGTTTTAATTTAGCAAGCAGGGAGCTGTTGTAGGACGAAAAAAATTGGACAACCAAATATTACTTATTTGAAGAGTTGTGACGTGTTCTAAGACACTCATGTGGAAGTAAATCGATAGAATAGCTCAATGCAACAATTTAGGAGAGTGAAAATCATTCGCCTTGACCGGGATTCGAACGCGGATCCCTCAATGCCCGGCCGAGTGCATTAGCCAGTTGAGTTATCAGATGAGTTATCTGAAATTTTGGGGGCTTTAAAGGAATAATGTCACAGGGAACCGGGTTCGAATTTCGGTCAAGGCGAATGATTTTTAGACTTTGAAATTGATGCATGGAAAAGCACACTAGCGGATGACTCCGTTAGAAGTTACTGTTACGGGACCTCTCGCAGTTTCTTTGGGATAGAATAGGTACTATAATCAGTGAACAGTATAAGTCATATAATTTTGAGATAATAGCAGGGACATTTTGGCGACCGTTCTCAAAAAAATTGACGCGAAATCATGAGGAAACAAGGGGAAAGAAAATATATTGGAAGATAGAAAATGTATATGACAAATAGATACTAAAAAAATCTTAAGGGAATGAACTGGGTGGAATTTTGTCATAGTGGTAAATAAAATCACTTTATAATTTTCCAAAATATCGTAAAGATACTACTCGACCTATTCCTAAGCTTATGAGTCAACTTGGGGGGTTCTTGAGGTTATCATTAAAAGGTGTAGGGAATTAGTCTATTGACGATGAGCATTGAAGATTGGGTGTTGAAGATTGTTACCTAGTAGGCAAGAAATTTTATGGGAGGAAATAGGCATTTTTGGCGTTACTAAGGGAGACGTTTTTGACATTATTAAAAACTACAACGAACTGAATGTGTAACAAGCGTGGCGTATGAAAGGTGCTACGCTGAATTGCTTTAGAGGTCAATTTAGGAAACTGATTCTAAGTATTGTATAAGATGTACGGTTAAAATTGAGCGACGAATCGGGATGCCTCCTGAATAAACATAGTTTACAGTTCAAGCGAGAACGGCAAGTAATTTTCAGCATCAAGCCCATGTACCAACCAGTCGTTAGGTTTAAATGTGCAGATTATTTCGGCAAATTTCTAGTTTAGTCTCTCCACAATTATGTGTGTGTGTGTTTTCTAATCTATACACTCTCAACGTACACATTTCGCCGATAGCATCGCGGGAACTTAATACGCTCAAGTTTGCAGCAGCAGCATTATTTCATACCGAGCCAAATGAATTTGGTGCATAACTTTCCCATTCACCATGAATCATCTCGAAATAATTAAAGTAGAACTGGAGAGCGAAATAGTGACTTTTCATTATCTTGGTGAGTTGTGAGATGAAATAAGTGTCCTTACGTCTGGGGGAAGGACGGAAGATATGATTCACGCCTTCACTCCCGTCCCCTCGGGGCAACGCCTCCGTCATGTAGGCACGCCGAAGGGGAGGGTACTCGAGCGAACTCCCGCAGACACAAGTTGAAACCGGAGGTAAGCGATCCGCGTGGAGCGACGTCGGGAATTTCCGGCGACATCAAGAGCGGTCGTCCCCGTCACCTTCCTCTCGACTCCCGGCGCGAGAATCCAATTGCACCCTCGCCCTCCCTCCAAGGGCTTTGTCTCTCGACGCGGACGGGTCCCCTCCTGCTTTCGACGCCGGGAATGTCGGGGCCGTCATTGGGGTAGAGATACACCCCTCATGGGGAAGGGGGCGACTTCTAAAGACGAGAGGGGGATACCGTTTCATTCATTTCCATGAGGGTGCCGCCCGCCTTTCACTTTCTCTCGTCCCTGGTTACCCCATCCACCGAACGTTCACCGAGCACTGGGAGGCGGAAAAATCCGTCTAGAGGCTATCAAAGAGATCGGATTCGTCAAGTTTTCCACTTATAAGGCCCGGGGCTTGAATTCCGGCGGTGGAGATGCAGTACGTTGATTCAAACTTCTCTGCCGTCGAGTAAGCACCTCGAGTGCAGCGCTCCAACCGCCATGAGGGTGGTCACACCTTGGACCTTATTGCGAATTTTGTGCCCATATATTTACATCTACTGAGCGGTTAGGGCGGCAAAAATCGACAAAAATCTGACCTTGGGATTTTTCAGATGTTTCACGGTCGAGTTGATTCAATCGATTCGCTGGTCGGCCAATTGATGGAGTCGATTGAATCTAGTTATTCAGGAGCCAATTCGGTAAGCTATTCATTCGTTTAAATCTCCCGAAAATATCTACAGAGCAATAATGCAATAGGCTTATTTATACAACTGGGGAGGTGCTCATGATAACTTCAGCGGCTGCAGTGCAAAATTCTGACCGAAAGCCGGTGGTCAAAACAATTATATTTGTTTTCTCTGGGGTAAAGTTAATAATTAATGACAAAACGCACCGGGCTCATAATTACAAGGCTTAAACAAATACGAATATTTTCATTTGAGAATCCCTTACAAAATATTTGACGAGAATTGTATGGCGTAACTGAATTTAAAAACATATTTTTTTTGTATTTGATGCAATGTGTAATCCAAGCCAACTTCATTCTACTGTCCTGTAATGTGGATTGGGTGCAATAGCCTCCGAGCCGTTCTCCTTCACCTTTATCATATTTTTCACATTAAACCATATTCTTAAAATAAATGTTGGTAAATTTCGAAAATAAAGGTAACCATCAGTCCAAACTTTACTAATTTGGACCAAATATCTCATCAGGAAAAGATGGCTGTCGAGGGACCACACCATTTGTTCAATGCAAACGACATGAAATCGGGGTTTTAACAGATCCTTGCGTAGGGAAATCACAGAGAAGGTCTACTCAGGTACAACAACCCAGGTTTGGTAAAATCTGCAATGATAAAACCTTTTTCGCATCGCCTTCCGCGAATTCCGAATTCGGAATCACACTTAAAAATTCTAATCTTTCAACTAAGCTTAACTTTCACTATTCCTCATCGTTCTCCCGTTTATTCTGCATTCTTTATGTACCTGTGGCTTTGACTGTTCAATTTAAAGACACATCAACATTATTATTTCTCCTTAAATGTTTATGCATGGCATTATATTCTAGGAACTCCCTATCGTGACGACTCCTTAGATTAGTTTCATGCGAAAAACATAACTATGATATTTCAGTGCCTCCTGCACCACAGAAACATTGATGGGTCCTACCGTAACGAGAGGATTCTGCGAAGAGGGAAAAAATGCATCGCGGATCTTAAATCAAATACGCCTAAAGAGGAGGATACATGACTATTCCATTTATTCCCCGGATCAGGGTAAAACCTTTGCCAAAATATTGGTCGGCTTTAATTCGATTTCCGCTCGCTTTTCGTGTGTATCACTACACTCGTTCCAACTCCCTTAATAATAAACAATGCACATACATCAACGGTAGACCCAGCGAGTCGCCACGGATACGTCTGGCAAGGTGAGCTCACATATCATTTTTTAAATGGATAATCGTGGGAAATCATGATTTCATCTCAGTAAAAGGAATATCAAATCCCATTATTTTATCGTGATTCCATTTGTTGTCCAATACATATCTAGTAGACTGGAGGCCTATCTCCATCATTTTATCAAATTGCTCTATACTACAGTTGTGAGTGATAAACTCAAGTGCTCCTTAACCTTAGTTTTTCTTTAGATTCATCTCCTCTAGCACTATGGAATTCTCTTGACTGAATAGAAATTCATTCGTATTCTTTGTACGACTTCATAACACCGTTCTCTCGTATCAGGTTTGAAAAATCTAACACATCTTCCAATAATTTATTTGAAATTTCATCGATTGGTCTAATAAACCTACTACATTTTCTAAATTTGGGCTGACTGATGTGAAATTACGAACACTCCATTAAAGTTGATACCTTATACCATCATCACGATTTCTTGGGAAATGTGCCAACTAATCCTCTTTTTTCAGTGCCTTGTGAATGTAAAAGTTTGCACAGGGAATGCTGGGAACAATGGAAGGGTGCTGAGTGAAAGAGGTAAAAGGAAAATATCTAAAGCTGCCCTCCACTAGTGGGTGATGTTTAAGTTCTCTGTTGACGTATTTTGTATTTTTTCTTATTTTTGTTTACGAGGTTTCTCTTATGAGTCTCAGTTGTAGACGACTTCCTTCGTATATAACTTTGTCCTTTTTCGTTTTATTATTAACATTGCCTTGAGGAGGTCGTCAAAATTTTCGCAAAAAGTCGGGTACCTAATAAAGGAGACGCTTTTACACCTTTGAAAAAATTATCTGCTTTAGAAAATTTTGAGCTCCAAAGCTGAAAGAAGAATACACATTTAATTTAGTTTTGAGCAAAGATATACGTGTATAACATTCTATCATGCGCGATCTTCGATCCAGAATCTAATTGACACCAATAAGTATAATCAAATTTATCCTTCCCTTATATATCCCTCCGAATCCTTAATGTTCCCTTTTGGCGCCCAAAATATTTTCTTTAAAAAGAAAACCCCTTTGGTCCCGTTTTCTCACTGTCTTTGCACGTTCTTTGCTTGTGCGGTAATCGTCCATTTGAAAAAAATAAATTTAAAAACACGAGTGCGTGTTTTATAATATTTTTCAATTACTGGAGTTTTTTAATTCATTAGTAATTTACAAGCAAGTAGGACCTGTTTCTAGCCTACGTCCGATTCTCAGCCCTGCAAGTTATTGTAGTAAGCACGTCACTCGGCTCTTGATGATGATTTTACCATAGGTTCACTGGCTATGCTTCACAAGATCGGACTGAGAAGATTTCAGTTTACGCATGCGACTAATTTTATTGAAATTTAATGTTCAAGTGTGGCTTTTGAAATATAACGGATAGTATGATATTGCGTCCTTGATGAATCACAGTGGCCCTAGTGACAGTGGTAACAAACTCTTACCGCACACCTTTTATCCTCCCCACACCTTTTGGCACTCCTCGAAAGACACGCACGACAGCTTGGCGGACCTTGGGCAGATGTGGGACTTATGCCCGCACAACTTTGGGGAAATTTTGGGTTCGCCATGCCACGTACCGCCGCCCGCTTTCCCTCCTCGCCCATCCTTCGAGGGGAAAGTCTCGGGACGAGCGGTGGGAGTACCCTCGACGACACTCAAAAGATTTCTTCAGAATCCTTCCACCACCCAATCCTTCCGCTCCACCCAAATCCGCACGACCCATCCCTAATACTACTCCTGCCTCGTCACATCCTTCCCCCAACTAGTGCACTCAACGACGTGGGCATATATGACACCTCGACCTACTTGTTAAGTACACAGGTCAGACACTAACGCGTTCATGAATTCAAATGTCTAATGCTGGAGCTGGCGAAAATTTATGTCTTTTGTGAAAAAAAGCAAACTGAAAGGCGCATTTTGCCTATGCGTAGACATTGGTAGTATCTCCATAAATGACTGACTGATAGATTACTAAATAATTTCAATTTCTAATGAAAACAGCTACTCATACACTCTATAACAATATAACTCTATAGCAGGTATTAAAAATCGTGGCAATTTTACCGAAAGAATATTCATAAATTATCCTTTCATTCCGAAGATTAACCGACTGTAGACCTCCCACTCATTAATCCTCCAAACCATTGCTAAATTTCCAACGCAGTAATATCTAATTTTGCAGCACCGTTCTATATTTTTTCCTTGTGCTCCACGAGTTATCTTCACCGCTATTCTCCTTCTATTATATTCATAATTTATTCCTTGAACTTCAAAGTATGTTTGGTTTACCTGTTGGATACATATAGTATGTTGATGCAGTGGTGCCCTAAACCGCCTTTCTATCATCAACTCTTCTGGATAGGATGTGCATAAAAGATAAATTACCCAGGAAATATAAATTCCCGAAAAAATATAAATTGTTTGAAGAGCTGAGTGATTCACCTTTCATTTATATCTTCATTCTATCAGAAAAAGCTCAATAGAGAAAGGTCAGCTTACACGCGAACGTGTAAAAGCGAGCCTATGTACCTTAATCCGTGTCCATTTATATACACACAGGGCTATTCCTTGCCCTTTACGCAGTAAATTTCCCAATCTGTTCCATTTCCTGGTCAGCCTTGCGAGTCTGTCCACAACAGGCGTCGAAGGAGAACCCCTTCGCCGGAGCACTCATCCATCTCCGCCCAAAGGAAACATCAATCACCCACAAGCAGCAGATCTAACCACCGCCCGACCACCGGCTTCTCTTCCCGCCGCAACCCGCCCCCCCACACCCTCCCGCCCCTTCCCTAGGGGCCACCGTGCTGAACAAGACACACCTGCACCAAGACATCCCACGCAGAGATCCTATCGCGTAGCCTTAAACTCTAATCGAGAATACTCTTATCGGAAATGGTGTCCAAAGAATATTGTCATCGCCATAAAGGAAAGGCAACGTCCTTATACTCTTTGAAGGCCTTCGCTGTCTTTAAATATATTTTAGATTCTTTCCTTGATTCCCGCCTCGTTGGTCATCCCTATGCGGACAACTATTTCGAACCCTATCACTTACGAGATGCTAACAGATCTGAAGTGACCTGAAGAGTCAAAATTTGACCTGACCCTGGAATGGATGTCGTTAGGTGTCCTATCGGCTAACATTGTCTGCGATAGGTCCATAAGTTTACATTTCCCAGCGACTTAATGCCCATTTTCATCATGAAATATTTTTTTTCGCTTCTTAATTTTCAGAACTCCTCTTCATTTTGTCCAAAATGATTACTGTTCTCCTCCCTCTTCTTCGCTCACCCCCCTTTCCCTCACCACTCGTTCTACCCTCCATCGCAGGCAAACAGTATCCCACTTACCTCTCAGTTTTCCCCACATCCACTCCATCTATGTTCTCCAAATCCCCCACCCCCCGCACAGAAGCTTCCACTCTCTCACATACATTCCCCTTTGGGACATGGCTTTGCTAGTTGCTGAAAATTTGTCTCCCGAACGTGAATTTTGAGGACGCGGTCGGGTTTGAAAATTTATGGAAATGTTTTAGGGACTTTTATAGCTTCCTCATAGCCATATTCTCCCATTCTGGGAGGCTATCACGACCAGAAAATTTATATCTGATCGGGAAACAAATGAATGATATACGACCGCTTTCAATTTAAAGTTTTGAGTCATTCCTTTTTTTTTTGGTTTCTCTTGATTTTATTACTCCTCCCCAATTCTAAAACAATTTGTATCCAGGGGATCATGTTACCATCCCTCGATTAAAAACAATTTTTTTCAAACTGACCGACTTTAAATATAAAAATAATTTTATATTTCTACGACCAGTTACGTTCTTCTTGCCCAAACGCCTATTCCCAAGTTCCATCCCGGTTCTGATGGCAAACCCCTCCGACGGCTTTTCTTGCGGCTGGCCCATCTCCTCGCTTCACTCCCTCTCCCCCACTTCAGTTTTTGCGACCTCCTCACTCATATCAGAAAAGCATCCATCTCTGCTCATCCTCATTCCCCAAAAACCAATGTTTCGGAACGCTACTCTCAATATCAAAGTCCTTACTAATATTTACTTTACTCTTCCCTTAAAGGAGCTTTTCAATTCTCTCGTCTTTGAAATTGGTTCTTTGGCAAGCTCTTTATATTTCCTTATTCATTTCATGCAAGGTTCTCTTTCATTCTTCTTTCCAAGTTTTGCAATCTTTTTCCAAAATCTTAAGGTATGAACATAACCTTTCGCATATCGTTCAAATGTACTTGCTAACCATACAACAGAATATACGTTCAGGTTAACTTATCTGTAAAGTATATTTAATAATGATTTAAAGTGACTGAAGGTACCCTTAAACAAAAATACTGCTAGGTACTTATTATTAGTTAATATTTAATATGCGATTTTATGGACAGGTCATACAAGGTATCGGGAAAAATTTACCTAATGCCTTAATCCCCCTTCCCCAGTGGACGGGTTAACAGTCACAATTAAGCATTAATCAAAACGTTATTTGTGTACAATCGACGAAGACTACCATCCACAAGCAGAAATTCTCGGCATCATAATAAAAAGTTCTACGTCTCCAAAGGAATGAAAATATGGACTTAAAATAGCTTGAGAGAAGGAGATACTTTGATAAATTAATGAATTAGATGCACCAGCTGACACGGTTAAATTATTAAGTACAAATAGTTTCTTCATTGAATTATTATTAAGCGAAAAAAAATAACTTGACTAGGTTAAGTGTCCAAAACATCACCTTCATTATTTATCAAGTTAGGATCGCTAAGAATTAAAATATCAAAATAAACCACATTGCATCTGCACTATTGCATAAAATATTTTACAAAAATCATGATTTCAGTAAAATTATCATTGAAAGTAAGAACAATCATAAATAAATAATATTTTTTGTATCTATACCAAGGTAATATCATTATACTATTTATTTTTAATATTGGAAAAAAATAAGATTACAAGAGATAATTTTTCCAGTATTAAATTTCCCAGAAATATGACTCTAACCTGCAATTAGGTTTCCAAGATTTTAATCGCTCTGGTATCCATATTCATTCAATATTAAAAACATTCACCTAAAAATATTATCAATTAGTTTGAAAATTCAAATCGAATTTGATCATTTTACACAATGCTTTATTCTCACTATTTTACAGAATTCAAATGAGAATTGATGAATGCTACATTTTCATTTGGAGGGCTTCCGATCGAGTGATCCTAAGATCGTACGGTAAATACAGGAACCTACAGAAGAATGGGAAGAAGTTTTAATTCGTTCCTTCATGACCATATTTCGTTGTTGAGATGGAGAAAAACAGTAGCATTGCCAATCGTTACGAGATGGAAGTCATCAAACGGACCTACTCTAATTAAGTGCGCCATTCTCCGTCGAAACTCCCTTATGGAACGAGAGCCCATCGCCCAAACAGTCGGAATTGCGGGTCCCATTTCCGCGAGGGGAATATAAAACCCCCACTGAGTTAAGACGGCGACTGACGCGAACGTAGACGAAGACCCGGATTGGCGAGCGTAAAAAAGGCGAACGTTTTTCAAGGAACCGCATTGGATGTAACCGTCTTGGGAATCTGTCAACCCATTTGGGCCCACTCCCCCCGATTATTCGATCCATTTTACCGTCTGTCGACTTCCTCCCTCTCCCTCCCTAATGCCTATCAATTTTTTCGCGAGCCCGTCAATTCCCCTTCCACCGCGCCATTTCTCTCCCTCCCTCCCCGCACACCTCTCCCTCTCTATCACCCCGACCCGACCCCAATCCAATCTCGACACCCAGGGTGCCCTTTCAAGCGCAATCGTTTTATCATTCGCGTGGCTTTTGCGAAGAATGGTTCCCGACTCACGTCGCTGCGACAGCCGTCGTCTTGCTTAACGAATTGGCCAACTCAACGGCTAAAAGTGGGTCCTGCCTGCACTCATATTTATCAGCATTCTCCGAAAAAAAGAGAGTTTCAGCAACTCTATCACTTTACCCAAGCCTCTAACGGAAATGGCACGACATGGAGCAAATTGTTTATTAGGAGACATATTTTCAAACCTTGTCCGTGAAAATTATTTTTAGCGCTTACCCTGCAAAAAGCGTGAATCATGCCGTTTAAAAAGCTTATTAGGATAGATAAAATTAAATTTGAACGATATTTTATCCTTGACCAAGAGCTGTATAAAAGGAATAATATCGTGCAATTTTACGTTTTGCAGACCTTTTTAAGTTCTATATGCAATGGGTTATTCCTTTGATATGAATGCCTTCCGCTACGCCTTGGTATTGCCCTCTTAAATGTTACAGTGGGGAAAATGTTGAGTGAAAGACAAGAAAGGGAAGAAGATAATAGAAATTTTGAACAAACAGAAAACAGAGAGTGTATCTCAGTAGAGGAGAAAATCACGTGATGTTTTCTGCTATTTAGTGCCACGCTTAGAATTCCAGTAGTGATTCCTAGGTAGGTTTTTTGGACCTATATATTTACTATGCCCAATAATACGCCGCTGTGTGCGTATTATATTATCATCATAAGAAAATTATATGACCAAAAGTAGAAGAATTTCTATCTAAATTGGTCACAAATTAATTGTGAAAAGGGAGGGCTACCGACGAATAAGATATTTGCCGTAAATATCTCGTCCTTGATTCTTGCACTTGATTTTTGAGGTCTCGCTCGCCTCTCAAGTTTCGTCACTTAAATGAGTTCGTCCAGATTGTAGCAAAGGTTGCCTAACGTAAGATACAATTCTGTAACAGAGCTGATACTTGGAAGATTCGATGAATTTAGGTCCGGTGCTTTCCCGGAGTATCGCGTGTAGAATTTCCTCTCGGGTCTACAATCAGACGAGTCTTTCCATTCTAGGCAATGTTTCGATTCTCGACTCGGACATCCCTTGTCCTGAAGAATTGTCATGTCCGAAACGTCGAGCGGAATAGAGACTTTCATCCGATGGAAGGCCCGAGAGGAATTTCTATATTTTATCGACATTCACGTGTGTCAGGTGATTGAAAATCGAGGATAGGCACGTTGATACACGTGTCGTGTGATCATTTAGTGTACTTAATGTGCTTAAAGGTAAATTGCATGCAATACGTTGTTTATAAGGTTGTATTGGCTTCAAATTGTATTTGGATTGAATGAATTTCACTTGGAATTATTGCTTTATAACTATTGAATATTAAATTGAGGTCATCGGGAAGCTATCTTTCTCATCTGGGACGGTTAGGTGAGTTTTCCCTCAACAAAATGGGGCAAAAAGTCTATCCAGACTACGCGGGCCTCGCTCTTCATTGTGCGCCTCCCTTTTACACAAGATATTTGAGAAAAATGGGATGGGACACCTCTGAGGAACGAAAGTGATTTCCCCCGTTTCACTTAGCAGGCAGCCGTGGCAGTCCCCTCTAACAACCTCCCCCCCCCACCCGCCGTAACTCCCCCCTCTCCGACCGATCCCTCCCATTCGAACACACGCGCGCACACACACACACACAGACACACACACTTAGCCACCACCCCCTGGGGGGAACTTCCCCCTCACTCTTCTCCCTCCATCTTCCCCCGCCCCGAATCCATTTCTGTCTGCTCACCACCAGCGTCCTCTGCCTCGAGGGAGAAAGGGAATGGTGACGCCACCTCAACGCGCGCGCCGTAAAAAAAAGTCGTCCATCAGAGTGACCCCTCTTAGCAACCGGAGAGATGTTCTCCGGCTTCCCTTTTTCCTCTTCCAACATTAAATTTCGAATGCCCCAATACTTACAAAAAGGACGGAAACCGGATCCGAAGAAAATAAATGATGCAGGCACTGAAAATGTTTACTTTTACAATAGTAACGCCCTTTACACGGAGTTTACTAGCGCTATTACAATAACAACTTGATATTAAACTATAACTTTATAGTATTTTCGGACCATATGTGTCATAATTATTAGATGTTTGAACGACTATGGCCTCTCCCAAGTTTTGAACATTCTATCATGGATACCACTGCGATTCTTAAAAACGAAAAGGACAATACATATGCTGTTATACGCCGACCTTTCTTGCAAGGAACGAGCTTGATCACGTCCTCTCCTATGCGGGACCCTCGGGCCATCATAGCCCTAGGAATAGAAAGGCAGGACTTTTGAAGCCAATAGCATTGGGTACCTTCTCTTATTAACTTGGTCATTGTAACGTGTGGACGAGGTTTGGAGATGGATCAGGATTTGGTCACCCATTGGCAGTGTCTAGCCAGGGGAACTTGTTCCGAACACCACTTCGGTAATAAGCGGAAGTATAACGCACGAAGCTGGCCGGGATATTTGCGGAGAGATACAGAAAGAATTTTTTTTCAGAAACCAGATATTTTATTGAATTAAAACTAAGAAGAGTGAGCTATTTGCTGCCGCGTGAACATTAAGAAAAAATTAAGAAAATTGATTATTTTGGCAGAATGACTCGAATACCGATATTAATTTCAACATCTTAGGGTCTCCAGTGAGGATGTGACAGTAAATTTGTGCTAAAGATAATTTAAGTGTAGAGTAGAATTTTTTGGGCCCGGAAGTATACTGCGATCTTTGATCTATAGAGCCACTCCATTGCCATATTACTACATAGCACACACTAAAGGAATTACAATGCTGGAATATCAACGTAACCACGATTTTCTACTTGTAAAAAGTACCTGCTGAAATGTATAGATGAGATTTTATATCTGACTGGCAAGATAAATCAGTCCGACGAAATAAAGTCTGTTGGCAAACGGGCAACGTAAAATAATATGTTGGACAAGAAGAAGTATCATTCATGAAATTCATTCCCATATGTTGCAGTTTCCATGCAACTGACAGTTGTAAAATATTTCCTCTATTTGAATGAATAAGACACCAACCCCTTTGAAGTACATTCGCTCCATAAATATCAAAAGTGCAAGTGATAGTATTTAATAAAATTGGCGTAAAGAACTAATATTTGTGTTTCCTTTACATCAAAATCTACTTAATACATTGCAAGCCGCCGCAAGGGCGTGTGGCGGGGGGTGTTAGGGCACCACCCGTAATTAAGAAAAAAGATGAAGAGAACAGAAAAGGCCTGTAGTGAATTATGACTTGCTTTGAGTTTTATTTTTTGTTAAAAACTTACGTCAACACCAACAGCCATCAATTCCATGAATAGTTGACGTAGATCCACACCATAACCTCATTCCGAATAATATGCTCACGCGTCCGCTTTTTCCCGTTTACTCAAATACAAATATTTCCTGCTTCCTACTCCACATTTTGGGTTTTCGCATGCGATACTTTCCGTTCGTTATTCTTTTCAAACCTTTCCGAAGATGTATTCGTCAGATTTTCTTAAATTGTGCGCGATTTTGCGTATTTTTTTTTCGGCGTATTCCGTTACCAATTTTTCCAAAGTTTGTCATAAAGCTTTGTTAGATTCCTAGAAATTCCAATAGCTCATGCTCTTCCCACTCCATATTTACATTATTTCCAATCTTTTATTTGCTTCCATGATAGTCACGCTCTCTTACTCATATAAGCAAAGCAATAGATTACGATAATACAGTATTATAGGAGTTTTACCATTTAGGGGTTGGCTCTGGTGAACCCTGAAACTTGTTACATGACGCTGTGGTCTTTTTCAGTGCGAAGAACTTCTAAGGAACAGCACTAAAACAATACGTATCGCTTTACGGTGAATGGTTCCTCGTCTCCTACTTGGTAGGTTCCTCCATTGTCTAAAATTTCCGTTAAATTCCTTCTTCTACCTCTATTTTCTAACATTCTCCCATATATCATGGCCTATTTTATTCCATTATCACTTCTTATCCATCCACATTTTGCCCGCCTAATATTTATTCCACTAACAAACCCCATCTGCCCCTGTCACACACAAACCTTATTCGTTAGCTTTCATCCCTTTCATTTTCTATCTCATTTTCCAAACATAATTCAAAATCTTCCATTTATATACACATTCCGTGCACAAATACCGGATTTTGGAACCGTGTAACGCAGGAATGTGTTTATCATCGCATTCCATTCGAACGCTCGTCTGGATGAGGTGTTTTCAAATATGGTAGCTAGCTAATGTTATGCTCCTTTAAAAATGTTTATTTCCCGGATTTTTATTCGTTCGCACCTGGCCGGACTCTCTGTGTGCAGTAGACCCAACTTAAGTCTAAAAATAAGCGCGATCTCGTATTTCGAATCACCAGACAGGATGGGATTCGTATAAACCCTCCGCATATGCCGAAGGTTAACAGAGTCTAGCGCTGAGTGCAACCCAGTGTTAATTAAGTTAAACCATATTAAGCACCAATCAACATATTCCATTATAACTGATATAAGCAGTTTAGAGAAAAATTTATTATAAGTAATAGTAGTCGGGTTGAAACTGCTGATAAATTTCCACATAAATTCCATCTGTGATGGGAGCGAGATTGAATGATGAAGGGTGTGAGGTTTTTTAACAAAAAAAACGGATCAAACAACTCCTATCAGGAGAGAAATTAAAAATGAGAATGGGAATAAGGGTGTAATGGACTTTGAAGCTTGGAGAAAATGCATTCCAGAAGGTTCACTTTCCAATGAATCGAAATTGTTTCGCGCAAGTGTGCGGCTTGAAAGCAATGGGGTTGCGAGGCAATTCTTCTTCCGAAATGTGTTTTTCCACCTTGTGGATTGCCATTTCCTAGAAGACCTTTTAGAGTCCTTCTCCCTACCACTCTCCCTTTCCCTTCGACTCCTCGTATCTACCTTCTCCTCTCCCCACCCCCTGATGTGATGTGATCGAGTGCTGGGGGTCTTATACCTGGAGCCATTCGGGAGTGTGGGTGGGTGGGGGGGTCACGTGGAGCGCTGGAAATGGAAGGCGAGAGTCTTCGTGACGTACGGCGCTATCGGACGGAAGTGGACCGTTTGTCCCCGAGCGAAGAAAGGCTGGGTGAGAAAGGACGCACCTGGAAATCCACGGCGACCCCGAAAGGTTACGCCGAAAGGCCGGCGAGAACGTGAGCAGCCCTTAACGGGTAATGAAACAAACCATCCACACCCCTCAAACTGCTTTTCACTCTCTCTCTCTCTCTCCCCTCCCCATTCCGGGATCCTCTTCAAATCCTCCTCTCCTCCTAGGGTCTATGATCACCCGGCCGAAATGGAATTCCAGAACCCCGACGGACACACATTACTATTAAATTCAAACGAAATCAACGTCTGGCTGGAACTGTTCGAGAATGAAAATTGGTTCTACCAATTACCGGTCCGGAATGACTTGAAATGTCAACGCCGTGACGTTTATTTCCCGCCAGATAGAATGGCTAATTCCCCATTATCCCCCCCCTCTTATGTCTTTAAGGCAACTTGGAATACGTTCTTCGTGCAAAGACTTTCGCTCAAATCCTGGAAGGAAATTTAAGTTCCTTGTGATTACGATTTCTCATTATCTATTTCTATTTGATATTCCTTCAACGTGCGACTTCTGAATTGAAGAACTCAGGGAAATGGATGCCTTAAAACAGGTGCATTATTGAAAGATATTATGTTTTCCTGGCGTAGCTCCTGAATTGACTCTTCCGGGGTCTTCCATCGGAATATGCTGTCTCCGCCGACGAATCAGAACTCTGAAGACGAGGAGAAGAGGTTTATCGATATGCCAAAAGAGAGTTGAAACTGGTGGAATACCAGCTGAGTTCATTCTGCACATAAATTAATTTTCGAACTTCTTCAGGATTCCGTATACTGAATAATTACCTAATAGCGATATGGAAAAAATATCTAAATATCTCTATACGTATCGAACAGCGCGTAAATTTATCTAGATACATCGTTGTTCAAAATTTATCAAGTTTAACGTAGCTCCTTTCATTAACTGAATTTGCAGATCATACAATTACGATATTACAGGCTAAGTGTTTTACAAAGACAGTTGCACGTTCCTAAGTGGCTAGATCTTGATTCATCAGTAGTAGTTATGCACTTTGTAGGTTGGATTTCTAAAAATTTCTTGTCTCACTCAATTGATTTCGCCCAAAATATTATTTTTTATTCCTTCCCCGCTTACCTGCATTTTCACGAAATCTTTCGGCATATCTCTGAGTATCTTCTTCATCCAGTCTTCCGCAATGTCCAACAAATTTCTTTTGCTCTTTCCCCCCTTCCATCTCCGATCTAAGTCTATCCTCATTCCTCAAAGACCCTGGGCAAGGACGATATAACCCTTTGCACTATATTAAGGCCTTAATCAATCTTTTGCTCCAGCGTTCCTCAAAGTCTCGGCCATCAATCCCCTCCCTTTCTTAACCGCTTAATTAATTAACGAAATTCTTCTCCTAATTGTGATGAGAAATTTTGGAGGAGATGCCTTAATAGGAAACGCATTTTTTCCTCCTGCGAAAATACCGAGGCATTCATTAAGTTTTAATGTTTAGGCCCGCAAGTGGCTACCAGTGGCTCTGGAGGGAAAAAATGTGTTCCTCGGGGAGGAGTGGGAGATTTTGTTTAATCGTCGATTTGGGATGAGAGTGGGCGGCTTGCCCGGGAAAAGCCACCCACAGAAGCTAATTTGCACCACATGTGATGATCGCTAATAAAACTTGGCTCAGCCTGTCACTTGATGAATTTTTTCCTTAATTGGAGGAAAAATGAATGACCACTAACGTTTCAGTGGTATGCACATAGAGTCCTAATTTTATTAGATTTTTTCGCCGCTGTCTCTGAAGTAAGGAGCGTAAGACACAAAGATTGAACGGTATTTTGTACGTTTTCAAAAATGCTTTTATTTGATTTGCTGTTTTAGAGGTTTATCGAATGATAACTGCGCAAACGCGGAGAATTTAACTTTTAAATCCAAAGAGATAGATGACAAAAAAAAATGCGTCACGCTATTGGAAGGGAGACTTAGATAGTGTGATGATTTACGCCATGGCGGTGGCCCTTACTGGAGGTATTAAGAACATGAAGGTTTAGACGATTAGTTATAAGGGGAGGCGTCTGACAGCTGAGGTCATTGGTGCCATTAGGAATAGGTGATTAGTTTAGTAGATCAACAGATGCAGGATTTTCAGGGAAAAGAGGAGGAGTAGAAAACAATCCGGCGTCGGCAGAGTCCTAATACCAACGAAACACGCCAAGGGTCACACAGTTTCACGTCCCATTCGACGGACGGCGCGCTCCTTTGGAGGTGCTCTCGACATGTTTTTTAATTAGGGATTGCGTTACCACTTAAAATTTCACCCACTGTGTCCAACGTCTATCTTCACCGTTAGAATGTCCATGATATAAATCATAATACCGAGTTAGTTCAACACAGAAATGAGGTTTACCTGTTTTTATTTCTTCAATATTTCCATTGCCATCTCATACAGTGAGATATACCTTTTTTTTTAATTCTAGGGGCATGTAGTCTATTGACTTCCTTTCCCAGGGGGCAGAATTCTTAAATTCAGAATTAGGATTCGGAAAGAAAAGAAGCCTTTATTGTATTGACGTTATTTTACGGGGTTAACAAGTTAATTTGAAGACATCAATCCAAAACGGTACCCTAAATCATGAGGGTACAATTCGCCAAAAAGTAATCCTCGAATATTCAAAATTAACAATATCCTGAATATTTATTTTAGTCGGCTGCTCACTAGGCGAGCTTGTCCACTTAAAATATGTTGCCCTTATCAAAGTTTGGAAAATATCGTTTTTATCAAGAGCAATGATTTGTTTTATTTTCCCTGAAAATATTTGTACTCAAAATGATGATAAATTATATTTAACCAACTTTTTTCAGACTTTTGATTTAGTGATTTACGTAGTGATGAAAAATAGCTTTCAAGAATACCCTTCCGTCGGTATCTGTTAAAAAGCCAGAAACGTTTCAGCAATAAAAATTCAAGCAAAATTTAATGTTCAGCCTATTTTGATCATCAAAGAGAAAAAAAGAAATGACTAAACCCTAAAAAATATTTAAAAACGCCATTCATTACATTCGAGTAGTACGTAAGCTTTATCATCAGTTTCCTCTACATTATCATTGTAGGTTACACATTTTTCTCATCTCTCTGGATTTCCCAGTAATCACTGATTTCCTCAATGAAAAAAAGAACTGTGCAAGCGTTTAATTTTAGGTCGTAATTAACAATGCATGAAAACGTTACCATGTGAAACATGAAAACTTTTAAATATGTAGAACTTTTCCAAAGTTAATACGTATATAGGTTGATACAGGCACACATACCCCCACAAAATCAATTCCATATACATTCAGGAGAAGATCAAAGAGTTAAATCTAGTGAATACATAACACGAATTTGATTTACTGCATCATATATTACGAATCAACGGAGCTCTTTGAGCAATGTGCAATCTAATTCCTACTGATTGAAACAGCCTTCCTGCTAAACAAGCAGATAAATAGTTATCATCGCTGACCATGGTCCCAAAGGACAAATATTCATTTTATCCCATCATTTCCATAGTAATTTCCGATTCCTCTAATCCAAATTACAAGTAAATATGACCTCTGACCTGAAGGACCATCTCATGCATTCAATAGTTTCCTGTGTTTAAGTTAAAATTTCAATGTGTACAGTTCATTTCATGGGATAGTGTTTGGATACATGTTGGGGCTTCAATTAAATGTAAAGGATTATCGTTATTATAGCAACTGTAATTATTTCGGGGTTTTATTCCACAATATCAGCCCAATGGATTTTTGCGGATGAATATAGCGGAAAATGTTAATAATTCATAAAAGGATAATTGCATATAGGTACATAGTGATATATCATGTTAACGTTTAAAAATATTCCATAAATCTAACTAACATGCGTTTTATATAGTTTTTTTCTCTCTAAAAATGTTTTCAGAGTTATTTTCAATCACTGAGGCAATAATTTTGTATTGTATAACTAGATTCATTAGGCATTATCACGCAACGCAGAGAGAGTTAAAACTAGTTTTTTTTAAGAGAATAATTTTTGTGTTTTTATTTTTAGGTTTCGTAACAGTCACAATATCCCAATTAATAGAAGAAAAAGCATTAATTTTGGACCCAAATAATACGGAAAAAATGTCCTAAAAAGAAAAATAAAATTTTTATTACTTGTACATCCAAAACGGAAAACACGAATCTTTTCATACACTGTAGAGTATACTGTACGAAAAATATCACAAAAATGAAATAAAATTCATCATTCACGACTGGAAATAAACGGAAAATTCAATCTACTACAAAAACTTAGCATCTTTTGAAAAAATTATCTCATTAAATCTTTCTAAATTCAAAAGTTCTAAATGCAGAATAGCATGCTGGTGATATTATATATTTTTAGGCAAAGCATGTGAAACTTTATACGTCAAATTTTAATTATGGAAACATTATGGTTTTAATAATCCAAGATATATTGTTGACAGGATTTGAAAATGTGAATTTACCGAAAATATTCCAAAGTATCTCAGTAGCGATAATTACGCTAGAGCCAAAGGCTTATTAGTAACTATGCCTTTTTCTAAACGTTCTTCTTCAATACGCTTATTTCTTGATTTTATGGTAAATATTAGTGAGGACGAAATATTTATTCATGTTACTATTTGAATTAGGGTCGCGGTAGTCCAGTGGATAGAGCGTTGGACTGCTGACCGGAGGGTCCCGGGTTCGATTCCCGGGCAAGGCACTCTGGGCACCTGCAGCTCCACCCAAGCTTAAGTAATTTTTCGGGTACCAGGTCTTCCTGGGAAACCATAACCGGCACAGGGAAAGGAACTGGCCCCCCTACCCTGATGTGTGAATTTTCACACGCCGTATTAGTACTGGGTGATCTCTACCATCACCTGCTAAACCGACCTTCGGGTTGATTACTATGTTTATGGTTTATTTGAATTGGTCGACAATTAACATATTAAATAATCATTTAGAGATAGAGTTTTACATGATAACTTTAAAATTTCACACCAGGAAAGCAGTGTTCGTCAAGTGCCACCGTGTCGGGTGGCCCGGTGTCGGGTGGGTAATGCACTCGCCTGTTAACCCAAAAAGTGAAGGTTCGTGTCCCGGTTCGAGAATTTCCATGCATTAAAAGTCAATGAATAGTTCGGCTCCTTGAATGTATGATGACAAGCCTAGAGCTGAGTGGGCTTTCATGGGGGGTCAACTAGCCAGTGGAGACGTCCAAAAACTGATGAAATTTGGGAACTATAAAAAATGTCAGCAAAGCACACCCGAATTACGCTAAATTAAGGATCAATTTGCTCTGGAATAATCATGACATGAAATAAGAATTTCTTATTTTGAAGAGAATTATCATATTTAGCATCTAAATTACACCCCACGCAAAAACTCCAATAATGACCAAAATTCAAACGAGAAATCAACAACATGAGGATGATGGTAGCATGTCAAAAAGGTTCAGCTAGGTCACGTATCAGTACGGTCACAGTCACGAAGACCCTTTGCAACCACTGAAGCCTGCGAAAGAGGAACTGCAACTGGTTCCAAGGCAGATACATGACGGAGTGATCGCGCTTCAGACGAAAAGCGCCGATCGCTAATCGCTCCTTGGAGTCGCGCCTCTGAGGTGGGACTCGATGATTAACGAGCGTCCTTCTTTCCTTCCTCTATTGCGGACTGCCCCCATAGAGGCCCTTCCACCTCACCGCAGACCGCCTCTTCCAATCATCGATTAGCACCTGAAGGAGAGTGCTTTCTCACCCTGAAGAAGGGCGCTCTCGAAAGTAGGTAGTATCCCCTCTCATTGGCGGGCGGAAAGTAGGTGCCCCATTTGACCGTAGAACGTAACTGCTCCGGAACCATTATCCCTTTTCCTCAGCTCAAAGGGCAGGAAGGGTGAATCGGAGTACTCTGACGGAGAGTAATAGGCAGTCATCACTAATTGATGACATAGGTATAATGCTGAAGAGAGAAATAGTCGCTTTTAGTCTCATACGCATACCCACTCCCATAGGACGGATGGTTAATCGCAAAGAGAGTTCGAGGTTTGGGAGGGGGGAGGTATACTGGGGAAGTGACCGGAGCAAAGTGTATGACCTAAGGCGAATTTCAATTGTATCTATCGATAATGATGGTCGATAAATGTCACGACGTGGATGCAAAAAAATCACGCGCAAGCTGTTAATTAATAACTGTGTACGTTTAATACATAAAGATATTTAATAGCAACCTGATGGTTGGAGAAGCGACTGGGACAAATTATACCTTACGCGAATTTCAATTGGATCTATCGGTAATAGAAGTGAATTGAAAAGGAATATGACTCATGGATACGAAAAAATCGCAGGGAAACGCTGCTAATTAATATTTCTATATCTCGTACCACAATGTAACAATTTTATAGGGTACAAATCATTCGCCTTCACTGGGATTCATATCCAGCCGAGACTAAAGCAATCAGCCGAACATCAAGGGATCCGGGTTCGAATCCCGTTCACGGCGAATGATTTTTAAACTCTGAAATTGTTGCATTTTAATGAACATCTAGCGAATGACTCCGTTGAAAATTACTGTCATGGAATCTCCCGCAGTTCCTTGGAATTTATCTCTATATACGTTTGATAGCATCTAATTTATCTTCATTAGATGCAGATTTTAATGTAGACTTTGTGTGGAATGGGATAGAATATACAGTTTAGAAAGTAATTTATGACTAGAAAGTCATGATATCGTAAAATTCCGAAAAAAGCGATTACACTGCTAGGTGATAAATGTTCTGGATTTTAAAATTCTTGCCGAATAATATAGTCCAAAATAGGAGAGTATTCAATGGAACTAAGTCCCCATGAGATATATTTTAGCCCAAGTACTGTTAACGCATGAGCCATATGTTCGATGCAGTAAAATGAGTTCAGTGAACAAGGACGTCCAGAATTTCTCCAAAGGGTGCTCAGGTAAAAGTAATTGCCATCGGGTAGAGATGTTTTCTGAAGATGAATTTAAAATAAATTTATTGTTAATTTGCCTAAAAAAATTAATACAATCAAAAAATACTACGAATATTTACGAAGCTGAAAATATTTACGACAAATGGCTTTCATAGTGAATACTTGCAATAATTACTGGAACTTTCACCAAAATTTAACCGTCACACGAAACTCTTAATTTCGTAGATACTGTGAAACAAAATGTCTTCCGAATTTCGCCATAGTGCACATAATCACCGAAACTACCGCCAGTTTTCAGCATCTCGTTCGGTTAAATATTCCCAAGAGAATAATTATTCGTGGCAATGGGAGTGAAAACATATGAAGAGAAAGAAAAATAGATATATTATTTTTAATAACACAGTTTATCATTAATTAGGTAGCTATATATATATATATATATATATATATATATATATACGCACACATATATACATATATATTTGGCCGCGGGAATCATGTAACCGGCCAATGAAAGAAAATCTAAAATACGAATTCCTAGAAAGATGTCACATACATTGAATATTGCTGATCTTGAATGTTTAAGTACTTGATGAATGAAAACAATATTCGCTTTAGTTTAATTTTCCTCAAATGTTTTGTCAGAGAAAATTAGGGAAAGGCATTCTCATAATTAACCAGAATTTTGGAGAGCATGATTAAAAAACTTGACCCGTCGAAGCGATAAAATACCCTAATACAAACCCTTATTACCGCTCCTTTTTGGACTAGCCACTGTCAAATAAGTCTCATATTAGATTAATAAAGTAAACTTACTCTCTCTTATCAACTTCTTCCTTACCACCCTGCCCTTCTTACGCCTGCAATGTGCTCAAATATTGATGAAATTAATTTCCCGTTTGGCAATGAAATTGCAGATAAATTTATTCCCCTAGTAAAGAGCGAAGTAATTATCACAATGAGTTTCTTGGAGAGACAACAGAAAGTATTTTAAAGCAATTTTCAATTCGAGAATAATTAAATACCCAGGGTTGAAAAAACTCCAAAATTTATATTTATCATCGGCGACGGATTTTATTCGCGCTCCCCCTATTATCACTCTGAAGATGAACACGTCACACTCCACCTTGCATCAAAGTTCGAAAACTAGAGACGACGACCGTTCTTTCTAACTTAATATATATATTTTTTTTAACGGCGTATAACTTTGGAGCTTCCTTGGACCGTGCATCAGACCTGTTAATTGCTTCGCTTGAATTAATCGTCTTTTGGGGAAAGTCGACGGGTGGCGGATAAGGGGTCGGAAGGGTAGGGAGGACTAGAAGGGATGGAAAAAATACATTCCCTTTGGGAGAACACGCCTGACATTCCCGCCATCTGCCGCGGATTGGTGGAAAAAGGGGGGAGGATTTGTGGGGAGGATGGAAGAGAGGGTGGATAGAATGTGGAGACGGCTTTATTATTAGGACGAGGGGGGAATCAGCCCGCAAAAGCAGCCGTGTTTCATGATGCGATACACCGACTGCGACGTGCGATATTTATGGCGTATCGAAGTGCGATTTCGAGAGCCTATGTCAGCGATTTGCAAGATTACGTTCGAAAACAGCGTTACCAGCTTTTAAGCAAATTAAATTCCAGTTATCTGAATTTTCAAGCGGTTTGCCTTGACCTCCCCTTCCGTGTTCTATGCCAGTACCTGATAACTTACTGCATTATTTAGTATCATGGTTTTAACTTCCTCCTGAAAATTAAACGTGAATTAAAAATATAATGAACGCGCTCGAACGGACGAATAACAGAAAAATTTCGCCTCTCCCACTCAATTAAAATTTAAAAATTGAAAAATCGCCTTATTCCAAAAAAATTCAACATGGTTAATAGGAAAAATAAAAATGACGCAAGAACATCAATTCATTCCTAAAAGAAACTGCAAAAACATCCGAAACAATATTTTTAGCGGAATCAACAATTTGGTATACAGATAAATACGAGAATAGTTCAGTGAAATACCATTCGAGTGGACCGAGATCCCAGTCTAGCAGGCGAATGAATTTTTAAAGTATTAAATTATCGCATATCATTAATTTTAGGTGACGTGAAATATTTCTCCTCATTTTGAGTCGACATGGGAAATTATTATGTCAATTCCTTAGAGTTTCCATTTTTTTTCCTCGACAGTCATATCATGTGGCACCTTAGTCCACCACCTATCAGTCTCCTGCATCACCCTCGGTTCCGATTGGTTAGGCGTCGGTGGATAGCTGCAGTGCGGTAATGGCTTTGGAGGGAGACTGCTAAGGTCGTCTGCTCCATTTACGGTGGCAATAATTGAAAGGTACGAGACTCGACGATTAAGCAGGAGCAAGGCACATGATTGAAAAGCGGTGTGTCCGCGAGTTGGCTCTCCAGTCTCTACCAGATGCCCTTTCAAAGTCATCGGTTTAACGACCTATCCACTCCTCACTGCCTTGCGACGAGAACGTTTCAAATGGTGTCTTCCTCCCCCGACGGATAGCGAATCCAGGTCTACGACAGTGGATGTCGGCAGCCTATGTGGCCACCCACACGGGACGTCCAATCTACGAAAATGCAATGAGGCGATTCAGCTATGTTACGACCGAATCTACGCCGAAACGATTGCGGGTAAACTCTGTCCACGCTGAGAGGAAATGAGACGATGATTCCATAACCTGAATCAACGGCTGACCTGAGACATTTTACGTGATTGCAATTGATGATACATGGAATGACTGGTGGTCAAATTTGAGCTGGTTCATATCTTGAACGCTTAATTTAACAACGCTTGGTTTGTTGCGATAATCGTGAAAGAACTGTGATGCCATTCATAATAATAAGTAAATTATACGCACCCTACGAATGCCACAAAAATATTGCCTGTTTTTATCCAATATGCTATCGAAAATTGAATTATTGTAAAGAAACGTGTACCTCATTTTAGCAAAAATACGTGAAATCAATCATCTACCAATAACTACGTCACTGTGTCTGATATGGTGCTATTAATGATGATTATATGTTATGATTTGTCACACGCTGGCGTTGACAAAATACTTTAAAGTAATTAGAATTATTTTGATACTCAATTAAGAAAAATTACTATGCTCCATTTTTTCCTTTCGGGAATTGAAAGCCAAATTGATGCCTTCACTTTTTCCTGTATGCCTAGTTTTTCATTAGCAATGCACACAAGATTTTACTAAAATACATGTGAGATTAAATCGGATCTTAATATTACTAAAGCATACTAACATATAGTGAAAATAAAACTATAGGTTTGCCCTGGCAGAAAACCAATAGTGTAATAACATTTATCTACATTTCAGTCAGTGTTTAGAAAACCGACTAAAATGTTCACTTAGGTCTTTACTACCATAATTGTTTTCCTTCAACAGGAGAGTGTGTGGAAGTAAACATACTCGTACACCAAGTGGGCTCAGTTCTTGCTATCCACCCTTAAGTTGAAGTGTGTGGTAGGAAGTACCCGGAGGAAGCTATTTAAAATAGTGAACGTAGGTCGAGAGGACCAAGGAACAACGACGGCAGTCTTTTTATGGGAAATAAATATTCAGGTGACAAATTACCTTTGCCATGTAACCGTTCTAGGGTGTGTGCGACGACCGTTGCCTCCAGACTCGGAGTTAGGGGCGGGAAACCCCGGGAGGTTTCCAGAAACGAGGGCGCGGAGGAAGTCACCCTCCACCCCACCGCGTAGGGGTTAAAGGCTTGGCGACAGGAAGGGGAAGCCGAGAGGCGTGGTCGGGAAAGGGCCGGGGGAACCCCGCTGAAAGGACGGTAATCCCACTCGAACCACCCCACCGTGGGTCCTCTTCCCCATCTCTCCTCTCTCCCTTCCACTCGGGACGTTGGGAGGCCCACTTGAGCGTGTTTTGATGAGGGGGCGCCAGGTGGCGCTGTGGCTATTGCTCAGCGACGACGGGAAAAGGGGGGAGGGTGGGAGGGAGAGAGGGAGGAGGCGCCAAGGAGGTGGGAGGACGGAATTCATCTCTCAACTCACCCCTTCGAAAAGGGGGAACGCAGCTATCGGCGTTCACATTCGGGGACTCGGCACATACGTACGGAATGATTCTGGGAGATTCGGCATTTGCGAGGTCTCGAGATTCATCTTGGAGGGAAGGTACTTCAGAGGAGGATGACGAGAAAGGTCTAGGTGAGACAATCACGAGCAGGATGGGGAAAACTAATTGGACACATTTTGCGGCACAATAGTTTACCGAAAACCGTATAGGGAGGATCCGTGAAAGGGAATCTGAGCGGATGAAGCCAACGGCTGAATGACGCGATGCTAGTGACGTATGACGTCAACGCCAGGAACTATGTGCGAATGATGAGAATGTCAGATAGCAGGACAGTTTGAAGGGTTGCCATATTCCAACCATATGGATGTACTATGATAATGATGAAGACGAATAATATACTGATTGAGAGATTACGTAGTTAATCGAAAATCAGTAAAAATACGTGCTTCATGGTAGTCAGGGAGATTAAAATGGGAAGCCTTCATCAACGAGGGGACGAGGAATGACTAATATGTTTAAAAAATGTCAAGGGAGACAATTAAAAGATGATATTATAGTACATTCCACATACTCGTTATGAAACCGTAAATTCGACCCCTGAGGATCTAAAAATAAATTAACTTGCGAATCATTTAAATGCTTTGTATTTCGGGTATGAATCGCTATTAAAAATATGATAATGGCTCAATTTATTCATCTATATATTTGTATATGTATTTATTTATATAAACTTGATTTTGCTTTTCTAAGGCTGCCTGAAAAAATCACAAACTCCTCACAGCCAAAAATAAATGGCTAACCATACCATCCAACCATCCAAACCATCTATGAGATGGCTGTCCATACCATACCGTTCAAACCATCTATGAGATGGCTGTCACACAATCGATGAGATATAGAACTAATACCATTTGATGAAAAAATTATCACAATGAAAAGGCACTTCTTTAGTCAAATTTTGAAATTCATCTACTTATTTCTGAGCACAAGGAGATTCATTTGCCGAAGTGAATTTTGAGAGTAGGTTTCGTTATAATATCAAGAAATAGTGCTTTCTGATAGTTCTTTCATTAGTGATCATGAATATACCTCGTAACACCACAATTATTTACGAATGACACTTCTCAGTTCTTTCAACGGAGTGTTACATCTAAAATGAAATTTTTACCCAGCATATTAAGTAAAAAGAGCTTTAGTGGGAAAATGACCCATTCCACATTGTGTTATTTCCCCCGAAAGTCAAGTAGAGAAAATGATCTCTTTCGCGTCAGAAATTCCATCATTTAACTGAATAACTTCAGTATTTAATTTCTCTATCCACCTTTTACCATAGTTATGTTACCTTCCTTTTATCAACGAATTGAATAGCATTTCTTTAAATCTGTTTGCAAAGTATCGTATTGTCTTTTTTGTTGCCACACAAAAGGTAACTCTAAAAAGTAAGCCAAAAAAATGAATCCCACAAGTAAGCAAAGAGCAAAGTGTGCATTTCGTTATATATCAAACCAAAGAAGCGCTTCTGTTTGTTTTGGAAGAAATATCACAGTGAAACAGCCACGATAACTCCAAGGAAACGGATTCTGTCTTTTGTGGGCGATTCACATGTAATATTTCTTTCTGTTGATTTGTGTAGATAATTTTATGATCTAACACTTAACGTTCAGAATTTCCAAAAATCCAAACTTCCCGTTGTAATAACCAATACTGTTTTAGAGAGCATTATATTATAGATTAAATTTATGATTAAAAAAAACAACTTCTACAATAATGGTTTATAATTCATGTAAATTATTTTATTTAAAAGCAACATCGGGAGGCATTACCCCAGAAACAAGTTTTCTCTTTGCCATTTACCCTCTTTTTAGCAATATTCGAAAGACAAAAGTCTTATTCAACGCTTAACTCAGAGATGTTGGGGAAAGGTACAAATAACTGCCATGACTGTTCAACTATATCTTAAACAGTATCAATATTTTCAGCACTTAATACTTCAGTGTAATCCTACCCTCTTGCAAATATCTAAAAAAATTTAATGTAGGACAAAATGGGACCTTTAAACCTAAAAATGTCCCACCTTTGCGTACTGATTTAACTCATTCGCTCCCGCAACTAATAATTATAATTTGAAAGGGAATATGCAAACTTTACTAATGGGATGGTGCGATTTAATCAGCTTTTCATTGTAGTAACAAAATCATAGACACTCATGTAAACACCAATGGAACAAATGACTATTCATATAGGTGCACTAGTTAAAATGTTTTTCGCACATAATGATTTTTCCTATATCCCAACTTGCATCGAAAAATCACATTATAACCTATTAATTCTTCCGTGAATTGATATGGAATTTTCGTGTCCTCCCAGATTTATTCCCCGTAAGGCCATTTTATGGGAGGACAGTTCCGCCGATATTAAGGCTAACGTCTTAACGTCATGAGCGATCCAAAGACGCCTAATTCACTCTTCTGACCTGAAGATTGCAACGCGCGCGAAATTCTCGTCACAGAGAATGGGGCCGACGTGGTGGAAATCTAGGAAGACACGAAGCTCTCATGTAAGGTCCTACGTTTAAATAAACCGACTACCCAAGTAAAAGGCTGGGAAACGACTACAAAACAATGTTTACCCATAATAAAAGGTTAGGCTTCCATAGGAATTCAATCGGACGCCTATTTTCTTTTCCTTTCTGAATGAAAACGTCACGATGTAAATTACTAAGACTAATATATACAAAATTTTGAACTTTTGATTCAATTCAACACAAAGTTTAGCATTTAGGATAAACTGTTCGAGGAAACTTTATTCCCATCCAAGTTATAGCTTTGGATCCGTTTGTAGGTAAGACTATCTCAGTGTTCATGAACGTTTTCAAGGTTTGACGTGTCTCCGCAGAACTACTCGAAGGAAAATACCGCACGGAGAGGAAACATATTTTCTCGCCGGAGTTATTTAACGACTCGATAATAAAGCGATGCAGCGGCTGCGCTCGCTTCATTCAACATCCAAACACGACCAACTACGACACCATATCCAAGATCCCTCACTCGTTATGCAGTTCCTAATACGGAGCCGACCAAGTTTCCCGAACTCATAACTAAAACGACTTCCCGAGGAAACGCTCTCGCCAGTTTCCTCCAATTTAGAAGCTCTGGCGCGAGTTCATTAATTCCCGCGAGTGATAAAATATTCGAAGGTACCCACTGACTACTTCGACCGATGCGTCGTTACCTGGACGCATTATCAAATTAAGCGAGTGAATTCCACCGGCAAGGCCTCAAGCACGCGAGTCTCGTGATTTCCTTTGGCAGCCTCAAGGGCCTCCGCAAGTTGAAATTAATTTAAGAGTTACGGGAGCGGTTTATCAAGGGGCCCCATTCCCTTAGACCCTCGACGTGATTTACTACTGCAAAATCAACAACACCCCAAGTGCACAAAATTAAACGAACTGTCTAGAGCATAATTGAGTCGGCGATTGTTAATGCTGCGGTCTATGAGCTAAAAAAAACAAATGGAACGTGCTCATGTCAAATCGATCAACGGTCAATCACTGGCAAATGTTAATATTTTTACCTAGACTACTGGCAAAAATGACGCATAAAGCTCCAGTGCAGCGTATGGGCGTTTTAAATCAAATTTCGCGCGAAAAGGAAAAAAAAGATTGTTTTAGAATATAAAAATCTTTCGAAGCGTAAAAATCATTCACCTTGGCCGGGCTCCCAGCAATTTTGTTGCATTATAATTCGTATTAGCAGACGATTCCGTCAAAAGTTACTGTTGCGGCATCTTCTACAGTTCCTTTGAAGATCCTTTTAGATTATTTCCCTTGAATTTCGGGTATTATTGTTTTGCAGGTGTGAAAAGTCTCCATAAAAATCAATACGAGGAACGAAGACGACTGAGAGGTATTGGAAAACTCTAACGACGCCTATAGAGCTAATGGTACCATTTCAAATCTCAACTACTTGATATGAAAAAAAACCTGATTGCTTGCAAAATCAACTTCCAGCTATACTTTTTTATGCGAATTTATCGATCATTACTTTAAATCTGAGTCACTAGATTTTTTAACCATCGAACAATTAAATGAGTAAAACTTCCCAATTTATGTGGACCGTGTATTTTTTATTTTAATTCCGCCTTAACATAACTCTATCGTTACTTTTTAATTGGTGGCTCTCATTTCACATGCGCCGAGTTAAAGCACACTGTAAACCTAAAAAAATCAGCAATCTTCAATAAACCATCCATTTGCAAAATTGAATTAAGAAATCGCGATCTTCGGGGTAACAGGAGGGTTTCCTAACACATCTACATCAAGTTGGTTGATGCAAAAATTAGATATACGAAAATTGTTCTTTTTTAACCTTGCCTGAGTTTAATATATATTTTATCCAATTTTTTGGAATAATAATACTCCAATCAACTTATAATCACCCACGAAATAAAACCAAATCAAATTTTCAACGGTCGCGTTTCTCCGTGATGATCACGAGCACCAGGAATAATAAACCTTCAAGTTGGGAGTACAACAACATATATCGTGAAATCAATTCAAAATAAAATCTAAATAAATTTGACATTGTCTTTTAAACCAAGGCACATTATTGGGATAAGAAACCGTAATGCCTCCAAAATTACATTCATTTCATTTTTTATATTTAAATAAATAATTTAAAAAACAACCGAAGAGCAAAAGGAAAAAAATTGTGTTCATCTCGGCGTAGTAAGCGAAAAAAAAGAAATATATTGATACATTATAAAACTCTGAAGATACTCACAATATCCATATTTTTTAATTTAATTTGACAAAAATTTAGATTAGCGAGGCCGAGTTCCCCTGTTAATATTGCTATTTTGTAGGAGCAGTTTACATTTACAATCATGCGTAATTTACTTCCCTCCCGTAAAGAGTAAATTTAAACATTCAATTAAGACATGGATGCAAGTCTTAAGCATAAAAATTAACTAATACCTCGGCGTTTAAATGGACAAAATTACCACTCTATTTATTGGGGAGAGATCTTCGCTCTCTTCGAATCAGCTGACTGTTCGTCCCGAGCGCCCGTTCGCTCGCTGTTCACTACACCCTTGCAACAAGTAACCCGCATACCCTCTCTCCGACTCTCTGTCTCCCGACGGGGGTGGGTCGCCCGACCTTCTGCTCCGGCCCAAAATCTACGAGCGATTTGTGCAGGCACGCGCACGTCAAACGGGTATGATGGAAGGCGTGGTGGGACGTCACTTCTGCATTTGCATCTGCTGCGCCGCACCCTGCAAGCCACCGATTAAGACATGTAGCAGGGCGTGGTATACCCTATATACAACACTTCCGATTGATCTGGGAGGTAGTAGCAGATCTGGCAATTGGTCTGGGAGCTGGTGGAGACGTGACAGAACCCAAGAGATGGGAGTAAAAACTTGGACGAACCGATATGCGGCTTCGGAGTGCTCGTGACATCTGACGAGGGCGGGAATGGGAGAATTGAAGGCGGGGAAGGGTGCGGGATATTCGGGGGAGAGAGAGGAGGAAATTCAACACGTATCGTCGGGACCCTTTCAGAAGAACGAATAGTTCGAGGCAAGCACTTAGTCGTGGCTTGCGAACTATATCTTCACGTACAAACTGGTAAACCCAAACTCGGAACACGTACGTAGTTCTGTACGTCGGATTCACCCTTACCACTGCCGTTTCCATAAAACCTAGATGGATCGACGAAAAATGAAGCATTAGGAACTATAAAGTATTTTTGGCGAATTTATTTTAAATATTTTAGGGGGGGAATTTTATCACTTGAAATAATATTTGACGGAATTGTCCAAAACTGGTTGAGTGTCAACAAGAAAAATTACATTTAACAAAATCACGAATTCAAAATTTATTGGCGGTAGATATGCTAAAGAGTTAGCCAATGATACGGAGAAAAAGAATATGCAATTAATTTATGCAAGAAAAGTTCCAGTTCGGATTTTGGCGTAATTAAAAAAAATTAGTCCGGATATTATCATGACACCGACTTCGATTCGCGAAAAACATCAAGTGACAATCGAAATTATCCATTATCTTTACAAATTATGCCCAGTAACGTAATACCTCATTCTCGAAACTCACTGCCACATGTACTCATAACGAAAATAATAAAAAAATTCTGAGGTCATTAGAAATACCGGTTTGATACAAATAATTTAGTGCAGGAATGAGCACAATCGACATCTGGAATGAAATTGTTCACGTCCGTTTGCGAAATTCTCTTTTCCAAACTATCCATTCGTAGACATTCACGAGTTTCTCTCCTTCCCGATCTTCACACCGCCGTAACCCAAACCACTCTTCGCTGAACTGCGAATAAAAACTTCAAATTTCTGCTCCACTTGGCTCACACTACAACTATCTCGCTAAAGGCTCTCCGTTTTCCACTCGCCACCTATACCGATTGCACTCATTAACTGCTCACACTCATATTATGCAAATGCCACGTGGAGGAAGGAACTAATTAGCAGACTAGAGTCCGGCTTCCCGGAAACGGACGATATATTATTTATAATATGCAGATCCGAGAAGCATCCCATTAATAATTTAATCAACAATTTCCAGCACAAAATTTGTGAAAACAGTGGAAGACGAATCGTTTATCCTTTCACTGAATATTTGCGCTCGGAGATGAGAAAATGTTACGCGATTATGAAACGCGCTTGGGAGTGACGGTGTAGGCGTCTCCGGCGAGGCGAGAGGCAGGTTGTCAGGACGGAAAAGCGAAAATCCGCGGCAGCTGGTAAAAGGTACGGGTGGGTTGGTGAGGGGTAAGGTGGGCCGGAGGGATGGGATGGTCAGGGGATGGGGAGCGAGCCTCTTCCCGAATGCGGGAGGAGGGGAAGCCGTGGCGAGGGTGGGACGGATGTCCTCCGCGTACTTGCTACGAAGGGAAAGCGAAAAGCTCGAGCTGCATTTAGCGAATGTTCACAAATTCCGTCACACCCTAAAGGGAAAGGAGGGTTTGCTAAAGTATCTCGCGGGGGACGAGAGTGGTATTCCACATTTGCACGTATCTGTAAGAGTGTTAAACCAAGCGAGCTTTGCAGAGGCGTGTGGCATGCCTTTCTCAGAATTCATGTTCGGATGCCCGTCGTGAAAATATAATGGAAAAAGTCTGAAAAAGTGACCTTTTGCTTTCTTTCCCCCATTATTTTTCTAGTATTTTATTCTAGCATTGTTGTGATTGGAAATCGTGCGGAGTTAAAATAAATTCTTGAATCAACAGTTGATTCCGTTATTTTCATTTTAATCTGCTCTAGGACGTGTCAGTCCCAATGGGAAGAGTGATAGGCTACTGATTAGAGGGTCAGGGTTCGAATCCGAGTGACGAGTCTAAGCACCCCCACCTAAGCTCTGTGATTTTTTCGGAGATGTTATTTTTCCCTGGGAAACAACAGGCGGAACAGAGAAAAGAACCAAATCAACGGAAAACAAACTGGCGCTCTGCCCCAATGTGTACGTTTCTCCTGGCGTTGGACTTACGACTAAAATTAGGTGAACCTTTACATCAAACCAACCAATTAAATCAAAGCTGTGAGAACGTAGCCTGATCGACCTACTAATCATGTCCAGTAGGTTAATTCAACGATGATAGTTGTAAAATATACAAGTAAATCTCCGCAATTAGTTTTCCTGGAGATTACATGGGCTATAATTCCATTTTATGCAGTATCTTTGTAACACTTTCTTTCCCTTTTAAGGCTATTTTCACTAACTGCCTAGATTTTCACTCTGTTCCACTCAATTGATCAAATCGATATTTTTCGGAACGGTGCGCAAACACTAACCTGATGTGAAGGAAGAACAAGCGTAGTATATGCGGTGAATTAGCTATGATTTGGGTTTTCGACGATCAAAAATTCAAGTATGTGTAAAAATAGAAGGATACATGCATATCATTAAATATCTCCTCAGTTGAGACAAAGCCCTGAAAATACTTCCATAGTTAAAACAGTCCCGTCTCACCAAGAATAAATCCGAGAACTGAAACGAAATTTCAAAATGGAAAAGATACCAAGTTCATAAGAAAATACTTTGAAAGAACTCACAGACTCACAAAATTAACACATAACCTGGATTTCGATCATCTAACCACGCAGAACATAAACATTAAATCATATTTCTGACGAAGTTGAAGGCCCGTAGGATTAACTCGAGTGGGGTGTAAGGAAAAAATACAAGTTCAATGCTATATCCGTAGGTCGAACCATAATAAGAAAATCAGAGATATTTACTCTCAAACTGATAAATCCAACAGTTCAATTTTTCCTTCATGGCCATAAAATTACAAAAAAATTAATAAAAATCACTTGCTGCTGATTCCAGTGTTTTTTCATAGTTCAATCCTAACTATGCACGTCCTCGCGGCGACTTTAGTGCACGATATTGTGGAGAGTGAACATTGTGTTGAAGCATACGTTGCAAGTCAGTCAATTGCAAATTTCACGGAGTAGGAGGAATGATTGAAGTGAGGGGAATTGGAAAAGACAATTGGAAGTTTGAATTACTTTACATGAACATGTAGTTTCCTGTTATATTGGCGAGTATCCTGAAGATTTCACTTATCGTATATAGTACATCATAAACATCTAATTTCGGAAATCAAAACTCCTTTCCGGCGAGAACTAACTCGCAGTGATTTTTCCCATAATTTCACTTGAAGTCTAAATTTATTTTCTCTCAAATTCTTAATTATGTTTTGGAATCTTGGAACATTTATCACCCTCGGGGCGACGACACCAAGAAATCTTTTTGTCCTTCAAGCACCTATCATTCTCCAAGAAACTGTGGGAGATGCCGCAACAGTAACTCTTAACGGAGTCATCTGCTAATATGCATTTCAATGCAACAGTTTTAGAGTGTAAAAATCATTTGCCTTGACCGGGATTGGTCAAGATTGATTGGCCGGGATCCCGGTCAATGCGAATGATTTTTAAAATCTGAAATTCTTGCATTGACCTAGCATTTTATTTACCAAGAGTAATCTCCTCTAATCGAGTTTCCACATTCAAATTTCAATGTTATGCTACAAGAAATGAATTATCCTTTCCCTTCCAAAATGATTCCTGCCACTTCTGATATAATGATACCACTATTAAGATAAATCGTGTTCTTGTAAATGTTCATTACCAAAACACGGTGGAGGCGATGCCGTACGGAATTTGCGCATTAAATTTCACTTGCGAACACGCTACGGACGTTATTCCGTATTACATTAAAGAAATCCATTAAACCCAAACACGCAAAATGTATGCAAAGTCCATGACATGAAAAAGTCAGGTAACATTAAAATAATCGACGCGGATTTGTAATGCAGCAAGTGGAAATCCGACAGGAAATTTAATGCTGAAAATATCGATTTTACGGAGTTCAGACCATAAATGCTTCGTAAAGAATTGCCGGAAGATGAAAGGGCAGGCGCAGTGGAATATTAAAGGAAGGGATTTGTGATAAAGTGTGTCATGCGTGAGGCCACGAATCGCCGAAAAAACGGTGTCACATAAAACATGAACGACACCTTTTTTTTTGGACGGACGTTAGCGCCCAGAAGAAAGTTCGGACGGGAGAACCTGCGTTGTTCACGCTTCTAGAATGAAACGAGGAAATCTGGCGCACCGTCTGTTCTGGATAAACGCTTTGACTATTTCAGGGTGCTCAGGCTGTGAAGAACCTTATGCAAGGAAATGCAGCCTCTTTGGTTCCAGTCCTTTGAATTTCCGCATTTGAAATGTTCTCCGTGATGTTTTTTCCTGTGGACTCATGGGTTTTAATATCTCTTCGGAGAAAATAGATTCCGTGTGGAGTTCGAATTAAAATGCGACGAGGAGTAGTTTTAGATATAAGAACTCAAAGGAACACACGTTTTAGTTTTAATAACTACGCGGAGGAAGCCGCATGAAATGAAACACCCGATGGAAACCCGCTTTTAGTTTCATAATCTCTATTTTTGAAAGACTTTAACAACTAAGTCGTGAAACAGTTTAATGAAATTACTGAAAGAAATCGCTTAATAATTTTTATTGATATAAATTTTACAGTCGTTAGCCGATTCCCAAAAATTACGATTCCGGCTTAAATATCGAGATGCTGGAGTTGTGGAAACAAATTGGAGCGTAAATGAGTACCCATAAAAAACTAGGTAAAAACAATTATATAAAAATCATCACCCTTTGTAAACTTAAACCCAGCAATTTATAATTAAGGAGACGAAATAGGGACGTTTTCTTCAATGATAGAAATTAAATTAGAAAAAAAGTGCCTGATTTCAATATTTTGAAGAATATACATGCATATTAAATATTACTAATTTAGTATTTTGGGCAGATTTTACTATGCCTCATCAAAATGTTCAATACATTTTGTTGACTGCAACTTCAAAATTAAAATTCCATTCAATCCCATCTACTTAGTTAAACTTCCCATACTTAAAAAAAAACTTGACGGATAGATTTTGCTCCCACGTAATCATCAAAAGAACTTTACTAATTGATGTATTTGAGGTAGTTTCCTCCTTTACATCGATAGACCTCGGCATTATCTAACTTGCATGATTAAAGTACTGCAATAAGATGTTCATTTCGATCAATATAAACCCAAATACCCATTAAGATATTCGATGCAAAGTATTTCAGCTGAAAGTAAATGAAATATCTTAAAATATTCAAACTCTTTTCATGAATTCTCACATGAATTAACTGGGTGGATTGTTCAAAATTTTAAATTAAGGAGAAGGCATACTATTGGTCATGAATAAGTTTAAAATCGAGACATCCAATACAAAATCATAAAACCTCTTCCAAAAGGAAGGATATTAAGTGTTGAAAGAGTTGAAAAGAAGTTGAAACGTCTCTTACTTAGCTTACTTTAAGTCACATAATTATTAATAACATGCGCCAATAATAAATAAATACTATGACTGAACGCAAGGGAGACTAATAAAATTATTTCCCAGGAAAATAACAATGAATATCTGAAAAAAATTGAATCGTAATATATTATTTATTCAATTTCAATCGTAATACATTTAATATGCATAGATATTAACAATAAAAATATAATTTTTATCAAGTGTTCAAAGAAATTATTTGATATTATGATATTAATGTCTCATAAAATTTCATCTTCCTTAATGCATCACAAAAATTTTATAGTGGTTTTTTGCAAACTATATTAAAATTATCTACACTAATTAACGGAACTTTACAAGGCTTTTATCCATTATCAAGAGATCTTCATATAATTTCTATCTAAGGCTAAACATACGAGAAGTAATCGAATTCTCTATTGAGTTGTAAAAGGGTCTGACCTCGAAATGTTTACCCCATTAGCGGCGTTCTAAATACAAAATGACCCTTCCATTGGTGAATGTTCTAATGAGGTCCGAGTTGATTAAGCAAGTGATGCATTTGGATGCAGTATTTGCATAGGTTTGATTAACAGATATTGACAGTGTTTCATTTTGAAACGCGATATCGTTGACAACTAGGGAAAATAATTCCGAGAAAACACGATAAATTGAAAGAGATAAAAATGGTCGTCATAATTGAGTTACATGAAAAAAGAGAATAAATTAAATCTGTATGTATCTTAGGCAAACAATGCAAAAATCGATATAAAGTTTTACTCAATTCTGTCACTCAGCGACGATGATTAGGACGACTTTATGACTTAGATAATGAGTAAGACCAAAGAAGATTTACTTCTCCGTACATCAAAACCATATTAATACTTCGGAAAAACTATTACTTAAACAGCTATCACATTTAACCTCACGTGCAAAGTAGCCTAAACCACGAACATACACTCGAAGTTTAGTTTGACAAGTGAAAGCCAAAGCTCATCAAATACCAATCAATCACTACTGCGCGTGAAATTCACACATCGGGAGTGATCATCCCATTTACCGTTGTCACCGGCCGCCGTGTTTCCCAGGAAAAAATAAAACCTAAATATCTCAAAGCTCGTGTGAATCTGGGGATGTCCAAAGTAACCTGGAATCAAACTCAGCCCCCTTCCCAAGTAAGTAGGGCTGCATCTATACTTCTAACGCTCTACGCGATTCATTTATTCGATTATTCATTTTTTGCCGCCGTTTTAGGCAAAGGTTGCAGTGGACTCGGAAATATACGATGCGGTTCTCCTACGTAATTGAAATGGCAAAGGAAACGTGTACATCCTCGTAGTTATGCAACCAACATAATATTTACGCATTTATGAACGTCAAATTGCAGTCTTACAGGGGCTGGACTCAGCCGCGCAGACGGAATGTTCAATAAATTCAACACCCAATGGGCATCAGACTTTTTGCATCATGATAATAATCAGCGATGCGTTTTCCCCATGACCTACGACCATCAAAAAGTTGGTTGGATGGAGATATGAGTGACTCGCTACAAAAGATTTTCGGTCGATGGGCATGCATTAAGTCAAAGGTAATCAGCAAATAAATCCCACAGAAAATGTACTTATGAGAATCCTCTCTCCCGCTCAACTACATATGATTTGCGTTGTGATTTCATCAACACCCTTGCAAATAAAGGTCACTTATTAACTAAACAACAACAGGAAAACTAAGCCATCATGGCTCTAAAACGCAACCCTTAGAATGATTCTATAATTTAAATTCAGAACAAGAATTGAAAATCACAAAAGATATGAACTGTTTGAAATCCTGGTACACCTTCCAGAAAAAAAACAGGAAATACCCGAATGAAATAGAGGCAAACAAAAACTCTATGGCAAGCTATCTGGCCAATAAGAATATCAGGACCTATGATACGTAAAAATGCCCAAGGAAGGAGATGAAGGGAATGATAAAATCTAAGACAGTGAATAACATAATCCCACTCTGCAAGAATAGGAAATTGTAATAACGAATGAACGCCATAAAAATCGAATTTCATTGGTAAAATACAAGTAAGAAAAAATGACTCATCAGAATCTACTCTTAAAATTTAGGCAGTTAGATTTGTTGGTTGGATGCCCTGTGCCACCCCTTGCTTTCCGCAACGTCATAGCAATAGTGTGGAATGTAAGATATGAGGGAAAGCAAGGAAAGCGGAATTGTGAGTAGCTATTTAAGAGAGGACGTGAATAACACGGATAAACAAAGACGCGTAGCGTAATTTGGTTTGTTAACAAAGCACGAATATAGGGAGATTCCTAATGACAAGCTACGTGACTACTAATCTATGTTAAAGCCAAAGCAATCACTGCAGAGCACCTCGCAGCAGAGGCATTTCCCATTGGAAGAGCGATTCCCCAGAGGAATGGATGAGTGCGTAGCAAATGAAGGTCAATGCAATTAAGTGCATCAGCGTTATCTTCTCACGGCATCCGAGGAAGGAATGATGACATTTTCACGCTTTTGCGACTAAGTCACTCAAAGGAAAAAGAACTCGCTTTCCAAAGCTTCACTAAATATTAGAAAAATTGACCTTCCGAAGATATTCATTTCGTATTCCTCAAAACGTCAACTTGACAGGCAAATGCTATCTTAACCCTACTTATCGTCTCACTTTCAGGTCTCAAGAGGATGGGCAGTTTGCAGCTTAGACGTTACAATGGGTTTTTCCGCGGCAATTTTGCACTAAAATAACTGCTTCTCGTAATCTTCTTCATTCATTACTTTAGCCATAAATTTACAGTATAAATATATCGAAAAATTGATATCCATGTTCCTGTTCAGATCAATGTGAAATCAGCCTTCTTTTAATTGAAAGTCGAATTGAAAAAGGTCAATCTTCTGACGACTAATCTAACGAAAAACGACTGAATCTAAAGAAATAGGGCCATTTAATTTGATAGGAAATACTCTAGTTTCATCGCCAATCACTCATGTTGAAACGATTTTAACGGGAGCTAATTGGTCACTCAAGCTCCTTATGCTCAAATTAAATGGAGAACAACGCCTTCAAATCTAAAAGTTGCTCATCTTTTTAGCACTCTGAAAAAACAATCTTCTTTTAATTCTATGAACCAAGATTACATAAGATTTCACCTGGAAATCTACATTTATATATAACCATACAATTAAATACGAAACCGGGTGGTAGTGGGTGTTTGGTCCACCAGCCATTAGAGTAATTTTATATTGGCAATTAGTGTAATTTGGGAGGCTCAATTAATTGGTGTAAGCTATGTTTGCTACTGCTGTAGTGTCGAATTGTGTGAAGGAAAAAAAGGTTCATATATCGATCGATTTTGCTGTCAATTTTACTTAATTCATTTAACGACTCTCAAAAATACCACTAACGATTCACTCCCGTGTCAGCGGAGCTGTGCTGACGATTTCATACAGAGCCACGGAAGAAGCGATAAAAAAGCAATTCCAATCAACCATTTCAAACGATGGGCAGTGTTTACTTTTCAAGTTTTTTTTAGCAAATTTCTGAATCTACTAAACGCAACAATACCATTGAAGGAGAAAGTTACAAACACAGAGATGGAATTGCGTCGACTAAAATAACAGTGGAATTAGCCTTAGACACACAGACAACAGTGGAATAAGCCTTACGAAGGGGTGCACTTGTTTGATTTTTTACAATCTAACGGGCAGACCTTGAAGCGTATGCCCAGGCAGTATGCAGACACGCAGCTGGGAGATTTGCGGAATGGCTAATAAAAACCTAGGATTCATAAAAAATACCTGGAAATTGTAATGAAAGGGTCCCAGAGCTCTGTTATTTCACGTTACTTAGGCCACACGTAGAGTATACTAGAATTGTATCGGATTCACATGAAGTAGGCTTAATTTTGGAACTAGATCAATTGTAACGAAGTACAGCTAGGTTTGGGAAAAGCGTTATGAACAAGGTATCAGTGTCACGACACGATTGAAATAATTAGGATGGGAGCGATAGTTGACCGTATGGTTAGCTACAGGTTAAATTTACTGCGTAAATTTGAGATAGGTTACTTCTCTGAGGATATTACGGACATGTTACAGACCCCCACTTAATATTATAGATCAGATCACTAACGTAAAACCAGGGAGATTTATTGTAGAACAGCTAGATTTAAAATAATATTTTTTCCTCGAACCATTAGAGATAACAAAGGACATGGCAGCAATCGCGTAGGAGATAATTAGAATTGGTAGTGAATATATTTGTTGATATCTTGCATGTTTATTACTGCATGTTATTCTTTTTATTTAATAGACCCATCCCATCTTTTTAATAGTTCTATTGCATAACTTAAATGTACGTACCCTGTTATTAACTATTGTTATATATAAGTACATAACTTTATTTCGCTTGACTAAGGTACGTCGAATGTATTAACAAACTAATATTTGTGTAGAGGTAACATAATTTGGTTTTGCATACGATTTTATTTTATTCTAGTTTACGGGTGGTGACCTAACACCCCTTGCCACACTCCCTTGTGGCAGTTTGCGGGGCATTGTGTAGATGTAGATGAAAAATGCGCATGACAACTTCTGTCTTCTTTTCGCTGCACGATATCCTTTTCTATATTTTTACCATAAAAACTCATACCATTATGATAATTACACATCAATCGCTTATGAGTATGAATGCAAACGTTACCATTTATGCCGGTCAAAAATGTTCAAAAAATTTATAAAAACTTATAAACCTGTCGCAGAATAACAAAGGCTGCATTTGTAAATTTCATGAAATATGCTACCTCATAAAAGCGATTATATTTCAACAGTTTTTTTGAGTAATTCAGCCATCTTTTTCATTTTTAATTATTCTACAGCATTAAAATACGTAATCGGTAGGTATATATATTATATATAAAAGTAGTCTGATCGTTTACTATTCATTTTCTCAGTCGGTACTCTAAAGCACGATTATTGAGATACAGAAGAATTATTCTTTTTGGATTGTGTTCTACCGTTGATTGTAGAAGGTTAAGCATCGCTACATTTCTTATCTTCGTCCAAAAAGTCACACCCTGACGCCCCTAATAGTACTAGAGCTACATTAGAGTAAACTGTTCTTCAATTCTGCATATTTTCTACATCCTTCTGTCCAAAACACTCTTTCCATCATATACCTCCCCCCTCACTACTTTGCTTGCATAACGTTCTTCCCACTATCATAGTCTTTAACCTTCCATTCCTAATTGAAAAGCTGAATTTAGGAATTTTGAATTTTTTACAGAATTAAGTGTATTAAGAATTAAAGAATTATAAACAAATACATTCACAAAAAATAGCTACAAAAGCTACCTGCACAAATAATAGATTGTAACAGGTAAGATGAGGCATATTCGGAAGACCATGACTCATCGATAACCCTTTCGCTCTATCATAGTAAGTAATGAGTACTGATAAGACTAATGCCTTCCCCGAAAGCTAGCGCGAGATTCATTTGTACATGAGCTACTCTCGGCAGGGTATCTAAAAATTTCGGCGCCGCAGAAAAGACTCATAACGCACTTGTAATTCTGCGAGCATTTATTGGGCAGGGAGAAAAGGTTTGAAGCGACAACACAAAGGGAGTGATCCGCCAAGGCAGACGGGCGATTTTGTCGGGAAGTAAAGGGCTACTTAGTGAGTCGAACCTCGGAGAATACCCGAGCGTGTGCGTGTCGATGTCAAGGTGAGCTAAGTCATGAAATTCAAATGCAATTACTTACCCTTAAGATTCACAGCGGGCCGAGGATGCAGACCTTGAAGAACCCCCAAAGGTGTGTTAGGCTTACTCCCTCGCCTCAGACCAACTCCTCCTGTGAAGCAGACAAAAAGCGATGAGTCACCCAACGTGAAGTCATGCCACTTCTTCCTCTCCCTCTTTCTTATTCCATTCACCGTTCCGACGCACATTATTTGAACTGGGACATTTCTTTTTCTCTCAAAGTGCCATTAAAGTGCTAATAAAAATATCATAAGAAGGGGAAAATGAAAATGGGCGTGATGAATTTACGCAATTAAAATTCACTCCCTCTCTCAATGGTTGAAACGAGGTCAATTGATTCCGGGCGATCTATTTTGCTCGGGACTTCGAGAATTTCTTGTGACTTGAGGAAAATGGAATCTTGAGAGAGAAAAAGGGAGAGGAAATGATAAATGGAATTTAAAAAAACTACAATTTACGAATTCAAATAAATTCTAGGAACTAAGAGGGCTAAATAAGTGATGGCTTTGAAGGCATTATCGAACTGAATACGTTGAATACTATTAAATACCATATGTATTCAAAGAGCTAAATGATGATATGAATTTAATTTTTTGGCTAATTGGATGCAAATTGCACAAAATAGAATTACAAGGGATGGAACAAATTAGTAATGTTTTACATGAATTATGAACAATATCGACCATAATGTCTCAAAGTAATTAATTATTCGCTTTGCAAGAGAGAACCGCTGTAGGTAATTATCACTGTTAAACGAACCAAATAGCAATTCTTTCTTCAAATAAACGTGACAATGGACAAGACGTCACATTGAAGCAAACAATATTACACCAAATTAAGCCTCATGAAAAGAAAATCTAGAGCAATTATTTGAGACAACAAAAATCTAAATGTAATGACTGGCGCTCTAAAAATACGAGTAATTATTACATACACTCCTTGCTTATAATTAGCTGGAACGGCACGAAACTTGGCGATTTGAAATCTGAATTTAAGATTTTTTAATGGTGGAAAAATACTCAACAAACCGAAATACAAACGGAGTCCTTATTTTCCAATTAAGTCCTTTCAACGGAACATGGATTCGTAGGAGTGGTACTATTAATGTTATTTGGTTCATAACCATCCGCCCCTTTAATGCTTTCTCGGAAGCTAGGGAATTAGATAATGTTCTATAGGATATGCCTTCGTCAGAAAATCTCACCATGGATTTTCAATTTTCACTATTATTAATAATTAACAGGAAGGGGTTGATAATGATGGACCAGACTGCATGGCATCGAAGTAAAAAGCATCGGAAGGACGATTGCTACGACCGACGAACGAACGGAGGGAAAGATCTTTTGTCATTTGACGTGCTGGTCGAGTGTTCGACATGTAATGGGAGGGTGACAATCGAATATGATCCATTGAAGGCCGTTCAGGGCCAAATATGTGGCCAAATGGAAATACGGACAGGGCCCATTACCAGATTTAAACTCTTCGTCATTTCGCCCCTTAAATATGCTCCATTCAATCCAGTGCCAATAGCAACATAGTAAATACCACCTAAATACCCTTAAAAATAACGTTCAGCGTTTATAAATGAAAAAATAATCATAACTTTTACCATAATGTATTTGTTCACTGAAAAAATACAAACAAGGTAATCTACGGTTTAAGTTAGGTTTTGGATGGACACAACTACGAAATAAATATTTTGTGACTCCTATAAAACACAATCAAGCCCTTCTTATCTATGTGTACTTCCTTACTCCCTTCATCCAGTCCAACATCCCTATCCTATTCATGCCCTTTCCTCGTTTGCCTAATATTCTCCCCTCTATTACAGTTTTCAGCATCCCACTGCCGATCAATACGCCCTTCATCCATTTTTTCGTTCCTCCTTAGGATTTAACGAATAACCGATCGTATCACTTTTCCACTTATCTAGTGGAAAGTTATTCATTATGTTCAATTTCCACGACATCACACCTGAAGCTACTCAATCTGTCCTTAGGATTTCTCCCAACATGCCCCTCTCCTCGCCCATCATTACCTAGTACTACTACTACTTTCTCTATTTTTCTTCACAACCCACATGACAAAATCCTCCAAGCTACGTCTATCCTCCTGCTTCAGTGACCACGTTTCCGCGACGTACATAGCTACGCTTCATATCAAAGTTTTTACGAGTCTTTTCTTAATATCCTTGCTCAAAGTCCCTGTCATGAACTCCCTCCTCCTTGTGAAAACTTCTTCGCCTAGCGGAATTCTTCTCCTTAGGTACAATTCTTGAACCATATATAAGATTCACCTTTCAAAGAACTATTTTTAGGGTGTAAGTATTCAAATTGATATCAATATTTTAATTTAATAATTCAATGTTAAAATGAATGTAATTTATTACTGCTTCTGCTTGGATTGTTCAGTTAATATAGCCATCTATTGTTGGATATTTGTCATGGTCCCAATAAAGTGTGCTACAACAAGAATTAGACCAGACAAAAAAATATGAAGTCTTTGTTACGGGTATAATTTAACGAAATACTTTCAATAATTCTGATTAAGCAAACTCAAAAAAAAAGCTTCAATTCCAAAAGTATACATACGAAAAGGGCACTTTACACGTTCATAGCAAATATTGTTAACTTTTCATCATTCTATATCCACACACGTTTACAATACTCTAATTTATATTCCAAAATTTAAAGCACATCAAAGCCTATAATTAGGCACGAACAAATTCTCAATGTCGAAGCTAAATCATTCAAAATAATGTTTTTGGTGTGATAAAAAATTCGTAAGTTGTATAAAAATACCAGTGACAGCTTCCCAGATGAATATAGAAAAACATAGTATTTTATTGATTCAAACAAATCTAATATTTTTGTACATGCAAAAGCAATATTACCGACGAAAAAACAAATATATGTTAAATCGCTTTCGGTTTACAAAAGAACACAATTTGAAATCGAGTTTATGAACAAGTTGCTCGTCTGTTAACTGAAAAGAAATGGTATACCCTACACTTTTACTATCGAAGTTAAATTATATGGCATGATTCACTTCATTACCCTAGAACAACTACTTTCACTCACCAACCGTTATAATTTGAACAAGATCAGTAGCAAATTAGTACAGTATCTATTAGGATATGCAGAGTTGGCTGGCATAACCTTGACAGAAATAATGACGAAGTACGTTAATACGACCTAGTACAACGAAGTCACTGACTGCAAATATCCATTCATCATCGCTTAAAAGTTTATTTTCTCAAATCATGAGTGGAAAGAACGAAAAGGAACTGCAAACTATTTGATAAGAATTTTCATCACATGTTACAGAATCGCCGAGAGAATTTTGACGGATGTATTTCCGAGAGGAACAGGAATGAGCGGGCAAGCACCCACGTCCATCTTATTACGCCCTTCTCGGGACATACGTAGCTACTTCCTTTTCTTTCTTCAAGAGGGAGGGAGTTCTTTCATGAGGCCATGGGTTCCGACGACACCACCTCGCTTCTGAAGGGCTACCAGGAGACGTGAAGGTGGGAGGAGGCGGAAGGGTGCGGTGGATGGGCGAGGAGAGGTTGCTCCCCCCCCTCCCCCCGGAGGGGCCGTCCCCATGGGAGCTGACGACAAGAAGTGACCCGTTGGCTTGAGATGAGGACCAGCTGCGGCCAGACACTCATATGTAGATGTGTGGGGCCGGGAAGTGCTTGAAAGCGGGATTAGGTTACTTTGAGGAACACGTCACTGAGTTGAGGATTTCAGGGAATTGTGCGGACCATGTCCACCAAGAATGAATGCACTCCATGCACTTTAAATAATGTAATATTTGAAAGGCTTTAATGCGCACTAAAGATTTCATTCAGTTTCCATTCCATCCATTTCTCAATTTCTCAATCCATTTCAAGTTCTCATAAAGGGGAACCATCTTGATTTGAAAGCCATCGCTATTCTTTGGGAAATTTTTCAACAGACCGAGGATAGAGGAAGCACTAAGTCAATGCTATTGACTGATAGTTATTACTCCAATACTTATAATTTATCATTTTTTTTAAATCGCTTTAGCTAAAAACATGAAAATCTAACTGTTTAAAAAGGTTTAGGACTCGTTACTATTTTTTAAAGAAAATGTGCGACTGATGACTACCTCCTTTCTAAATGGAATATTTCCGAAAAATTTTATTTCGATTTTTATACAAATTTTTAGTCGATTTATACATCAACTCCTTATTAATTTTTAGTACTACAGCTGAAAAGCCAACGATAAATACTAGTACCTTAGCTCAACACACTGTATTTTGTTTCAGGGAAAATTCTGAGACGAAGCAGAAAAAATTCTGACAAGAGACGTGAAAAAACTTACAACAACGAAAAGATTCTGGACAGAGATTGGTCAAAGATTTTGAAAGGACGACAAAATTTGGCGGGACCGAACGGCACGCAAATTTCGAGACGGAACTTTCATGAAATAGAAACCTTCGACGAGATTTTTTTACAACGACTAATGCCGATTATCGATTTTCAATGCTTTGAACGATTTAGGACTACACGAGAAAGACTGACCCGAAGTGGTAAGATTTCGGGGGACGAAACAAAAATATCGGAACGGAGAATAAACCCTACGGAGACGGAACGAAGAAGAAATCAAGCGTGACGGGACACGAAGATATCGGGACGATTTTTGCTCAGATTGAATAACATCTGCGAGGTTTTCGCAGAGAAATAGGAAGGAGATCTAAAAAGAAAAACGTCTCCCCGGAGGTGAAGAATTTGCCCGAGACCTTTGTAAAGGAGTAAAATCCCAGAAACGAAACTTTTAACGGCGACAAAAAATCATAGAAAGCAAATCGAGACAAAAAATTCAGGACGAAAATTGTTCACTTCCGTTCCAGTCCCTACTTGTGAATCATCATCGCTTTATATTATGTTGCCGAAGAATGTTTGGCAATAAACGATTCAGCTTTCATTTCGAGAACCCCGGCCGCTCTTCTGTTATGATTTAACCCTCGCACGGAGGGAAATAAGGGTGGGAACGGATCGGCTCTTAACTCCTTCTCCCTGCATAGGCGCACGCTTCTTTCGTGATTGCTGGGGTGAGGTGGAGGGGCGGAGGGGGAAGGGCAGAGGAGGTGAGCAATATATGCTGATGCACTCGCTGCGAATCAATGGAGCGGCCCCATTCTCTACACGCTCCGTCGGGACTCATAACATCTCCTGCGCTTAAAAGCATGTGACGACGGCAGCGAAGCCAGCGGCGTCAACGTGTCTGCTGAACAAGGCACACCTCTCCGTTTAGTGAGGGGGTGAAAAAAAAAGAAAGTATCGAAATAATAAAGGGACCGTTGGGTGAGGATACGCCTTCGGGGTTTACAGAGTAGCAGGTAGTTATCTATTCTTGGGCGAGCCATTCAAGCGCTCTCACAATAAGGGAGAAGAGAGAGAGAGGGAGAATTTGAACATAAAATTGAAATGAGGAAGGGAAAGGGATGATGACACTGGATATATTGCGAGGGAATGCGAAGAGCGACGTTTACTCCCGTACTCTAAGAGCGCGTACGGCCGTCTCCGAAAATTTCTCAAATGAGTGGAAGTGGCAAGTTGCAACGCTATTACCTTTCGGTAGTCTGGCATTCACCATAATGGCTGAGCTCGGGTCTAAAGATAATCTAAACAAATATTCCAATAATGGACATAATATAATTTATAAAAGAAGGGTTCTGTGAGTAGAGCGACGTGGAAATAGAGAGGTAGAGGGTTCGTCTACTGATTGGCGAGTCCCGGCTTCATATCCATTGTCCCATGCCATTTAACACTTTCAACAAAACCTGAAGTTGTGCTTAATGGGAACTAAAGCTTAAGGAAAAACACCACACACAACCTGGGTTAATTTCATCCGCCATCAGTAAATTCCACAATTACAGGAGGAGGTGGGAAAAAGGTAAATGTTTGAGTTGGTTGAGCATGGGATGGGAAGTTTTAAGTTAGGGACATGAGTTATTTAATAGGTTGCTGGAGGTTTAATGGCGCAGTATAGGGTAAGTCCTATTGGTACCTGTGTCAGAATACTTCACGATATATTGTCTGTGAATTTAAAATATAAATAGCGGACCATTTCTCTCTGATCAATTTAAATCAACCTTTATGTTGAACTTACCAAGTACTTTCGATGGAAAATAAGTTATTATTGCATGCTAATTGCTTTGAAAACGTTCGATGTTCACAAGGCGGTTCAAATTTGAGACTCAAAAATGAATACATCACAAGTCGGCCCCAAACTAAACAAACACATTTATAAATTACCTAATACGGATTATAACGTTTATAATTTGCTGGCCGTCTACAAAAGGTCTTACTTACTCCCAAAATTAAATTGATTTTCACACCGATAGAATTTATGTTCATTCTTTGTCCTATTTTCCCTTCGCCTACTAAAACAACCATATATGGGCTAAATGTCAACTAAACCTTAGACTACATGTCGACAAACCAATAATCAGCCCAAACTGACGACATCAACTTCTAACCAAGCTGCTTCAGGCTTCACTTCGTATACGTTTTATTCATATTAAAACAACAACTTACTCCCCACAGTCAAAAAACTTAACACTTAACAAACGACTTACTACAGTCAAAAAACATTTGCCACAAAAGCGCAGATTATTATAATGTTCATCATTTTTCTAATACAGATTGAAGCTCTTGCATAAATTGGACGGTCGTCTCTTTAGTAGCCATGTTGATTAAGTATTATTACTCCCATCGTGATACGTTAGGATCAACCATGTCAATAAAATTAGCGAGATTATGTGTAGAACAGATCGATTTAAGATTCCATTTTATCCACGAGCGATAAGGGATTATTACAACTTTCTTTCACCGCAGTAGGGTCATACTTGGGTAAAAATTATTCTGGTGCCCCTGCCACCACCCTATTCACACCCTGCCACACACCCTAGAGGTGGCTTGCAGGTTATATAAATAAATAAAAATAAATATTAGACCTTCATTTACAATTTATACAGTTGATGACTGTAATGGACACTGACATTTTTTTGCGGTTGTTATTATTATTATTATTATTAAAAATACACATGTGCTGATAGACAGTGTCAGGTGGCACACAAGTCCCAAATAATCGCAAAAGATAATGGATAAAATCAGACTTCAAAACACAAATCTCTTTAACAGAACAAGCGAATACCCATCTCATTTACATCAATCGATCAGTAAGACACAAAGATAAATTAAAAAAAATAAGCTATTTCATATAATACAATACACCACACATCAATCAAATTATTACGTATATTCCTTACATCTTTTCTTAAAAGTATACACTCTGTTAGGAAAGGGCTCAAATATTTTTACAAGTAAGGTGTTCTAATCAACAATTGTTTTGTTTAGAAAAGAAAATTTTTTTATATGTTCTCTGTTTTTTTGACAAAAAACTTTAAGAAGATATAAAAGACAAAACTAGAACACATTTATTGCAATGCGCATCATTAAAATTCAAGCATTTGAACGGAATATCATAGAAAGTTTAATGATTTTTTTTATTAACCCACTTTGAACAGTGTTTCATTTACGAGATTTAGTTGTGTGTCAACGCCTCGATGAAAAATGGCACCGTTAAAGGATATTAATATGTGAGCCCGGCAGCATATAACTCAGAAATATTTTTTACTTTTCCAATTGAAATTTTATCATGATATTAATTATGATTAAATATTGATTTTAAATGTATGAATTTTAAACAATTAAAGTAATTAATACAACTATGTTTGAAGATGAATAAACTAAGTTGAATGCTTTGATCATCAATCGCTTTCAGTCATCGTTGGATACAATAATAAATCGTTAAGAAGTAAATGGGATGAAGATGACTCATTAGATATTGAAAATCAAGCTTTTAAAATCAAATGTAAGGTCTCAAATTACTTAAAGGATAATATACTACTCCACTTCCAAAGTAATTAAGCTGAAAGTCGGTTTGATAGGTGAGGTTAGAGCTCATCTGTTAAGCCTGAGAAATTCACAAATCATGGTAATAAGGGGAGGCACAACCCTTCCCTGTGTCGTCTGTCGTTTCCCACGAAGATCTGACACCCGAAACATTACCAGCCTCGGGTGTAGCTTACATGGCCCTGAGGCACCAACTGGAACCAACGCTCTACCGACCGAACGCCTGTGACAAACGACACTTTCAGAGATCATAATTCAGGTTCTTAAAATAAGACTGTGGAGATAAAGGATTTTTCGTTAGGGGTGCTTCCGTCACGGTTAAAAAGATTTCGATCCGGGCTTCAAACAGCACTGGCTGAATACCACCCAACACCGTGTGTCTATGGAACACGACTTCATTTCTTATCACTCTTTTGAATTGCTGCTTTGAGGAGAGTGAACGGCTTAAGAGAATAAAATATGACTCACCCGAAAAACATTTGCGAAAATCCATTCACGCCCTTTCTGAGAATATTCCATCAAATTCTAAACAGAAAACATGTATAATTTTTTTCAGAAAAATAACATGAGACATCAGTCTAAAATGTGATAAAAACTTTCTCCTAAATATCAGAAAACACGGAGATATTGTTCGTTCTGATATATTTCTCCCAATAGAATTCACTCTTAAGTCTAATTCAGTCATTTTTAGGTCCAAAAATGTATTTTAGCGCTTTTACTCATTTATTGTTTTTTTAAAGATAATTAAAGTTACAGTTTTATGTATCCTCTTTTTACGTTAATGGTTAATTTTGATTGAGATGATATATATATATATATATATATATATATATATATATATATATATATATATATATATATTAGTATATATATAATATATATATATGCTTTCGTAGACGTAACACGGAAGTGCCGAATAGTACATTACACAGTAACAAACAATATAGAAACACAAAAAAAGAGATCACTCACACGTTATTTCTTGATAATTTCGATGGAATTCTACTCCGTCTTCATCGGAAGATAGAGAAATAATGACTCTAATGGAAGGTGATGGTAGAGTTCATCCTCTACTAAGCCCGACGGCGTGTGAAATTCACACATCGGGCCAGTTCTTTTCCCTGTGCCGGTTATGGTTTCCCAAAAAGACCTGGTACCCGAAAAAATCTCATAGCTTGGGTGGATCTATATATATATATTTTTTTTTTAAGGTACTCTACCGGTTAAGGTAGGTTTTTTGATGGACACAACTACCAAACAAATATTTTGTGACTACTAACAAAACACAACCCTAAATTCTACTCTACACCAGGTCCTTCTTCATCTCTGAGTACTTTCTTCCGCCCTTCATTCCGTCCAACATCCCTATCCTGTTCCTTCCCTTTCCTCTTTTGCCCAACATTCTACCCTCTATCACAGTCTTCAACATCCCACTGCCGGTCAACACCCCCTTCATCCACTTTTCCTGCCTCCATAGGATTGCTCCCAACAAACCCCTCTCTTCGCCCACCATACCAAGTACTTCCTCATTTGTTTTCTTCTCTGTCCATTTCACCTTCTCCATTCTTCTCCACACCCACATTTCAAAAGCCTCCAGTCTACGTCTATCCTCTTGCTTCAAAGACCACGTTTCCGCGCCGTACATAGCTACGCTCCATATCAAAGTTTTTACGAGTCTTTTCTTAACATCCTTACTCAAAGTCCCCGTCATCAACTCCCTCCTCCTCGTGAAAGCCTCTTTGCCTAGCGCAATTCTTCTCCTTACGTCCCTACTACTTTGACCGTGTTGGTCCAAAACACTACCGAGATACGTAAACTGTTCTACCTGCTCTAGTTTTTGCCCTCCTATTTTGATGTTAAGCTTGCCCTTTTTCTTTCTAGAAAATCGCATAACCTTTGTTTTATTAATGTTGATTCTCATCCCATACCTGTCGCACTGAATTTCCAATTCACTCAGCAATGCTTGCAGCCCCTTGGCTGACTGACAAACTAAAGCTTGGTCATCAGCAAACCTAACTGATTTTACGAATTCCCCGCCCACTTTCATTCCTACCTCGAGTTCTTCCCATGCCTCTTTGATCATTTCCTCAGCATACAGGTTGAACAGCAACGGTGATAATGGGCAACCCTGCCTTACACCCCTTCCTAACACTGCCCATCCTGACTCCCCGTTTCCCACCCGCACCTGAGCAGTCTGAGACATGTACAGGTTGCGGATTAGCCTCCTTTCCCTCCAATCTATTCCTATTTTCTGCAATATACTCATTAGTTTTTCCCAATTCACTCTATCAAACGCTTTTTCGAAATCTACGAAACAGGCAAATACCTCCTGGTTGTGTTCTATATTCCTCTCGATTAATAATCTCATTACTGCAATGGCATCACGCGTACCTCTCCCCTTCCTAAACCCAAACTGATCCTCCCCTAAGTAATCATTTGCCCTACTCTCTATCCGTTTGTTTATGATCCTGAGAACAACTTTAGCTGCGTGGGATATCAAACTAATTGTCCTATAGTCCTCACATGACGTGGCCTTTACCTTTTTCGGAATCGGAACTAAAACTGATCTCACAAAGTCGTCCGGCCAGATTCCCTCCTCATAAATGCTACGGATCAGCCCATATAGCCTCTTCCTCCCACATTTTCCTAAGCATTTTAAAAGTTCCACGGGAATGTCATCTACCCCCACGGCCTTATTTAGTTTCATCTCCCTTAATGCCCTTTCTAAATCATTGTCTAGTATGCCTGGACCTAAGCTGTCTTCCTCTACGTCATTTTCTTTTTCAATGTCTAACTGTGTTGGTCTGAGTTCTTTACTATACAGTTCTTCTATATACTCCTTCCATCTCTCTTGGATCTTTCCTGCGTCAACTATTACCTTACCCGCCTTATCTCTAACTGTTAGCATAGCTCTTCCTTTCTTACTTCCCGATAACGATTTAACTTTGCTGTACAGCGCACCGATTTCACCCTTCCTCTGCAGACTTTCCATATCCTCGCACTGCGTCTTCCACCATGCTTCTTTTGCTTTATTTGTTGCCCGCCTCAATTTATTGTTCAATTCTTTGTACTTCATTTTGCCTAATTCTGTATTTATATTCTTCCATTTTCGCCGCTCATCCATCTTTGTAATCATCTCATCCGTGATCCATGGTTTCCTAGTCCTTTTAGCGTTAACGGTTCCAATAGTGTCTTTTGCGGCTTTAGACAACCCTTTTTTGATCATTTCCCATTTTTCTTCGATAGTAATAAGCCCTTTACCATCCTCCATGATTTTCTCTACCGCCTGTTTGTATTTCTTCCTTTTCAACCCATTTAATGCTTCTACATTCCATTTTCTAACTCGCCGCCCCTGCCTTATCCTTTTGAAACGTACGCTAAATTTCATAACAACTAAATTGTGGTCTGAGTCCGCATCCGCTCCCGGAAAGCTGTGGGAATTTATCACACTATTCCTAAACCTGTGTCTAACCAGGATATAATCTAGCTGATATCTTCCTGAGTCACCTGGCATTTTCCATGTATACCTGCGTCTTTTGTGGTGTCTAAACCAAGTGTTGGTGATGACTAACCCCTGTCTCCTGCAGAACTCAACTGTTTTCTCCCCGCGGTCATTCCTCGTGCCTAAACCGTAGTCGCCCACCTCATCACCATCTCTTCCTTCGCCTACCGTCGCATTCCAATCCCCCATCACTATCAAATATTTCCCTGCAGGAACACACGCGATCATGTCCTCTAACTGATCGTATATCTTATCGACCTCTTCTTCCTTATGGTTGCTCGGTGGCATGTATACCTGAATAATAACTAAGTTCGTCGGTTCTGCTTTTATCTCCACTAGTAGTATTCTATCCGTTACCTGCTCTATGTTGACTACGCTTCTTCCTACCTCTTCATTTAATACTATGGCAACCCCTCGTTGGCTCTCGTCCCCACCGCTGTATATTATTCTATACTTATCACTCCAGTAATCCCCGCTATCTTTCCATCTCACCTCGCATAGACCTAAAATATCTATATTTCCCCTTTCCATCTCTCGCTTAACATTCTCCAATTTCCCTGTCCTCATCATTGTCCTAACATTCCACGTTCCTATTCTAACTAATTTGGTTTTCTTCTCCTGCGTCTTCTGTCCTGCTGCTGCTGGTTTTCCCTTGCAAGGGTTTCGTGGGATGACGACCGCGGAAGCCTTGCCTCCCCCGCTGCCGGGCACGACACACGGCCGATTGGGCCGAGCCCCGTGGTTGCCAGGACTCAAAATATCTCTATTGTCCATCATATTTTTCTAGGGAATGATAATTGAGGTGGTTTCCCGTTGCCTTCCTCAATAGTGTTTTTAACGTGACACCATAACTTACCGGCCGCCCCACTGGGGTCAGACGCCATTGCAGCCGCCTCACTGAGGAACAGACGCTGCGTGGACTACCTTTCGTCTGGCTCCTAACCTTCGACCTATCTGGCATGGGTGACCCTACCAGGAGCAATTTTTATTACTCCCGCCAGCACAGCTCTAGGGGTCATCGGAACGCACAAGCCCTTCCACAACGTCAAGGTTGTAGTCCGGGGAGGGATATATATATATATATATATATATATATATATATATATATATATATATATATATATATATATTTGTGTGTGTGTGTTTGTGTGTGTGTGTTTGTGTGTATACCTGTAAATCATCCACTTTGGGTTCATTCAGTCTCAGTTACGTAAACAACAGCGACATAAATCCGCCTTTTATGTACATTTCTACAAATATTTTGATTTCAGTTTACACTATCTTGACCTCTCTTGTTTTCCTTCCTATGAAGTTACTTGCACATTGCAAATCACAGAGAATTTCAATAATAGTATAAGCCTAGGAAGTTTGCCAGGAGGACTGGTGGGAAATAGGTCTGCTCTTTTCTCCAACCGTAGGTCACCCGATTGTGAGTCTTCTTACGGGCCTCCGTCGCAGAGGATCTGGAGACGACAGTGATGGAACTCCCCGCCCTTTCGTTCCACGGATAAAGGCCAAACCAGCAGAGGGAGATGGAATAAATCGAGTGGAGAGGGGAAAGGACGGGGGGGGGCAACCAGAGTGCGCCCTTGGCTCTTTCCTTGCTCTCAGGCCCTGTTTGAACTACTAGCTTCTTGCAAAGGTTGGTGACCCAAATAGCGCTCCTACGGATGAAGTGCAACCTGGATAAAGGAAGAACTGCCAAGGAAACTCATGCTGCCATTCCACCGAAAATAAATCCTGAGCAACACATGGAGTTATAGGAACATATGGACTCGTAAGTTAATATGCCGGCGATTTCAAATTATAACCGAGAAATATAGAAAGATCTATACTGATCAAAGAAATTCACCTATCACTGGTAGGTTTTGTACAATCGCGAACAATTATCATGCATAACTTCTGGGTGTGGACTGTCTCGTTTCCCATGCACTACTTTCTTCGTCAGTTTTCATTTTGCATCTCTTACTCGCCTTTCCAAACGCCAATTCCTTTTATTTTCCTTCCTCTATAATGCTTTTCTGATCTTTTCAACTTTTTTTGACTAATTTGAATTTTAGCGAGCAACTTCCTTTCTTTTCCTGTTATACATTACGGGTGTGTGGATATGTATGTATATGTGTAGGTATGTGTATGATAGGTATGTATGTGTGTGTATGTGTATGTATGTGTATGTGTGTGTCTATATATATGTATATACTGTTTTCTTTTCGATGTGCAAATCTGTGTTAATGAATTGATGTCTGTCTATATGTATTTATGTGTACATATGACTGTATTTATAAGTTTAATGGCTAATATAATATGTATATGACGATGGGTTAAATGGAAGAAGGGACCATTTGGTCTCAATTTCGCCCAAATAAAGACCACTATCTATCTATCTATCTATCTATACGTTCGCAACTACAACTTCGGTATACGTAAAATTTCTTCTCTGTCTAGTTTATTTCCTCAATTCTACTCTATATCCATACATTAAAAATATCGATGTACGCTCATCCTTTCGTCTCGATGATTTAATGCGCCGTTAAGTTCAATTCATATTACTCAAGGTTTTATTAATATTTACATAAATATACATAAAGAATAAAAAAATAAATTGTGGTATAAGCTGCATAAGTAAATGTCCCGAAGTCAAATACTACTTTACATATACATGCGTGCAAAAAAATTAGGCCAATAATGTATGCTGAGTGGTAGAGGGAATAGCGGTTCACGAAAATGTTATGGCGACATTAACAGTTTTCCTGAATTTAATTCACTGATTAATATTGATTAAAGTGGATGAATGGAGAAGGTCAATTATATAATACATCAAACGAGTGTTCAACTATTGTTGATAAAGTTGGTGAGGGCAGAGCTAACCTTGAACTAAAAATTCCCTGATTGGCGAATTTGAAATATTAATAGCAATGAAATCCTATCCCAGTGCAAATAATCCTTGCATTAATCTGCATTTTTTTCCTTGTTAATACCTTTGCGCCTCCTAAAAATATCTGGAACCTGGTAATTACGCCTTCTGGAGATTTATCGGTTTTCCAGAATTATTTATCAAAATTGAGCTTGGTACTCTTCAATTAGTACGCGTCGTGATATGTTTATATATGCCCAATAAGCTACCTTACTGTGAAAATGGAATGACGACAGCCATAAAAGATTTCATCCAAATAAGAGTGGTTTACGTGAAAATACACATTACTAGTATTCCTCGAAGGATGACAGAAAAAGGAGAGTAACTCTTAACAGAAAAAATTGAGGAAGATGAGTTTAAAAATAAACGAAGGAAAAAAGTTGGACAAATTATCGGCCATGTTTGTCCATTCGATTAGGCATAAAGAAAATTGAACGCGGAGAGCGTAAAATAAGACAATTTCTTCTCCACCCTATTGCAAGTAACATTTCAGAGTCATAAGACAGGCCGGTATCATTGCATTTTGACCAAGAAGGACTCATGTGAAGAATAGGCAATGGTTCTTTAGGAGGGATATAAACTCACTTTAAATACAGCGATTCTTATATCTTCAAGAATCAGGCTAAAGGATCAGGCTGTTATAGTCCGGATGTCACGTTGGTGTTTTGCATGAAGAGGCAAAGAAATACAACGCTAATCTTGATACAAGTGTCTCGTATAGTCTGTGTCCATCCAAAATCCACCTTAAACAATAGATTACCTATAATTGTAGATTTAAGCTAGGCAAGGAAGCTTTCACAAGTAGGAGAGAATTTATGACTGGGACGTTGAGTACGGATGCTAAGAAAAGACTCGTCAAAACTTTCATATGGAGCGTAGTTAATTACAGCGCGGAAACGTGGTCATTGAAGCAGGATGATAGACGTAGATTGGAGGCTTTTTAAATGTGGGTGTGATGAAGAATGGAGAAGGATTGATTGAAATGGATTGAAAGGAAAATAAATGAGTAAGTTGGGGAGGAGAGGAGATTGCTGGAATAAATCCTAATGAGAAAATAAAAATGGATGAAAAGCATATTGCTTGGCAGTGGGATGCTGAAGACTGTGATATTGGGGAGAATGTTAGGCAAACGAGGAAAGGGCAGGAATAGGGTAGGGATGTTGGACGGGATGAAGGGAGGAAGGAAATACCGAGAGATGGAGGGGGGTCTAGTGCAGAGTAAATTGTTGGGTTGTGTTTGTTGAGAGAACAAGAGAATTGTTTGGAGGCATGTGTTCATCCAAAACATACCTTAACCGGTAGATTACCTATAACAGTAATAATTTAGGCGTAACATCGAACGGACGGTACACTCTCCTCAAGGAGTTCTATTTATGAATGAGGTGGTATCCTTCTCCTCCGAGGATCGATACCGGACCCACGGTTTAGATGGATCACTGACCTACTTCTACTCAAAATATTTATACATGATTGATCTGGTCCGGAGGAAACGCACAATTCGGAGCAAAACGAAACGCGATGAATGCACGCACAAAAACGAAGGAGGGCTTCGAAGGAGGAAACCAAAACCAAAATGAGATCTTGACCGAACTTGGGTGTAAGGCTCGCGGTCTCCATACGGAGACCATCGGGTATCTGTCGCGGCCCGAACTTCCCCGAAACGTGTTGTGGCGATCGACTCCCATCCCGCCGCCTCTATGACAAGTTTCATTGTGAACGGTGACTGCGGGGGTGGGGAGTGGACCGGAAAGACGGGCAGACGGCCTCGCCCCGCGGCGACGGGGCGACCATAGGGCTCGAGGTAACGGTCCCCTCGGCGAGAAAGAGCGTTTCCATTTCAGGAGGAAAACGGACTGGAGGGAATGATTCTCCCACCCCCCCTTCCCTCCGCCTCCGACAGGAAGATAACTACCAAAGTTCACCGTGGCCGACGTCAAACTTTGTAATTAGTTTGCATGTCGCCGTCTTAAAATCGAATCGTCTTAATTGGCGGAGAGAGAGGGCGGGGGGGGGAGAAGGAGGAGGGAGTCTTATTTTCCAGGAAAACTTTTTTTTTCTTTCCACCTTCCTTCCTTATCTCTTTACGTCTCCTTTCCCGCCTCGACCATCGCTTCCCTTCCTTCACAGACACACGCCCACCAACCCCCTTCCTCTCTCGCATTCACTTCCACGGCTATTGTTTCAAAATTTCACGGAGAAATAGGCGATATGGATTCTCGACCCTACCCCCTAAAACCATCCCCCCCACTCTCTCTCTCTCTCTCCCCCCCCCTTTCTTTGCTTCATCGAAAACCTCGTCCTCGATGCTAACGGAGCGCTAAATCCAAGCAAGCGGGCGCCTTAATTAGACCCGGGGTATAAGCCAAGAATCGATCGCCGTGGCGAATGCGGAGTTAATGATCGCGAAAATATCTCCTGCTTCCCGTGGCCGGTCATTTGAATGGAATAAATACCTACTTCCCGAGAGAATCCGCCTGCTCACGGAGAGAGGGCTTCCGATTGCGACTCCCCTGTCCGACTGCTACGATTGATTGCGGCAAAGCGGTGCTATTTATTTCTCAATCCAGTGGTTCAGGCCCTAACGGATTGCCGTAGAAGCTCGGTCCTCGGAAGTGAGTTGTACCGGCAGCAAAGACGGCCGTGCAGTAATGAGAATATAATTGGGAGTTAAGATATTATATTAATGCAGATTGAAAGCTTCAGACGTAAATGTTAATTTCATCAACGAAAACTTCCCTATATTCTCAGGCAGGTTTTTCACTTGATTAAAGAAATGATTTCATCATGTCACTCCTGCTATTAGTTTATATTTAATTAATTGAAAAAAAACTCGCACGCCGACCTGTGCACACTCATTCGATAAATGAATTGAATTTAATATTTTAAAAAGATGATTACACATAAAACGATGAAGCTACCTATTTATTCATTACAATCTTAACTTAAACTCGTTTTCCAAGCGTGAAAAAAATTCAGCCAAGGTTAAAAAAAGCTCACAACAAACTATTACTCAAGTTATTTAAAATAATGATAAAATACCAGAATATCAAATGGATCATGTTCCTACGGTCACTTCTCCCACCACCTCCGTCGATTTTCGTATTGCAAATGTTTACGGCGGAATCTTGAGATGATGTTTGATGAGGTATTACGATAATTACCTATTCGTTGTATTATAAATGTACCTATTTATCTGTTTGGCATATCTATTTATTGACGAAAATTAAGTAAGTATTTTATGGGGTGGAATTATCCGTAGCCAGCAAAAATTATTAACTCAAAATATAACTTCCTCTGCAACTCCTGCAAAGTTGCTGAATTTGAAAAGGAAAGGATACCGCTTTAGGGATTTTAATCTGCTTAGATATTTTGTACACACACTGCGGATCTATGGAATCCGCTTTCGCTTTCCCAACTATTTCAGAATCAAATAAGCGAGATATTCGAAGGCTCAAATTTCAAAGTCCGAAGGTACTGCTTTTGAAACAATTAAGATTTCAATGTTCATGTTGGAGTTTTTTATATACACCGTGGTCCCGTAAGTTTTTTAAATTTTTTATCTAAGCCCTCTAGATCACAAAAGAAAACACATTTTGAAATTCAGCCGTAGTTTCAAAGAGATTTGCATCAGGATCAAAATTATTCGTTTTTTACAAAATTTTGATGTAGTTGAAGGGTTGTTGAAGCAAACTTCCTTATTCCTCACGCAAAGAGCTTAATTATCAGCATTAATTGACGGTGCCGCGAATCGTTTTAGATACGTGGCTAATGTTTACATGAAACATACTCACACTTCGCCCTTGTTTGTTCAAAAGATGCTCATGGACCCTTCTTGGGGCTGCAGGAAGGTTCAAGTTTAATTCGTCACGGAAAAGTGTAATTGAGTTCCGAGAGAAAATATGTGAAGGTTTTGTAACGAAAAAATATTTATAATAATATATCAATATCTCCGAAGATTTAAAGGACACACGAATTGAGGCGCAAGGAAGTATATAGAAGAGCGTAAGAGGAAAGGGTCATGTGGAAAACTCCTCAGCAAAGAAAAAAGAGTTGGATTGAACAAACCTTCAGAGAAAGTTGATTAATTAGAAACATAATAGAAAGCAAAAATGGAATAGAAGATCCCACGAGGAAGATCAAGAGACAAGTACACAGGACATTTGTATTATGAAGGACGTACAACAAGGAAGCTACCAGGCAGGGGGTGAGAGGGAATCAACACTGAATGGAGAAGAATGGAGGGCTGCAGTTAAACCAATCTTAAGATTGAAATACCGATGGCGATTATTACTTTGCCTGATTTTTAACTGATTTATTAAAGACTAACTTTATTCAGGCGACGAAATAATCATGAACTATGGAATACATAAGAAGTACGCCTGCGCTAATAATATTTGTTTTGATCTCCCTTGACCTTCCCGTTCTCATGACGCTCTCTAGTATCTACTTATCGCTCCTCATTTTGAATCGCCGGTCAGCGGAGGGGCTACTGGTTTTTTCCGGACATCCATAATGGTCAATAAAATTATGAATATGATTGACCGATCGAAATCACAAGTCTAACACAGCAAATATACAGACCATGTTCCTGAAAAATCATAAATTATACAATTCAGCTGTGCGGAAATGCATGTGGAATGTCGTTCTCACCGAAATCAAGAACGAACGTGTGGTCGTTCCGCTGATGATGCCCGTAAATTGCACCGATGAATCAATCCGGCAACGGCGACCCAAAAAAAGTTGATGGCTCCATTTCGGTTACCGGAACGCGCGATAGCCGCACAACATCCCTCCGGGTGTACCCGTCCACGCAACGCCCTTTTGTGAGGAGTGGTGGGGCAAACCCCTCCACTGCATCGACCCCTTGCCAAACACCCTAAGGGCTTGCCGGAATCCCCAGACGGATGCATGCAAACTGGATATCGAGTAGGGCTGAGGGATGGAAATAAACGAACGAACGGCGCTCGGTAAGTTGAGGTCGGGGTTTCGAACACACGCTCAGGCGTCTGTGCCTACGTGTCAAGGGCAGGCCAGCCGCGTGGGACGTGAGAGTCTGGGCCCCGGGGCAGAGTGGGGGCGGGAAGGGAAATCGGACGCCCGCGGCGTTCGCGCCGCCTGCCTGCCTACTCGGCCTCTCCCCTCTCCGGACTCACCGGAGGGGAACCTACCAGCCCCAGACGACGGCGCGCACCGAGCGGGATATTGAGAGAACTTGAAAATTCATGGTCGCGCTTGACGCCCAACCTCGTACCCTATTTAAGCAACTCCGACTAGGATTTTACTAGTTGCAGGTATGAGAAGAAACCCGATGAGTGCGGTTCAATGCTCACCATCGGCATCAATGAAGCTGTGTCCAGACTCATCATTTAGGTGCCTAAATCGCCCGATTTAGGGTAGGCGCCGTATTTTTCCTTCGAGAAAGTACAATTTTATTCGCTGAAAAAACGAAGGCTTTATTAAAACGAGTTGGGAAAAGGCAGCGCTTTCCATGGGCAAGAGAAATTTGTCGCCTTCCGTATTAATGTAGTTTAATTCTTGTAATAACTTTATTTTATCAAGTAATGAATACAGATATTTGAAATGTAGAGCAAATGCCTTTGTTTAGTACTTCATTTCATGGCTAAGAACATCGTCTTGGTCATTGTGGAGGGATCCATGCCTCATTTGTGTGCTTGTTAAATCTTATTTTGGTAGATAAACATTACGGAAAATAACTTCCAAGTGTAATGTTTTGTTTGGAGAGTGTAAGCGTTTACTAATGTTCTTAGTAAAAATATAGCTTTCTCCATGAATCCAACTGATTAATTACAGGTCGTCCGCCAAACCTCTGCAAAAGGAGTCACCGTTTCACTACGTAAGCCCACAAAGTAATAAAATCAACAGAAATGAAAAAATGCCGACAAAGACTTATTGTAGAATACATGTTGAATTGATACTAAGCGTAACGTGAAATGCAATACTATCTGACCTAATAATTAAAGCAAAATATAAAAAACGGATTAATTATAAACTAAATATAACCCGATAAGAGAAAATGATTACGAAACTAGCGGCAAAAATCGCCCAGGTTACTAAATTACAACAAAGAAATGGAAAAATTTAATAAAAGATTAACGAATAAATTGTGAAAAGAACTCAGAATTACGCAAAAATCATTACGAGATTTTGCAACTATACACAAATACTTGCACAAGCTATCACAAAAATCAAAATATTTACATTCGAACATCATCTGTTTATCCGTTATTCTTAGCTACATACTAGATGGCAGTACTACTGCGTAGGGTGTCCAATTCAAGCTGCCTTTTCATTAGGCGCCTTACTTTTAGGCATCTAATTCAATGCTCCATAATCTAACGAGCATGGTCGCAGCTTCAGTGAAATATAAGCGGAACTCAGAAATCAACAAAAAATGCATTTCGTTGTTACCTTTTGCTCGTACATCAACATCTACATTTCTACGCCATACTATGCATAAATTATGGATACATGATTAGCTACCCTCAGAACTGATACACTTAAAAACAATATGAGACTACACCCATCGGAGATGTCATCAAGCCTCGCGCCACGGCCTTTTATGAAGAGCTGGAAGGCAAAAAAGCAGAACATTTGTGATGAAACGGCGGGTTAAAACCTATCTCCTGGGAAAGGGCATCCTAGGACGAGACGACGACCAATCACCGTTGGAAAGGAAAAGGAGTTGATTGGACCCTCCTTCATTGACGGGCTAAGAATCCGAAAACACAGAAGCTGAATGATTAAATCATCAGGCAGCTGCAAGCCAAGCGTCAACGCATTCGTATTTCAGCCTAATCACTCCCATCAACAAAGGCTAATGTATGATTTTTCTTTTTATCATCCCAATTATGTTGAAGAATTCGGATTACATAATAACTTTTATTACATTTGTGATAAAGGAAGTTAGTCGAGATAAAGATAATCAATTCATTCGTACTCAACACTGAATTTTTGAACAGAAAATGTTAGTGAAGTGGGTACAAAAGTAAAACCAATCCGCTGACACACATCCAATTTACATATACCAAATCCTCGGGATCCCTTTTAAGACAGATTTCAGCAGATTCAATGCAATTTTTTTAAATCGAATTAGGCCTTATTTATTTGCTATGACAAAAATTATCGTAGAATGAAAAAAAGTAAAAGCAAGTTTCGGAGTAAAAAAGTACGTCCGAACATCGGAGGCGGCAACGGCGGAAACGTTTAAAAAAAAAGTTGGCATTCAGGGAGTCGGGAGATTTCCAGGATTATCGTCGAGTCCTCGCGGATAATTGTCAAACTCCGGTAGTTTTCCGGGAAAGTTGACAACCTCCGCCCAGAACTCATGCGGTCGCCCCAGGGGAGATAATCCCTGGAACGAATACCCTCAGACACCACCTCACGGATCCTCCCTCCTTACTCACAACAGAACGTCCTGAGAATCACGTCGCGGATAAGCCAAGGGGAGAGTAATGCGAGGTGCGTGCGTGGAGCGCAATTTTTGGCTCAATGCTATTGCGTAGGTGTTAAACGCGAGCAAAATGAACGCTCAACTGAAGATTTTTTTCTCAAGGAATTTTAAGCAAGTACTTCCTGCAAATAGTATACATAAAGAAAGAGGAAACCAAGTAAAAAAGAAGAACAAAGGTTCTTCATTTTTACTTGGAAAATTAGACATAATGCCATAATTTACGATTGCAGTTTGCTGAATTTCGTATGGCGTATTTGTGAGACCTCACCTAAAACAAACATTCTTATCACCATAAACAGGGGCGAGAAATAAATGAAATAACACAGATGAAAAATTATTCCGCAAAGACGTAATTATTCGGCTTTCGTTGAAGAAAACAATTCTATCGTCCTTTTAAATGCATGTTGTCAGATAATTAGTTATAATTAAGTTCCGTTTTGAATTGAGAACGACCGCCTTCTTTGAAACGCTAGGATGAATAATAAAAATGAAATTTTTGATCCCTTCAATTGTTCTTCGAGTGTTATATTTTTAATTCATTAAGAGCGTCCTAATTTCTTTTTATGCAAAGACGTAGTTTTTTGTTTCCGTCTACAAATCTGAGTACGTATGACGTAAAATGAAGAAACACAAAGCGCAGCGTCACTTGATAATTGAATTACCTCCACCAACTCTTCCCACATTGGAGTAATTATGTCTTTTAATTATTTGATTACCAAATTCGCAATCTGCAATTTTTCTGCTTTCAAAATTTCTCACCAAGGAAAAAGAAATGCACTGCTTCCAGATGGTGGAATTTGCCCTCAATTCAGCTAACTAATGCGATGTTTCAAAGAATTCAAATATCTACGGATTTGAAGGCAGGGAATGTTTGAAACACTAACGTTATAACAGATTAAATTAAAAGGGTAATGAGTGGAACAAAATCACATTAGAGTTAATAGTTAAAAACGGAATGGTTATAATATTAATGCATTACAGATTAAATACTCCTGTACTGTTGATCGCTCTCCCCTATTGAGAATAATTCCAATCAATTAACCATAAATCTAATACCACGAATATGGAAAGCATAATTCGATTTTTGAAGTACATGCTAAGAAAATAGGACTTGGAAAATTATGACTGAAACGTCTGGGACGGTAAACTTATATTGATAATTGAAGTAACTGTACATACACTTTCGCTCGACAAGTACATACTGTTTTCTACACTTTATTTATCTTTTGCTATCGATTTCATTACCAATTTTATTTTTTACTTACTGTTGGCCTATTCCAAATTATGAGGTCTTAATAATATGAAAAAATTGAAAAATGTAAAGAAGTTATGTATCTTGAACATGCACAAAACTTTCCTCCAGGTAATGATGATTTAATACTTTAATGCAAATATTCCAATTGCATAAATAATGTAAATCTTTCTCTTTTAGAAAGATGACCTAAATATCTACAGGCAAATGATAAGTTACTATGCGTCTGCCTTCACAAACATGTCACTTATGCCTTTCAAAGAGCTCTGCTTACTGTTGTAAGGGAATTCTTTTATGCATTGAGAAATCTCCGGATCACGCCGCCGCCGCGAACTTTAGTATGATTAATATCCGGAGGACAAAAAACAACTCACTTTGGCAGGCACAAGTTCTATTGGAAAAAAGATTATATCAACTGTGGACACAATTTCCTGTCATGTTTGTTTGGGCTTAGGATTAGAACAAAGCCAAGGTAGTACCTGAGAGTAGAGCCAAGGTCATCAATAAACCTAACATAACCCGGTTATCCTATTTTTACACACATTTCGCCTTTAAATGGTAAATTTAAATATTTAATCAGAATAATTTAAAGCCTCAGCACTGTATCATTTATATTCATACAAAATTGCTTGACTCGATAACACTATCTAACACGTATTGAAAAGTCATTAAGTTTTAAAGAGCTCAATATGTAAAATCTAATTATTTCTAATGAGAGGCTTGAACCCTATTAGCCCTGAATAATGTCCACATTTTCGTTAATACATCCTCCAAAATTTCGCCCAATGAGTGAAAGTAAGTGTTTATACTTCTGATGAATTCGTGGCTTCTATGAATACGTTCATATACATGTATAAAGTGGCTTCGAGTTGACGTTTTAAAATCTTGCCGCAAGTGTAGGTACTCCTTCAGACTTAATTTCCAAAAATAGTATCCATGCTATTCGTAATATGTTTGCAAGTAATATCAAGCCCCTTGCTTAAAATTTAAAGGTTTAAAACCTCAATGAATGACCAAATAATGGGTTCAAAGATGCGATATGTTTGATAAAGACGCGTTGTATTAAATCATTTAACAATCCTTTAATCCAATTATGCTCATTAATAATCGAGGTTTACAATATAAGCAAACATCCACCTCACCGCAATTTATCTGGATACCCGCAGGCGCCTAGTGCGATCATTTGAAGGGAGGGCTTTCCGAAGTTTGGCACCTTCTCACCTCAATCCAGAATAAATTAGAATGTGCGGAACTTAGTCGCTTAATACCAATGAAAACATTGCACTTGAATAGACGACGCTGGTTATATCGTCACCTAATGTACCTTTTGTGAAGCAAACTTTGGAATCACAAAACACTGCGGATTAAGATCAATCGACATCACAGCGATCATTTTTTCACCTCAAATGATTTTCTGAAATTATTCAATCATGAATACACAATACTTGCTCATATCATTCAAATCCGTCGCCATCAATCCCGTTCTGGTTCAGATGGAGAGAACATTAATGCATTCTATGCGCTGCGAGATTCACATTTGCATCGAGTCAAAGAAGAGCAAGGCAATACGGTCTCCGGACGGAAAATATGGTAACACTTGCGACGGTCGACTCTTCGCAATAGCAGAGCTAAAATATATGCGTGGGGGGCTCGTGGGGAGGAGAATAAGGAGCGAGTAAGTGGGCGTCGTCCAGATTAGCCGTCTAAGGAGGTGGGAGGGAGAGGGGGAGGGCGAGAAGTGTCTTCTGGATGGAGAGTTGCGAGTCGGCACTTAGCGAGAGGCGAGACCGTGGTGCTGGTGTCGTTCTGAAGGCGCTCTCGGGCGGCGGTGGTGTTGGTGCTACTGCCGCTTCTTTGAGGGGATGGGGTGGAGGGATGGAGAAGGTGGAGGAGAAGATAGCGGGGAGGTCCTAAGTGATGTTTCCGGGCCGTGTGAGGTGGAGTGAGTGGTGATGAAAGGGGATTGAAAAGGACTGCAGCCGTGGAAGAGATGACGCCTCCCTCGACTCGTATAACTAACTCTGTGTGACGAACTTCTCTTTTCCTCCTCCCAATCCTCCTTCCCATATCTTCCCTTTTGAGCAACGCCTCCCTCTTCCTCCCTCTCCAACGCTCACAGGTTTCCATCCCAACCAACCCTTTCCCCTCACCTACCCCCCACCCACCACACACACACACACACACCACCACCTCGGTTCCATTCCGCCTACTCCGCGAGACCTTCAATTCCTTTACCGCATCAAAGCGACCGAGTCCCCTTTCCACCCTCAACCTCTCTCCCTTCCCTCTCACCCTTCCAGCCCCTCGTTCCTGCCCCCAACGCTGCTTCCCCATCCTTTAAACATTGGGACTGCCTCGGAAAACGCCTATGGAAGCAAACTTAACAATCATTTGCTAGAAACAGGGGTGAAATAGTTACACGGTGAGGTTATCGTTAAAATGTTAATGTACTCTGCGGTTTTGACAGCTGCGAGTTTACTCTTAATATACCTGTAAACATCGGCATGCGAGGAAAAAGTAATTCGATGAGATTCGCGATTCCGGGATGTGTCGATTTTTTCATATAGCTGCAGGCAAACACCGTTCACAGGAAAGAAAGAACTGTGAGCATTCATCTAGTTAAAAAATTCTTTTATAAATATTATATTTTTGATATTACTATCTCCATATTTGATTCCATTGAGCAGAAGGGGACACTAGCGTAATAATGATTCGAATATTTCTTGTAGGTTAAGTATGCTCTTAGGAGCCGGCAATTTGCCCAAGCCTTTTACTGCTTAAATGATGGAAAAGTTTCATTTATTGAAGACCGATTGAAATAGATAGGAATAATTAATTCAGGAATCGGTTGGAATAAGTATACTTAATTCCACGTCACTGGATTGCGCTTGATACTCACTCTGACCATATTTTCTTTTTATGCGGCTTCTCATGTATGCCACAATATGAGTTCTCTTACTAAAGAATCTTCCTCTACGGGAACTTAAAGTAGTAGGTAATATCATCTATTAGTTAATTAGCATATTCGTTCGATGTACCTTGATTTAGATTTAAAATGTAAATAAACATCTATTCCCCTGTTTTTCCCCACGTTTAATCTAAATTACAAATTATTACTATTGCCTTTTCGATATTTCTCTTAAGCTCAAACTTAGGAGACGGAGACAAACAGTTAAATAAAATCCACTTCATTAACGAGAGCGCAATCAAAGGCGAGAGAAGAATTTGCAGTTTTTTCAAACGCGGATATATTCACTGGAAGAAAAACATTATAGAAGATATTCAGACAAATCAACATAATTAATTCATGTCCATAGAAAATGATGCACATCTCTCATTTTAGCGAGCTTAAAATGTTTACAAACATGAATGACAGGAAATCTAAGATCTGTTGAGCTTCTACCACAGAAATGTTCCATGCATAGTTTACACATAAATACAACGTTATCAAATTTTGCGAGTCAACGTCCGTGACTCAAGGATGAGATCAATGTTGACTCTGGAGGTGAAAATGAAAGAGCTTTATTACTTAAGAGCGAAAACTCTGCAATATCACAGTGTGAAATTTGGAGCTTTATTCTACTTTGCACGCATTTATATATATACATATACCTGTATATATATATATATATATATATATATATATATATATATGTAAATAAATATACCTGTATATATATATATATAAATATGTGTAAATATACACATTAATATTCATATATAATGTATATGAAGTTAGCACCAGCGAACAAAGACGGAAACACGCAAAAAAGGAAAGAAACTCACACGTTTTCGAATTTTCGATGGTACAAGCCACGTTTCTCTAGGAAGAGAAGGAAGGAACAGTTTTCGAATTCCTTCCTACTCTTCTCTATTGGAGGCATCGATGGTTTACCACTATTCCACAGAATTACAGACTAGGTGGACTTTCAGATACCTACATCACTGTGCTCACTCGGGAGAAAAATAAAGAATGCCCAGCAAACAAATCCATTCCACAAAAAATGAAGTCTATGGATACACGAGGGTCAAAAAGAAGGCAGTCATGATGCCGTCTCCTCAGCGAAAATTAGCAACATGCTTAATAATTCGATAACCGTATACCTAAAGCTTACAAAATGAATATTTGATGGCCTTTGTCGGTTATATGAGTATTCCAGCGACCTATTACTCAATATAAATCAGTAAGTATGCATGATGTCTTTACCGTTTAAGCGATCACCGATCACCGTCAACACACCAGTATGAAAGAGGTGTCTACAAAAAGGGTCAGTTATCTAGGAAAATGATATTGCAATGTAATGATATTTTATTTAATATAATGTAATTAGGTAATGTCATGATAAGAGGCTTTTTAATGGTGCCGATTTCCTGAGAATAAAAAAATTATGTAATTTTTTTAATGAATCCAATTATTCATTTGTCAGAATTATAATTATAACAAATGTAAGTAATTATCTTTTATTTGATGATGAATAAAGATTTCCTTAAAAAAATTAAATCAGCGACTGGTAATTTCGCTTAAGCAAGAAACTATAATTACATATCCGCGTACGCAGAACATAAGACTCGTTATGATTTTTGATACTATTATTAAACTTTAAGGTTTTACATTTTTAAGCATGTCAAATAGTTAGCGCTTTTTCTAAGGATGACTAGATGATAAAAGGCCTGAGGAAGGAACTCAAGCGTAACTTTAAAATGCGATAGAGCAGAAACTTGAATGATATATTCGCGTTAAAAGCTTAATAATTCCTCAAAGGAAACAGAAAAGAACCTTTAGGGTTTTTAATTTAAACATCAGCCTGTCTCATGCTGGAGACGAGTTTTCTCTCTCTCTCTCCACACGAGTTCCAGCTATGAAATTAAACACACCTGTTTATTATTCATGAAAGAAGTCTCTGGTTATGAAAGTTTTGACTTTGACTAGAGGGAAAAAGTTTACAAGGGACAACCGAAGGCATAGGACGCTAAGTCCCGGGAAAAGTTCCCAGAATAAATAATTATCACATTAGAAGTTTCAATAGAAATAATAATCGTAAGAGAAGAACAAGTGAAAAGTTCGCCAATACTTCACTTACAGCATGTAGAAGAGTCAAAAGCGGAACTTAAACTGGTTTGACAGAAACCAAAATCTCAACCAAGGAACTTCTAATTGCTTCCCAACATTGAAGCTGTCATTAAGTGTTTCAAATGGAACCAATAAAAACCCTTTGCAACTAACGTGTGTAAATCCTTCAATGTCTACATTGTGTTTCCGTGTAGAGTACATTTGACATCAATGAAATTAACGTTTTGCGTAACAAAATAAAATTATTATTATCTACGAATGATAGTATTTACTCACAGAAAACAAAATGCGTACTTGACAATCTACATCGTAACTATTTCAAATAATTTAATCGCACTAAAATAAATCATTCAGGGTCCATCTTCTAACATTTTAAATTAAATTGGAAGGAAAAAATCCCTTTCAATTCCTAAGAATAATGTAACAAGAACTGCACGAAAAGAGAAATATTAATTTGAACAAAAATAAACCACACACGAAATGCGAACGGTAAATAAAAAACTTAGACCAATCTAATTAATTTTCCGTTTCCTTTTTTGGATTCTGTTAAATCAACATCAGAATGAAATAAAATTAAATTGGCATAAAATAGGTCATAATAAATAGAAAACTCACAAGATGCCTAAATATATACTCGACGGAATTCTGTTTTATAATTTTATGAAGGTTCAGAAATTCCGTCCGATGAAATTACAAGCCAGGATTCAATAAAACCGGAAGAAGCCAAATTGTTTTCGGAACCAACTCACATGACTAACCAACATATGACTTGCAATCCCTATTCTTATCATAAAGACAAACTCTTTACCGTGCTGTCAAGTTTTATTTTGAGCAGTGTTGACGGAGATAAATGGCACCAGCCAACGGAGGATTGAAAATTCAATAGAAATTCATCACTTTTAAGAGAGTTTGAGATTAAAATACTATCGCACAGAAGGGAAGAATACGACAAGGTTCCACAAACATGCTCCGAGGGAATTTCACATACTTGCGATTTCACAATTATTATCAAAAGGATATGTGGCTCATGAAAAACCTATGAGCAAACAAACATAGACAAATAGAATAATTTGGGGGCGACATGAAGCAACTTAAGAAATATTTTTATTTGGGTAAAAAACTTGTTTTTAGGATGAAATTAATGAACGCACAAAACATTTGACCCTCTCCCAAAGATATAATACGCGAAATCCTTGAATTAAGATCGCTTAAGATGTAATCTTTCCCATCAAAGAGGGAAAGCTTATTTTTTTAAATTGCTGAGGTAGAGAGAGCGTAGGGAAGTGAGAAGAAATGATAGTAAAAGGCGGCTTGAGGATTTTAGGGGCACATAAAAGCGGGTTCAGGAGCTAATGAAAGCGGAATATCACCAACTCGCTCTCTCACTAAAGGCATAGTAATACTTCTGCTTTCGACGTTTTTCACTATTAAAGTGATTGGTTTCTCGAACCTTTTAGAACCTCCCTCTGATTAGGCCTCTTTCCGTTAAATCTTGTACAGGTATTTAAAAAAGCACCTTGTATTATTACTAGTTATAAGGCAATGTCTCTGGCGTTACTTGGTGGAAGTTTTTCATACTAGAATCAAATGAGGGAAGACTAACTTTGCAGATTCCACTTAATTTTTTTAATTCTCTAGCGTCATCATAGCGTTTTTTCTAGTGGAATCTGCAAAGTTACTCTTCCCTCATTTACGCCTATTATTACAAGTTGTCTTACGAGTAAAGTCAGCTTTAATATGGTAGACTCCCTACATGGATAAAACTCGTTATGCAACGCAATGCCAATCTAAGGAACTAATATATCGTTTTTAGGGCTGTTTACCATAAAAACTATTTGCCATACTAACTAGTTCTTCGAGTAAAAGTCTAGAACTTCAAGAAACCTTAGATATTCACCCAAGCCATTCTCGTGTTCACTCGATTAAATGGCTACTCGATGCCATTTTAAGAAAATTACTTTAATTTTATTCCTTTAATGGGATTGGCGAAATTTATATCACTTTCTATGACCTAATAGAAGACGTTCGCCTCTGCTTCATTCACACAGACGCCTACGTCCCTTTTTACGAAATCATAGAGTGCAGGAGATTAGTTTAAAGCCATGTCGGCCCGGCAAAATGACCGTGGAAATTTTTTAACCGACTGGTAAGTAGAATGCATTTGAGTCACATGAGTGGCAATGAGCAAGATAAGCCCAGTCCTACGGGGAAATAAAGCCTGGATGAGACCGACCACCTTGAATTCGAATCCATCTTGAACTGAGAAAAAATTTCATCTTTTTAAACGCCATTGTCAGTACTTATTTCGTCACATTCTTAAAAAAATCGCAAAGGTAAGAGAATGCATATTAAAAATAACTCCTCTCCGGAGAATTTTCATTTCTTCCTTCTACCCCATCGATATACCTACACTTGAATATCGAAAGAGAGAGGGTTATGCACCCATAAAATTTTGGCCTCAAAGTTTGATGTGTGTAAATAAAAAAATATAGGAAACCGATTTTTATTGCACCGAATGCTATGCTTTTTTTTCAGAAAAAACCCTTTTGATTATGAAAATATTCCCATATCCGTTGTCAACAAAGAAAAACCAAATATCCAACTCGGGAGGGGGAGATTTTTCCAACCAACCGAAAGACACGATAGAGTGCTTCCACGATGTTATAGTTTCGCAAAAAAGAATGAGGAAAAATTGAAAACTGCTCTGAGGCCGCGACTCTTGCGTGGTTCATAGCCATGACATGATGATAAAACTATGATGTGCCGTTTTCCTGTCATTATAATTCCGTAATCATTCCAATCTAACACTCACACCTTCTGTACTTCAATTAAATGAAAATTTCTCCCATCTGACATCTCATTCCGGGGGTTTTCTCAACGGTACATCATGGATGACTAGGCATGTATATATATATGTGTATATACATATATACATATACATACATACATATATATGTGTATATATATATACATATACATACATACATATATATATATATATATATATATATATATATATATATATATATATATATATATATATATAATGGGCTGACACAACATAACACAAATAGAAAAGAATAGACACATATAAAAGAACACTTACACGGTAAATTGTTCGAGCTTTCGGCCCTCTCAGGGGCCTTCTTCAAGAGAGACTGAAAATATGCTATGATCCATAGCATAATTTTTCCAACTTGCCTTTATTGTGCTCTTGCGGGTGAAAGTGAAGTGAACACGCAAGGGTTGACATTATAAAATAATGTTTACCGCCTGCACGCGCCCAGGATGCTCAAGTTTAGCACGAAAATTCTACGAATAAATAACGAGTATTCAATGTATCTGTCTTGAAATTACGCCGGTTTCCATTAGATCACCCGTGTGATCTAATATTCAAATGAGGAAGAGAAAAAGAGGAATGAGAGGAAGATAGAAACGCGAAGCAAGGGGTGGAAAAACTACGACGCACAAATTGTTTGGGAGGTGATCAATACGTAACTTGTAAAAACATGAATTCTTGAAAAAAATCAACAACCAGCGGGTGAGAGAAAAATATTTTATGAAGTCACACCACAGGAATTCCTTGGACTATTACTTCTCATTAACGGTCACTTCAGCATTTCAAGAGAAGAATAAGGAATTAATTATAAGTTGGTATGTACATGTATAGTGGCGAGATATTTCAGTGGGCCAGACTTGGGATACTGACCAGAGAGTCAGGATTTAAATCAGGATGACGCCTCTGGTCACCCTCAGCTTCGTCTATGCTGTGTGATTTTTCGTATACCTCTCAGATCTTACAGAGAAATCACAGGTGGGACAAGAAAAAGAACTGGCTCCCCTTAATTTCCTGTGAATTCTTGAGTTTCATATGCCGCATAGGGCGTATGGGGATAATACTAGGTTAGCTTTATCCTGAACAATTAAACCAAACTTCGAGTACTTTGGTTAGCATACGTAAACAAAAACATGTGCCTTAGTAACTTGATGGCTGAAAAAGTAGTGTGATGACAGGCGTATATTGGAAGGTTTTGAGATGTGTACGTAGGTTAGAAAAGAAGAATGTGTGTATGTGTTAAAGAAGGATAGAAGCGGTAAAATATACCGAATGAAACATAAACAAAGACGTGTTATTTACGCATGGTATGGAAGTAGACAGGGATGTTGGGAGAAATGAAATGGCTGCGGGTTTCAGAGCATATTCATTGCCGATGGAATGTTGACAACTGAGATAAAGGGGAGAGTGTTGGACCAACGAAAAAGGGGGAGAAAAAGGATAGATTTCGGGCGAAGCGAAGGGTGCGTACTTGAATGAAAGCCTTGTTTTGGTGCGGATAGTATAGGGTGGTGTCTTATTCGGTGAGTCTTGTAACTGTAGCGGTTTTCAGACTGTGTCCATCCAAAACATTACCTTAATCAGTTGGCTTCCAAATAGTAATAATAATAATAGTAATAGTAATAATCGTAATCCTAGCTATGATAATAATAATAATTATTATTTTTATTACTATTATCATAGCTAGGACAGCTTCGTATCGTCGGAAGAATTCGACAGTCACACAGGTAGGGGACCGAGCAAGAGAAAGACAACGGTTGGGGGTTAGCGACTTAAACAATGATCAAGATCTTTTTACACCCATATTATCAAACACACATACTTTTAGTAGGTTAAACCCCAGCATTGACGTATGTGGTTGATGTATCAACTTCCCAATGGAAGATTTATTTATGTTACCAGGGTGTCCCGAGATTTAGCACGTGGCTGCACCCACGAAGGGAGAAGAACCGAGCCGCGACGGTGACATTTGAGAGAGAGCTGATGTATCCACCCCCTCCCACCTTCTCATTCAATCCCCCCGAAGTCCCCATCCACCGCTCCCTCAACGCCCCCGCCCTCCTCCACTGATTGTCACAGTTCCTTCGCGCGTGGCGGAACAAATTTTTCGGGGAGAGCATACTTCCCTCACCTCGAGCTCCGCGAGTCGCGCGCATCCGTTACCGTCTCTGAGCTGGGATCCGCCCACTCATCCACTTCCAAAGCCAGAATTCCCAAGCGAAGAGGACGGGACGACTTCTCGTTCCAGGTGCGATCCGTTCGAAGGGACCCCCGCCTCCCGTCGGCCCCCAGGGGGGAAGGGGAGGGGGAGGAGGAGAAGAGCTATAGAGATCACCGAGGGGACAAGGGAGGCGGCACTCGTGTTGCGCGTCGGTGGTAATCAATGGTCCAAGTGGCGCGGAGACGGGTCGTCCTCGTGAGAAGACGGGATGATGCTCCGAGAGTTCTCCGCATTTGAGAGCGCCTTTGAACCCATTTCCGGGGAGATCGGTCACATATATTGCCAGCTATCGCGACCGGGAACCTCGGCACGGAGTGCCACGGGCAATACCAACAGCCGTTTATCCACTTAAGGACGCATATCCTTCGACAAATTCCCCTCAAACGCAAAAGGATGAATTCAATGCCAAGCTGAAACGAGCCCTTGGTTTGGGGATATAAAAAATGGGAAAGTCATGACATTAATTAAAATTGTCAATGAATAATTTACGGCAATAGTCTGAATATCCTTTGATACGGTATGTCATTTGCGTTATTTTGTGCCAACTCAAACAAGTTTCCTTGCAGGAAGTTGTGGAGAGGGCCAGGAGAAATTTTACTAAGTTTCACGATTACGTTATGTCAGCAATTACTTATGAAGAAAGAATTGTAATTATCCTAGATCAGCAAATAAGTCATTTTGCATATTTTCAGAAATGAATCTCTTACGGCAGTGTTATTCAAGCAGTAAATCGATGAATTAACAGTGTCTCGAAATAGTTATTTTAATTTCAAATTCGTATCACTAAATAACAAAAAATGTGTATTTCACGATAATTTACATTTTTTAATTCAAACCTGTAAATTAAATAATATTTCATCGTAAAGTAATATGATCATGTCAAATTTAAATTCTCTTTCTTCTTTATTTTGGAAAAAATTTGACTGTTTTATATTAAAGATAGTGCCAATAATTACGAAAAGATGGTAGCGCATATGTCATATCTCACGAGTCCTCAGGAATAATGAGAGAGGCAAAAATAGGCAAAAATTGACCAGTTTTTTTTAGGAAGGCCCCACATGTGCAACCAAAGGTTAAAACGAAATAAATGACTATGAAAGCCAGCCTTTGGTTTCACAAAACGAGCATGAACTAGAAGTAAAATAACCTCACACAGTTTATCGTTCGACCGCAAAGATAGTACCACGTGAAATTCTGAAAGTACTTCCTCCAAATTCAACTGTAACCAGAATAAGTAATGGCAGAACGGAGTTCAGGAAATGTCATTTTAATTGTATCAAGCCTAACTCTTGTGAAATTCCACCTTGAGGAAATAGAAAACATAACTTTTTTCATTTAAGCGAACGTCCGGACATTCTGAAATTCTTTTAGATTTCACCGAGCTCTACAACTTCCTTTCCGAAGTGCAAGCATAGTAAAATATATAATGTTTTCACCACTCAGAAATCCAAAGGAGACAGGAAAAATGGATTCAAAGCATTTTGAACGGGAATCGGATGGGAAATGTATTACCAAGTTTCTCAAAAATATTGAAGTCTGTTTGCAGTGGACAAGACGATTCTATTTAAATTCTAACTCGACAAAATAAATTAAGAACCTCTTCTCGCGATTGCACCACGGGTTTTTAAATTAATAGTATATTAGATATAAGGATGACAAATTGGAGGCTTGCATTCAAGAAGTAGCCACTAGGGAATATGCACATGCGATACTAATATTTCAAGTTTCGCTGGAAGCGTTGCGCCTATGCATTTAAATATACATAGTTGAGTCGATCACGTTTGTAAGTGGCCTGAAAATTTTCCCCGTAAATATCTGGGAGGCAGTGTTGACCTCAGGGCCGCCCGGTATCCAAGGGCCTCTGGATCTCTCTCGGCGTGACCATCTCCCCAAATTACGACTCTTTTGTGTTTGCTTTGATTAGCCGCTTGGAGTGGCTTGTCATCCAATTAGCGAGATTGCTATAAATAAAAAAAATTACAGAGCAGGGAGAACCTGAGACACCGAGAAAAACATGCAAATTCTCAAAATGAGATTTTCCCTCCAAATTATGGAAGGAAATTACATCGGCGAAAACAATAACAGAATTGGTTCTAAAGATACTTTTATAGGAATTAAAGGATATTTTTAAATAATAATTTTGGTGCAACAATTTCAGAGCGTAAAAATCATTCGCCTTGACTGGGACTCGAACCCAGATCCCTCAATATCCGGTCGAGTGCTTTAGCCACTTAAGCTACCGAGGCGTCCTCTTAAACTCTGAAATTTTGGGGCTTTTAAAGGAACTAGATGTTATGACGAAATACCGTACATACAATGTCACATGTATTCGTAGTCGTGCGTGAGGCGCCACTGTCCACGAGGTTAAAGCCAACTTTAAACACGTATGGTGTTTTCCCTTTGACAAATTCCAAAGAAACTGCGGGAGATGCCGCAACAGTAACTTTTAACGGAGTCATCCGCTAATGTGCATTTCAATGCAACAATTTCAGAGCGTAAAAATCATTCGCCTTGACTGGGACTCGAACCCAGATCCCTCAATATCCGGTCGAGTGCTTTAGCCACTTAAGCTACCGAGGCGTCCTCTTAAACTCTGAAATTTTGGGGCTTTTAAAGGAACTAGATGTTATGACGAAATACCGTACATACAATGTCACATGTATTCGTAGTCGTGCGTGAGGCGCCACTGTCCACGAGGTTAAAGCCAACTTTAAACACGTATGGTGTTTTCCCTTTGACAAATTCCAAAGAAACTGCGGGAGATGCCGCAACAGTAACTTTTAACGGAGTCATCCGCTAATGTGCATTTCAATGCAACAATTTCAGAGCGTAAAAATCATTCGCCTTGACTGGGACTCGAACCCAGATCCCTCAATATCCGGTCGAGTGCTTTAGCCACTTAAGCTACCGAGGCGTCCTCTTAAACTCTGAAATTTTGGGGCTTTTAAAGGAACTAGATGTTATGACGAAATACCGTACATACAATGTCACATGTATTCGTAGTCGTGCGTGAGGCCCCACTGTCCACGAGGTTAAAGCCAACTTTAAACACGTATGGTGTTTTCCCTTTGACAAATTCCAAAGAAACTGCGGGAGATGCCGCAACAGTAACTTTTAACGGAGTCATCCGCTAATGTGCATTTCAATGCAACAATTTCAGAGCGTAAAAATCATTCGCCTTGACTGGGACTCGAACCCAGATCCCTCAATATCCGGTCGAGTGCTTTAGCCACTTAAGCTACCGAGGCGTCCTCTTAAACTCTGAAATTGTTGCATTGAAATGCACATTAGCGGATGACTCCGTTAAAAGTTACTGTTGCGGCATCTCCCGCAGTTTCTTTGGAATTTGTCAAAGGGAAAACACCATACGTGTTTAAAGTTGGCTTTAACCTCGTGGACAGTGGCGCCTCACGCACGACTACGAATACATGTGACATTGTATGTACGGTATTTCGTCATAACATCTAGTTCCTTTAAAAGCCCCAAAATTTCAGAGTTTAAGAGGACGCCTCGGTAGCTTAAGTGGCTAAAGCACTCGACCGGATATTGAGGGATCTGGGTTCGAGTCCCAGTCAAGGCGAATGATTTTTACGCTCTGAAATTGTTGCATTGAAATGCACATTAGCGGATGACTCCGTTAAAAGTTACTGTTGCGGCATCTCCCGCAGTTTCTTTGGAATTTGTCAAAGGGAAAACACCATACGTGTTTAAAGTTGGCTTTAACCTCGTGGACAGTGGCGCCTCACGCACGACTACGAATACATGTGACATTGTATGTACGGTATTTCGTCATAACATCTAGTTCCTTTAAAAGCCCCAAAATTTCAGAGTTTAAGAGGACGCCTCGGTAGCTTAAGTGGCTAAAGCACTCGACCGGATATTGAGGGATCTGGGTTCGAGTCCCAGTCAAGGCGAATGATTTTTACGCTCTGAAATTGTTGCATTGAAATGCACATTAGCGGATGACTCCGTTAAAAGTTACTGTTGCGGCATCTCCCGCAGTTTCTTTGGAATAATTTTGGTGTTGAACACGTCTAAGCATTACAATATTATATTTGTCGTTTTACGACCGATGCCGTAGTGTTCTCATGGTTTCTTATTTCTGTTAATCCATAGGGTTGATTTGTAAACGCGGAAGGTGATGAAAATATTTCAAAGAATGATTTAATCATGAATTAACTCAAATTAGTGAGCATTATAATTGCGATCAACGAACTGCTACCGCGTGATTTAACTAAATATCCCACACATATAATGTAATTCAAATAATAATTATGCCCCGCATCGTAGCATTATGTCCATGTAGGAGTTTCATTGATGTTACGAGACCATGGCTGACCTAAATGTATAAAGTCTCAACAATAAAGTTAACCACAAGGAAGGATGCTTTCGTAAGATCAAACTTGACCCGCAGGTATGCTCGTTATGATTTTAGTAAGTTTACCAACGAAATAGAAGGGACAAGAGAAAGATTTTGCTTACTTTTCAACACACATAAAATAGAGAAAATTAATATAAAAAGTATAGGAAATCAATTTTATAAATTCATTGCGGAATTAATACCGGGTTTATGATAAGAGTTGTTCGGGCCATCCTCATACAGTTTGAGTAGGAATGGTCATACGAATAGAGAAACACCGAACAAATTAGGCCATGTGCGACGGGCTTTCCGACCAACTAAGAATTCAAAGGTTCGGATCCCGCTTCGTGTGAAGGTTCTATGTAAAGCATATGATTTCGCTGCAGAGCGGCATCTACCGGGGAAGAATTCCACTAAGCCCTTTCTCATAACCATAATTCCTTTAAACTTTGAACGAAGTACGACCAAGCAGATAATTGTATGCATACGTCCTAAATAAGTTATGACTTTCCTTTACCCAACCACTCCATTACTGATCTTATTTTTGACAGCCAATGTAGCATGGTGTTAAATATACGTAAGAGATATGAAAATCAATTTGAGGCGAATCCCTTAGTAAAGAGCATACGCGATGAAGTCACTATTGCAGAAAGCAAACGCCACCTCAGGAGTTGGCATAAAAAGTATGAGGTACCATGTTTTACCGTTATAAGAACTTCGAGGATGTAAATAAAACTCTGCGTTGTCGATAACGTCTGATGTTGCGTGCACAGTTTTCAACGCTTCTAATATTAGAGCCACACGAAGGTTTTTTAAGACATTCCCGTAGTTCGTGCTTTCATTCACACACGAATGCATTTTCATCCGCAAATCCGAAAATTGTTTTAACCCATTTTCTCCCATTCTATTTCATTTATCCTTACGGATGGAAACCTATTCCTCTTCAATCCCCTGTCCAACTCTCTTTTTTCCCCTGCCACCTTGCATCTTTGTGTTTCTTTGCCTTATTATGTGCCCTTGCCATTGAAAGGGTGTTGCATATCCCTCTTCATCTCTTCATTTTTCCCTCCTTTCCTTTGATCCATTCTTGTACACCACCAAAACCTACTCTTATCTCCCCTCATACCTCATCCTTACCCTGTTGATCACCCATTATTTCGTGGTGCTCAGACATAGTGAAAATGCCATTTACATCCATTCAGCTGGTTCTGAAGATGCCCATCGTCGAAGGATACTCCTTGTATAACCCTCACCCTTCCCTTATCCCACATCCCCATCAATTGCCATTGAAAGCCTTCCAAGAAATAATGATCATTATTGTATGATATAGACGAGCACTTGTGAGTTTAAGCGTACGTGTGTTTTTGTATGTGCAAATATTTTTTTACTGGTATTATACCGGTTAGGGTAAGTTTTGGATGAAGATAGCCCATTCAATGGTATAACGATATATTCCCTTGCCTCTCCTAACACAACACAACCTGACATTCGATACTACAGTAAGTGCCTCTCAAATTCCGCGTACGTCCTTCCTTTATTCATTTCGTCCAAACATGTCGTCTATTCTATCCCTGTCCCTTCCTCGCTTGCCCAACGCTCTCCCCTTTGTCACAGTTTTCTAAAATTCCAAAGAAACTGCGGGAGATGCCGCAACAGTAACTTTTAACGGAGTCATCCGCTAATGTGCATTTCAATGCAACAATTTCAGAGCGTAAAAATCATTCGCCTTGACTGGGACCCGAACCCAGATCCCTCAATATCCGGTCGAGTGCTTTAGCCACTTAAGCTACCGAGGCGTCCTCGGTAGCTTAAGTGGCTAAAGCACTCGACCGGATATTGAGGGATCTGGGTTCGGGTCCCAGTCAAGGCGAATGATTTTTACGCTCTGAAATTGTTGCATTGAAACAGTTTTCTAAGCCCAATTAACAATCAAAACGCCCTGAATCCATATTTCCTATTTACTTTAGATTCCTCCCTAAAAAAACCCTCCCCCACCATACTCAGAACTTTCTCATTTATTTTCCTTTCCGTCCATTTCAACTTCTCCATCCTTCCCCCCACTCACACTTAAAAAAATTCCAATCTACGCCTATCATCTTAATTCAGTGACCATGTCTCCGCGCCGTACAAAACCATGCGTGTAAGTACATATTCATATTGATTTGCATAAAGTGTAGGTTCCGTAACATACCCCGCCACATGAACTCAGGGCGGTTTGCGAGTTTATGTACAGATCGCTAATGCACCCGAACAAATGAGCAATTTACACATTAACGGGTATTACCAACGAGGATCGGTGCGAAAACACTAGATCCACAAAGCTCGCTATGATACCGAATATTACTCTAACTCACCCGGCATTCCTAATATTTATGTACACAATTCGAGATCCGGGAGAGGGCTCACAAAGAGAGGGAGAGCCTCCCATATTTAGAGGCCTGTCTGCACCCACGTCTGTCGGGATGGAAGGGGGAAGGGCGGATATGAGATGGCGAACGGGGAGGATAAGGGCAAAGGGTTTCGGAAAGGATGGGATGAGGGTGTGTCGTTGGGAAAATTGGGGTGGGAGTAGGGAGGGGGGTGTAAATGGACTTTTAGGGTGGGGATGCATCGACGAAATGGGGGAGGATTCTGGCGTTCGGGTCGCAATGAACGGAGATGGGGGGATTAGAAATGAGACCCTGGGCTCTTCTCCCTGTCAGCCACGCATCCCAACTTCCGCACCGGAATACACCAGGGTGAGTCACCAAAATTTACTCCCTAATTTATTTCCCAAACAAATAAACATACCGAAATATCGTTTGCCCCCCACCCCCCGAATTAGGTCATTAATGGAACAAACAAATTCAGCGGTTAAGTGCTCGCAAAAAAAGTGTGGAAGTAAATATGTCAACACAATGTTTCGTGCCTGAACTGACAATCCCGTAATAATTCCAGCGATACTGAAACTGGACTTACATTTATTTCAGAGCGTTCATTAATGTTCTGCATCATATAATCACTGATTTTTAAAAATAGTTTTGCTTTCAGAATTTGTCACTATGTTCAAAATATTTGAGATGACCGAAGATCTGTTTCAAAAAGCCTTTTAGATATCGCGAGTACCATACTCGTATTATGTATAATATGTGATATCTGGTTTACATAGCCCGGGTAACATAGCCGACAACTTCTAATACGAATTTGGCTACAGAACATAAATAAATATATATATATGTATATACAGATATATATATATATATATATATATATATATATATATATATATATATATATTTATATTTATGTATATATTTGTATATATATATATATATATATATATATATATAATATGATTTTAACGATTTTTTAATCAATCTTGAACAGGTAATCCTATAGGATTGAGCCTGAAACGTTATATTTCGTATGAGTCATAAGTTATGAATTCTCATTATGGTAAAAATTGTCAATTCCGTCCCGTAATAATCGTACTTAAATATTTTTAAACTACCCGAGGCACAACCAAATGCGGACAACCAAACGTTCGACGTGCCCCACGTGCAGGAACATGATTACAATAAAAAGATAAATATAAAGCTCAAAATCCGTCGTACACGTGGCCGGGTGGCAAGAAACAAGAATAAATATACGAAATTTATCCACAATTTTTCACAAAAAAGCAATCTGACGACCCTTGTGTTGAAGTTTATTATGGCAAGAATAATCTACTAAATAATGGAGTGGGAAGTGGAAGACTATTGAAGAGGACCATTTTGTATTTGGAAGGGTAGAGGTACAGAAGTCCTTCCTCTGCGAATCATTATAGGAATTATACGGCAACACCAACTCAACTTTAATGCATTCATTAATCTGGAGGAAGCCATTGATAACTTGGACTCGAATTTAATGCTTCGTATTCCGGCAGAAATTAGAATGAAGTACAAAAGCAGGAAGGGTAATTCTTAGAATTTGGTCGGCATAACAGCGACGCACCGGTTGAGACCAAAATTTACCGACACTTACTTTTTTAAGACTGAACGTTGACAAAATCATCGATGATTTTCCAAGTTGCTCGAAAAATGTGCGAAACATCACGGCAAAATTTGCTGTAAATTAATCACCTAATGCTAATCTTGGCTACAAGCTAACATAGCAACCGTAACGAAGGAAGAGGCGGAAGAAAGTATTTGGAGAATAAAATAAGTAATTTAGCATTAGAGGCTCTTAAAATTGTAGTGAAATGAACATTAAATGTCGCCATTCAGTCAGCCAGCAGAACCTTTTAATACCAATGATTATACGCGATCGATTCATTTCCGAATACGTTACTTTGAAGATGTCCTCTATATTGAAAGCGTCGGGAAGGTTATTAATAGAAGATATCCTCTAGAATCTATTTAAGTATTTGAAGGAAATACTTACAATCCAGCATTTGGGAATAATATGTACGCATTAATTGCCTTATATCTTCTTTAATATTAGTATTATCAGCCTCCCATGCGTCGTATACGCAGCAGTATTCAATGAAGCTTCTTTTCCTTAATCGAAAGGAAAAATCCCATCAATTTGGCTTCCTCATACCTCATTCACATGTATGTGTACGCATTTGTGCTCCCCTAGTCCCGTAGCTATGACTCCACACTTTACGGGGCTACGTCCACATTCGCGGTTTTGAACACTGTCAGAAACAGTCGTACGTGGGACGTGAAATAAACAGGAAATTCGCGCGTAACGGGAATTCGGCGAAAAGTTCGTCTTGCCTCATGTCCCCCATTCTTCTCCGTGCAAATCCGACGGATGAGAGCCCGTGGCCGGAATCCCGCGATGGTGTCCATCTCCCTTCAGGGGAGACGAAGTCTCGCGAGTAAGGGTGCGATATGATTTTTCTGGGAAGAAGGTGCAGACGCCAACTCCCAAGAGTAGGTCTTTAACAACCTAAAGGGAGACCACCCCTCCAATTCGGTCCAAAGCATGATTTTCTTGGGATTCATTTTCCATAAATATGCCGAAAGAGTAGGCAATAGCGAACTGGAGGAAAGTAGTTTCGGAAATTAACATTTATCAGGAAGATATTTATTAGCTATTTATTAATGGTATATATGGTCTGTATGGTATATAATGATACTTATGTATATATATATATATATATATATATATATATATATATATATATATATATATATATATACTATATATAACATTTGGATGGCACAATAGAACACAAATAAAATCGATAACACTTAAAAGGACACTCGCATTGTAGATTGTTTGAGTTTTCAGCCCTCTCCGAGGTTATCTATTATATTTGTGTTCTATTGTGCCGTCCAAATGTTATATTGATCTTTTGAGTGTTTCTATATCATTGATATATATATATATATATATATATATATATATATATATATATATAATTCCCGAGTTCGTCTTTTATACGTATCCCTATCCCTTCTCCTTATATCCATTTGGAAAAAATATGTATTTTTATATATGTGATTTATATACACACACATATATATATTTATAGAAATCACACATATATACATATGCACGTGCATTTGTGTATGTATATATATATATATATATATATATATATATATATATATATATATATATATATACACATATATATACCTATACACGTATTATTGTTTCTGATAGTCATCTCCAGAGATATCCGAGATGTTTTCCGTTTTTCGGCGAATTGCCCTTCACGGACTTCCTTGTCGGCTGAATTCTCTGATCTGACAAAGCGTCTAGTCTCAAAGAGGTAGGAAACCGCTTCTGATCCCTAAACTTTCATTCAACCATTCATCCCTCTCTCGGTTGGCTAATTCTCAAGGTCTTGAAACTTCTGCTCCGAGAGAATGCTCACAAGGAGGAAATGTTTTTAGGAGTAACTTTGCGGTGTCGCTTCATCGTGAAGAATACACGCCATTTAACATACGCAACCAAATCATCAACCATTAATTTTACTTTAAATAATAATTGTAATTATTTGCAGCATTACGCAAGGTTAGGATAGGTTTTTCATGGATTCTTGCATTATATACCTTTATAGTCCGAAGGTCTAAATAGCATGACACATTATTTTTCCAGCCCATACTTGTTATAACAAAAACTAATTCTTTCTAGCTAAGCGTCTTCAGCATTCCCTAACCTTTCAGTTTCTTCTGCAATCAATTGTCTTTCTTCCTTGAATTTCACCCACCATTATTCTCTCTTCTCCTACCAGGTTTAGAAGGTTTGTTTTAATTTCCGTTCATTTTATTATCCTCAATATTCTGCACATTCACATCCGAAAAGCGTCCCTCCTACTCTATTCCCTTTGTCTCAAGGACCAAGTTTCCGAGTAATATAAAACTACGTTCCTTATTAGAGTTTTAAACACCTTTTTTCGTCTCTTTAACAAATTTGCTTGTCGTCAATTCTTTTACCTTTTTTCACGAGGTTCTTCTTTTAATGTCCTTCCTAATCCACTCACCGTCGAAAGCACTTTTAAATAGGAGAACCTCTACTTGTTCTAGCTTATGCCTTTCAACTTTAAGTTTTATCTCAACCTTCCCATTACTTAAGAATCTCATGAATTTATTTTTTATGAAAATAATAGGCTGAAAATATGTTTATAAAAATGTTGTAATACTGATCTCTCCGAAGCCATTAAAATTTTAAAAAATTCTATTAGTGTAAAACTATTGCCACGAATGTGATTCTGATAAGTACATAGGGTGTTCGGCTGTTCTTACATGCACGAAAGGACTCAGTAAGGGACTCGAGAAGGCACTTAGTATAAGACTTAAGTCCCTATCACGTCGCACAACGAAGCTCCTAACAGTAAAACATCAAACGTCCTGAATCCAACCATCTGGGCGTGTGTTAAAACTCTCACGGCTGAATAGGAATCATTCGCAAGGTCGATGGATCTTTATTTAAATATTTCTACTTCAGCCACTTGCATAGGGCAAGAACAGCCGTTTGCAAATTTTTTTCCACCAAAATGCTCGAACATGAAGCAGAGAAAAAAATTCATATAAATGATAATAGAAAATAAGCAACAATACAATTTTTTGTGAAGCAGCCGATGGTTTTGCTCCAATTTGCGTTCACTAAAAATTTAATCATCGCTTTTCGTGTCTTATTTTGAGAGTTCTAATTGATAAATAAATATTAAAAGCATTAAGTATTAAATATTTTCGAGCAAGGTTCTAAAGGAGAACTTGAATGGAAACCGAGCAGTTCATGTTAAGTTAAGATAAACATGGCCCCAATTAAAGTTTCACTTACATTCAAGTTTCTTACAAGATTTCTTGAAAGGAATATGTGGAAAAAAATACAAAAATGTGGAAGGAGCCTTATTAGGTGCTAGCGGAACCTGGTTCCTTAATTAGTCCAAACCCCGTATCCTCCCTCCATAAAGGATTTTGTTTTCGGTCAATGAAACACCTAATTATGAATATCTAAATGGATTTTGTTGCGATAAAATAAAATATTTTAAAACGAGTTGTACTTGGTACATGTTTTTACTGATTACTTAAAAAAAAAAATTCACGGATTTACGCTATCCACGTTCAGTTTCATCCAAAAATATCAAACTCCTTCTCCCTCAGACTATTAAAATTGCTGGTACCCAGGCGTAAAAATAACAGCGACAGCTGTTTGCTAGGCTAATAGTAATAAATATATTTCGACGCACGGAACTAAATTCATTGGACAATTAAAGACTCCGTTTTAAATAACACGACTATTTCTGGAACGGGGACTGATAACAAAACGGAAATAAAAACTAATTGAAATTCAGACATGCTATGGATCTCTTGGGGGTAAAAACGACTATCACTACGTATGAAGCATATGATCACCCAAAGCATGCAATTAATAACAATTTCGGAGGAAAGGAAAATCACGAAAAGAAAATTTATGCAGGAAAAATAAAAGAAAAGGATCGTGTTCTCTGAATTTAGTACAAAACCTGGGATAAAGACGAAAATATACCCATAAGCCTTTATAGAGGCAATGCGCGTGAGTACCACTATTGAACTTGGACAGACTATGGTACTAACTTATTGCGATACTTGGCAATGATAAATTTCACCATGGTTCGTAAAATCATTAAACGAAACAAATGCACATGCATGATGGCTCTCGACGGGACGGTGATAGAAAATACGTGCGGAAGGGCATACTGCTGCCATTGTTGGGTAATAATCTGCTTTAGTGCCATGGAGTGAGTATCTCGGCCCCCTTACTCGTCCCAAACAATCCTTGCCATCCTCCCTGCACCAACCTAGAGGATGTCCGAGGGGTTTGCGAGGGACCCTAGGCTATTCCCTCCCTATTGTTACGCAAATGCGCACTTCTATAAATTCGCGATTTCACGTGCCACAGCCATAGTTGAAAGGCAGCCGCTCCCAAAGAAGGCATCAAAGCCGTTCCACGGTTCGGCTTCACATCCAACATCTGACGCTGGGATGAGGAAGTTCACACGAGATTGGCCAGAGTTTCATGGAACGGATAGCAAAGTGAAAACAAATTTCCCATAAATGACATCCCATCGAAAATAATCGCGAATGAATTGAACCATAAACTGAAACTTAATGACATTACTTCATTCGTGCTATATATTCAAAGTAACACTGCTTGGGGATGGAAAATATGAAAAAAAGTGTGTAAGGGAAAAGAGTCATGCGTGTTGACAATATCAAGCACTAGGCAACAGACGTATAGCCCGAAGAAAGATTGGTAAAAACTTTAATATGGAGCGTGGCGCTTTGTGAATCTGAAACATTAGTCCTTTGAGGGAAGAGAAAGGAGGTGGGAAACTGGAGGCTTTTGAGAAGCGGGCGTGGGGAAGAATGGAGAAAATAATTTGGACAGGGAGGAAGATGAACGCTGTAGTTTCAAATATGGTGAACAAAGAGAGGGAGTTGTTAGGGGAAATCTGAGCGAGGCAAATAAAGTGGACAGAGGAAATATTGAAAGGTAGCGGTATGTAGGAGGCTGTGATAGAAGTGAGAATATGTATAGTAGGTAAGCTGAGTTGACAAAGGGAGAGAATGGAGTTTTTAGGGAGAACGAAGGCAGTTAATAGTGGCGAAGCATTGAATAAGAAGACAATAAAGGGCAAAGTACTCGTGTTACGTAGATAACAGTTTTTAAGAACCGTTTCAAAACTACCTTACTAGGGTGAATATTTCCTAGAACAATGCCTCTTAATTGAACATGAAATAAGGAACACACTGTATTCGTCCACTGAATTTTATTAGGGTACGGCTAGTTCCAAAGCTTCAATGCCATCAAGTGGTGCAATAGGAGTTGGACCTGAGCATGACGTTGAAGCGTTGAAACTAGTTGTACCTGAATAAAATTCAACAGTCGAATGATTTCATGTAACTGAATTGCACATAGTTGAGCCTGAAACCATCACCAAATTCTTTCTTTTGCAGCTGAACCATTATTTCCTCGCTTCAGTCACTGACTGTATTTAATTTTAAAATATGATTATTTTGAATCGTACTAATTGAAAAATTAACTGTTTTAATCTGACGCTAAATAATTATCGTACTAAATTATGAAGTGATGCCCATTAATATCTAAATAAATGAATTATCTGAATTGACATAGGGCCGACGTTATATTTTAATTTGACATGGCACAAATTTTACGGCTTTTCAATAAGTTGTAAAACAACGTTTGAAGCTCACTCACGGAAATTCTTGCAAGGTAATATAATAAATGATAAAGCGAATCGATCAATTGGACCAACAACGTAAAGAAGAATGATAGAAGAAACCATAGAAAGCCCGACGTTTGGAAGATAGCGCAAGGAGCTTAACAAACTAATGCTTTGGGAGAAAGGTTATTTCAGATACAATCCGATTAGCAAAAATATTATATAGAATAATGACTTAGCAGCAAGTTGTTCTTCATGATATGAAGAAGGGTGATAAACAAATTAAAAATAATATATTTCACATTTCAGCTGATTTTTTAAAAACACCAAGACAGTCAATGAATGCTTCGTGGAACCTTTTACAAGCATAAAGTAAATTTTTCAAAATTATCAGGTCATAACGTCGGATACCAGGATTCGAAAGTAGATACTAGGAGAGGACTCATGACTGCAACTAAATTTTCTATATTTATAGGAAGGTTATCAAATTCGATAATAAGTTTCGAGAAGGCAAATGAGGAAAATGCTCGTTGAAAACAGAAAAAAATGATAAAAAAATCTAATGCATTAATGTTGATAAGAAGTAAGAAGTTAAAAAAATAATTTAGTTTATACAAATTAATTACTTACAATTTAAAAAGATACATGACCTCGGTCATCTTCTCTTAAAATACCATATCTCAAATTTCACACATTTAATAGTCTTATTATCTTCTCCAAATTCACCGCTGGCAATGATGTTGGAGATTTTCATAGAATATTCATTAAGAAAAAAACAAATGTGAGTCATTATTTTGCCATATTCCTTGAGATCACATTTTTTTGGTGAGAATTGAAGTTTATCGTCCAACCGAAAAATTCCTAGAAGCTTAGCAATACTGCGATCGTCGAGTTTGCATGAATTTTGCACGGAAAATTAGTTGGGTACGTTTGCACCGCAGTGACGCTGGTTGGCTTAACCCGTCTTCAAGAAGCTACTTGGAACGAGACCTCCGAGAGTACTCCGAACGCACCAATCTTCCCGCCCCGATTAAGGATGGATTTCTCGTCAACTCACAAGAATGACGGTATATGTCGCGCAATAGAATAGATGGCGGATTTTATCACGCATTTGCTCCCTTGCTCCCGTCAAATCTCACGGGCATTAACTAATGAAGGCATTCTTAACAAAACCATGTCTTCAGAATAGAGGGAGCATCTGTGAGGGGAGAACGAAGGGTCGTGGACCGATGGGAAGGGGAGAGGTTTTAGTCGTCGGCGGCAGCTGCGCAAGATTGGGAAGGGAATAAGTTAGGGGGGTTGTGGGGGGGGGTTGCAATTGGGAGGATGGGGTGAATGGGTCCCGTCTCACTAGACGGGTCGGGACTGGAGGTGGGGGAAGAGGGGTGTGAGTCACGCCGAAGCGAAAAGCACTCACCGCCACACGGAACTCCCACCCTCTCGCACTCCGTCCGCCCCATTCGACGGGGAGATGGTCCTTTTAGAGAGAGGGAGGGCAAAGGATAGAGAGGGGGGAGGAGTGTGTGGCACGCTCTGGTGGCGACCGCGTGAAGCGGAAGCCAAAGCGTGTGAGAGAGGGGGGCGCGAAGAGGTGGTGCGAGAAGGAAAAAGGCAGCCGCCGCTCCACTCCACATGTGCGGGGGAGGATACTGCATCGGGGAGTTGGGAGGGAATAGCACCAGCGACATTAGTTCCTCCTCCTCTTCCTCTCGAAACCAGCCATTGAATTCTGATTAAGAGTCTTCACCCTCGCCTCACTTATCGATAACCCATAAACTCTTTTGTAGTCGTTACATTGTGGCCACTTCCATCACCCCAAATGGAGAACTCTCTCCCTCTGCCTTTTTTCCACCCTCCAGACTAAAGTTTTCCTTTTTAATGCATTCACTTTAGTGCTTTTGGCGGGTTTTAAAATACCCAGGTTCCATCTACTCGAGATCAAAGGGATTTAGAAACATGGTTTCTAAATGTATGCCACTTAACCACTCCAAGCCCTCTCCACCTATTCATCCGTCACCTCTTGGGATATACCGGTTAGTTCATCAGAGGATTGTTAAGATAAGCCTTAAAATCACTAGGTTTCGTCAGATAGTTAGCAGAAAAATTCAATTAAAAAGTAAGACAGGTGTTACCTCGCTTTCTCTATGAGAAATTTAGAATACGTGGCAGGTATTTTTGATCCACATGAGAAAATTTTCATGGAGGAAATGGATAAAGTTATGAGAAAATCCATTAAATTTGTTAAAAGTTCCTGCGAGGAAAAAGTAAAAGTTACAAATACCAACACATTTCCAAAAGCAGTCATTCACTTAGCCACCTTCGTTGAAAGTATATTTTTACCATTATTTAATTTTAGTTCCCACGAAACACATGCAAATGAAAAAAAGAGCCCAAGAAAATGAATTTTAATAAAACTGAGGGCACGTAAACATGGCTTAAAAATTTGTAACACCTCACCCATCAAATACTGTACTCAAGGACGAGGGTTTTTAACTAAAGATTTAATACTTCAATGGTAACCGGATATTTATACCCATAATAATTATATTGACCGCAACTACGTACACCAGGCAAACACTCTAGTCGAATTATCCAGTATTCGTTCAGGAAAATCGATGGCTGGAATACTTTTTATCTTACGATGACGTCTACATTGGAGTAGGATTTTTCCTTTTCCCAAAACGAAAATGTATTCCTAAACTTTAAAAACAGTAAGTACTCATATAACTCTAGTGGAAATTGACCTAATACCCTCTGGTACGGCTTCTAACTGAAGTTGTAGATGTACATGTAGAGTAGCTGATGATAATTGAACAGAGAAAAATACTAAAAAATACGCTTTCGTCAAAACACAAGGCCTTCTACAGTTGTTTAAATAAATACCCGAAAGCCTAACAATCACCCATTTTTAAAACGATTGAAGACTTTAATACGTACTAAAAAATACCTCCAATAAGGGATGCAAAAAATAAAGATTGAAAAATCAGCGGACCGAATTCCCCCATTGAACCAAAAACGAATACAGGCAAAGGAAACAAACGTACGAGTACCAAAAGCCGTGTTTGAAGGAGTATTTCCCGGGAGATGTTTGTAACAACTCGACCGCTACATGTCCTTATCTATATTATTGCTGAGTATGGACGAGATACCGTGTAACCGGATCCCATAAAAATTGTACGTGTGTGCTTCGGCCTCGCTCTCTAGACCAACCAGCAATGTTCATCTCTGACGTGATATGTACGTAAGTGGATACAAGAAAGCGAGCAGACGCAAGCGATCATAACATACATCATATCCAACATAGGATATATTTAGAATGAGCGAAAATACACACACACGCAAACGGAGGAGTTTACTATAACTTCAGATGGACGAACTTGGACTATCAAAGGCAGAGGTAATGCACAGCATTTTCGAAAACGTGATCCGAGTTGGCATAAAATGTGGCAAACGATACACATGCTTCATCAGTTCTAGTTTTAAGATTTTTGTACCGACCAATATTTTATAGCGAGTGTTTTTGAGAGTTTAGATTTTAGTTATTTTAGAGTTTTGAGTGAAGTGGAAGAAGATGCTTGTAATATCTCATTATAATTTACTGAACCTAGTCATTCGATAAGTAACCTACATTGTCTTTTTCCACAAGTTTATTTATTTTAGTTTTAACGAGAAATTATTTTTCCGCCGTATAACCTTCTTTCCTTGAGTCGCGTAAAATACATTGTCTTGAAAATACACGGATAGGGGAAATTTAGCTTTATTTCCAAATTACCTTTTCAGTGAATTTTTACTTCTCAAGAAATATACGTTTACAATGTGCCCAACACATATGAAACCAAAAAAGAGATGGATGAAAATCAGTTTATTTTGACCAAATGATGAGTTCATTTTAGCTAGGTATTTGTGCCGAGGCAGCCGAAATAGATGAGTGGAAATGCATAGAGAAATACCTAAATAAAAATTTAAATATTATTAAAATAAATATTTCCCTTCATATTTCTATTTACTCTGGTTTTAATTTTATCGTCCCATCTGATGAACACAATATACTATTCCACTGAATTTCCCTTCAAACTTGAAGAAATAAAAATAACACTAACTATTCCACCAGTGTCCCCGTTGGAACATACGTCGATGTGCTGTGTGAGGAACCAGCACAATAGACCAACTATTACCAACTGCAACCCCTAAGTTCCATTCGAAGTACAGTACTTTTGCCCTGCCACCAAATCATGCCTTGGATCTAATATTCCTTTTGAGAGCTTCCTGAAGATTATACCACATCACTCAAAGTGAGTAGAGGCTTTCCTTACAGCTAGCTCAATTCCATTTCGCTACCTCCCTCCCCCCCATTCCCTCCCCCCCCCGCATCCCCGAACTGCAATTACACTTTTCATCCCAGACCCCATTTCGGAGCTCATCTTCACTCGCATCCGGCCGTTCGCCCTCCAACCGTAACCTCAGCAGAAGGAGTACATTAGAGAACCTCTCTCCTTATAACAGGCGACAATGGGATGACGCTTCGATTCCTCCCCCCCCCATCTCTCTCTCTCCCACCCTTCTCCACACTCGTTCCCTCAACCCCCACCCCCTCAATTGACGTTTCTTTCTCTCTCTCCCTGTCGTCCCTTCTACCAATATTCGCAAATTGGAGGAGTGCCTTTTATGTAGCCACGGTCCACTTGCGAGGCGCGGAAGGGAAAAGAAAAAGCGTCAAATGGCGCGAGGAGAGAGTGAATGAGGCGGGCGCACGTGACATCCTCCCGCCGAAGGAGTGAAGAGGCCTCCGCACCAGGAGGGGGGTGGAAGGAGACCTGGGACTCGTCTTCTGTCGCCCCCAATCTTCCAACCTAATTTTTTTCGACAGCACCAGTAAGCGATCGAGTCGGCAATCACATTTACGCTTCTCAGCGTTTAAAAACTGCGACTACCTAATAATAGTACGCCTGTGCAAAAGGATCTTTAAAAAAAAATCCTTACTCGAAAGCTGGTTAGCTCGCTCCACCCTCTTGTGTTCAAGATTACTTTTCGAACGGAAAATCGAATCGCATCGTGGAAAAAATATTTTTATTATAAAAATTGGAAAGCAAACTAAGGATGCCAGTATAAATGCCTCCTAACTCAAACGATATATTGAGCGAAAGAATTCTAATAATATTGCATTTACCGGTTTAAATATTAAAGAGAAAAGTTTTTTTTAAGGTATAAGAATTCTTAATGCGATCCTAAATTTAAAAAAGAAAAATTTTGTTTTGATGGAGAAAAAAAATCGTCAGTGATTTGTACATACATTTAGACTTTTTCTACGTTCTTAGCACAGTCTAAGTACTGTATTATTTGACGCAAGCACGGGATATGGTAGGTTGAGCGGTTACTGATCGAAGGGTTTAGGATCTAGTCATGTAATCACACCATAAGAGGAACTGCCGTCACACCCGTGTGTGACAGGTCATTGGTGTTGCCTAGACTCTCAGAGGTGAGATCTAATCGTATCAATGAAACCAAACATCGACTTGACTATGGTGTTGGCGGGATGAGATGTGATGCTAATTTATTTACTCAAATCCTTAAGACTTAGCGCTAAAGAATACTTGTCCTATTCACCCTGTATGCAATAATTTCTCTCTTAAAAGATATGGAAACGCAAATAATGGCCATTCGAATTTGTTATGAACGAGAAATAAATTACCTCCTTGTCTCTCGTATTCCTATTGATGACATTCCGATTTCTAAATTCGAGTCGATGGTAACGCCGAATGCTGAGGATATAGATTAGATTTTCAAATCAGATTTTCGACGTCGTTTCTACCATGTGAATCTTGCGGAGGAGGGTAATAACTAAGCACCGTACCCCACTCTATGGTAGTATAATCATAAAAACATTTTAAAGTGTTTCGGTCCATTACGACATATTAAGTACTAGTCGACTTATTATCCTTCTCTCTAAATTCAATTGAACTTCATTATTTCTTCTTCAAATTTTCATATTTATATCTCTTTCATGTCGTCCAAGAACCATTTAATTTGCATATTTTCAGCCTTTGGATAGCAATACCTCTCTGTTACACGGCTTTTATCAGATCACAACTCCTGAAAACTCATATTCCCCCTTATCTGAATCTTACCTCGCAAATTTCTCTCTTCAATATTTGAAAATTCCTCGCTGCCCTCTTCAACATCAAACTTGTTTTCTTTATTGTACTCCATGATGATATTTCAATTTACCAATCCGCACTCGTCCCCTTTGATCAGAGAATTTTTTGTATCCATTCAATGGCACGCTTTATAATTATGTGCCAGGCAATCCTTTTTTCGTTTTTATCCAGTGTGGATGTCATCAATTTCATTTTTCTTTCAAAATTATGGCAAATTTTCAAACGCATTCTTTTCCTAACGTTTTTTACGAATACGACCATTACCTCAAAAAGAAATACGCGAACTACTCCACCTAATATATTTTATTCCCTTCCTCTTCTATATTTAACTTATGCTTCTACTTCTCACGAATCATTTTTGCTGTGAATTCTTTTGATTAAAATGCATCATATTACAAAAATTTCTTTGATTCATCCCCTACTTCTACTAAGCAATCATTTCCATCCTCCGCACAACTCTTGCCAAATCATCTTCAAATGCAATTGAGTTAATACATTTATCGACCACCTTCACCTCAAAGCCATCCATACCCATGGCACTCATAACACTTTCTCAAAATAAAACTAAAAAGAGTTGTGGCTAATGAAAAACCCTCTCTTACTTTCCAACTTGTGACTTCCCATTCCTATTATACCCATCGCGCTTTCTTGCCGCCTAGTTCATACGCATTTTTCACTTTACGTTATAGCAAATGAAAATCGTACATATGACACGAGTTCCATTTCCAAATATATAGACAACGCTGTTTAAGCACTCTCACCCTGCCTCTTTGATAATTACCAACTTTAATTATAAATAAATCATTTCTCTGTGAACAGGAGGTCACCAAAGATGACCAGTAAATCAGCGATAGTACTGCCCCCGTCATCATTTGAAATAAGGAAAATTTTCGCAAGCGGAGATTAATTGAATACTAGGCACGGAATCGCAGCGCGGGCAAATTTTAAATTAGAAATTCTGCTTGCACAGTGGAATAATTTCATGGAACGTAATTGCGTCGTATGTCTTCAGTCAAACGAAATGCCCCAATGCTCTCAGTGCCGCAGTTTGGTGGTTTGTGTATTTCAATCCCCCCTCCTTCCACACTCCATCTCCCTCGCCGCGAATAGGCATGTGGACAGACGAATGCTCGGTCGGCCCCTCGCTTCATTCCAGCAGCCTTGTTAGATAGACTCCGCCCCCCAAAAGGTTCCTTAGATCCCCCGTCGGACCCCTTCCCCCTCACCGCTGAATCAGCGTCGCAGTAATTGGCCGGCCTCTATATGGCTGCCCCCTTCCCCCCCTCTGGCAAATTCCTTTGTGGCCCCAGACGGGCCCGGGAGCCCAAAGGCTCGCCTCGGCTCGTCAGAGCCGTTTAAACGGTCCATCAAGAGGCAGGAGACTCCGACGGAGGAGGATTTCTCGGCGGGGAGAGGGTGTTGGAGCTCCGCGGTAAGGGGGTGGAGGCTAAACTCCCCCTCGGAGAGGCGAGAGCCCTTGCTTCCGATGGGGTTATTTCGGGGCAAGGCTGAGGGGGCATGCCATGATCCCACACGCTCCTTTGGCCTCAGAGTCCACAGGCGCCCCAGGGATTATCGACGGAAGGGAAATATCCATGGAGAGGGGAAGGGTCTAGTTCGGATCATTCTGAGGAGTTGACCTCCACGATTCGTACTCTCCGAGCTCCGAAATGGACGCACCCGAGTCGCTAATTGCACTGCGAAATGCCTTAACCTAAAAGTTTTAGATAGATGCGGTGCACTAAAGATTACTCACACCAGTTAATAAAGTAAAGATGCAATGAAAAAAAACCACAGCAATCAACCCGAAAGTTGAGTTCATAGGTGAGCGTAGAACACACCCTAGTAACTCACCTGGGGGTATCATGATTGGGATTGATGGTGCATGCATAGTTGGTGACCTGACACTACCTGCCACACGCCTTTCCGGCGGCTGGCGGGGTATTATATATATGTAGATGTAACAAGTCCAATGGAGTGTGAAATTCACTCATTGGGGCCAGTTACTTTCTCGGCGCAGCCTGCGGCTTCCCAAAGAAGATTTCGAACCCGAAAAATCACGCACCCTGAGTGAAGCCGAGGGTGCCCATTGGCAGGGGCCCCAGGGATCACATTCTGGACCCTCCGGTCATCGCTCCACCCATTGCAAAACTTCGTGTCTAATTGAACGTCAAGAAGACTTATATGCGGTATGTAAGCCATCATAGCAAGGTAAGAGAAAAACACTCCAGCTCTAAGACATAGAATTGACGTGCACATTTCTTACCTTGAGCAATTCAATACCGCAACTAAGCCATGACTTTGGCTTAGTTGCGGTATTGCTGGCACTTGACACACTAGTATTTAACTCGAAGGATATGTGTGATAATAAAGGCAAATAGTGGTATGAGTCACTTAAATAAGTATATACAAAGGATTGCTGGGCAAATTAGAAATGAAGAGTAATTAGTTTGGGATGAGGATCAATGTGAATAAAAAAATGGTTTGGAGGTTTTCAAGAGGGAAGACGAAATACTGGAGGGCAAACATAAGAGCAGGTAGTTAATCTATTTTTGGAGTGTTTTGAACCGGGGTGATCATAATAGCAGGGACAAAGATGAAGACTTACATTAAACAAAGACGTTTTTGCTAGGTGGAAAGAGTTGGTGACAGGGGCACTGAATAAGGATGTTGAGAAAAGGTTAGTGTCAACTTGAAATGGAGCGTGGTTTTTTACGGCGCGGAAACTTGGTCATTTAAGCAGGACGATAAGCGTAAATTGGCGGCTTTTGAAATATGGGAGTGGAGATGGATGGAAAATGTGAAGCAGGCAGAAAGAAATAACCAGGATATCCTAGCATGGTGGGAAGGGAGTGGGGATTTTTTGGAGAAATCCAAAGGAGACAGGAAAGATGGATAGAGGGAGTTTTGATTGGCGAAGATACGAATATGTAAAAGACTGTCACAGAGGCGAGAACGCTATGCAAGTGACTACACGTAAGTGGTAGGGTATGCTGGATGATAAGGGAGATAGAATGTGGGCGAAATGGGAGAAAGGTTTATTGTAACGAGGAATTAAGTTATATGGGATCGTAGATTTTCGCGGCGTTCAGATGAAAGACTCTCCATTCTCGGGATGTCACCGCGTAGGTTGTTTTTCTGAAAACAGCTTCGCCCGTGTTTCAACGAGCGTCTTCAGGTCGGACTTCGACCTGGAGACGCTCGTTGAAACACGGGCGAAGCTGTTTTCAGAAAAACAACCTACGCGGTGACATCCCGAGAATGGAGAGTCTTTCGAGGAATTAAGTTGTGTCTTGGGCGAGGCTAAGAAATGTAGGGCGGTCAAATTTGGGTCCATCCAATACCTAACTTAAGCGGTGGTCTAGCAAATAGTAACCACAATATACATAGAAGTATTACGTCGCTGTACTTCCTTTTTACATTGGTCCGACTGGCATTAAATATAAAATCTGATTATCTGAACGTTTGAACTATTTTTAAACCACGGAAGGACGGTTTTCGCAAAAGGACAAAGTCCTACCTATTAATAACATTCCTAATTGAGCTCCCACCTCATACAAAGAATTACTGTGTGTGAAATTAACACATCAGGGTAGGAATCCACGTTATTTTTCACATACTTCCTGCGATTTTCTAAGAGAGCCTTACACCAGAAAAAAATTGCTTGGTCAAATGGGTGTAATGAGCCACCGGAGAATCAGATCGAGGCACTTGGTTCAGTAGCTGCACTCAAAATTAATAATGAAGGCTAAGTTACCAAATGCATAAATACTCCCAACGAATTGCTTAAAAGAATGATTTTACATTAATGTCGCAAGCATTAACCATATGAACGAATGAATTATTTGACCAGTAAGAGTTGATTGAAATTCTTGATAGGCATATTTATATATGACAGCATTTCTTATGGGGACTTAATTAGATTGTAGATCCAAAATGATAAAAATATCCCGTATCCCACAAAATCTTTGCCTAAGGCTTGCCGCATACGCCTTAGGCGAGGCCAAAATCGCCGCAAAACAGGTCACCCGTTCACATTTCCTCGAATCCGACGAATCCTCAATTTTTTTCTATTAATTTTCCACTTCGGCCGAAAGAGCGAGGTATGTACGCGTTTGCGAACTCACTCTTTCCACCTTTGTCGGCGTCGGAGTTAAAATGAAGAGAGAATTTCGTTCCAGGCCTGTCGCTCGGCGGGGGGTGGGGGGGGGGGGGGCGGGGGGGGGCGAGGGGAGGACATTCATTTAATAGCAAGAAAACCTAATTCGGCGCTAGGCCAGATAGATGTACCTATATTCGCTTCGATCTGATCAGGAATTTATGGAAATTCCAGAATCTCCAGCCAGATGGTTGCTAGCTATTGCTGCGAGCATATTCTGTTTCATCAGGCGTAATGGGAATGGATTAAGTGCTCTCATAACTGCGTACGCCAAGACAGAGATACAATTCCGCGAAAGGTGTTGAATATTTCCCGGGACGGGAGTCTTCGACGTAGCGGGAGGCCGCGGCGCTAGCATCGCATTCAAAACGGATTACACGTTTCGGAAAACCCGGGTGATGGCGCTGCAATCAGTGCTGCTGGGAATCTTTTACGTTCGCTTTTGAATTGGCGTCGTCGGCTCTTCACTGAAAACATTAACGGTCATTTGTCAAACTTAGACACCTCATAATTCACTCCTAACCGACGAATATTAAGGGACCATCAACGGTACTTAACTATTCGCAAACAGTGGTAGTTGGAGACAAAATTGTCTCTTTCAAGCAATAATACCTCTTTAGGTGCGGTGGCTTCAAATGACTATCCCTTTTATTGCTAATAGGAATTTCCTCGTCGGAACAAGGCATTCCTTCCATATTCGGTGGTGGGAATATCTTTAAAAGCTCCGCAATTAACTGCCTCGCGTTAATATTCAGGAGAGCATTGGTAGGGTACTCGTCGTTCAGTGGATTAGCTATTGCTATCATGTCTCTCTCTTCCTATTTCCAAAACTCATTTTTGATTTCGCAAACCTGGGTTATATGCTCTTTCGCAAGCTTTCACCACTAGATGTCGACGCGGAAAGAACCGCAGGGAGCACGTTAGTTAAACACCTCTTAAGGTCACAGATTCGAATCCCGTTGTGACTATGATTGCTGTCCTGTGGGCAATGGATTTTCAGCGGTATGATTTTTGGCGTCATAGAAAAAGAACGAAGGTTCACCCGGAAGAGAAATAAAATTCTTATTTTTTTAGCATAACATGAGAACGAGGGCAGAAATATAGAAAAATAAAGTCGGGGGGTGAAACGTGAAAGAGCTAAGACGCATAAATCACAGCAGAATGATGGGAAATGAAACGAGTTCCTAACGAAGAGGTTCTGTGAAGCTTCGGCGAAGACATGATCCAGGGTAGAGAACTTAATTACAAACAATCACACACTTTGATACATTTTTGAGGCCAGACAATTACGCCCGCGGAATTACGAATGAAGAAATCTTGGTATAGATGTTGACCCTCGTTTGAAAATACCTTTTAAATGCAATTACTGTTAATTATAATGAATTAATTATAAACATATATCACACATTCTATTCTTCTCTTGATCGTCAAGAAAACGAAAGAATTTTTCAGAAAAAACTTTCTAATACTAAGAATTGTTTTTTAAATATCCGTTCTCTTCGCAGAAGACCTAATAACTTATTCATAAATTCATTAATTGAACTTATATCATCATGTTTATTCTCTTGTTTTATTTGCCATAAGTTATTTTCTTTTTGTTCTCAATAATTTAACCGATATTTCTATTCTTGTATTTTAGTTGGCTCGCGTAAACCATGCCAAAAGCAATGGACACATCAGCTATAGATGTGCATTCATTTCCTTTGATCCTAATTAAAATTTACATCTATCTTAACTTTACTTTTGCTGCCCAATACCAGCGATTGTGGGTATGCACTTCGCTCAGCTACCATGAGCAAGCAATTGCTGACATTTTTACAAGAATTTATTCATTTTTATGGTCTGCTCCTATTCAATACCATAGAGTCTATCATAATACTTTGATTAAATTTGTGTAAATTTATTTCCGTAATAAATTCAATAAGTTTTCTATTTCGTATACTCTGACAAAATAATATAAGAAGTAGTGGTCTTAGCGTTTCTCTTCAGAAATCGTCAAGGATTAATTTGATATTTTCCGCTCAAATGGAATAAGGGAATGCCCTGTTCATGAAGGGACTCATATAAATATGCTATTATTAATGGCGGCAGTTAAGAGATACGGGAAAACGATCGATTTGCGACACCATCCATTTCGCCACCTTCTTTTCTCATTCTGATCGCCACTTACCATCACCGGCCGAAGTTCCCGAGACTGCCCAGGGCTCATGAGCGCTTCAACGGGAAAAAAAGGAAAGACGATCATGAACGCTTGTACTTATTTCTTAAAAGAGCACTTAAAATACAATGGAGTATGAACGTAGTGAGATACGTACTACACCGGAACACATTTGAAACCATCAAGTGCCGTCCCGCGAATTTTAATGGTCGTTAATTATTCTAGATCTCGAAATCAAATGAATAATGATATCTTTACAAAAGACTTATTTTACTTAACATAACTCATATCTACTTCATAGTGATAGTTATATATTTCACCAGGATTTGCATAAAACAAAAGAAAAAATTCCGAGTGTCTTCCATTGGCTCGTCAGCAGAAGCCATGTTGTATTTGATCTTAGATGCAAAGGGCGCACATACCGTTTCATTTGCGAGTGCATAAAAATAATGAATACAATTAAGGTGTAGAATGCGATATGTTATGGAATTACGTAATACAACATTATTTTTCAACATAGGTGATTTGAAAAAACTAAATTGTATCGTCAGACTTGTTTTCCTATTTAATGCTAAACTTACACGTAATCATGACAACAAGCACTTACACAGTACAAATGCATTGCTCCGATGTTGCCTACACAGTTTCGGAGGCCAAGCTAAATTAACAAACTTGAGATTCGATTGCGGCGTTACAAACATTCTAACCCCCCATCAAGCGTTAATTGTACCCGGAAGAAAACAGAAAAAAATATATGTAAAACACTTTGCTGTAACCTCAATTCCTCGACACTACTCAAGCAACATTACCCCCCCGATAGGCGGTTACAGCTGTTCGTTTTTTCGACGTGGGCGAGCCATTTTTTCCAGCAGCTTTTAACTCAATCCTCAATGGTTACACAAACGCATCGTCTACTCCCTCCGACAGATCCGTTAAAATCGTGGGCAAATGGAAGCTCGATCGACTGAGATTTTTTTTTTTACTCCGTGAGCAAACTAATTACGTCAGGATGGTGAAAGGATTAACCTTTTATGAATGAATCGAGAGGGTATCAAAAGAGATAAATGAAAGGTTAAAAAGCATTCACAAATGCACGGAGATGATATATATAAATATATTCCTCCAAAACGAATATATACACACACACACACACACACACACACATATATATATATATATAAGTCCATGCGGTGGAGGAGATGAAAAAGTAGGGCCTGAGGATTCATCCTTCTTCCGGGATTTCGTCGCGTAAGTTGGCTTTGAAATATCTGCTAAGTCAAGTTACAAGGCAAATTTCCCGAAGAAGAATGCATCCTTCAACTACGCCGAAACTTTTAGATTACGGCAACCTAAAATTAACGCACGTTAAGCGATCATAATGTGATTAGTGGAAAAGGCAATAAAGAAGCTTTTAATGTTTAGCGATTAAATGAACATCTATTTCTACCACGCGTCATATTTAATCACACAAAGGAGGAAGCTTTGCTACGTAAAGGGGTAATGGGGATTACATTTACTGCTCGTAAACAAATATTTCACGATATCATTTCTTGATAAGTCAATAGTAAAACCAAATCATCGGGAAAAGATGAATGCCCAGCTTGATTTTTTTGATGCTTTGAAAACGCTAGAGAACATCCAGCATTCCTTGAATAACGTTCGATTAGTTAATGAACTAGTGCTTCCAACCCATTCCCCCAATTTTCCCTCCCACCGCAACACCTATTTCATTAAATGCAAACGATCCCAACCAATAGATGTATGAGGTATTAATTTCTGTTTCCTTAACCCACCAGCCACCTCTTTTCTCCGACTATTCAAATTCTTCTGCCCTCTCCCCTTCCCAGGGAAGCAATACCTTTGATTGGGATTTTGAACGCGGTGGGAACGTTTTTAGATGAAAATGTACCATAAAGACTCAAGAGGACAATCGAATACTTAAAAGAACAATGCAATGTAAAGACTCATTAGAATAATCTAACATGTTTTTCTATTTTATGTGATTTGCAAAACCTTTTCCTTCAGAAACCACAGCCCTTCATTCTCCAGTCCAATCTCAAAACGCCTCCTTTCATCCACCATACTGTTGCCCCATGACCAAAGGTGGCTATTGAAGGAAAGCTCGAAAAAGTACCTGACGATGATACCATGTATAGAAACTGGGGCCGTAAAATTAAAAAAAATTAAGTGGATTTAACATAGCTGTTTTTTTCTTCCTGTTTACTCTTTTGTTTTAGTTAGAACCTTCGGAAACAAGATTTAATTCCTACCCCAATCTCGTTTTGATGTCTCAGCCGCCAATTAAGCTAAAGAAGTACACATAAATTAAATAAAGTAAGCGAAAAAATAAAAGCCAAGGCGAATCCTATGATCAGACAATTAGGGAGGGAGACGCTCGGAGGCGGAGGGAATTTTTTCGGAAAGTGAGGCGAGTTTGAGCGATAGATTCCCTCGTGTCAACTCCTCCAAAATCAACAGAAATCATTATTTTTTTCGTTTTTTTTTTATTTGAATCAATAGTAATTCCGAAATGCCAGCAGATGTTTAATGATATTCGTCCATCGCATGTTTATGGCTAACTCCTTCTAAATTTTGAACTCTGAGAACCTTATAATTAATTAAATGGATGAAGTTGCACGTAGAAAAGAAGCCTCTGCTGAGCTCAGTGTCATCGGAGTGTAAATTATCCACGTGCAATTAATAAATGTTCGGTTCGTAACGCTGCTCATTACTGTGACGGGTTAATGTATCGTGTGTTTCCTAAAAAAATGAGTTTATTATATTTTGTAAATGAAACATCCGCTACTGAGAACTATCAGTTCAATATCTATCTTACCAAAGGTTTGTGTCACTGAATAAAATGTGTCCACCGAGTGCTCCAAACAGAATGTGGAAATTAATTATATTTAGATATTAAAACTATTAAAATTACTAAAAAACAGAACTGGATTTGCGGATTTGTAGCGAGGGTGTTACTACAAAAAGAGTTGTCTATACTCTTCAATAATATACTTCGGCATTAGCAAATACTCCTGTAAATCATCACATTGTTCAGTATCACGATAAAATGTGGATTAAAATCTTTATCGGTAAACTGTAATGCTCAGTATAATTATATGAAATCATTTCAGTCGTGGCGCAGGCTTAATGAATTGAAGCAGTTGGAATCATCCTTTAAATCTCACCATAATCATCTCCTACTGTCTGATTTAGTCGAAGTTATAAGTTTAACTAAATGGTGATATGATAAAGAAAACAAATGACACGGCATCCACAATAAACAATAAAATGGTGGCGTGAATCATCCACGCAGGGGAATATTGGAGTAAAACAAAAAATAATTACTTTTCATTCTCAAGCCAACTCCGAGTAAGTTATCCAATCATAACAGGGAATTGCTAAGCGCTTTGACGAGAGATTTCCGTAAAAAATTTCATTACCTATAGAATAAAACGGAATAGAATATCATAGGCATGCCAAATATTAAAAAATAAATCATAACGGAATTAGCAAGAACCTTCCTGAAATACGCCACTATACTTGTATATACACAATTCATTGCCAGAATTGGAGGAATCCAATTTAACGAAAGGGAAAGCGAACTTAAATGCCAAAAGACAAAATAAATCAAAACTAATGTAAATTTGATCCCGCTTGAAGTAGGAGTACATTTGATCACGCTCCTAGTTGACAAATGATAGCACTTTGTTTACGCTTGGCAGTAGTAATTTATTTCGTGCTTAATAAAAATCAGCTGATTGCAATCGAAGAGGATTTACTTAAATCTTGGAAAGAGTAATATGAAATAATGGTAGAAGAAAAGAGGAATTCGATGCTAAGCTTATCAACAAACGAGCTTACCAAACATCTGTTCAAGGTTGACCGTAAATTGTGGCTGAAATAACTACGTAAATATGTTATACTTGTAGATAAAAATGAATATGCAGTTAACGATTCCTGCAAAGTTTTCAATCTGAATTTATAAAAGTTGATAAGGAAATTCGGATGGTAATTTTATTATTTCGTACTTTGTTAAGAACCAGATTTCAGCATGAAGCAGGCACTCCGTAGTGAAAAAGGGATTCGTGGCACCAAACAATGAGGAATGAATGAGAAAGGCCTGGGATAGCGAGATGATAGGACGGGGTGGCATTATTAATTTAAATGTGCGAATACCTCGAAGTTCAAAGGAAAGACAGATAGATAGCAGTGAGACTTTATAACAGCGTGCCTAGCGAAAAAGAGAGAGAGATAAATAGCCTTGGTCGTGTGTTTGTGATTCGAAAGTTATTCAGCGGATCGGGATCCGAAGTGAAATTTTTAATAGCAGCGTAACCTGGCCGTCACAGGAGGTGGCCGCCGAAGTACGCTATGCGCTTCGCGAAAACTGTGCGCTGAAGCAGTTGACAGGGCGCTTGAGGCTTCCCATAGAGAAAATAAACGCACGGGGAAACACAACCATAGAGGGGTTATTTTATCCTCACTTATGCGGCGATGGAAGCGCTTTCCATACTCTCAGGAATGCATATGCTTCGTGAAACATATTTACAGGCGTATCATACGGAATATGCATCGCAGTACTTGCAATACTTGGAAAGTATTTTCTCGCGAATTTGGGTGAAATGCATTTCCTCTGGCTTAGGTAGGTCGGGATTTTATGCTTAGCTTCCATTAGAAGCTCCATCCTTCTAATTATACTGAAATATTCCTACAGGGTTGCTTACTTAGAATTAATCAAAAGCTTAATAAAATATGAATGCATTTTCGTCATTTTGCTGTTTTTTAATACACTAATGATTATTAAATGAGTACTTAACACTCCGACGAAAATGACATTTATCCAAATGAATGACACGCTAACTCTGGGTTAAAAATTCTTAACCCGATACATAATTTAAATTTTTAATTCATTATAATTAGTATTTAATACTCATACTAATGAGTATGAAAAACACTGGACTTCCTAGATAAGATTTCAACGAGTTTGAATCACGATGACGGAATTTTTACTGTAAATTACGAATGTACAGTACTGTTGACAGTATCATAATTTGATTCCATCCTTCTATCGGAACTTCTGCAATTTACAAAGAGATTAACTGCATATGAAGGAGTTATTTTTAACAGATTCTAACCTCTCTGTTAATATGCCCACCATGCAATCGGAATCCTCCAATCCGATTTCCACAGGTATTTGCGGGAATAAATACTTGTGTGACAAAAGCGGATGTTTTAAGGGCATCCTATGCCAATCCATTGTCTACATAGCATAAACGTGCATAGGTAGAACTGAAGTTTACGAAATCATTTGCCAACAGTTTATGGCCTCATCCCGGCAGGCCTTTTTCCTTCTCCATGCTCCTCTGAGGCAGAGTAAATATTTTGTGTACACTCAATGACTGGACTGGGGACCGACAACAGCTGAGGCTTTTGTGTCAACATAGATCTTGCTTATCGAACCAAACCATCCCACAAATGACGAATACGTTTACGTATTACGATGGCCTACCAACTTTTGGAGGAAGAAGGAACTTGAGTATTTTATATATACCTATATCCTTAACCAGGACAATTCGGAATCAAGTTGATCATAAGTGCAAATATTTATGCACTTGTGATCTGCTTGATTACGCCTTCTCTACCATCAATGACCTTGGGTGGAGCTGCAGATGTTGCCCGGAAATCGAACCTGGGACCCTCCGGTCAGTAGTCCAACGCTCTACCCCTCGACTACCGCTACCTGCTTATATATATTTATTCACATGGAAATAGATATAAGGAAAAGGGATGGGAACACACAGAGTGATTCAAGTCCCGGTCAAGGAAATATTTTTACACTAGTGATCTGCTGGATTCCACCTTTTCCACCTCGTCCTTCATCTCTGTTCCTATCCCTTTTCCTTATATCTATTTCCATGTGAATGGATATTTGTTCGCCATATGATGGGTGCTCGTTTTTGAATGTGTGTGTGCGTGTATATAATAATATATATATATATATATATATATATATATATATATATATATATATATATATATATTTTTATTTATTTATTTAATTGATGGTTTCTGGCGTAAATTTATGGAACCGATTCATTATAAATAAATGAAAGGACTAACTTTGTAGTTCCACACGAATGATTTATTCACACGACCCGGGTTTCGAAGTAAAACCTGATGATGAAGTTTTACTTCGAAACCCGGGTCGTGTGAATAAGTCGTTCGTGTGGAACTACAAAGTTAGTCCTTTCATTTATATTTATTTATTTATTTATTTATTTTATGTGCTCTAAGTTGCTTCTCCTGCCACAGGTACAACAAGTGAGCATGCAAAAATTGGTATTTCGTAGAAACGGGTCATTTGATAAGTAATAGTAACAAGAAACCTACATAGTGCCATTCGACTGAGGCAATGTGAGAGCTCAGCAGCCGCCGAGCATGCCGCAAAAGACCAAAGCAATGGCATCGTCCAAGGTTAACGCGGGGAGAAATATTACCAAACGAGGTTAATATGTGAGGGAATGGGAATTAAGAAAAAGGGACCAAAGGCAGGAGATAAGCGTCTCGTGGTTGCTGCAAAACAATCTAGAATTTTCTCGAACCCATCACCCAACTGTCTAAAAGCAATATTTACACGAACGACGTCAGCAGCGAAATCAATTAACTCCGAAGAAGTCTCCATCAAAGGAGAGGAAATCTTGGAAATCATCAACATTGAATCGAGTCGTCTAAAAAAACCCTTGCTTCTTCATTCATATATCAGGCTCCTCAAGCTAAGACTCGTAGAAAGGGCCGTACAGTTAATTTTATTTAGTGATGGCCTTCCTCGAGCTTCTCGAATAATATTTCACATTTTTTCACTCCAGGTCATCCGAATAAAATTAAAGAAGTTAGATGGCATCACACATGAGAATTACCTCGAAAATATCGCGATCTTAACTCCAATCAAGGTTTTTTTTAACGCTTATCTACTAACGCTCGATAGACGTTGGTGAAAACTTCCGTCAAGTAGGCTTGCAGTGTCTAAGATGTAGACTTAGAGGTTATGTGAATTATCTACGATTCAGAGAGGGTAGTAACTATAAATTCGTTTGCTCCCGTTGGAAACATTATACATAATCTCAATTTTTTCCATTTTAGATTGAATAGCAACGGATTGGGTAAGTCTGGAGAGAAGGACAGAAGTAACCCCGCCTCCCACTTCCCATGCTTAATGCGTACAAATTCCCATCTTCTCCCGTATTCCGTCAACCACTCCCCCTTCCCCCCAGGGGATGAGGACGGGAGAAGTGTGAATACATCCCCTTCCTCCACCCGCGTTCCATTCCCTGAGAGCTCTGTGTCGTTTTTCAACGCCGCCGTTAAACGCGAACAGTGAAAGCGCCGTCGAACGATTTATGCCCCCCAACCCCCCCCCCCCCCGCCCCCACTACACCCCCCTTCCCCCCCCTCCCACCAGGTGAACGCCGCGCTAAGCAGGCATGCACACCAGACGAGCACAGTCAAGCCATGAAGGATAAATATCGTATTTTATGGCATGATCCTCGTCCCCCTCTCCCCCCTCTCACCGACGCGATCCCTCGGCTATTATTCTCAGGTGTTAAAATGGGGATAAACCTAAAAAAAAGAGCTCTTTTATTTTCTTACTACCTTTATGAAAGGGGGCTGCAGGAATTGGCGTCGGCCATTACAATGTGCGTCACGGAGACAGGAGGTTGGCGTGGAGTGGGGGGATAAATATGCATGCAGCATCTTCAATGTGACATTATCTCTTGCGAACTCGCTCGAGAACAAATGAGGGCGAAAGTTTACATTCGTAAATTGGCCGCCATTCCCTCTCAACCCTTCCGCGAGAGAGGGATAGGGGCGCCCGGAGAGAGAGAGAGGCTGCGCCCTCCGCGGTTGGGATCCGAGCAGGTGCCAACGGAATCGCGGTACTTTACGGAGGATGAAGGCAGAAGGGGGTTTAAAGCAATGGACGCCAATTATTCTCATCGCGAACTACTTTTTCAGAGTTAACGGGACTCGAAGCTGCTAATGCCGTTTGGTGGTGGTGGTGGGGGGGAGGGGTAAATGCAAGGCTGTCTCCTCTCTCTCTCTCACCCGCTCCACGGAAGGCAATTTAGGAGAAAGGAGAATCCAGGCTGCGGATTCATCAACGGGGGTACGGTAAGGGATGTAACAAAATTCAAAGATTTACGCTCCTGCGAGGTTCCGCTAGGGCGATAAGCTGGCCTGGCTCATGGGAGGCGGATGGCACTCGTCATAGGAATTACGGCCAATGGGATAAGTATTCCAAGACCAGTTAATTACCGAATGACTACTGAAAAATCCATTCATTTTTAGTTGATTTACCTATTAATCGGAATTTGAACGGGGTCTGACAACTGTTACAATCTACTTATCGCGAGGAATTCCGCTTTTTTTCTATTCAGCATTATTTTCTTCTTCAGTTCTTCATACGCTATGCATACCTTCATTGCGAACAAATAACCATCTCTTCCCTCGGTCTTTTTGCACTTATCTTAAGTTATTCCTTTAATTTTGGTTCGGCCTTGGACATCTCATATACCTCCACCCACCCATGTTCTGTTTACCACCTTTCAAATATTTTCTCCCTTTCAAGGCCTTCATATCTCACAATCTGTTTTATCTCCTCCGTTCACTTATTCTACATTCTCTGAATTTCACCTAGTCACTTTCTCTTACTCAGCCATACGTAAAACTTAAGGATTTAGTCCCTCCCTGTCTCAGTTATTATTTTCATTTCCCTTCTCCCACTCACTGCTCAAAAGCCAGCTAAGCTGGCAGGGGGGCTGGCAGGCACCTACCCTTTAGCTCGCCTCAACGACCAGGGCACGGGGGACATTTTACCACTACACTGCACAATAATATTTATTATAAAATATTCCTATTTATTTTTCACAATTAATAGTTGAAATTTCCCAAGGGAAGTTTTGATCTAGGAGGGTTTCCGGCCGAAAACGCCTTTCTGTTTCACGGATTATTCGGTTAAATGAATTTTTAATCAATTCATCAGCTAACCTTGGTAGGAAGTCCCTGGAGAGTAAAAGACTTAATGATGGCTTAAAATTATAACAAAAGTTTATAGCGTCTAGAGTTTTCACTCTAAACCGTCATCACTGTAACCACTGGCTATCAATATTGCGGATTGGCACGTGTCATCCCTGCTGCATCCAGCTGTAAACAGACTTCGAGATCCTTCCTTTTTCTTTTGCAGGAGCTTACTTTGTATTGGCGTTTGTACATATAACCAGGAATATTGTTTTGCAAGTATAGTTAGCATATATTTGTATGTGTATGTATAGTATTTGTATGTATTGTATGTCTGTATTTTGTTCATATTGAGTTATAGTTATTAATTAACTAGGGAACTAATATATCGTGTTGCTGTATGTTAGTCCTAAGATATTATATGTATTACTTTTTTGCTATCTATGCATAATTTGTGAAATTTATCGGTAATTTTAACATTGTAAATGTGTGAAGAGGGGTTGGAAGTTGGTATACAGGGTTCGTCCGGAAAATAAGTGTACTGACTCCTGGGCTGGGCGCGCCCAGCACCGCTCTGACGGGCTGCGATTGGAGGGGGGTATGTTGGCAAGCGACGCTGAAAAAGGCAGTCGGCTCTGAGCTGTGGTGTAGTGAGGAGCTCTATTAACGCGAACCTCCACGCTCGACCCACGTCACGGAACGCGATGCCGAAGTTTTTGGAGCAGCGTTATTCCATCAAATTTGCGGTAAAGCTTGGGAAATCGTCTACCGAAACTGTCGGTATGATTAACCAGGCTTACGGGGAGTCAGCCATGTCCAGAAACATGATCTTTCGGTGGCACAAGATGTTCGTGGAGGGCAGAGAAGAGGTCGACGACGAGTCTTCGAGAGGTTCCCGATGATGCCTTCGCGGGAGCGTTCCAGGAATGGGGACGCCGCTGGAACAAGTGTATCGACTCACAAGGGTCCTATTTTGAGGAATATTAGCTTAAGATATGGTAAAGTGTAATAATTTTTTTTTCCTGAGCTCAGTACACTTATTTTCCGGACGAACCCTGTAAGTGACTCCATAGTCTTAATCTCCCCCAAAATAAAGACGATTATATCTATATCTCTCATGACTATCCTTTTCCCTGTTTGATGTCTTCATTCCGTCATTCACCTCTGCACAAGCAGGTGCCATTCCCTGCTGCTGGACTCAAATAAAATAAAATAATGACGCACAGAGAAGAACAATCTAGAAATGTAATGAAGGAGTTTACTGAAGGAAGAATTGAGGGTAAAGAGTGTACAGTTCAAACCTGACTCGAAGCAAATGAACCGTGATGATGTCGTTTTGCGGGAGAGCTTTAGAAGTCCATGGCAACGTGCAATAGATGCGTAACGCCCCAAAACCTATCTTTAATCCGCTGGCTATATAAAATAGCAGCAATGTAGGACTGCGGACGGAATGAAAGATTTATGAGGGAGGGATACTGTAGGTTCATCAACCGGGGAATTAATTAAGGTCATCGAGTATGCGCGTTCGTTGCCCCCGAAAAGAGGAAGGGTTGCAGCAGGTCTTCCCTCCTCGCGGCTCAAGGCATGAACTTTACTCACCCTTTGGCTGGAGGGGGAGGAGAAGTGGGATGGATTTTGGGGTGGTCCCTGGTAAAAAATTGACTATCACTTTAATGTTCCCTGCTGATGGATTAAATGAACGTTAAATGGGCCGGAACGATCCATCCTCTCTGTCTTCCATCGTATCTTTTTAATTCCTTCACCCTAACGCCGCCGTCGCATGTCGGAATGCAAGCGAAGAGATGCATTGAGGTTTTTATTTCTCCCCTTCCGGGGTTCACGTGGATCATTTCAATTAGTCGTTTCGTTTGAGCCGTCCGCCACTTTCCCGTGCAGTTATGAAATCACGCGCGAGGGAGGGGGTTGGCTGACCCACCCGTCTCCCTTCGCATTCACGGCGCGGGCGGCCGGTCGAGAGCCCGCTTGACTTCATCCGTGGTTGAAAGGGGAAATATCGAGGGCATTTGAACCGATGGGTATACCAGGCGTGTTTATTTAAATACATCAAAGTGGGTTTGATGCATTTAAATAAACACGCGCGGGCATGACCGCCAAGCGGATCCTCTTATGTTTCACCTACTTTTTTTTTTTAAAGGTTAAATCTTTCACGTCCTCTCTAAGCCGACGCGTTTACATTTCGAGTGGGGTTCTGTTGGTGTTGGCGGGTGGGAGCGGTGGGAAAGGGTGGCGTACAACGATTGCAATCGTGTAAAAAATAAAATACGGGAAATTTTTATACTGTGGTAAGCGTAGTACATCGTATTCCATCATTAATTTCGCATGGTAACTCGAAGAATTTGTTAAATATTAACGAGTGAGTCGATCAACTTTAAATATTCAATGATACTTTACTCTGAGGAGCTGTAAAAGCGAAAAATTAGGGCAGAAATGTATCAGCCAGGATAGTATTCAGATGATCTCTGATTATTACACGACCAATATCATCACTCAGATTAGATAAACATCGAGGAAATTGCGATACGTTAGTATTCCAATACAACTTCGATTAGTCGAGAGATATTGAGAATAGATGTGAATCGGGAATACCTATGCACTGCAAGCATTTGAAATGAACGAAAAAATTGTCTTATTCAGGTCAAATTCATTGGAACTTTACGAAATGGTGCGGGAACCTGGTGGACAAGAGAATTTAAAGAAGGGATCCGGGAGAGTCCCGATTTTGAATCCCGGGCGGTGATATTTTACATCTCTATCTAAAATCCAATCCATATTTATTTTTTTGTTTACCATGACTTCCTCGGTAACCGAAAGGGGATAGAGGGGTGTCCTGTTGAGAAACTGGTCCTCATACACGACATGCAAGATCGTCGTTGGTTTGATTTCATACTTTGTATAGCATTTATTTTTCCACTGACCTAGGCTCTCCTGTAGAGTAAAATTAACCAATCACACTATCCATAAACATACTATCTTGTTAGCTAATAACTACATGCTGTAAAACTATTGTTCAACTTTGTGTAGCATCATTATTTTTCTGACAGGAACCTGCTCCCTAAGTCGGGCCTCGACGTGTTGCAAAAGTTGAACGGGATCTTTTTAGGGAATTTTCAAATGATAAAATGGCATGTTGATGATTTTCCTTCAGCTTCTTAAGTTAATTACAAGTATATTTATGTATATGAGTCAAGGAGTGAGTAGGTTTCAATGACAGGAAAAAGGGAGAAGGAAGCATTTGCAAATAACTGCGGCAGCATACCTGAAGGGTTGCTATGGACTCAATATTCTCCCTTCGTATACATATATGTAATGCCTAAGACTATAATAATGAGGTACAGTGATAATTAAAGTCCACTGTCGAATATGGCTAATTCCTACGAGTGGAAGCAACCTTTGCTGGGTAGAGAAACAAAAGAAACTTGCAGTTTTCAACCTATTCCTCATTGAATCATAGTTATTTTCGATGTACTACATAGTTTTCAAGTCAAGGAATTGTTTTTGCTATTGTTAAACTGTATCCTTTCAAAGAAGATGACTTTCACGTTCTTCAGAACTTCCTTTTTTTATGATCTCTAGCCTAATCGTACAAAACTGGCCTTCAGTTTTCTCTCAATAATCATAATATTATAGTCATTAGTCAAACATAATACTTACAGTCAATACGATAAACAAACTGATATGATTTAACCAAATTGTTTCTATCCAGACCCGAATGATTTTAATATTAGCAGCAGTGCATCGATAACTTGCAGATGTTGTTGGACGCAGGATAAATTATTGCAGTACCAAGAACACCTAGGAACAAAGCCATGCTCGTATCTTTCCGGGGCGTACACTAAGGACCGAAATAGTTTGCCTATTCATTTCATCTGCTTCTTGTATCATTATCCTCACAGCCTTCAACATCAAATGGTCTTTAATATCTCCTCAATTCAGTTTTCCTCCCTTATTGCGATTTCTCCCAACAACGTTCAATCTTCCTCGACGCTGCTGAGAAATTCATCGTTTTAGAGCTTCATTGTTTTCCTTTCCGTTCATTCAACACTCTCCACTCCTCTCCATACCCATATTTCTAACGCTTTCAAAACACTCTCATCCTCTTTCCTCGACGACCGAGTCTCGAAACCAAACAACGAAACCCTTCATATCCAAGATTTACCTCCAAGCCGTGACGAATTTACCAAATCCACAGTCATCAACTCCTTTATAATTGTATTCTTACTTACTTACACTTATGAATTAATGATTCTTTATAAATGCAGCTTTAGTAGACGAAAATGCATATAATTTACAAAAAACACCAACAACCTCTTGATATTTTTGTTTTGCCCGCCGAGTATCTTTAGTATCACACGTTAACACTTCTACTTCACATATCCAAAGGGGAGCATTTAAAAACTTAAATCGGACACACCCATTATTGTATTAGATGGATAAGTACGTATGCTTGTAAGCGAATGCGTTAGCGAATGTGACATATATACTTATGTCAATCCATCAATACATATTTATGCATACTATCCGGTGTTCTAACAATCCCCGGCGGACGACCCTGCGGTGGCAAGAGGAGTTTTGTGATTCCGATAAATATTTTTAAACCGAAGAAGATTGCTGGACTGCAAAAACTCTCCACTCTTTTCTTTCTAATGCCAAATCCCTCGCATGATACGACTAAATGGGTCACCCGTCTAACATTATTCTTTACTTTGCTTTCATAATTTTTCTTACTCTTCCTCATGGCACCATCCCTTTCATTTTCTTATCCATTATGCCTCAAGGTGTGCGAAATTCATCTCGTAATTCCTTCCCTCATCGTGCCCCATATTATCTTTTCTTCCTGATCTCTACGGTACATTCATTCCTTCGGTACTTTCTTATTTCTTCTTTCTTCTTTCTTACTTCTTCTTATTTCGTCTTATTTCTTCTTTCTTATTCATCAGTCCATTTGATGTTCCATCGTGCGTTCTACACGGATGATTAAATGTTTAATATTTCTATTTTTTTTAACTTTAAGCGTAGTGCAGCGTAAACATTGACTGAATTAATGCCTTCCTTTTATTTCACTGATTACAGTAGTCTTGTCAGAGCAGGGAGATTCGCCCGCGGAGGTGCCCGGGCGAGTCTTGGGTACTACGACTAATACATAACCTCGTCTCCTCACTCTTTGCCCTCTCATCCTCATGGCACTTGTTACGCGACTCAAAATTTCCCTGCGCTCCTTAGATGTCGAATCGCTTCACGGTTCTCCCACCCAACCCCTCCCACACCGACTCCTGCACACTCTCCCTCTCTCTCTCTCGCGTGTGCTATTCACGCCTAATTGCTCAACGACGTTTTTTTTCCTCCGCTCTTCTTCCTTGCGACGCGGATTGCGGAATCCTCATTATTTTCCATTCGAGCTAGTAACATTTGCGTTTCGTCATCCGTAATGAGAGGGCGAAACACTGCTGCTCACGCAACACTTTAAACGTGGGTTTTTTTTATGGAGTCGGGAGTTCACCGAAGACAAATTAGAAACCGTACGGTAAGGAATGAGAATAAAATTCAGTCTTTTCGCGTATTTGCGTCTTTTCAGATACATTACTCTGAGAGATAATACTTGAAATGGGACTCAACCGATTATTGCCGGTTCGAAATCCAGGTTAAACAAAGCAACCACTTCTTGCAAATAATAGTGCGATATTTCCCCAAAAGCCATCATATCCTAAATCCTAAGTAGAAAATCCTAAGGAGATATATTACGCGTGGGAAGGATTAACGGGATGATTGGAAGTAGAAAGTATAATTTATCACCTCCAAGGTATAGTCAACGATAATATTCAGGTTTCATGTGGTCACCAAACATTCTTTAGCATGTTATCGTAGATACCTGTGCACTTCCTCCCAACCTAATAATTTCGTTTTCCCTACGTTACTACTTTTTTTCAGGTTTCCTCACCGTTTTTGACACATCATGACATCCAAAAATATCATTTTTTACCTTTTGATTCTCCGGTTTTTTAACGTTCCCTTTGGTCACTATTGAACGGTAAGAATACCAAGGTGGATATAAAAAATTTCTGCTCTTATCAAATTCACGTTTACATCAGAGAAATGATATGTATAAAGTTCTCATCGATTATAGTTATGACAGTATCCTATAAGCTCTGTCATTATCAGACAGAGAGAAACACAAACGACGCTGTTTTAAATCTGGAAAAAATATTTAGGAAATCACTGAAGAGAATCCATAATGCACAGAAAAAGTGGGTGGAGGAAACGTTGAAAGGTGGGGATGGGGATAATGGGACGTTGATGTGGAAGTGGGTCATAGAAGAGAGAATTTTAGATGAGTTGGATAGAAGAAGGAAACATTTTGCTTCCCTCCTCTTCAATATCCTTCCTCTGATGCCCCACTTTCCTAACGGGCTAGCAGCATGGAATAAGCACTTAGAAATTACGAAAACGTGAATAAGGAAATGATGTACGGACAACAATAAGAAATCCCTTCGACACGTAGAGGATTCAATTCATAATAAGTCGTCAAAAACCTAAACTTTAAGAGGTACACTATCTTGAATGAATCAATTAATATTAAAATTGATTGTGATGTGAAGTCATGCGTGACTGATTGTGAGCACTCAAACTCATCACTACCTCATTAATTAGAGGAACTGCCTCTAAAAAATTTCAAATGCATATTTTCCAGCTTAAGTCTGGATGCTGGTTCGTCTGCTGTTGAAAAAAGCTCATAGCTCCATTTTTCATATGATTGTGGCAGCTATTGAAACCACGAAATGTGATTTTGGCTAGCATGGAATATGCGCACCATAGTCAAACTGATTATGTAAAATATCCCGGGTTTTCCAAAGCTTTCAATATTCATAACAAGGTCATTTCCATTATGTTAATTATCTTTTACATTGGATTAACAATTTCGTTCTGTCAGTGTAATGAAGGAACAAATGCAATCATAAGGGAGGGGCTTAACTTCATGAAAGCTGATCATATTAAATTATACTTAGAGAAAGTAATTTTCATCAACCCAAAATTATTGAAAAGTTCCCATGAGGTTTAAAAGCTAGTTCGTAATTACCAATCCAAGACAAGATGTCTTCAATGAGACTCGATAGTACTGAACTAGCAGTAGACACATTTCAATAAACTTTACCGGAAAAGAACTTCATAACAAGTTTCACTTAAAATGAAGATAAGAAGAGAGCTTTGCCATCGGACCCCGCCTGAGAACAGAATGGAGCGTTTCATCCTTAGGCAGGAGCAAAGTAATCCGGAAATATGAATCGTGAACGTCGGCTGTTTTGTTACTTTCCTTGATGTTTCCCAGTAATGCTGTTTATACTCTAGTTCTCTCCCTAAAAAAATCTCCTCTTACCTTTAACTATACAATTAATTCAGTTCCTCTGAATCGTGTTGCTTCTGTCAAGGATCTTGGTGTATTAACTGATCGCAAACTAAATTTCTCAGGTCATATCAAAGCAGTTAAATGCAAAGCCATGTCTCTTCTACGTCTACTTTACCGCTACACAGAAATAAAAGATGTACAATCTCTAACCGCATATTTCTCAACCATTATCTTACCATTAATTACCTACTGCTCCCCTATATGGTCAATGTCTGCCCTATCTAACCTTAATACCCTTAACACGATAACTAATTTTTTCAGTAAAATTGTCAAGTACAGAGTCCCCCATCTTCGGGACTCGCCCACTGAATCACTTCTTTCCTCGCTCTCGATTTGTAATCTCTCCACTCTACGTCTAAAATCCGATTTAAAACTCATGCATAACACCCTTAACTCCATTAACGACTGTCCTGAACTAATTTCCCTTATCAATTTCAGAGTTCCCCCCCGAGTTACCCGCGATCACTCTTTATTCCACCAACCCGTTCCCAGATTGTCCCTCACCAAACGGTCCCTTTTCTTCCGTCTCCCCGCTTTACTGAATTCCCTTCCCGAAAGTATTGACCCCCTCTCACTCCCAGCCAACACATTTATAAACCTTTCTCTGACACATCTCTCACACCTCCCTCAATAGTATAGTCTTGTTGATGTTTGTATGTTTGTGTCCTTATATGTTCCTGTTATATGTGTCACTGTAAATTGGCAATCCTGCTGTATGCGCACAATTTTTACTAAATAAATAAATAAATAAATAAATATTCCTGCGTTCGTCTGGTTTATTTGAAAATCCCAGAACACCCTCTTTTAATGCACCACATGTCTATACAGGCTGAGGTGTAATTAAATAACAAGCATAAAATAATCTATAAAAGTGTTCGAAACACAAAATAATCTTTTCTCGAGGGTTTGAAATAAAAAAAATACAAATCAGGATTTCAAATGATGTTAGAAATAAAAAAAAGACAAATTGGATTATTTTCACATTTATACAGTTTTGTCAACTCTTTCAAGTACATAAAAAATATTAACTACACATGTATTTAGATTCTCCGCAGCGAAACTTCTTTCCTACCTCTCTATTACTCAGTTAATTTCCCTTGAGGAGCCTGAATTTTTATAAAACTGTTTTAGTTAAAGTATCACCCAAGGTAGAGTGAATAAAGACGTCACCTGAAAATTGTCTCACCATTTAGCAAAGCAATTTAGAGTACTGTGTCAAATCGAGTAAACGTTTTCTTTTTGCTATGAGCCCTGTGAATTTTGCAGGTATTTTGGGGTTATTAGTACACTTGATATTTCCAACTCAATATGGGGATAGTTTCCTTGTTTCACGGGCATTTGAGGGGACATATAAATCATTTCATCTGATTATTGTAGAGTTATCGGCAATTCATATGAATTGAAAGAGTCTAATTCTAAGGAGTTGTTATGGAGACTTTGGATTAGATTTTCATTAGAGCCCGAAATACTAGAATGAAACACCGTCGACTGAACCTTGAATGAAATCAAGAATAAAAAATTTCGTCACTATTTTTTAGGGATGAAGTAGAAAAAATAACAAATACATTATGAAGATGAAGGTTTTCACCGATACTGATACTCTTATTCCAGCAGTATAACTCAAATATATTTCTACCCGATTTTGCAATCAGTTTGTATTGTGACGTTGGTATTTTAGACGGAATTTTCCCCCGAAAGGCACCTTATTTAAAGTGAAATGATTTTCATCATAACGTTGAATTACTCAAAAATTCAATTACAACTTATTTAAATAAAATGTTCACTTGAGTTTCTAAATAAACAAATTAAGTCTTATTCATTCATTAACTGACTAACAGAATTTTACAGCAAACCATAATGTCAACCAACGGTATAATACCTGACATCCTAATAAACATTAGATCCTGTATACATCACAGATGTTTGGTCAGCGCGATGCATTTTGAAAGAGTACGTATCATTTGGTAGGAATAATGGCAAAAAAAAAATTTGGACAAAATATTTCTGTCATTGGATAAAAAGGTGCTAACCATGATGGAAAACTTCAAGCTTGGAATATGTTTCTTTTCTATAGAGCCATCGATTTTTGTGTTCTCTGTTATATTTTGCAGTACTTTATAATTTTTATTCTCTACTTATACTCTTAATGATGTAGTCCCCGAAAAAGCAAAATTTCCATTGGTTTAAAGAAAACATTAAGAGTACTCATTTAAGATCTTTTGCATTTTAACTGAACTTTGCTGTTAGATGTGTTTTAAATTTGGTTGTTCATTTCAGGACAAGAGTGATTATCGTGACTTTGATTTTACAGTTCCAGCGGAAAGCCATTACTTTTCATCTTGTACATAAATATTCCTCTTTCTTGCCTTTCTCTTGTACATAAATCGGAAAGTATCTTTTTGATAATAATCGTTGGCTTTTCAAAGGACTCCCATGCTCTAATTTTGAACTAAACAGAAATAATTATAAATTTATAATATTTAGGATATAAGTATAACTTAATTATATGCTTTCATTAGAATAAAAACATGATAAACATTCAGTTTATGAGCTCTCTCAAAGTCGTTATTCACTGCGATACTCAAAACTTACGTTAAAGCACATTAACATGATTATTGGGGTAATTTTAGCAGCCCTGTCGCATTGTTCTTGGTTTAATTCCTCGAATTTGGTTTATTTCAAGAAATTGACGATTGCAGGTTTAGCGTTTGAGGCGGTGTTACACTCACTTATTTCCCAAAATAGCCCTCGAAGCACAGTTCTCGAAATTGCGATCACGTTGATTTCACAATGGATTTCGCAGTGGCATTTTTATCGAGGAAATACCAAAAAAAAGTATATTTACTACGAAATCCAAAACAAGATACATTCGCGTCAAACTATTTGACAGAACACAAAACGTACCCATCAAAGAATTTATTATAAATACTTATTTTAAAATGTATTTTATTGAACCACTGACCATCCCTGCCCTCCATTTCACAAAGGACCGGAGTGCGGAAGTTTTCTCCAAAGCTCCCAACTCTTTAATTACCAATCAGTTTCATTTCCAATCAAATTCCCTCGCGACAACAACGCTATTTGCTCTCGAATTCGTCTCCCGATATTTTTTTCTGTTTTTGAACGCGCATGCAAATAAGCTTGTCCCGTCTAATTTTGTTTGACATTATGGTATATTGTTGTGTGTGTGTGCGCGTGAACGTCGACCCATCTGTGTGCGTGCTTTCGTATGGTTCGCGGCAAATTTATATTCCGACGTAACAGGTCCCCTCCCACTCCCCCTTCAAGCGAGTGCGTCGTCATGGAAACGAAAAACACGTTGACACGGCTTCTCTATCAATTTACCCCTCCTTTCGTCATCAGTTGACCAGATCACGCGTCGTTAGAATGTTTCGGCCCCGATTATTTCGGCGACGGGATGAAATGAAGTTCGCCACGACGGACGGAGGGAGAGAGAGAGGAGCGGGGGAGGGTGGGAAAGGAAGGAATGAGCAAAACTCCGACAGGGAAAATTCCGTCCACGAAATCACAAACGGGTACGTGGGAACACTATAAACATGGTATTTTTACCTTATCGAATAATAAAAATCATCCTTCTCTTGAAATCACACCAAGTTAATTAAATTGCCGAAGAGAGGAGGCACTGCCCAATTATTTACTCCGTCGTTTCGCATGATGCGGAGGATGATTTCATCTTTCCGTCAGCCCTCCCTCCTTGATCAGTTGCAGTTCTGTGTATTCAGCGCGTGAGTGGCTTTCATCAAGCATATTCTTTAGTGAATCTGCGGATAACCACACCCTGACAAAATGGTTGAATAAAATCATCAAAACGCCAAGTTTCTGGAAAATTTCTAGGATCCTACCTCGTGCTGAATTTAATAACGTGCAGGGCTCTCACCGAGTAAATAAAAATATTATTGTTCGCTAAAAAGTTTTTACCCATTGCATGCACAGGATTTTTCCTTGGTCCGATAAATGTCACTCAATGTTAGACAACGATTGATAACTTTTCTAGCGAATTAATTATTGCATATGGAAATCTTTTTAAGACAGATTTAATATGATATAAGAATGATCTAATCGTACAAATGACATAAATATATTACAAATGATCTCAAAATGCGTAGTATTAATATTTTCTGTTAACCAATGATAATTTTACTTGTTTAGGGACTAAATCTCCAAGGTATTGAAGGGTATAAAAATTAAGAAGTACTGCAAAAAATAACAGGACACAGAAAGCTCGATGACTTCACAGAAAAGAAACATATTCCAAGCTTGAATCTTTCCGACATAGCAACATGTTTTTTAGCAATGACAAAGTGGAGTTTGGTAATGAGTTTTTCTACTTAAATGATCGATTACTGGAAAGCCGTGGGACATAGTGAAGGAACCACTTGAAAAGGGTGCCTGCTTAACATGGCTTGCCCCAGGGCTTTCCGGTCATTTTTTTTCTTGCTCAAATTTGACTTTTCGAAAATATAATACTCATCAAATCAACATGTGCTACAATTATAATCAGATCATTTATAACGAGTTCCGCTGTGATGATTTCATTACTTCACTAAAAAATTAAATTATCATGCAAATGGAATATCCGCGCGAAACGTAAGCAATTAGCATTTAAAATCAAAGAATATCAAACAAATTACTATAAAAACAAATCTGAGCAATTTCTCAAGAGCCTAAATTGGTTACAAGAGTGTGCTGTTACTTAATACTAATTTGAAAAAACACTCTGTTAATTAAAAAAAACACTCTGTGAAAAAAAATAATGGCACTTTGGTGTTTAAATATTAGCATAGAATAATGATGCATTAAGATAAAAGTTTTTAAAATGGCAAAATATTTTACATCTACAAATTTTACTATGACTATGAATTGTTTCAAATAATTTCGTTTATTTAGCCATTTTTTCAGGTTATCGACGAACTAACAAAACACTAGAAAGCAAAAAGGTTTTACTTGTGTACACTAATTGTTTATTATGTCTCTCCGCATAATACGTCAAATATGCCTCGGTTATAACTAATGATACTAACAGCCGAGTATTTATTAGCATTGTATAGTTTTAAATTAATTGAAATTATTCTTAAATATAACGCATATATATGTACATATATACACATATATAAATATATATATGTATATATATAAATATATATATGTATATATATAAATATATATATGTATATATATATATATATAAGTAAATATATATATGTATATATATATGTATATATAAATAAATATATATATGTATATATAAATAAATAAATATATATGTATGTATGTATGTATATATATATATATATGTATATCTGCTGAAATAATATGCTTCCATGCCTTAGGGAAATTCTCACTCCATTAAATTTAAGTCAACAATAAATACTAGCAAATAATTGCATTTTTCACTCAACGGAACTACACATTTTGAAAATTCAATTTTCACTGTAGATACCAAATTTAACTAAGCTTAATATTAAAAAATTCTAAGATTGCAAAAAAGATGTTTGCTTTTCTCGTTCACGGCTGTGTTTGATCAGCGTTGCAAATTATGAAAGGTTATATTTATAAAAGCCCTGATGAAAAGCCAAGCACAATTTGTAGATGAGGTGTTTACCAAGCGGCTTTGATGTTAAATAGTCTTGCAGTAAGTAGCAGTCCATCGGAACTACCGCGGCTCTATTTAATTCAAAAATAAAAAAATGTATTTTTTTTAAATAACATTATTCATAAAAACTAGAACTCATTCTCAAGCGGATTATAAAAAGACGACTGATTTGATTTGGATTATCCATGAGTTATATAATCCGCAGTTTCCAAACCCTTCATTGTCGTGGATATGAATTTTAAGGAAAAGTAAGAATTGAGAAAATTTTGATAAATTCCAGCTAAAACAGCGAAAGAGGACCTAGTGCAAGGAAGTGTTGAAGATAGTCCTAAAACCGGGAGGCACAACGACACTGGGCATTATGCAGATTGATATGTCACACAAGGAGAGCATGCTATAAGTTTTCATCGGACTTAATGGTAAACCGATACATGGAGCAATATTTTTGGTAAATAATTCAAGACGAAAAATAAATTCATTTACGAGTACTCCAAGACGTCGAAATGAACGAGGTCGATGAAGAAGGCTCCTAAATTTAGGGCTGAATCAGAAAATGGAGGGATCAATTAAGATTTAAATTGAAAAAAAATCGGATTTAATGATAAAAAATGCAAAAGAGTCATAAATTGAACAAGAACACTCGAAAGAATAAACAGGGCAGCGGAAAAACGTTAAACTGAAAATGGGTTGGACTTCAGATGAATTGGAGAATTAAAAGAAGACATTTTTGTATCCAGATGTATCATAAAGAAGAAAACATGCAACAATCAAACTTCCATTATTTCATTCATGGAGGTTTAGATATCTATTTTATTTTTGAGTTCTATCACACAGTCCAAATGTTAACTATGCATGTAAAAATGTATGGAATCCCGCCACACGGTGAACGAATATTCATTCACATGGAAATAGATACATGGAAAAGGGATGGGAACACAAATATAGTAAAGGACGAACACTAGGAGAGGTGGGGAAGGCGGAAGCGAGCAGATCACAAGCGCAAAATTATTTCTTTGACCGGGACTTGAACACCGGATCTTTCGACTTGCCTGGCCGATACTCGAACCACTTGAGCCATCGAGGAAACATAATTGGCAAAGAGATCTGCGGGGACTTACGCAGCCAAGTGCCCCGATTACATATGTGTATATATATATATATATATATATATATATATATATATATATATACACACACACACACACACATACATATACACACACACGTAAACGTGTATGTGGTGGATGAGTAGGGAGTAAGCATAATTATGTGTACATATAAAAATTCCTAACTGAGGTAAACAGCTTGACCACTAAGTCGTTATATCTCATGGTTTATTTTTAAATGATTCTATGCTTACAATACTCGTTATATACTTATACATACTATATATATAATTGACATTTTAATTTCTTAAATTGGGTAAAATTGAGCATATCAGCAGAAGAGAAAACAAAATAAACAATGATGGAAGTTTACTGCTACAGCATAATTATGAAATCAAATGGATAGCCTGAGTGTTTAATGAAGTGTTTTGTATTGTGTGCGAAGTTGAGAATTGAAAACAAGATGCTGGAAAGAAGAAGAGGAAAACTAATTGGACAAAATTTGAGGAACAATAGTCTTCTGATGATCGTAATTTACGAAAACTTGGAAGAAATGAACCAAAGAGGAGTGGATAGGAATAATTACGAGAAGAAAGTGCGAGGAACTATGAATAAAATAAATTTAAGCGGTTGCCACGACGGCTATACGTAAGTAAAAAACTTCTACAAAGAGGAAATCAAAACGCATTATTAATGATAGGGTGGAATAGTCGGATTATGGTCCAAGGTGTAATGACTTATTTTATCAGAACACAATTGACATAAAGCATTTTGAAATCTGAAAAGCAAATAACATGATCCGCGATGTATTATATACAGAAAAAATATATAAATTTAATCGGATTTCATTAAAGTATTCATTATCTCTCTTTAGTTTAATTATTACGCGTTCTACGTGGGTTTTCGACCTAGATTGTTCAAATCATAAATGTGCACAACCCTGTATGACGGTACATTTTTGGAGAAACATCAAGGAAAAAGCATTTTCTATATTCAGGATAAACTGTAATCCAATCCTACATGAAAATGAAGAAAACAAATTCTTGGGAGTAATCATAATTGTTTAACTCAGGTTTCACTTTTTCATTTCACCACGATTTATAAGAGATTTCTCTCTGGGTGTCTTAAAATGTTTTACCTAAAAAAAATAAACTGATTAGTTGAGACTTGAGAGCACGAACACCCGCTACAAAACCAAGCATAAAAACGTATTTCCCATTATATACACCTGTATATGATATTTTTTATTAAAAAGTATCCTTTAGACGTCCTTGTTATTGCAACTCTTTTATTATTTTTACTATTTCGTCATCTTGTTTCCCATCCGTCGTAATATGCAAATAAGGGGATTATCAAAAGAATAATTTACCCGTGAAAACTCTCCAGATAGGGAAAAATAAACCTCATGTACTAACAAAAGACACTAATGACATGTAGAAATATTTAATGCGTGTGAGGAATTTGAGCTGATATTGCAAAACACGACACGATGAAATGGAAGAAAAAATATTTCGATTGTGCCGCCAAGGATAGGTAAATAGAGCATGGGTAAACGAGAAAGTACGGATAAAATTAAACATTGACACGATGAATGAAAACGGGGAAAATTAAGTGGAGAGATCCACCGAGCATTAAGTAGCGATGAGCGCATGCTCTTCCAAAATTTGACGCTGTGACGCTAATGTGTGAATAGAACCACGCACACTGACATCAATAAGTTTAATGCGTTTGTTTTTTATCTGGAATATGTATGCGTGAATTCGTGCTTTCTAACTCTGAAGTTCATTTTTACTTCTTATTTTTTTGGGACTGAAGATATTAAGAGAGAGATCCACAGTGAATTCCATATGTAGTTCAAGGATCTTTTCTCATGTTAGTTAGGGTTAAGGTGCGAAGTAGTGTGTTATGTCAGGGTCAATCAAAAACCTCAAATAAGCTGGTAGACTATTAGTAATTCTGTATGTCACAATATACGTCCATTCCGTACACTGAAAACAATGACGAGGATATTTGTCACGCTGCGCCGAGAAAATCTCTCTCCACTTGCCAAATTCTATTTCTCTTATATCAGCCGAAAGGTATGACAGCTCGTTATTATGGGTAAATATCCTTAAATTTCTCACGATGCCACAAGTAAACAGGCCTGACCATTTCAGAGGCCGATTTTTCTCCCCTGGGTTTTTCATTCAAATAACCGCTCTCCTTTGAATTTTGAATATTACACTGAACGACTTTCTCCAATGGATTCAACATTACGCGGACGAAATGATTTTACTTTCGGCACAGCCATTCCAAATGTGACCCTATCAATGCAAAATAGCACAGTCACTTATTAATCCATAACCTTCCAAAATCCAAAACTGAGGACCCTAAGTTTATGAAGAAGCCCTGAGATAATATTTCACCTGAAATTCAAAAGCGGGAAAATCCCCTCTTGAGACACCTAAGACGTGATCAGGTCGGGTGATTCGATACCGCGGCCGACGGCGGTCAGTGTTTAGGATTAGAGCCAAAAGACGCGATTCCGAGGCTGAACACCGTTTTCCCTCCCGGAAATCGGGGAAAACTTTCCCCATTTGCCCCTGCCCTTTCCCACCTCCAATAGCCGAGAATTAAAATGGTTCCTTAAGCTTCCAGGTCCTGCGAGAGGATCAGGAACTCTGCCGAGTGGGCGGGTCCCCCCGGTTCATGCAGGGCTTATCATCAACCCGGCCCACCGAGCCTGAGGGACTCCGACAGCGACTCCGGGGAACGGGAGACTACTCAGCGTTGGGAATATGGAGTGGGGACGGAGTGGGAGGGGCGGCGTGGGGGGGGGTGTCAGTGTGAGGGGCAGATGACTTGATGCCTCTATTTCGAGAATAATGCTCCCATCACTTTGGACCCGTAATAACGGAAGCGAGAGCTCCGAGCCGCCCAGTACCTCGCGTTCAGAGGAAAAGAGTTTTTCCCCGGGAAATCAAGATTATTCAATTAGGCTGAGGGAGTGCGGGGCGTGTGTTTGTGTGCGTGACGAGGAAGAGTGAGGGGAGGAGAAGGCGTGGGGAGAGTGTTGGGAAAGGGAGAAAGGGGGGGGGGACTGGGGTTGGAGATAAATCTCCTTTGTGGAGCACTTGAAAAAGTAATCAGCACTACGACAGCCTGCCCAGGAAAGATTACTTATTCATAAAGCTCCCCGCTTTTGTCTCGCGCCGCGATTTCCGCGTTGCGCAACTCTTGGAGCTCGACACATTTGCAGAAGAAACGAAATGGAAAAAATAAAATAAAAGAAAAGGCGAAAGGAGAACCAACTCCGCGCCGCCGTCTACTGCCTCCCCGGAACGGGAGGGGGTTCGCGGAGGGGGGTGGGGGGAGGAACTTGCAAAGGTCTGCTCATCACCGAGAAGCGAGTAGGAGCAGCATCATAAAAGCAAGAATAGCGAGTGAATTTAAATTGACGCCTTTAGGCCTCCGTATTGATGCCGCACACAAACTGCTACTTCTCCATTTTGGAGGCCGCGCAGAATGTTCGTTGAAACTCCACTAGGTACTAACACGCGCGACTGACATCCCAGAATTCTCTTAAACATTCCTTTCTTCACCCCAGCAAACCACTTCCTCATTCCGCCATTTTTTCACCCATTTGATTAAGAGTAACAATTCATTGTTGATATTATTCGAGTGAAATACATGAAATAGTTTGAATCCATTAGCATCCCACGCAAGGCCCCGTATCTATACCTTCGTAACATATGCTAATCGTTAACCTCATGCTAATATCGTTCACCAATATTCTGAATATATGTGTATTCAAAGAGGAAGTTGATTATATTTTGATAATTACTCTCTGCTAATAAACTAAATTCTGCACAGAAAATTCAAATACATGATGTTGCAAAAAACGTAGTGGAGCTATGGAGCAATTTATGACAAGGATGAGAACTCTTAACCGTTCCAAAACGTACTCTTTGAGCAGAGGGGAAGAGAGTAAATTGGAACTTTTGAGATGTGGGCGTGGAGGAGGCTGAAAATATATATATTGGCGGAGAGGAAGATGAACGGAGAGGCGTCGGAAATGGCAGTGGAAGAGAGGGAGTTGGGGTGCATTTGAATGGGAATGAAGTGAAACGCGGATGAAGAGAAAATTGAGATATAGAGGAATGCTGAAGGGTATGGTTAAAAGGAGCACGAAGCTCGGATAAAATGGAAGAAATGGGAAAAGGATACGTTTATTGGATGGTATGAAAGTGGGAGGAAAATCATAAGAACCTGAAGCAATAAATAGCCGATAGAAAGTGGCGTTTGAAAAAAAATAAGTCCGATAGAAGTATACGACGAAAATAATGATATTCAGGAATCGTCTATGAGCAAACTCGATTCGGTGTCCCGAAAAATACATACTTTGAAATCCATAGACGATAAAATCTACCTAAGACGGAAAACTACCAGAGGTGGGAAGTCTAGGAATCGTCGAATATAGATAGAATGTTTCATTCTCAAAGAAGCACCTTGGAAAGACTCACCCCGTTAAACGCTGATGGAAAGGAGTCAACATATAGTATCTTTGAATCAGCTACATTTGAATCCGACAAAGACAGAAATAAAATTTCATACAAAGGTTTTCTTCAAGGTTTTCACCGAATTTAACCTTAAACCCTTCAAATTACTTCTTTATCTTATCCTTTATGCTTTCAAAGGGATGATTATTTAACTAAAATTAATGAAATCGTATCTTTCGTGATTTTAAGCGTCACGAGGACGTCCACGTCAACTGCTTCGACCTACTTGGTAAGATGGAAAACTTGCACATCCTCCAAAAAATCACGCGGTTCCCGGCGATGCCATCCCCTGGAAGGATTCTCCTCTATTTATAATGAACTCCAGTATTTTGTAAATAGCTACCTCACCCCTCATCCGTCAGTGTGCTCCCTCCTCAACCCGCCTCATTTTATTCTTCTCTCCCCCACTCAAGCAAGAGGAAAAAAGAACCCTGGGAAAAAAAGGTATCGAAAAGTTCTCTCCCCTTTTCCACCCCCCACCCCACTCGACCCATCTCCGCCTCTTCCCTCATCACCCTTCCTCCTCCAAGCCCCTCCGCGCGCTACACGACTCGTTAATGATTCATTAGGGCGGGGCAAAAGGGGTTTATAACGCGATAAATATCGACTGAAGTTAAATGCAAACTCTTTGTAGGAAAGTATTCGTGGGGATTTGGGAGGGCGGGGCCGTTTGTGGGGTCGGGAGGAGGGCGGGAGTTTTGGTGGTGGTGGCCTTTTTGAGAGAGTCGGATGCGGAAGAGGGGGGCGGAGGGGAGGGGATGGGGGAAGGGAGGTAGGGGGTTAGGGGAGCGTAAATAGATTAGAGGGGGTGGAGGGGGCAGCACACGGAGTTGGAATTGGGCGGGGGAGGGATAAAGAGAGAGGGAGAAGAGGAGTTGGATAGAGAGAGTGAGAGAGAGAGAGGGAACCGGGGCACACAAGTTACACGCGCGGGGAATTGCATTTCGTAGGGAGGAGTTGCTCGAGTTGGGAGAAGGGCCGCTGGGGGTAGGAGAGGAATTAAAGGTGGGGTAGGTGGGGGGGACGGGGGTTTGGGATGAGTTTACGGGGAGGGAGGGAGGAGAGACAGAGAGAGAGAGTCGTAGTACACGGGGAAAGGGGGTTTAATTCCGGATTTCAATTCGACCGCATCCTATGCCCAAACCCCTCACCCGCACCCCGGCGGCACATCTCCCCCGTGGTCGCAGACGCCCCGGCCGACCACTACACACTCCTTCCGTCCCCCCAACCCCTTTCCCTCCACGCCTTATGCTAGTATCCTACGAGGACGTCCGAAATATCACTCGTAAAGGTCTCGATTCACACCCGTATCCACAAACGCGGACTTCATCCGAAATCCGCTTAATATTTTCATGCCTAATCTAACAATAATTATTTTTGTCTCTTGCGCACGAACTCAACAGCATTTTAGAGTGTACGTTTTTATCCCAAACTATGTACTTTCAACTGAAAAATAAAATAATATGCTCTTCCACACACGTTTCATTGGGGCATAGGTTTCTATACGTCACATGAATATTTTTGTTATCATGCCCGACCTATGTTTCTATATCCTGTACTTCACCTGATGATGAATTTGAAAGTCGAAACCTAGGTCATGCATAACAAAACGTACGTGGAAAGTATGAATCGTTTCCACAAAGTGAGACGCCTCCAAATATTCTTCTTACTTTTCTCAATCATCCCTCGGTTAATTTTACCATTATCCATTTTCACAACAAATACAAATAATCCCACATCTTTCATTAATCTGCATCGCATGTTAATCCATTCCGAAATATTTCATAGCTCATTAATTCTTTTAAATATTTCCACCATTTTTACCGAAAAACTTCTCATGTGTGAGCCCCCTATGCCCATCGCATTCAATTTACATGTTTGCCGGGCCTGCCTTACCCAAGTTTCACTTCCACGCAAAGTGGTACACTTTTATCCATGGTGACCGAAAATATTTTTGAAATATTCCATTATCGATTATTATGAATGATTCTAAGAGCTTGTACGTTTTACTGAGTGCATGAGAACTAATAATGCAAATCCTTCTGGAATTTTTGGACACTTTGGGAAAACACAAACTCATTTCCGTCTACAGTATTGGATAAATTTCAATTACACTTCAATGCTGCATGTTTTGCTTCAGATAGTAAAAATTGTCTCCTTTTTGTAAAAGAAAATCTCAAAAATTTTTGACGAATTAGTTACTTGCATTCTACAATATTCCCACTTCATTTAAGGTAATCTAGTTGGACACTCGAAAAGTTATCATTCTAGGCTGACTAATTTTTCCCACATTTCAACGTACCCACAGAGGCACGTTTTTTTCTGCGAACATGTAAAATGTTGCAAAAATTAGTCAGGCTAAAATGACTCCTGCTCGGGTGTATAACCAGATTACCTCAGGTAAAGTGGGAACAGATTAAACTATTTTGTTTGTTTTATTACAGCTATATGCGAGCCAAAATGTTGTTACCCAACTCTAGTCTAATGAGTCTCCGAGTCCTAATGGTGACATGGACGTCATATTTGTCTTTCACTGTTCGCAAATGCATTGAAGGAAACCCAATGGAGAGGAAGTTAAAAAAGGTTTGCTCTAAGAGCAAAGTTTCGACTCGATAGAATTTGGTCCCGAACTGGCTGATGAAGTTTGAATTAACCAGATCAGAGTGTAGCAAGCCAAAATCGGAGAAACCTCAGGCCCATGCGAGGCGCAACGTTTGCGAAAGATGTCTGAACAAGGAAGGCCACCGAAATTTAGAGCGTCTACTGACAATGTTGGTCAAACACTTTATAGCAACGCAAAAACATTGGGTAAATAACGCTGATAGTCACTCGCTGAATGGAATTCGTGACATACATTGATTACTTCAGAGAACCTAGATACTCATTCCACTATCAAAACTTTAATAAGCGAATAAGAGATTTTTTGATTTATTAGAGTTAAATCATGATTGTGTCATATTCAAGCATAATGTTGAATTACCTATGAAACAATGATTACATAGATATTATATGCATTTAAAACAATTGTTGATTGGAACACCTTACCTGCAAAACTATTCGAACCCTATCCTAACAGAGTGCATACTTTTAAGAGAAGATGTAAGGAACTTATGTAATAATTTGATTGATGTGTGGCGTAATGTTATATTTAACAGCTTAATTATTTTAATTTATCTTTTTTTTCTTGCTGAATGATTGATGTTAATGAGATGGGGATTTTCTTGTTTTGTGAAAGAGATTTGTGTTTGGAAGTTTCCCTCAAGTGTACTTTTGTGTTACTGACAGATTTTATCTATTATCTTTTGTGATTATTTGGGACTTGTGTGCCACCTGAAACTGTCTATGAGCACATGTGTATTTTTAATAATAATATATAGACGATGCCTCTTAATTTCTTCGAGTTCCTAAATCCAATGTAACTGGAGCGGAAGGAACAATGTATCTATTTACTGTGTTAGCTGGAATCATCATTGATAAAGAGGAAAATTGTAGTTAATATGAGAGTGAAAGAAAGAATGCAATAATAAGTTATGGACGAATCGTTTAAATTCAACATTGAAATACGTAAAAGCCTAAAATGCCGACGAGTGTCGTATATATTCAAATATTTCTTTAGTAAAATCGACAAACATTATTCATTTCGGTATCACCAAACCAGCAATACGCAATATAATTTCACTACTTTAGCAATCGTTCCTCTTGTATTGGGAAGAAATGGGTAGAATTTTACCCACTTGGACGGCAACCTCGCGAGTAGAACCGGCCATGGGACTGCCTCAAAACTTCATAGCGGATTTAGGGCATTACGCGAACACCCTACATATGGACCCTTATCTTGTCAGCTAGATTAAGCCCGGTCGAACGAGTCGATTAATCGTTTTCCGCCTGACCACCACCAAAGCCTATTAAAATACAAAGGCTCATTCGTATTCGCTTAATGTAAATTTCATACTCGCCCACACTTAAAATCGTAGAATCATGAAATTATTCAGCTCAAGCGTTGGCCGCAAGAGAACTCACAGGTGCTTTTCCGCCGGAGTGCCCACATCCAGCTCCTCGTAGGAAACACCTGAGAGTGGCCAAAGAGATTAAATTAAAAGCGATTCCTAACTCCCTTAACGTCCCCTACTCAATTCATCTCTTTCACATGAACCTTGAAGGGTCCATGGATGTTCCCACAACTTTTTATCGGTGCAAAAACAAGAAGTTTTAGAAAGATCTGGAACGGAAGGGCATGATGCGTGAACGTGGCAGCTTTGAAAAAATATGCGAGAACCAGGAGATCGGGTAGGAAATTGGCATAAGGGAGTAATTTTTTCCGGGATAACCTAAAAATCAGTCCTTAGGATATTTCTTTCCCCGAAACGGAACCTCGTGACGGGCGCGTGTGCATTCAAAAACACGTCAAAACTAAAAAAAAAAACATCGCGGGATGGCCGCTTTTAGAATTTTAAAATCACGACGAATAAAGTACAACACAAAAAAAGTATTCGATTCCACGTCCCAGACAGATGCTTAGGACTACTTCGCCGCCGGTGGAATTTTTCTGAAGTCGAGGGCAAACTGATCCACGGCAAAACAAATAGAACAAAGGGCTTCTCGGGAGGAGGCGGTTCTTGTAAAATTTATCCCATTGTCGTGACTTTTCCGGGAAGCGGATCTTAATATCCTTTGGATAGGATAATAACTTCGGGAGGTCCAAAGTTTTAATTCTACTCCTGTGAAACGTCTTTTGTGATACTCGCGGGCGTAAATAAAGCAGCGAGAGGAAATAAATTGAATGAGATGGAATCTTGCATGTTGTCGAGGGATTTGAGAGGGCGGGGGGATTAAATTTTCAAGCGGTCTTCACAAAAAGACGCAAAGGCAGAGAGCGGTGAGGGAGAGTGGGGGGTGTGTGGGGGGAAGAGTCGGAGTTGAGGAGAGGGAGTGTTTAATTTTATATCATTCCGCCTCGGGCACTATCCAGCTTCCGAGGACTCTGCGGTGGGGACACAAACAAAACGTCTCCGAATATAACTCCAAGGGAGACGGAAGGAGGACATCGCGTGCTATCCACCATAGGGATGAGAGGGAGAAGAATATCATTATTCGGTGCTACCGGGATAATACTTTTTATTTCCCTCCGGGCATTTACAATTGACATTACCGAAGGTAACGGCGCTAAACCAAACAAAGAAAAAGATGAGCAATGCCGTATTGTGTGTAACCGGACCGCAGGAGATAAGAATTATAGCAATGGGTATTCGTGCCTTCCATAAATGATTCTTGAGTTCAAAATTGTGTGATTCCCGCAGGATCCATTAAAAAATAATAGGAATTATGCTGTAATAATTTATTTTAAGAGAAAGCTCAGTCAGTATGCATGATTAATCAATACACGAGACATATGGGAAAAGTAAGGGCATTTTAGGTCATAGAAAATATGTGTATTCGTCGGAAAAAGTATTTTATTCACGGCTTTAGTTTCCTACAAACCACCCTTTCCTTTTCTACACAATTGTCGTTAACTTCTAAGCAAATTCCAAGAATTCTTGAAATTTGTCTAAGGTAAAAACAGCTTAATTGTTTAAAAGTTGGCTATAACCTCTTAGACTGTGGCGTGTCGCGCAAGAAAACGAATGCCGGTGACATTGTATGTACGGTATTTCGTCAAAACATCTAGTTCCTTTAAAAGCCCCAAAATTTCAGAGTTTAAAAGGATGCCTCGATAGCTTAACTGGCTAAAGCACTCGAACGGATATTGAGGGATCTGGGTTCGAATCTCAGTCAAGGCGAATGATTTTTACACTCTGAAGTTGTTGCATCGAACTTCTAAGCACTCTTCGTTACGCCGCCCAAGATTCTTTAATCCCTCTCAGCATAGAAGTTCACCGCCTAGAAATCGAAACCGGTTGACAACGGTGTTCTCTAGTTCTTCGTTGTCTTCACACCACCATCCACTATGCCACCATTTCAAATACAAGAAGAGGAAATAGTCACTATACAGGTCACTGTATAATAGTCAATAGTCACTGTATGTAAGGTCGGGAGCGTCGATAGCGACCCTAAAACGCTCGTCCACTCAATAATTCTTTGCTTTTTGGACGGTAAGGATTTTCGGTACAATTTTCCCTAACAATAATATAAATATAGTCGTGGTGCGTCAAAAAAGAGGAAATTTATCTGGCAGAGCACTAGTCATCAATCGTCAATCAGATCGCAGTTCTTGGTCCACTCGATGAACGATTCCATCGGTCTGGATACTGGGGCTACCAGTCCGCTCTTCATCATGCATATTTGTGCCACCATTTTTGAAGTCTTAACACCATTGCCTCACCTTTCCCTCCCTCATTACTGTAAGTCCATAAACCAGGCACAGCTCCTGATATTTGGGAAGCTGATGTTCCTTTCGCACACAAAATTCGATTCACAGCATTTATATCGCTACAGGCGAGAGCAACGATTTTCGCGGAAGTTTTTGTCTGCATTCATCTACAGGTAAACGACTAATATATAAAAAACAATAACTTCATTGTCTTCGGAAACAATTGATACATGGAGCCTACAGCTTTGTTCTGGCCCGCCAATAATTAAAAATAAGAAAACGGTCCTTCCTCTTTGAATATGTCTTGTGTCAGTTGCTAATTAGTTCAAAAAAATAATATGAATAAACGAGGAAACTAGCTTACATAATCCCATAAGACACAATGACTGCTGGGGCAAGTTATTCAGACTACTTACCAAAAGGTCGCGGGTCACGGGCCTCGTGCACGGGTTTTGCGTCAACTACAGTGCCGCCAGAGGCGTTTGGATAGCATAGGATATACTATATAAAACATATTACTAGCAAAAAACTCTAATTTGAATTTCGACGTATAATGTTATTGCTACAATATATCCGATGATAAATATAAGTATTCTGAAAAACTTCTGAATTATTGCATCATGATTACTATTGGGACAAAACAATTTTCCTCCAAGTATCTGTTCGAAGAAAAACACGCCGATTAAATACGTATGCGAGTTGAAACGCGCTTCGGAAATACCAATCTACTGTTGACAGCATAATGATGAACTAAAGAACGAAATGAATTCAATATCAACACGCTTTCCTGAGTTGAATTTCACATCGAACTACACATTGAACAAATAGTGTCAATATTCAGAGAAATATGCAATGAATGCATGCATATACAAACAGATACCTGCGCGATTATCGGGTCAGCAGCATTATGAATTTCGAATAAACACTAGTAATTTACTCTTTATTTATTTAGGAAACGAGCCACCCCACCCCAAAATTCTAGGAATACGATTAGAGGGCCCTTGTGCGGTTTAGACGCATAAGTTTGAGGTGGAGCATGATAACAGTTAAGCGTATGTTTTTAAAGCCGAACTAGTTTTGACTCAAAATAGTATTCCAAGTTCCCTTTGTTTTTCACCGAGAAGCTGCAAAGTCGTGACGATACACCATAAATACTGGCCTTTACGATATTAAGGCTTTCACAACGGATACCTTGAAGCATAAAGTACAACCCTGCATCGCTAATCCCGAATATTCCGTTGCGCTGAAATATATTCCATTGTTAGGATGACGCAAAAAAAGCCGGTTAAGCACTAATCGGAATTTTGAAAACATAAATGTCTTGAAAAATAAAATTGTTAACGGAAAACTTAGCACAAACGTTTTCCTTAAACTGCTTGAAAAACAATGAGCCCACTGACGAAACACATAAAGAACAGTAAAGGGCAAAAAATAGCAAAATTCTGGCTATGATAGCTTCTTATTTGTTTTGTAAGTTAATTAATAAAGCCGTGAATATATTAGACAAAGAGAGAGAGAAAGAAAACTACTACATATTTTCTTCTAATCTGAGGAATCATTACCTATAACCACCCTTTAAACAAACACAGCAGCGTATTCATTCCTACAAATTATGTTTTGAAGTCATTTGCTACAATTAGAGAATCAATTGAGATCACAAAAACGCCGAGAAATTTCAACCGGGAAGACGGTTACCACCTGACGAACGCCTGGAAGAGAGTGTTCCAGAAACCAACCAATCACAACGCAGCAGCGAGAGAGCGAGGGCTATATAAGCGCAGCCAAAATGATATCGGCACTTCGACCTGAAGACGCCTGGTGGAATCCAGGCGAAACTGTCGTCAACCATGACAACCAACGCGGCGGGAACCCGGAAAATGGAGACATCCACGAATCCTGAACGCCACGGAAGACTACGATCCAACATTTGCTACAATTGTTACGCCTGTTAAAAATTTTTCGGCCTTGTACATGGTTGAAAGCATATCATATGCAAATCGGAAAGAATAATTTCAAGAGTTACACAAAATATCTTAGCAGTCGAATTTTGTAATGAGAATTAGCCTTATAAATTATGCATACAATTTCTCAAAATTTATATTTTTCGTAACTTTGTATTCAATTTATACCCAACAACTTATTTCTGTATTTTTAAAGTTTATAGCTGAATTTTATTTCACACTGGTCCACTGTGGTTATTTTGAGAAAGAGTTGACCTCCAATTTGACATGCATATTTGTCTGAAAAAGGAGTTGACCTGATGAAGAATTTAATATAAGGTATCGAACTCTATGGTAGTAGGGCAAATAATATTTAAAATACCGTGGAATGCAATAATAAGGTCTCTGTACGATGGAGGGAATTTAAATAAATAATATTTAAACGAAAATTCGTCGGGAAAGGGAAAAAAAAGGGTCACCACACATTGTGGGTATTGAGAAATTCCCATAGAAATGCACGGCGGTGACGGGAAACCACACCCAAACATTCCACGCCCTCCTTTGCGTGATCATAAATGTCCTCTCAAACTCTCTCCATCCTCATTCCTTGCCCGCCCGACATTCCAACACGCTCTCCCGGTCCATACCACCCCATAAGCCATTATCTCATTTGACCCAAGGACCATCGCCATCCCATTCCCACTTTTACAGTTTTCAGTAATTCGTCATTCCAGTTTCTTCTACGCCTGATCTCTTCTTCTATCACCATCGAGACCATATACTTCAAACCACCAAGAGTCTTCCAATTAATTTTATATTTAATTCTCTACAAAGGATCCTTTTTTCATTTCCAATTAGTTTATTTTTATGTTTAAATAGGAAACTCAGAATGGAAGCTATACATATATTGTTATTACATTGCATTTCGACTACCCTCTATCGCAAGGGATGTTAGATCGGTATAGCGATTGCTAACTGACCGGAGGGTCCAGGTTCGATTCCCGATTACCTTGTATATTTTCTACTTCGCAGAGCTGTGTTATATTTTGAGCACAAAATCTTTCCTGAAAACTGAAGGTGGGCCACAGAAAGGAACTTGTCATGTTATTACGTTGATGAGTGAATTAAACATGTGGATTTGGAGTACTGAGAGGTGAGCTCTAATCACATTTCTTAATCTTCCAGTAGATTACGGCATTTTACATCCCCAATTTTCCATTATGACCGTATGAATATCCCATTTCTTTTGAAAGCAGAGAGAACGGGAGTTGTACGATACACAGGACGGTTAAGGGTGCATTTTATTACTTGGAAGTTTATCCTACTTACATGGCTTCTCTTGGGAACATACGGGTGACTTTTTTTATAGTTATTATGGGAATCAACGGAGAAATAATTAAAAACCAGTATGTATTCTACGTAGCCAATAATTTATTATTATTTTTCTCAATTTTAATTATTTTCAACGTATTTTTTTGGCAAAATGGATGGATGAAAGGTAAGCCTGTTGTATTATAAATTATGTTTTCATCTAAATGGTCACAAAATGTTTGCTTTTGAATGCCATCGAAAAAGTAAAATTCTTCCATTATTACGTACTTACGCCTATATCCTTCACACCATTCTCTTTTGAGGAAGGAGAATTCCAAAATGTACCAGTGTTTACCAGTTTCTCTCCCGCTGCCCCTTCCGTGGAAACCTATTTCACCTTCGTCGCATTCATTCAACGATTCCCATACGACCTTCTTTCCCTGAGAACCTTAATATTCCTCACATTGAAAATCTCATAGACTATATTTCTCAATGAATTTCTCGGTTTACCCCTTCCTCCCAAACCATTTTTCTTATCCATCATTTGTTCCGCCATTTCGTTCATCTCGCTTCTTAACTTCCACCAATCTGGTTTCAAAAATCTTTTCGCACATGTGTATGTAATTTTGCATATGTAATTAACTCCACATCTCTCTACATTCACACATTCCTCGCGAAAATTAAGTATTTATGTTCGAACCGTACTCATGTCTGAACTCCCGTTTTTCCCACAAAATCACTTCTTCTGCTCTTTTCTTTTTTTATTTAAATGATTTTATCATTTTTTTTAACGCTTCATACTTTGTCTCATTATTATTATTGTTGTTATGTACTTGGCGAAGAGTTTAATGGAAGAAAGGACCTTATGGTCTCACATTCGCTCGAATAAAGACGTTTATCTATCCCTCTACCTTTTATATTTTTAAAATGAACATTCTTCAAGTACCCTGTACTGATGTATACTAACCCTGGCATAGCCGAAAATTATACCGTCGAGGAGGAATGGGCTGCTGCGAACAAACGGGATGGGCACGATGCTGGGAACAAACATCGATTTTTTAATACTCCACATAATACCAGCAACATATCTTTTTGCAATCGCATATTCTTTAATCCCTTGGTCCACATTGCCATCAATGACAAGAATTTCATCAGATTATATGATTTATATACTCATTTACCCATTCAATAATTTCTCCGTTTACGTTAAGTAATTATTTTTCTAAATCTCCTAATCAAACAATATTGATTTCTTTTTTGAATCGCGACTTATGAAAAAGAAATTTAAAAAAAATTACTCTCTATTTCGCATTAAGAAAGGGAGAATATTTCGCAGGCGAATTAGGGAGAGGAAAAGAATAGACGTTTGATGGAGCAAACGGAGACGTAAGGTATAAGAAGCTAATGAAGGTTAATTTTAGTCTAGGGTTCCACGGTGTGTCAAGTCTGGTGCGGCTCAGAAATGAAATAATAGTTAGTTCTAGTGTCCAGCCAAAACCTAGCTTCATAAAAATATATCCACTGACTTTTATGAAGGACTCCCTATAGAGCAGTTTAACAGGGAGAATATATATTGCTACCGCGGTTAAATTATTATACTAGATGTGAGTATATTCTTGGCAATAAAAACGAAAGGCAGAGAACTCTATCACATCTAAACGTATCCCCTGAATTAATTTTAAACACTGAGTCAGGGTCCAGGAATCATCACCAACAATACTAATGAGGTTGACTGAATTCACGCGAACAATAAATTTTTCATCGAGAAGGAAAAAATAACGGATTTGGCATAAATTACTAACGTTTATGACTCAAAGAAAATGATATCGATGGGCATATTGAAGAATAAATCCGAGACTAATAACATCAGAGAGGAAAAGCACTTTGGCAGTCATGTATTTCAATGCAATTACTGTGTTCATGAGACCTGAGGAAACGCGTAAATAATTAGCGCTTTGAAATGACGTAGCTTCGGAATGATTTCTTACCTCCTCATTGCATTTAACACACTCCCACTGACGACGGTTCATAGCAAAGGCGTTAACGGACGCGAAGTGACGCGCATGAATCTATATAATCTCTCTCCTTCCTTGAAGGATATCGGCGAAAGATAAGGGGAGGGGTGGCCGATCCATCGATTAATTGGAAATTTTGGTGAAAAGGAGAGGGTGATATTGAACCGATTGCAAGATTTATTATTACTCGAGGGATAAGAAAAGGAAAGATATTTGAGAATCCAGGTCACGCGACGAAAAACAATTGTCCGATTATTCACAAAGAGTTTCAACAATTCAAATTCATCCAACATTAACACCTCAATATAGTAAGAATCTAAGATTGGAGATAATTCTACATTTAAAATTAATGTAATCAAGGGGAAAATGAGAAATTTACTAAAATCACAAGTGTTGAATCAGTTAGCATCGGTTGCAAGGTTTACACTCCACTACCTAGTTCATTAATGGATCATTTCCTAGGTAATGAAACCAAATTTTTTTGAAACGCGATCGATGTTATTTGTTTCCCACCTGGTTTTATATTTTCCATACCGTATTCATAATATATATTATTTTCTGCGCGGATTTTAAGCCAAATAAAGCCTAGTAAAGTTGATTGTAATTCTGCTACCGAGAGAGGAATCAAAATTCCATATTACAACGGCCGAGTTCAGCAGTATGAAAAAAAGAAACATATACTGCCGCGTGGTATGAAAGATCAATCGTTCTCTCGGTCCCAATAAAAATAAAAGATGGACACTTCTACATTTGTATTAGAAGGAAAGATTGATATGAAAAACAATCAAACACACACGTGGCGAATCGTGTGGAGTTTATTAGATGGGGTTCAATAAAGGGGTAATTCTAAACACACGCCACCATTAATCAAGATAATCAAGATATTAGAGGTTAATGAAAATTCATTTTAATAAAATGTGAATAGCAGTACGATGACTTAAATTAAATTTACTAGAGTAAATTAAAAAAATATATTCTGAGGATCTTTAAGATACATTTGTAAACGTTGTCTCTACGATTTGCTTCTTCAGTTGCTTGTAATACTATCAAAGAAGACAGCTAAGAAATATTAAAACAGTTGTTAAATAAATATTATTTATCTTGAGGATTACTTCATCGCCGTCACGACGAAAACACACCATTCAAACGATTATCATGCACCGAAAGGCATTAACGAAAACCTAATAGCTCGCCTTTTGGGGTAATAAATAAGAATAAAATGCTTTAACTTACGTGATCAGTGATAGATGCCACTCTTCAAAATCTGCAAGAAAAAGAGAGATATTAGAATACAATTATGAGTGAACATGGCGAATGAAATCAGCGGGACATTAGGGAAAGTAAACATTTTAAATAATATTGGTTTAGGAAATAAAGGTTGTGAATTTACATGATTATTTTTACGCTACTGGGTGATTTGTTGAAATCATTTGATTTTCTCGATAATTATATTGAGTAATTGGTATAATTGAGAATTAGTAGAATTGTATAATTAGTATCGGTAACAACATTTTCTTAGGTGTGTGTGAAATGCTGAACTTAGACCATGCAGTTTAGTGAATGCATAATTGCGGATTTTATTGACATTTATTAGATGACAGTGCACATTATTATCACTGAAAATTTGGCGATATGAAAGATCTGCGCTAAACTCATCCCGATGGTCTTTCCAGACGATGAGGAGCAGAGTCGAGTGTCTGATTGTGAACACCTAATGCAACGGCATAGGGACGATTCCCCAACCTCCTAACAGTCCCTACTTGGCACCAGCAGACTATTTGTTATTTCCAAAGGGGGAATCCTCCCTAAAAGGACACCACCCTAAGGGCCGCCAAAGAAGCTTGGACGCGTACCCTTAATGACCTTCCAGAATACGCCTACCAGGAAACCTTCGAGTTGTGGAAAGGCCGCTGGCAAAAGTTTGTCGACGCTCAAGGGATTCACTTTGAAAAATTTTTAGGCATTTTAGCAACATCTTAATTATATCTATTTTTACAATAATTTTTATACAAACCATGTGCATATTAGCCATGAGATGAATAAATTCTCATGGTATACGGACACTACACCCGAATGGTTGTGATTATGGTAACTTTAAGGGACGTATTCCCTAATCTCTCCAAAAGAGAGTTTATTTGGACGAACGGGAAGAGGCATTCCTCCTCCGACTAAATCCGTCTTTTAAACATTGCCATTGCTACTACTAGACAACTATGGATACATTTCATGATTTCAAAGACTCATACTCATCTGTGACGTTTTTCCTGACGCTTCATTACTATCTGAACAAAGTCCAATATAACGAAAGGAACATAATCTAAATGCTTTTCAAAGATTTTAACTTCTTAATATTCACCTATTTTAGAACTCGCGAGAAAAACCATTGCAATTATCTGAGGGGATATTTATTGAAGCAGCTCATAAATTAATTGCATCGCCTGAAGAATTCTTGGAACACGGTAATACGCATACGTACATAGGTAATTGTAACGGTATTCGTTATATAAATTTAGGGGAATAAATCTTATGAACTATTATACATTTCATGTAATTATAAATAATCAAAGGTTGTAAATACAAAAGAGCTGTATACTCGTATATCCTCGGAAATTTGGGCATGTATGCATCTTATTGTATCCATTACACTAAAGTTCTTTCGTCCTGTGAATTCTTTTACTAGCGCGACTTTTGTTGTTTTTAAATAAACTCTGTCTATTACTTTTCAGTCCTACTTGCTTTGTCATATACTGTGAGTATCGGAATACATGCAATGGGTTTTAACGTGAAATTAGTTTAAAACAACACAGCGATTAACTTAAGTTTTGTTAAATTTTCTCTATTAACATAACTCAATTTTCATTTTTAGGCATACATAGTTAATTAATTAAAATATTTAAATGCTATTTTCGGCTAGCTTCGAAAAAAACTACGATCATAGCTGCTGAGGCTGAGAGAAATCTGAGAAAATTTTGGGCAACAATGAAAGCACAATATCGCAGGTTGCAATTTAATTGAGTATACATAACATTAGCAATTTGAAGATAGCCTGGGGACGGCTGTATAATTCTTCACATTAAATCATTCAAGGCTATAGTTTAGTGCGAACAAAAATGAATAATACTATTGACATGTTGAAGGTGAACAATACGTAAGCTCGTATTTTCTAATAGTAAACAAAAGTTAACATGCCGATTCATTGCATCTAAAGTTTTAGTGCCATTAACTCTTTTAAATGCAGAAATCATAGCACATTCTTAATGTATCAGCGATTACATTTTCATACTTCCTTAATGTATACTCAATACATTTTTGCCTATGCCTATGAAACTTTAAATTCAAATTATTGTTTTTAAAAGTCGATTAAGGATGTGTAAATACAATTCTTGGAAGACACTTTATTATGACTTCAAATCAACTGACAGTTACAGAACTCATCGTTCGGAAATCTACACGCCGAAATGTTTGCTGTTAGCTGAAGCTACTGTTCACAACGCCTGTTCTCAGCCATATAAATGCGCGATATTTTCTGAGCAATCTATTGACTCTATTATAACTTGCATAGATACTTCAATGGTGAAATGGACCATTCGAATTATTTTTGAAAAAATTAAGTCATTAAGCCGTGCGTTCAAGGGAATTATTGATGCGCTCATTCAAAATACCGAATCGAGTGACGCATTCCGACATCTTGGATTTGATTAGGGACGACTCTACCGTGTAGAACGTCTTCGGCTATTCCCTTTCTAGGTTGTTGCAGGGATCAGGGATGCCTGACGTTGGAGAGAAAGAGTATCGTCTGAGAATACAACGTAGGTCAACAACGAGGGTCAAACAACGTAGAGCAGAGATGGTGGGGGTTAGTCATCCCCCTGGGAAATTCTTCGAATACGACCCTTACACACTCATTTAGTTAAAACCATTTACTAGAGAGTTCAATGTTGCCACGCTTTTCTATGTAAAAGCCAAACAAAATCTAAAATTGAAATACAAGCTTCCAAATGTACGAGCCATCAAAAGTTCAGAGGCGACACTTATTTTCCACTTAACAAGTTATACTTTTATTTTTTTCCCTGTGCTCCGTTACCCCATTGCTCCAGGTGCGATCATGGAAAATTTAGCTGTGTCCTGGGTTAGCTAAGCATAAGTGGACTATATGAGTATTATACTGTTTAAGAAGCTTTCAGTTTGGTTTCTACTTCCTTAAGATATGCAGTAAGTTTAATTTTCAGGATGGGAAGAGGTTCATAAGGTAAGATCAGCAGTCAGTGGTTTACGTAAGTCAGATTTTTCTCTTTCCACGTTTTTACACTAAATGAAATTGTTCCAAGGTATAGGGCCATGTGTATTTTAGTTCAAAGTTCAGGAAGTGGTAACTAAGTTTGATTTCCGCGATGTTTTCCTCCAGTGTTACATTGAGTATGACACATGGTGTTCATGCGTCATACGATGATAAGTATTGAGACCTGGCTTAAAGAAAATGTAAGAGGATTGAGGACAAATGAACCGCCTTCGTTCATGATTCAACCTAAAAAGTGAATGAAATTCAAACATTAATAGTCAATTAAACAATTCGCTCACGGTTTGAAATGGGAAGATTACTAAAAAAACTCGTTGAAGCTCTATATCAACCGTAAACGAACGCTAGAATTACAGCCGAGATTGGTTCCAAAACTAAAAGGTTTACGTGGGATATACTTAATTAAAATTCAGCACTGTAGATGTGTCTGGATTCATAAAGCAAGTATTTCCCACGAAGTGCCAACAACCTCAAAATAAGACCGTTGTTTTTCACTCTGCAAATATCCTTCAGAACCCTCTTCAGGGAAGTACAAGCGTTGAACACTGAGAGGATTCGGAATAAAATATTCAAGGGCGTAATGGGACGAGGTGCCCAGAATCGTGGGATGCCTTGCATTTCGGTGATTTCACATCAGGCTGCAAACAAATCCTTTGGGTTCCCTGCCCGGTGGTTTACCTGAAAGCTGTGAGATTCTCCACACCCCCCACACCCCCCACTCCCCGTGCACCCTCCTACCGCGTGCGGGGGAAGCGCATTCAACGAAACTGTTTGGTAAACATGCATTCCCTTTTGCGTTCCGTTGCACGTATTCCTTTTCCATTATACATAGTGTTTATCCTCCAAGGATTCATTGGTCGAGAGGGAAGGGAAGGAAGCGGAGTAGCTCGAGGTTGAGGATCGGAGGGGCTGGGGATGGGGTTCGGGGGGTGAGACGGGGGTGGGGGGGGGAGCGGAGAGGAGAATCGCTCCCGTAAGATGATGGCGGAATACGATGAGGATATTAATTCCTGGGTTTAAACACACCGACAGGCGAGGGCAGCGCCGCCGGACGAAACAGGTCAAAAGGTGAAAACAAGCGTAGGGCGAACTGCACGGCGATCTCGATGAAAGGCGGACGTCAGAGAGGGTAGGTTTCAAAAAAAGGGGGCCGAAGAACTTGGTGAGGGATTAGGGTACGGTTCCATCAACCCTTCGCTGATGCCCACTCTCTTGATTCGCAATCGATCCATAACATGAATTAGTTAATGCAAATCATTAGTAATTGGAACCGGGAAGCCACTGCTAAACATCAAAGGCGGAGGGAATTACTTTGCAGCAAGCAGAACACTTTGCTTAGATGGGCAATATTTTGAAGGAGATCAGTATTTAGGGAAAGGTATTAGGGAAAGATACAGTTAGAATATGGATGGATAGCATAGGGCATGTGATGAGTCGTATTACGGCATCAACCACGCATTTAAAAACAAGAAACCATTTAGGTACGAGAACATACGTCTGATTAGACTCAAGTACACATGCACTTTCGTTCATACACAAATCATGCAACAATTGATGCTTCCGAGTGAATCATTGAATTTTACTTTTGCAGCTTAAATTTTCATGTGTTTTGGATCGATTTTACGATGATTATGCATCATACAAGCAAAGAACGAGCACTTGAATCCGTGGGTGACTTTTGTTATTACCTCTCATTTTATTTATGTGGTAGAATCTAACAGTGCACTTTGTACCCATAATAATTCCCTCGGTGTCGCAAGCATGGTGAATCTAGTCGAAAAGATTGTCAAATCTAAGAAGATAAAAAGTCTCAAGAGCGTGAAATCACGTATAAAACAATGCATAAATGTATTCATAGGAGAGATAATCGTGAAGGCCTGGTATTATGGATGAAATTAGCGAAAGGGGAGTACAGTTTTCCGGCATGGCTCCCCGAAATTCATGCATTTCGGGCTTTACCCACCCCGAAGTGGGAACGGGGGATGTGTGCATGCTATTTTTTCCCCGGAAATCATAACGATGATAGTGTCCCCGCGGTACGGCTGCACTCGTAATCAAGTTCTATTCCAACGGAGGGTGAAATTGAGTGCCGCGCCCACCCGTCTCTGAACCTTCTCGGCCCCGAACACACCATTTTGCGAAGGTAAGGCACCACGCAGGCAGACGGAAGGCTTAATTCGAACGGAAACGAAAGGGGTCCCCCGGACGACGCAAGAGTTTCGGATGGAAATGAGGGGGCACCCGGGGGTAAGGGGGGTGGGGGGTTTGGAAGGGACCGCGGAGCGTTTAAACTGTGGTCGGGGGACGTGGACGGGAATCAAACCGCAAATAGAATGTTCGCTGGCGAGCGGAACGCGCGGTTGGGGCTAAAATTTACATTTCGCCCAAGACACCCCGCACTAGTGCCGAACTCCCGAGGCGACCCTGTGGGGTAACCGCCCGGAGGGTTGAAGAGTGTGGCTCGGAACGGTTCGGGGAACGGAAGCGAGGGTGGGATACTTCTTTTGCCCCCATCCTCTCTCGTTAAGTTCTCCTCGACGATGACCTCCATTCAAACCGCAGCGTGCGAGGAACGTCGCTGAGTTTTGGCATTTAAATTGACTAGAATTCTGAGAATCAGTGTTTTCAAAAAAAAAAGTGAGAGGAGAAAGTGAAAGGAGTCGATCATTATCTCCCTTCCCTCTGTATTATTAATATGTAAAATGAAAAAGCAGTTAACGAGGTCGAGAATAAGATAAATGTAGAGACGGGGAGTGTGCTGAGTTTTGCGAACGACGCGTCAATAATTCTGATAAAAAAAGAAAAACTCGCAAGGACTGAGATGAGAGAAGACATAAGTGGTGGTCTGCATTCAAGGCAAGATATACCCGCAGTTTTAAAATAGATTTACGAAAAGACACAATTGAACAAGTGAAAGTTTCGCTCTTTAGAAATATGTCACATATTGGATGTACTAGTATTGACTGAAAATAGTACACAAATAAATGCAAACAATGTAATTCTAAAGGAGCAGCAATGCCGAGTTAGCCATTCTAGTCAACTATAGAACTAAGATGAATTGGACTATGTGTAAGGGTTAACACATTCGGGCAGCATTGGCCTTGGGCGTGAGAAGCCAATGTGACGTCAGGAGAAGAATTGTGCTGAGCAAAGGGACACTTAAAGGAAAGATAATCGGCTCCATTTGTCTATAAAAATGTGTGAAGAAGAAATGAACAGAGAGGTGAATATTGTGACACTACTTAGAACCGTAGCATGGCGTTAGAAGTAGGATGATAAGCGTAGGTCAGAGGCCTTGCAGATATGGACAGGGGAAAATAAAATGGAACAATAATAAGCGACTCAGTTTTCAATACATTTGAAGATTAGAACTAGCTACTAGCAGAAATACAATGATTAAGATAGATAAAATGATACCATGAGAGTGATTTAGATGTTATGAGATTTTAAATACTGATTAAGAGAGGTTGAAGTGGGAAAAAGAAACAAAGGCTTTTAAGTCGGCATTAAAGCTGATACAGAATGAAGAATTTATGAATATACAAAAAAGAAAATAATGTAGGGCGAACAAGACGAAGTTCACGCGAAATCTAATACGTAATAGTAGTAAGGGACTGTCCAAAACCTATTCCTTGATAGGTGGATTACCTATGACAGTGTAGACTCCGAGCATTGATATAATTGGAAAAATTCTTATTATTCGTACAAGGGCTCTCACACCTTCTTCAATCTTCCATTCATTGCTCTTTTTACTTCAACCTTGAAATAACTGATTCCTCCGAAGTTTATTGTTAAGAAATAAGTTTACCTTTTTTCCTGCCAATGCCTTTCATTGGTATCACTCTTCGAACTCTTTGGACCTCATTCCCACTGATTTGATTGTTTCATATTTCATCCTCATCATCTTTTTGTAGTGGTGCATTTCCAAAAATTATTCATCCTATTTTCTTTGAAGCACCTACCGACTACAGCCGCAGAAAGAGCGCATTTGGTATATAACCTCTTTCTCTGCATCAATATTAGTTTTATTTAGTGTAACATTTCGCAATGAATCTTACGGAAAAGCTGTTACATATGATAAAAGATTTTCCAATGTGCAATCAGATAAATTGCTACTATTTATAACTCTCTTCTCCAATGAGAATAATATTTCCGTAATGACAATAGAAAGGTGTCTTAGTCGGTAAAAGAATCAAATCACCATCTTAATGATTGTGACCATTATTAGAATTGAAATAATAAAAAATAAAAAACGTCGTCCGAATCAAGTTGTGGAAACGATGTAAAACTAATTTTGAAACTCCAAATCATCGAAGAGTTACCATAAGTTGTACTGGGTTAATCCATGGGCCATTAATTTGAAATGGACCTGTGTAAACCCATTGCAATTTATATTTGTTCACCCGCCAATTCCCAAAAGTGTGGTATTAAATAATGAGTTGCTCGATAATAACGCATTTCATTCCGAATCACTCAAGTACGTGCCAAACTAAATAGAGGCTGATTTTCAAAATCAGTATCTTATCAGAGTCTTCCTGAACGACCGGCGCCGATAAATCTGCTTGGCTATTATAGTTTATAGAATAATTCCTTTGAATATTAATAGCACGGCGTATCTACAGAGAGTGAGTATCCAGGGTTCCAATCAAAGATCTTGAATTTCGTAGTATAACTATAACTTTGTTGGCTTTCATCTCATGAGAAAACTATACGAATAATAAAAAAAACGTGGAAGACTTTAAATATGAAAAACAAACATGCAGAGGGATATCATTTAAAAAAAAAGATCTTTTCATCAATTTCAAATCAGCCCAAAAACTCATTTCGAGAAATTTTGTCGACAATTCTGCTGGTCGTACCAAAAAGCGTAGACAGAGACATTAATTAACGCAGACGATATTTTTTACAGTTGTGTATTTTTATGGTGCAGGCTATAAACTTTTTCGCCTAGCCGAAGGATATGCACAGTTCTGGACAAATTCAACAAAACACCTTTTGGCCCCCAACGACGGATTCTCAAAGCACAGAACTTTCTCACAGAAAACATTTTGTAAAATACGCGAAGTGCTTATTTCATACCCGGAGAGATTATTTCAAAGATCAATTATAGAAGCAAAATAGCATGTTTTTGAAAGAGGACATATTTTTAGCTTAAAAATTCAAATTTTAATTAGGATAAAATTAAATTTAGGCTGAACCAATATCTCCCGTCCATCTTGACACCGTCCTTCGGGGCTTACGTACAATATGAGCATAAATGAGGGTCAAATTCGTGTGTATTATGTGAAATATTCAATCATTTTCCTAGAATTTCTTAATATTTAATAATGTACAAATACTTATTACGTGTTGATATATAGAACTGAAATTCCACTATCAATATGGTATATCACAATGGATTTTAATTAATGATCTCAATAATATGTTATATGTAAACATGTTTAAGATTTCAGATCCACTCCTGGTATTGTTCAGTTTCTTGAAAGAAATCGGTATTATACATTTATAAATACTCTGACATTATATATTTTTTCAAAATGTTCAAATACCACATAACTACAAGTTTATTTTGTCTTAATTTAATGCAAAGTTCGTTTTCCGCTTACTCTGACATTTATTTTTGAAATACAGCACCATTTCTAGATGGTGGCGAAATATTTCAAAAGTTTAATTTCATAAAACGCAATACTTGCAGAACCATTCCGTTTGACACACACATTATTGCAGTAATATGACCAGAAGATATCAATTTATTTTCATTTCAAATATATACTATTATTGCGACATTAGTCATTTTTTGTGGTTAATGCTGATAATAAAGCATATATATTGTACACAGAGCTGAGGTGTTCAAATGAATATGTTCATCAATTGCCAACAGCTGTCTCAACGAAACACACATATGGGCGAAAATAACTACAGTCTGCTTCTTAGAACGCACGAAGCATTATAGAGAAGTAATGGCCATTTTCTCATATTGAAATAATGGCGGGTCTTAACAAAGTTATATACAAGAAGAGCCATCTAGAGATAGTTTCCAAAGCCACTGAAGTTGTTGTTTTTCGATTCAATAGCTGTTTGCCTGTCGGCGAAGGCAGATAACAATGTCCGCGTAAATTGTTGCTCTCTTCAGTTGAGATTTGCGAGCTATTATTTTATTTTGATATGCGAAAGGATCATCAGTTGTCCTAATTCATCACGAGTTGTGCCTAGTTTATGGACCTAAAATAACTAGTGAAGGAAACATTAGACAATAGTGTCGGACTTCAGAGATGGCCGCAAGACATTGCATGACGAAGAGCAGAATGGCAGACCCAGTATCCGGAACGATGAAACAGTCCAACAAGTGGACATTAACTGCAACCTAATCGACGATTGGGGATTAGTGTCCTGGCTGATACATTTTTTCTTGTTGGACACACCACTACTTACACGATCATTACGGAAAAGCTCGGATATCACCAGGACATATTTGTGTGCAAGATGAGAAACGAAAATACAGGGTGCGTTTCAAAAGTAATGCTATTGTTTTTTCAAAATAATTTATTGAGCAGATTTGCACAAACACTTAAAATTCTTCAAAATACTGTCTTTGGGCCACATTGTTGCCACTTTTGCTGGTTGACGGCCGCCCAGAGTGATATTCGTCGTGAACCACTTCCCGGCTCTCCTCAATGGTCTTTAACCACCTCGAAACTTGTGAGTAGAACAAAGCAGAGTCCCCTTAAACCTCACGAATCATTTAGTTAGTCTCCTCAAGAGTTTTTTTCTGTTCAGCTCAATGCTTAGTTATCGCGTAACGTTTCTCGAGCGTTGATTCCATTTTCTTCGTGACACGGTCGGCGCGCAGAGGTTTACAATAACTAACGTCCTGCCGTTTCCACAGCATAGAGAGCACTGAGACCGGTTTCATGGCAAAGCTTAGGATCTCCTCCACCTACTACAAGTAATTTGATCCCACTCTAATCAATAGGAACGGCGCGGGAAATTTAACTGCATTACTTTAGGAACGCACCTTGTAATTATCGACCAACTCAAAGAACAAATAAAGTTGAAATGACGAGTGTTTTTGGACCGCTATCGAAAAGACGAAAAGGTATCAGTTTGAAGATGACGAGGAACTCAAGACCGCCGCCGCCAACTGGCTCATTACCCAGGACGTGAACTTCTAGGCTGAGAGATTGTAGAATCTGGTGCAGCGTTATGAAAAGTCCTTAGATGTGAACGGAAAATCTGTACTAAAGAATGGTGTAGTAGATGTGCAGGAAACGAAATCCGTCAAGCATAAACTTTTTCCAAAGAATATATATTTTAATACGACGAAACGGCTGTTAATCTTGGAATATGTCTCGTATGGTTGTGCTTGGTGAAGAGATCCAAGTGAATGTATTTCTGCACCATCGTATAGCCATATCCATCCAAAACCTAACTTTGCCAGTAGAAACTAAAAAAAATATTTGTACCTTTGCATAGCCTGGTCCATACAAAACCTATCGTAAATTAGCCGGTAGAATATTAAAAAATATTATTAGTTATCAACAGTAAAATACCACTGAGTAAATTTTTGACCGTAATTTTAATTCAATGACGATGGTTCGACACCTAGTGTCATCATCAAGGGCCCTGATAATGACTCGAGTTGTCAAAACGATTCGCCGAAACTTCACTGAAATTTTCATATCTGAAATAGTAGCTATTATTCAGAGCTATGTACCTCTATTGCTTCATAGCTTATTTCCACATGGGCTTAAAATTGCCAAAACATTGAGATATTCTATAGTTTACTTCAAACATTAACATTTAGTTAAATTTCGTTGATGTGATGACTCATAAGTGTTTACGATCTCACACACGAACGATGGACATATACACGTATCTCCAATTATCCCATTACACGGTCGTACGAGTCGTCCCCGTCCAGCCACTTTCCTGTTTCTCTAACCTTCCATCTCTCCCTCGCCACCTAAATTGGACCCTGCTCATTCCCCTACAAGCCACAAAATGCTCCAGAACTCCGTGACCGTGAGAAAGAATTCTTTCCGTCCCAGTGCTCCTGTGAGAGTGAGCAAGGCTGAGCCTTGAATAAGAAAAGCGGTTTCCTTTGTCCTTCTCTTTCCTTCCCCCAGCTACCTTGTCGTGTACTAATATGACGCCAAATGTTCACACTACCTCCGGGGAGAAGGGAGGAGTCAAACGTTTAATTAGGATTCGTCATTTTCTACGGACTTAACCTCCCTCCACTACCTGGGCGAACGAGCCAAGCGTGTCCGTGTGTTTTTCCTTGCGAGAGCGGCACCGCGCAATGGCCTGTCTATCTTCCATGTCGCCCGTGAAGGGCGGTGAAGGATCCGAGAGACCACTATCGTTTCCCCAATTGCGACGGTCAGGAGAAAATTGGCTCCGATGAAATTGTTTATGTACTCATTTTATTTGAGTTGTGTGAAACTGGGACGGTCGGAGTGTTTTGGATTCCGTCCAGAAATGGCCACCGCATTCCTACCTACCAACGCCCTCCTTCCGTGAACTACATATCAATCGTCATGAGGCGTGGTTTACCAATAAAATCAACCAAATACAGATATGCAAACCAAAATAAGACAATGATTTATCGAGTTCTTTTCAAACAGTCAAGTTGAATTCTTCTTATAGGGCTTAAGCACTGCCACAATTCTAATCCCCACCCTACACACGGCACGAATTTCCATTACACTGATTATTACAATCGTATAATTCTTCACTTCACATGCTTCCTACATGCCACCCTCAATTAATTTTTTCCGCATTTTTTGAACTTTTCTCAAGACACATTTCATCTCCCCATGACATGCCTAGAATAACTTCGTTTGCTCTTCTTTCCGGTTCACGTTCGAGCCAAAAATATGCAATTTTACATTGGCATTAGCAGTACTTCGTAGGGTAAAGGGAGATCTACCGAACCTTATAGGAGAAGGGGATTGAGATGATCGGGCAGGTGAATCCGTCGACCATCCGTCCATTTTCTCAGCTCTACTCGGATTCCTCCCTCGAGTTTCCTTAGGTGGAGGCTTTGTGCCGACAGGACGTCTTGGGAAAGGGGGGGAGGGGAGAAGAGCCTTTGGTTGGCGTCAGAAAGGGCCAACCCACCCTCATCTGGTATATCCTTTCAAGTTAAGGGGTTCACTCGACCCTACCTCTCGCAGATCATATTTACTCCGAAATTCACGGTAGTTGACCTGGTATAAAACCTGACGGTTCCAGGAATGCCAAAAGGTGTCTGTTCAAACAGGCAATTGGATATGACCCAGGAAAAATGTTCGAATTACAGACAACATGGTTTCCATAATATGGAAGAAAAGTATACAGCGCTGAAGCAAGTACCTATGAGTTACGTCTCTTTTGATTCCACTTATAACATGGTTATTTTTAGTAACTAAGATCACACCTATAAGTCGCTATATAAGTTCACGCCACCCCATGCGAGTTATTTCAAAGTGCTGAGTTACCTAAATTTAGATACTCAACTATGTACTAGTTAATAATTTCCAGCCAACTGATATCAGTTTCAAAAACCTCAGCTAAACAGCCAAAAACATTACTTGGTTGTTTTGGAGGATTACTGAGAACAATTTCCAAAGCAAAAGATTCAAAAGCGTTTTAATCCGTTTGAGAAACTACTGCTTTTTCCAGGTAAACCCTTCACTTGTTCAAGCCTCGCCCTCTGCGTTTACATATTTTGGGCTTAAACAAAAAAGAGAGTGGCTAAATAAAGATATCCCTTCGAATATTATGATACAAATTATTAGCAATAAAAGCTTTACACTATATCCCTCTTCACTGAAAATCCTCCCACTATTCCGGATAGAACGCACCTATCTTTTACTTCGATTCACGATTTTTCTAGCCTCCTATTCAGGATGAACTATTCCAATCGCTCTCATGCACGATAATAAAATACCACACGATTAGGTATTTATCATTTACCTTTCTCTCTTCCCTAAAAAATTCCATAAATATACCCTGGATAAAACGTTAACTTCGTAATCTCTGGCCTTCTAACGACGGATGGCCTTTATCCTGAACATTAACATCTAAAACGCAACCCAGAAAGCCACTGAAACGTTGGTGAATCCCAGAGAAAAAGAAGAAAAAAACTTTCATCTCAAAACTGTATCAATTATATTTACGAGTAGAGGCTTCTTTTAGGATACTTTGAGAAACTAATTTGGGAAATGCATTTGAGCATTCAAACTTTTTTCGTACCAAAACAGTTTTCACTCCACCCTCCGTTAGGTAATTTTCTCTCCCATGTGCCACCATGAACCCTAGAGCTTCTGCGTTCTCTGTGGCCTGGCAAATTCTTTGCTTTCTCATAAAGGGCGGACTTATTATTATTCTGAAAAAGGATGAAGCCCTTTGATCTTTTTTACGAGAGAAAAGGCTCTGTGTTAGTGTCTTACTTTTGAGTAGCCACTACTTGAATGAATTCGGAGTGTGTACACCTGAAAATGATGCGATGTACGCAAGGAGGAAGAGAGGCAGCATAATTCTGTTATTTTTTGGAGTTGTCAAATTAGGACAAAGAAGAGAAACCTGGTAGCCCTTGTATTCATTGACTGAAAAAAATCTTTTGATCTCTTAGATCTCAAAGTTCTTGTAGATACATTGTATGATGCTGAAAGAAGAGGCTCTCTTTCGAATAAGCTAAAATGTTACATGAGCGGGAGAAAACTTTGTATCGGAATATAAAAAAACAATAAGATGATGTTTTCCTCAAGGGGCCATCTTGGTTTCCAGAGTGTTAAATAATATCACTGTTTAAAGAAATAAAAGCTTTTGAAAATAACTTCGGCAATAAACAAGGTTTTGTTGCTGGATTGATCAATGAAAATCTTCTGGAATGCTTCGTTCATTGGAAGTAAATGCCCCCGTTGCTCTATTCACAATTACATTACCATTAATCGACAGGACAATCATAAAAATTCTGAAGGGAATTCAATATTTCCATAATGGCCAGTATAGCAAACTTTGGAAGAGCTCTCCTCTGGAGAACGAAAATGAGTATAAATATGCAAACAGGACAATTTATACCCATTTTAAGTTTCGTTAGCATGTAATGGGTAATTAATAACTTAAGGAAATTTTATAATTAAAAATTGAGCTCTATTTTTTCAATAGAAACAAACTTTTTCTCCGATTTATTTTCCATTTAATAGGCCACTTTAAATTTTGAAAAGTTCAAGTTTAAGTATTAAAAGAATGAATTCATAATAAGCAAATTATTATAATTAAATTTATCTCCGAAGACAGGAAGAAGGAAAAAATTCTAATTTGATAAAGGTACCACAATTCTAAAAACTCTTTGTCTAATTCCTGTGAATACCCTAGTCCGAAATTTTTCATAGGAAATCTACGTCATATGTGATTACAAATATAAGAAAATTTCATCACAACGCATTCAACAAATAATTAAATACTATGCATAAAATACCCTTGCATAATATTACATGATAAATTGGCTATAATAAATACACTACCGAGTTATTCAACGAACTTAATTATAAATAAAGCATGACAATTTAATTTTTTAAATCTTCATTTCGTCTAATAATAATTTTCATTTTCCAACGAAAATAAATATATGCTGATAAATCTATGCATAAGTATAAGGTACATGTATCACCTTATAGTAATATCCTTTGTTGTTTTATTCGTGGATACTGGATGATAATGTAAATGATCGCTTTTGACAGCTGATGAGAAATCTCGAGGTGTTGTTCAGAGTCGAAATTGCAAACTATGTGATAATATAGCGCACGAGCTTCATGGAGATCAACTCACAGGGTTAGTGATAGCAGCTAAATGAAGGATTTTTAGCCATTTACAGTAAATTAAAAAAAGGATTCTCCGAATATAAAAAAGTTTTGAATAATTAATGTATATTGTTAATGTAATGCTAATGTTCCCAGAAACACTGCGTATTTTTACTCTTCTTATAAAACCATAATATCTGCATTCTTTTACATGCTCAATACTCAAGCATTAAATGTCTCCTTTTTATCTTTGGTCTGCTTTTCCGGTGGCACAAATCTCTCATCCACAGGCTTGGATCTAAACGAAACAAGATTGGCTTCACGTACTCACAAACCAATATTCCTCGATAAGAGTATTTTCCCGAACAGGATATCTTACAAAATCCTACTTAGCATGAAATAATTGAACTTGAAGTCATGAGTAGTGAAATTCGAAAGCAGCTTTGGCTACAATCGTAAAGTACGAACATTTCCGCGATTGAATCTTTATTTGCAAACAGTTTGACGTTCGATATTATAGGAATGGCGGAAAGCAGCAATCTTCAAATCAGTCGTTAATTATGGTATGTGATTCAAGGTGACCAGGAGGGAGCCATATGGGAGCTGTCAAAGCACTGAAAGGTAAACGGAAGGCCGATTTGCGTCATTATTCGGTCCTCGCAGCAAACGCAGTTCTCTTGTATACGGAAAGAGAATGAGAGAGTGTTTCTATCCCAAAAAGGTGGTTCTTTCCTTGGTGGGGATTACGAATTTTATCCCATTGTGTCATCTGATCCTAGGGATGATTTTACTGGAAGAGCATTCTTCGGGTAAAAGTGGTAGGGTTATTAAATCATAATAGCTCTGACGAAAAAATACTTTATCACCTAAATGTTCTGCTGGCAAAGTTTTTCTACCCGTCTCGTAAATTATTATTTGACTCTTCCATCGTAATTTGGGTCGAAAATCATAATACTGCAAAAAATATATGATATAACAGTGGCATCACTCTTCATATTTACTTTTGGAGAAATGCGGTATTCGAACTCTTTCATGAAATTCAAGAGAAAAGTTACTATAATCCTTATGTGCACCGTGAAGAAATAGCGTTTTTTTAATTAAACACATTTGTAACCGGTTGATCCCATACAATTTAAGAGGAAGAGCTGGTGGTGAGACATATGCAGTTTTCCAGGCTGATTCTCGGTTAAGCCTTACAGGCAGAAATGGAAATGGGCGATATACAATCAAAATAGCGGGAATTTTATTTGGCGTCCAATTAAAATTCCGAGGTAAGAATATCTTATTAACACTGACACTATCGCTATAAGTGACATACTTATTTGCCATTTACCATTTACCATTTACCATTTGCCAGTTACTATCAGGCTCACAATGGCAAACTTTTCTACAAAAGAAAAACTTATACTCGTATGCATTGAAAATTAGAGTTACTTATTGATTTGAGATAAAACAGACATTTTTGGTTCTATTTAAACTGTAGGGAATAAATACCTTATTAGTTCTTTTCTTATCAATATTTTGATGTTTTAAAACGAAAATATCGCTAATTAAAGCTTTCATTTTGGCACTTAAATAGGAAGCTTTGATGATAACTTAATTAAAGCTTTTGGGATTTTACCTGGCCACCACCACCATCAAGTGATAATGCAACAAAAAATAAGAGTAATTTCTGAAGCTGACAAAAAATCATAGAATCCAGAATTCTGGCAGGAAACAGACTCACACTTCAATCTTACAAATATGCTAGATATTAGAGTAAAAATATTTGATGCTATTGATAGCTCTAAAATTCTATTACTCGTATGTTAATGTAACCAAGAGGTAATAATACTAAGGTAACTGAGAGATAACTAATAAATACTAACTTAACGAAGAGGATTACTCCTCCGGCCATAAGGGAAATACCATTTGGTATCCCACGTGTAATTGATGCAATAATTTCGTGCTTGAAATGATAACTTAAAGAACTGAAAGGTGTAATTCTGAAAAATATTGGGATTATGAATATGTCCTACGTAGTTTTAAAGAATTGACAAAATTTTGTAAACGATGTAATCAACACTTTATATCAATTAACACATACTGTATTCTTTAAAGTATGATAATCATTATTTAAATCTTTAGAATGGTTTAATGCAGCCCTTCATTCTTCTTTATTTAGTGTTAATTCCCTCACCCCCTGATACCTTCTCTGTTTTTTTTCCGTCCTTCTTAATTTGCTCCAAGTATTTGTCCTTTGTTCATCCTTAACGAGATTTTCCCATCTATAATTTTTCTAACTAATTCATTGTCCCGCAAGGTGTGTCCAATCCGTCTGCTTCTCCTTTGCAACAGAGTACTTCATATGGTTCTTTCATCTCCTCTATGTACTTTTTAATATTTCCTCATTCCTCACTTTCTCTGTACATTTAATCTTCAGCCTCCATTTCAAAGGCTTATATTCTTAGCCGGTCCACTTTTCCAACGTGTCATGTCTCTTGCACGTAGACTGCCATACTCCATACGAACGTTTTGCCGTACTGCTTCCTTGTTCGCAACTTAAGATTCATTGAAACCAGTACTTGCCACTCCTTCAGAGACGCCTTCGTATTGAATCATTCTTAATGTCGGTGGAACTTGCGCCATTCCATGTTAAACCGCTGCCCAGGTAGCTGAAAGATTCCACCTCCTCCATTTTCACACTTCGAACTGTAAAATTTGCCTTTAATTTCTTTCTTCCATAAACAAGGATTGTAGTTTTCTTCTTTTTGATTCTCATATTATAATCCCAAAGTACTTGGCTCACATCATTCAGAGTTCCTCGCAGGCCCCCAAGTCTATTCCACCACTGCTACTGCTTCTACCGTACCGTGAACACATCGTTCCATTCCACGTTGTCAAAGCTCTTCCGTAAGTTCACCAATGCTAAGTTAAATGGCTTGTTAACGTATGAAATAATAAATTGAACGCGTCATAAAAACGGTTTACACAAAATGCAGGATTAATAAACCATAAACAGAGTAATCAACGCGAAAGGTCGGTTTGGTAAATGATGTTAGAGTTCACTTAGTACAAAGCCCAACGGAATGTGGAATACCAGGAAAATCACACGGCTTGGGTTGAGCTGATGGCGCCCAGAGAAGCTTGCCCGGGAATCGAACTCGGGCCCTATTGTCAGTGACCCAACGCTGTACCCCTGGACTACCGTAACCTATGCAGCCGAAATACTCAATAAAAAAAAACTAAAAATCAAATTCAAGTAATTTTTAAATGAATTACTTAGTTAAAGCATATGTAGAGTTAGGCTAATGGCATGATATAAAGTACAGGCCACAACAGATAATTGTACTTAAAGCAAGATATATTAAAAAGTCATTTCTGCCTCGGAAAACAGTATTTCTTGAATAGTATGATTGTTTCAAGTACTCTAAGCTATTTTCTAACATTATTTTCCCTCGGTAAAACGATTTTGAGTGGCATTATGACCGATGGTAGATAAGTGAGACGATATGATGATTTACCACAGTTAAGATGCAATCTATCAACCCGTTTTGGCGAGCGCTTCAATGTTTAAATAATTTATTGCTCTCCTCATCAGCACGAGAAAATTTTATTTATGGAAGTCCCCCTTTTCGAAATTTTAACTCGTAGATTATGTTGGTTTTTTTTTATTTCCCAGGAAAATTTTTAGCAACGAGGTAAGTTTATTTTTAACCGCTTCCCCCGCTACGAGCTACCTCCCTCCGCCTGTCCCCTTGCCCCCACTTGAGGGAGAGAAAGAGGAAAAAATGGACAAAATTGGAATTAATGGAAGCAAAGGGAAGGGGAGGGCGAGAGGAGGATAGAGAAGAGATGGCGCTCATGCGTGGGCGAGTGGGGTGAGACGGAGTGGGGCGGGTCCATTCTTCTCCGTCTCTAATTCTGACGCCGTGAACCAACCGTTTCCCTAATTTAATTTTTTCCGCTCAAAAATTTAGCTTCATAAATAATTGATTTATTCCAACAACTGAAACAATTTTTTTTTTACTTTTTTTAACTTATTGCCACTCTCCCTCATCCACGCCCCACTCCGCACTTCCATCCCTTTCGTCAACCTGAAACTCTCCCTACTCGTAATTTGCACAATGCTACGGTTTTAATTCCACCCTTTCCGCGACCCGGGCCGGCAGCTACGCCACCGACATATAAACAGGGCCGACCCTCCCCCCCCCGCCCATGACCACACACACCTTGCGCCCAATTTACAACCCCTCAACTCTTCCACCCCGTGCGGTGTTTCTATTCCGGCTGCCTCCCCACCCCCGCGCACTTCTCCTCCCCCGACCCCTCCCACCTCAAAATGCTTCTCACTGACTGAATCTTCCTCGTGAAGTGTGTGAGAGAGAGAGAGAAAGGCTTTAATCTTTAATATTCCAACGGGACGACTGGGCGCAGCGCCCACGGGTCAGTGCGGTCCGTCTCTCTCACTTGTTTCAGAGAGCTTTGCCTTCCAGTGGTACTCTCGGTCGCCATTATTCTACCTGTGCGCGCAAATGAAACATAAGAATTCTTCTAGTGCCTCGTGAAGCAAAATACCCCTTTCGTTTCCTTCCACTGTTCCTCCGCATTCCCCCATCGCTCTCAGTCAATTTTCACTCCCCTCTCCGTCAACGCGGTACCTAATGAAGAAAATGGGATGAGATTTCCCCTCACCGAACGGAAGAATGATGGAAAAAATGAAGCGTGCCGCCGATAACGATGGCCGGTTTTCGTCGCCCACATCCGGACGAATATGAAACAATGCGTAAAAGATCGTGCAAAGTAATTGATTTGAGCTCAAAATTTGGAGGAAAAGACTACAGAGTTGATGGAGTGACTCCATGTGTCAAGAGATAACATGGGCGTTGAGAGAAAACTGTTCGTATTTATTTGAAAAAAAATCATGGTCATAAACATTGAATACATAATGGCAAAATATTTATGCAAAAACTTCGCGTATATAACCGTAAAATTACAATTCATCTTTCATTAAAATTTCCTGTCCATTACATCCTTCGCTTTTCCATGTAAACTGGAAAATTTATCCCAGCCGACGAGACGCTATGTGGGGGACTTTTCTACTTTCGAAGTATGGCGTGGTAGACGGGCCTAAACTACGTGTTAGTATTTATAGGTATTGTTCCGATGCCAAATATTAAGAGAGGATTTTGACCACTGATTTGTCACCACGTCAGCATATTCCAAATGTTTATAGTGAGACTACGAAAATGAACTTAATTTCAAAATTTCCCAACCAAAATATTCATAATTTGAAGTAAAATATATTATCAGAGGAATGATTATTAATGGTCTGGTCAAAAAACTATCGGATATTCATATATCCGATATCTACGACTAGTCCAATAGCTATATTACTGCTTAGACATATGCACTAAATTTTAACAAATCTTTTATATAAAGTAGGTAAAGAAATGCTCCTATTATTCACTTCCACTCCACTTTTCCACCATAAAATAGCGTCCCAGATGTATTTTTGACGAGCCGGAATTTTTTTCCTCCTGGCACTCCGGATGCCGCTGGTGGCCGTATGCCCTTTGGGAGCCCGATAAGCCACTCCTGGCTTGTCATCAGGTTTCCAGAGATACCACGTTCACCCGCCCACTTATCCGCTAGCGGCAAAAAAAAAGCACGAGATAATTTCCAAACTCGGGGCAATTGTCGTCGCCAAGGCACATTTTAAGGCAATACCTCAGACGTGTAATCAATCTTTTTTGATGCTGTGTCAAGTACATGATACTTGAGCACGCCTGGAGCTTGTTAGAAATTCCGAGAAATGATGAGGAAATTGTTTGAAGAATTTCAAATGAACATGAATGATCTGGAAAAATATGATATGTATCCTGGAGATAGGATTGGTGCTGGGTTTTAATCGACCAGGCATGAACAATATGATACTTTTAGAATGACGGCATGTAGTGAAATTTTAATTCAATACTCATGCCAATATTTCATGCAAATGATGAATATGTAAACCATAAACTTGCTTAAAATTCAATTCCATTCGACTGATCATTATTCTCAACCAGAGACAATACACAGTGTCAGGTGTCACAAAAATTCCCAGAATTACAATCAACCTTGAAACAATAAAACGAAAAGCAATAAATAAAATCCAAACTAAGCCACTACTTACTAAGACAATCAAAGCAAATACAAGCCAATATCATCACAAATTACCAAAAATCACGCCATTCAAACAACGCATCGTCCAACATCGCACTCGGTCAAATATGTGTCCAAACTGTCCAACTTCATACTCTGTCTACGATGACACACCGACAAGCACCAAACTCACACACACTGTCCAATTTCACACTGCCCCACATTGCTTCCAGTCTAACATCGCATGCAGTCGTTTTAAAGCATATCACCCAATCCTTAGTCCAGGGATTACCGTACATCTCCCCTTAGAATACCTAACACCTGATAGAAGGGGCTCAATTAACTCTCAAGGTATTCGGTTCCATTCAACAATATATATATATATATATATATATATATATATTACATATAAATATATATATATATTATATATAAATATATATAAATATATATATAAATAAATAAATAAATAAATAAATAAATAAATATATATATATATATATATATATATATATATATATATATATATATATATATATATATATATTTAAAAATGAAAACTTTTTCTAATTTTTTTTTGTGTTCTTATTATTATTTTAAAACCGAGATCGTTTTTCGAATAAAACTTAGTTTTGAACTATTCTATGCATCACACCTAACCTACTCATCTTTCTCCTGTTTTGCAACCTCTTTCATTTCACTATTCTCCGACATGTCCATTAGGCTGTTTGAACTTTGATGCCTACCGTGTGCATACACGTCTCTCTTCATTTCATTACACTTTTTCCTATCTTTTTAATAAGTCATACGGGTCCTCGTACACGGGAAGAATATTCCAGGATAGGGCTTACCAGGATAATGAAAAGGGAAAGCAAAACTGATATCCGCATTGAAACTTTGAATATCTGACTTTTAGAGAGCAGAGAGATATTCGACGGGCGTCTTTGCGAACGACGCACTTAGTCTGTCTTCCTCAGCTAAATGCCACCACTGCTGGGTGAAAGGACTATGTTTGGACCTTCACTCGTATTGAGGGCAGCCAAAGGGAGGAGGGCAGTCTCGCCTTCGCTTTGCCTCAAGCCATGAACCTGGACGAGACCACACGCATACTGGATTTGATCGGGCGATAATTTTCATCTATTTTCTACAGTAACTCTAATCAAGGGCAACAAACTTCACTGTTCTTATTTCATCCAAACAATGAGTTTTCAAATCCTTAATCACCGCACTACCCCTTACCCTAGTCGGTATTGGTCAAAAACCCCGAAAATTATGAATCGAAGATTGGTGCGGAAGAAATTCGTGCATGTTCATGGATCTTGGTGTGGCCTATTCTTTGAAGTAAACGTAATATGTATCCATTTACAACGGGCATTAACATAAAAATTCAGTTCCAGCTAGCACTCAAATTTCAGATCTCGGTTTTTTGCATTTAATATATTTACAAAGTATTTATAATTCGACAACAATTTCCTTAGTTTCACTTAAAAAAGAGTCAAATAATGATACATTTTACAGTAAGTTGAGGCACGGTTAGGGTTTTCAAACTTATATAGCTATTTAATCAAACTTAATTATGAAGAGAAAATATATTTTTCTAATCTTCATCTACAATCTCACTTACTCCCTAAAGAAAATTACAGTAATCTCTCTTTTAAACATGTGCATAAAATTTACGCTACCTTAGCCATTAGCATCACTTACGTACTACTCGAGTTGTATACCAATCACAGATTGGGGAGGCTCCATAACAGACACACAAGTGTTGAAAAAATGTGATATAGTGATAGAAAGTTAAAATTTCCTAGAGTTTCTCCTTTTACCAAACCTTAACAAAATTTAAAACAAACCTCAAAATTCCCTAATTTCACTCCAACCGTCCATCGCAAACCATCCAAGTTATCACTCTTCAAGGCCATTCGCCTTTGTACAAATGGCAGTTATTAAGTTTTAAAACTACTTCCGCTTGAGAACTCCACTTTGCATTAATCAGTTTCGCATCGCTTTACGCCTTGGTTTAAACTCAGATGAATGTAATAACTTACAAGAAACCACGAAATTTATGTAATTTTATAGTAATTAATCCACAGGGCAAAATTAAAATGGTAATCCAGCGAAACAAATACATAAATATGGCATAACTAGCAACGAAAAAACAAACCTTATTACCCAAACAACTGCACTCAAGTAGTAAAAATAAGAATATTACATTCCTAAAGCTATATCAATTATATTGAATGTTTAATTAATAGCTATATTATTATTTTCATAGTAACTAAAGTTAAATAAGTCCACTGGCTTCGTGATGGAGGATTATATGTATCTTAGTTGGCCATAAGGGATAGTGTTCAATAGTATGCTTGTTAGCACGTACATTTTTACTGCATTTATCTTAGACTAGCTCGGTACATTCTTCTAGGACCCTTCAAACAGTAGCAATTGAGTTTTGATCATTTGGTCTACCTTCCTTCACCTCAAACGTATGCTTTCGCTAACCGAGCTTTGGATACTGGTTTTTTGATTTCACACACAAAGTGCCGCCATCCGTTTCTTTTTCTCTTTCCTCCCTCCTCCTTTCCGTACTTCGATAAAAAATTTGATATAAAAATTAATCCCGGGGCTGGCACTGAATAAAATAAAACGCGACCGAAAAGAGCTCCAAGGGAGACTGCACTGCAGTACTTGATCAAGATCAAGAAATGGCGATCGGAGAGCAATTCCCTTGGTTCATCGAGAGGGGGGGAGGGAAGCAGGGGAGAGGGCAAAGTCGTTGCCGAAAGGCGGAGGAAAGAAGCAGGCCCTCGAGACCACTTCGAAGAGGGAGGCTAAAGATTGGGAATTAAGAAACCAGCTCTCCGTGATTCTGAAGGGGGGCGCTCGGTGGTGGGCAAGTAGTTCACTGAAAGTGGGGAAGGCATCGGTCTCGTGGTGTTACATATTCATCAGCTTTGAAACAGGTACGCAAAGGAGACCAATTTGAAAAATAATGAACGGGATGAATGACCTCATCCTGCACCAATCCCTGAGATGTCCCGATATCATATCGTCAGATAAAACAGCATGAATTCATCATTCCTCACAGGTGCTTATTTACGGATATACATATTTTCCCCTTCTAACCATTATTTCATTGAAAATGTACGTCGGCCCTGATTAGATTTCGACATTGCTTAATTTTTTCCATTGTTTACCTCGCGGCTTGTTAATGCATTACCCATAAATCATGCAGTGAAATGATCTCTTTGCTGGATATATATATATATATATATATATATATATATATATATATATATATATATATATATATATATATATATGAATGTCATATTTGATTATGCATTCAAAAGTTGAATTCCCGTATACGTAGGTTTTTCCACCTGTTACCTAATTTTCGGGGTAGAGGTATTGGAGAAGAATGCAAAAAATGAAAGCCCTTACCCCTTTTACGGGAAAGAGCGGATTGATGATCCTAACGTTAAAGGTTTCTTTCGTCACATCATCGTTGTTTCGTTATATCGTTCTACCAACGAATCTCGCCCAAGCGCCGAGCTTTTTGGCCCTTTTCCTTTTTTCGGCTGCAATTCATATGACAGAAGAGACGGGAAGTAATATTATATATTTTTGCATCCGTTTTATGAATGAGTAAGCTCTTGATTTGAAAGTTAAAATTACGAGAAATCATTTTTGTTGCACCTTATATTGCATTCAGTTGGCGAGTCAAAATTGAGATTTTTCATTTGGATAAGAATTATTATAAACAAGTTATGTTGTGCGAAATTCATTATTATCGGTGGTCTGCCACTTAAAGGCATGTTTGGACGGTTCTTAATAACCACTAAAGAACACATTTCACGTGGAAATTCTGTCAGTCAAAACTCGCTCGTCCGCCATTAATCCCTCCTTTCGTTCATCACTCATTAGACAATGGAAAACACATTCATTTGAAAGCTTGACAGTCTGTGGGCGACGCAGCCAAGGGGAGAGGTATCATAAAACGCTACCACCGCAAAAAAATGGCACGCAACGGGAAGTCAGTTTTGTTCTTCCGTTGATGACGCAAGTGCAATCGGCGTTTACAGTGTCATCGAGTGTTGAAAGCCTTGAATCTCTATTAATTAGTCAAATGAATGTCAACATCATTTTAATTAAACTAAATCTTTGAAATCGAGCCAGGATCACCCGTAGATCTACCACACTTTGTCGGTACATATCATGTACCCGAGCCATGAAACTTCAGGAATGAGAACAATGATTGGCACCCACTTTGGAGAAAATTGATTTAGCGGGACTGAAATTTCACTTCATTTCCTATACCTTTTTGTAGGAAGAATTATAAAAATATCAATATGGTGGTGGGTATAAAAGTACAAATATAATACAATATGGTATATAAAACTCACGTGAATACTAAATAGCGTTCTCAGACTTATATTAGTGCTTGGTATTAGAAGTGTGGTCTCATTTAAATACGAACAAATGTGCAGCTGTTGCATATTTGGGAAAAATCCATTCACGATTGCAACCATATACTTCAATGGCTGTTCCGAGAATGACGGCCAAATACATTCCTTGGGGGGTTAGTAGAATAACATCATACCTAGCATGGGGAAAGCACGATAGAAACACCTGAAGAGCTACATTGAAGAAACTTGAATGTATCGCTCTATTGATGAGAAAATAGAAGCACTCAAGTTAAAAAAGGCGTACTTTTGCATCTTTAGACGTCAAATTACGTCCCTAGCCTTTGAGATGCAGCTCAGAAGAATAAACTCACGTAATGCAACTATATAGAGAGCAAATCTCTGTTCGTTTGATGAAATATCCATATGGGCGAAGAAAAAGCGTCCGAATTTTTTTGGATATTTCGAGTGGAGAATCGCTAGAAACATAAAGATTACGTAAACAATTTAAGCTATTAGATAAATGTATATGATTCTAGTTTAAAGCTGACGCAGAGGAATAACTTTACTGCCACTAGTTAGTAACCAGCAAGAATACAGCAAGCCACAAGCCCAGGGTTATCTAATGTCGAATAGACTGGTATAACGGAATTATATTTTGTTCGTAGAGATCAAGGTCACAGCAGTAGGAAACATTTTGGAAGAAAATACGAAATTACCCCAAATAAAATGGGCTTATAACCGATAGTTACTCTTATGACTGGTTATCTAACAACCCCTGCCACACACCCCAGGGGTAACTTTCCAGGTAAAATATAAACGTAGGCATTAAAAAATGAAAAAAAATATGACAAGAAAATTAAACCATTAAGAAACTTAAATATTACACATTCTCTTCATGATTCCGTTATCAAATCTCAATGTTTTCTACCAGCTGTTGTTCTAAATCCCCTGCCATACTACCTTGATCAAAAAGTTCCCGGAATAACCACCGTGTGGCGCTCCCATCGTTCCGATTTGAGTTCTGTTTTTTTTGTTAAATTGGTACATCTGTTGTTGATATTCCCTTTAAATCTTAGTGTCATAACTTGACATTTGCAAAAGTTACGTAGCCAAGACTACATCTATCTCTGTGTGTGTTGGCGATTTTTTACAATTGCAGAAATGGATTTAAATTTGCAACAACGAACTTGTATTAAATTTTGCGTAAAAAACGGATTTAGTGGCGCACGGACGTTGGAAATGTTGGAAAAGTGTTTCGGCAACGATTCTCTAAAAAAAACGGTCGTTTACCAGTGGCACGAGCGGTTCAGAAGTGGTCGTGAGTCAATCGAAGATGATGAACGCAGTGGCAGACCATCGACATCGAAAGTCGGTGAAAAAATTGATAAAGTAAAAGAAATGTTGGTCAATAACCGCAAATTAACCATCAGAGAAATAGCGGAGGACTTGAACATTGCCTATGGATCCGCCCAAGACATTGTGGTTAATGATTTGGGTTTCCGTCGTGTAGCAGCAAAGTTGGTGCCGAAAGACCTCAATTTCATGCAAAAAAGAGACCGTGTTGACGTCGCAAAAGACATGATTTGCGAGGCTGAATCCGATCCCACATTCATCAAAAGGATCATTACTGGAGACGAGACGTGGGTTTATGAGTACGACACGCAATCCAGACATCAGGCAAGTGAATGGCGTTCACCAAATGAGCCGAGACCAAAAAAACCACGTCGTTTTCAGTCAAAAAAGAAGGCAATGCTGACGGTTTTCATGGATTACAACGGTGTAGTGCATCATGAATTTTCGCCAGAAGGCCAGACAGTAAACAAAGAGTATTATTTGGGCGTTATGAGACGTTTGCGTGAAGCAATTCGCCGAAAGAGACCAGAAATGTGGGCAGAAAACTCGTGGATTTTGCACCATGATAACGCACCGTTGCACAGTGCTATCATTATTCGTAATTTTTTGACGAAAAATGCAACAAATACCATCCAACAGCCACCGAATTCACCTGATTTGGCTCCCTGTGACTTCTTTCTCTTCAATCGAGTTAAAAAACCATTACGGGGAACGCGTTTTAGCAGCCGAGAGGAAGTAATGGAAAAATCGCAGGAAGCACTGATGGACATACCGAAAACCGACCGTAACTTTTGCAAATGTCAAGTTATGACAATAAGATTTAAAGGGAATATCAACAACAGATGTACCAATGTAACAAAAAAAAACAGAACTCAAATCGGAACGATGGGAGCGCCACACGGTGGTTATTCCGGGAACTTTTTGATCAAGGTAGTATACGAACGCAATAGCCATAAGATCGATAGGTTAATATTAACTCCAGATTTAACCTAACAGTGTAACGCTTTGGGAAATATTTAGGGTCTCATTACGCCACCACCAGGGATGCACAAAAGTATCATATGCGTTCAGACTTGCTCGTCTCATGCCATGCACCATTATCCAAAACAAAAGACCGCACCCAACAATTTTACCACGTCTTCCAGAGATACGAATCAGGTATGAGCTATCCGATTGGCGAGATAATTTATTGGCTACCAGTGAATATTTACTACCATCGCCTAGCACATTGAATGGGTGGGCGAGGGCCCTGCCCCGAGCAAGCATGTGCCTGAACAAAGGAAAGGAAACACTCTCCGGGAGGCCGTAAAAATGAAATGGGAAAATTGCGAGTCTCGTGACGGTCAAAGTGGAGAACTTAATTCAGATCAATCCTCTCTCGGTCACGCGACTTGTGCGGGGAAACGCCTTTATCGACGGGACGATCCTTAGCTCTTTAAGCGTGGGACAAGGAGTCACCCGGGGCTTCATGATAGGCGCTTCCTGTGCAAATTTGCGGAAGCCATTTCACGCTTTCAAGATTTTGCCAGCGACAACAAGGGTTTGATGGAATCAAGGGCGGTAACTCTTCGATCCTGCTATTGACTATAGTGAAAATTAAAATTGTGCACTACATGGGAATCGACACACAATCAGAAAAGCAAATGGATTCACGAACTGCACGAACGTTTGGCCGGGTCGAAATCCTTTTACGTAATCCGGATCCAATGCCATGTCTTCCATATTGATGGCAAGGGGTGTTCACTCGGTCAACATTTGTAATACCATATTAACTTTGTGAGATCAGATGTTATGTTGAAAGAACAACAAGCCTTATTACAAATTTGATTTCGGAGTTCATAATTTTGTCAAATAAATGTAATTCCCTCAGCGAATATCCAGTGAAACTTTTTACCATTTCACTAGCTCATGATGTGACTAAGTCCTCAGTATAATTTTAATACTATTATAGAAGCTATGGAAATGGGGAAAAACATAATAACGAATGGAGAATTGAAAATTTTTCATAAATACAAATTTTAAAAGCAAAATGAAACATTTGTATCAACAAGCGAGCATTTTATGAGACAAATTACTCCTTGTCCTGTCGAAATGCCTTCTGATTTGTCTCCAAAAAGATTAAAATACGCCAAGCGTTAAGGCATTCAATAGCGGAACTGGCTCAATGATGAACAAATGTAAAAACGTTGAAAATGAAATAAAACTTTTAAAAAATACCTGAATTTTATCATGAGCTAATGATCAGTTACCAGGGATCAATATGCGTAGAAAATGTTTTTGAAAGTTTCCTCAGCATCGCTTTCATGATTTAAATTAATTACGATTAGAGATCCATTCAAAAATGCCATTGAAATTTTTGTACAGAAGTCTAACCCACACGTCAGACATTATGATATAACTTCTGCGGTGATACTCACCGATGTGATGGGGCTGTCGTAAACCTCCAGCGGAGGGATGCTTCAAAAACAGACACTCAATCCATTGAACGACTGTGTCAAATGGAGCAGGATCCAGGATGGCCTAATGGGACAGAAAATAGATAGATAATATTAACAATCGTAGCATAATTGAAACCAAGGCACAATTGAAAACAATTTATCTTAAAAATAGTAGAAGAATAATAAAAATTTGATAAAAATGCATTGTAAAGAATTTCATTCAATCAGGAGTTCATTTCCATGCCACATATAAGAAACCGTAGCACGGTCAGGGTTAATTAAACTCATGGATCCGTTCCATTACGCAATACCTCCTTTTTTCAAAACATCGCGCGGATTTTAAGGATTAAATGGACAAATATCAAGATATTATTATCACTTCCTCAATATATATATAAGTACCTAAGTGAAAGATGAAAGTTAAATAGTAGAATAGAAAATAATCTTAGAACCACTGCGACCCAGTTCCGACCCTTTATGTCCACGACACATGAGAGGAGTGTTACGAAACACTCGTACAAGAAAGGAAGCCAGTTTTTAGTGTCGCCACACGAAAAGCGTTTCCCTGCAATCAATCTTTATATTCCGACCGGCGATCGCAAGCCGACCATACGGCCCCAAGCGAAGGGCCCTGGAAGGTGGACTGGAAAACTTATTTTTCGGCGAAATTGGTGGGCTTTCGCTTCTTTTGTTGGCCTTTCTTCTTCATTACTCTCGTTCCGGTGATCGGGTTCATTCAGGGAAAGGGCGGGCACACTCCACGGCGCACGCAGCCCGGCGCATGGTTGGGGGGGGGGAAACCAGGAATTCTGCGGGGGCATAAAAGGGGGCAGGAGGCGAATATAAAAGACGGAAGGGATTGACCGGACGGGCGGGAAGGGGGATGACGGGAAGACGTAAGAGGGGTCGACACGGCCCGATGGAGAGAGTACTAGTGCGGGTCTCTCGGTATGAACACGAGGTTTACACGAGAGACCGCGCACGGATGGAGAAACAGAAATCGTCCTTAATGAGTATCTTTCAGCGCTCAGCAGTGAAGGACGTCTCGCGGGTACTACGATTTTCGCGCACGCTTTAATTCCCTGTTTTCACCCTTACTCGAAATATCAGAGAATTTTTGTTGCATTTATTAGATCACATCGTCAAAGTCACATTTCGAATATGCGGAGAGTATCTGGGTTCCATGAAAGGAAACGTCGATAAAGTAACTCGAAAAGAATCAAAGAGAAAATCCTTTGAGTTTGTTAAAAATTTCGATGAGAAGAGACTAAGCGCCACTATGCTGGAGCTATTGATATTGGGATCCCCTTAATTCTCGAAGAGAGAAGAGAGGATTTTAAGAACATGGAATGAAAGGAATAGGCACACTACGCTTTAATCAGGCCACCTTTAGAATACTAGGCGGGTACTGTACTATATTTAGGATCCAAGAGAGAAAATTGGAAAAGGGTTAAGATAAAATCCGCTGCTCGTTAAAAAATACTACGGAAAGAGGGCAAGGGTAACAGGTATGCTAGAGGAGTTAGGTAGGGATCCCCATGATTTTCAAATAGAGCCGGTGGACTTAGACTCTTAGAAAAGTATAGAACAACTGAGTTTTCTTGCGACACAAAGGCAATTATCCTGACCCCAAATTATATTGGTACACTCAACAGGAGAGATAGACACCGCCACGCAAAAATCAAAACACTTCTTCTTCTCTCGCAAGATACGGAATCATAAAAAAATCGCTTCCTATTTCCCGAAAAAATAACTTGAAGACTAAGACTTAATGGTTTAGTCAAACACAATAATTATTTCATTATGTAATTAGCAATATTCCATAGCAATGAGTAATGTATGGATTAATATTTCTGCATGTATGCCGGGTGCCCTAACACACCGAGCCACACGACATTGCGGCGAATTGTGGGGTGTTGAGAGGATGTAAATAAAAACCGTGAGAATCGTGAATGACAATGTTCAGATTATTCTAAATAGCTTTTATCCGATGAAACTTTATAAACCATATTACTTGAATCCACCCGTCTTGGGTGATGAATATTTTGACCAAATATACATACACGTATATGCATCCAGCACAGAAATAAGACAAGATGTGAGAAACAGACTTTTTTTTGCACTGTCAAACTCTTTTGTTTTTTGAAGAGCATTAGATAGTACAATAATACCAGAGATATGTTGTTTACGAAATCCGATAAAAAAATGATAATTTCCAAAGATCAATATGCCAATTAATGTTGAAAGGAAAAGGAAGAGAAATCAAGAATGGTCGATGGAAAATGATAAGCAGATAACGATAAGGGAAACACTCAATAATGATTCAAAGATTATAATTTGCAAATGCCTTATTAACGATTGAAAGAAGACCCAAATGGACATCCTTAGGAGTTGAAAAAGTTAAAAAAGGTGAAAAATGAAAATTTAAAAAAATTACTCTAACGTTGTACTCGTATGCACTGAAGATCATGGAGAGATTCTGGTTTTAATTTAGAAAAAGAGTATTGTGTGAGACATTTTGGGTAAAGAACCTTTTACAAAGAAGAGGGAGGCGATAAGTCTGATAATACTTAGAGACGAATATCAAGTAAAGGCGTAAAGAAAGGACTGGTGAAAACTTTAAAATAAAGCGTACTTTTATATGGTTCAAAAACTTTGCCTTTGAGGCGGTAGGATAAGCGTGCATTGGAGACTTTTGGTGAAAGTATGCGGAAGAATGGAGAAAAATTAAATGGACGGAAAGGAAAACAAACGATGAAGTTCTAGAGATGATAGGGGGAGAGGGACGGCTGTAGGGAACAATTCAAAGAAGACTTAGCAAGTGGATACTGAAGGCGCTGAGAGGCAATGAGATGTAGAAGAAGGCAATAGAATAACCGTAGAATGTTGGGAACGTGAGGTAGAGGGAGAAATATAGCATTCTGAGAAGAGAGGAGGAAAAGAGACTTTGGATGAAATGAAGAGCAAAAGGATAAATTCATGTAATATTTAATAGGGGATTAAATGTTACAAGGGTAATCCAGAGAGTAACCTCCGTTTTCGTGTAGCGTGAGAACTAGTGCTGTGAGCCGAATGGTCTCTGTATTGACGCACATAATAGGTCAGTGCACCTCGACCTGCAGTGGTTGGAAGGTCACACCGCTTGTCGTTTGTTTACAATAGCGAGTCAAAATGAGCAATGCAACTGAGGTTCCCGCCAAATTTGAAGTTCGTTCCGCGATAAGGTTTTTACTGATAAAAAAACATAAAAACTGCTGAAATTCATCGGAAAATATTGCTCTAATGGGCATTATGTGATGAGTGACAAGAGTTGTGCGCCAATGTTGTCATTCGTTTAAGACTGAATTCAAATCTCCATGATGACCTGTGGTGAACAATGAACTGCACCAGAAAACTGATGAAAAAGCTCGTGAAAATCGCTTAACGATAAATGTAATCTTTAAAAAGTTTTCCACTGATTACTAGGACCTACGTTAGACTACTAATCTTGTATAACGGAGGTCACTTTCTGAACAGACCATTTGGCGGGAATTTCAATTACATTCCAACAAGTTTTTCGTTGAAAAAGCATTTATTTATCCAATCATGGTATTCTAGTACCGTATTATGGCATTTAAATATAAGGTAGTCACTTAAAAACTCATGGAAGTTAAGTTTCCCGAGCAAGCTCTTTACAATTTCATTTTCACTCTTGACAATTCTATCAGAGTTAAGCCTGATGGAATGAACTTTCATTTTACATGGGTTTGCGAGGTCAAAATGTATGAGACGGAGCAATCAGTTCCTCGGCCAATTGCGAGGTGGGACTGGAGCAGGCAAAGTTATGGTTAGTTTACGTGTCTCATACCCAACACACTAACCAGTTGAGCAAGCAGAATATTCTCAATGTAAATCTGATAATCGTACAATTACCTATCAATTGACACAATCAAATAAAAGAGATAAAAAGAGTCAATAAAAAGGAGGGAAAAAGGATCAGTTTAAAATCACGTACGGATGAGGAATGGAACGGGCTATAATTTGGACGGAAAACAACATTTAATTACTACTTATGGCGGTGGAAAATAGATGATTGTTTGGAGTTTATAACACAAATGACAAATATATGCGGGGGATCGGGATGATGCGGTGGCTAACGAACAGGCTTCCCACCGAAGGGGCCCGGGTTCGAATCCTGGAAAAAGTGGATATTTTTCAGTGGTATCCCGATCCCTACTTAAGATGCTTTGTGAAGAGCACTTTGAGGCAAGTACGAGGGTCATCCGGAAAGTAGTACCCGTTCGTGCCGCATGAAGTGCTGACGACGCGAGTAGCCGCTGGACGAGGTCAGATAGCTTCAGTGGCTTGTCTGCCTTCTCTGAGCCAAGTTGCGTGACGCTAGCATTGCCTGTGTTGTTTCTGTGATTGTTTACAATGTTTAAAAAAATTGAGAACGCCGCCAGTTGTGAAGTGAGGGCAGTGATTAAATTCCTCAATGCAAGAAACGTTCGCCCATGTGATATTCATCGCCAATTAAAGGAGGTGTATGGAGACAATGTAATGGACGAGTCGTCTGTTCGGCGGTGGTGTCGCAACTTCAACATGGGGAGGGGGAACACACACGACGATGAGCGTTCGGAGAGACCGTCTGTCATTACAGACCAACTGGTGAGCTCAGTTGACGAATTCGTGAGGAACGATCGGCGCGTCACAATTGATGACATCTGTGAGCATTTTCCCAATGTTTCTCGAACAATTGTTCATGAAATTGTTAAACACCATCTGCATTATGCAAAAATTTGTGCAAGATGGGTCCCTCGCGTATCTCAATGAGCTGGCGGCGAAGGACTATGCAGCAGGAATACAGAAACTTGTCACACGTTATGACAAATGCCTTAATTTGCTTGGAGACTATGTTGAGAAGTAGTTTAAAGTATCCTCTTTCAAATAAAATTTTTTATGTTTGTTAATATTTACTTTTGTGTCTTTATTTCACGAACGGGTACTACTTTCCGGATGACTCTCGTACACCGTCCGTCGTATGGTACGTTAAACTGCGGACCCCTTGGCGCCTTTCGCCAATAGTAGGCTAATGCTGACACCCGAGATTCTCTTTACCCTTCCTCCTTTCCTCCATCCTTAATGGCGCATATAACATCAGCTGTTGGTCCCCTCCCATAAAAAATACTACTACTACGAATAAATGCAGAAGGTATCGAGGGGCAAGGGGCTGTAGAACACTAAGACGGGAAGTTTACATTGATTGAGACGGAATGAATAAAGGTAAAGAGATTTTGGAGGGAAAAGAAGGTAGGTAGAAAACATTATAGCTCAGAAAAATGACTCAATGCTACATCTACATAGTACCCCGTAAGCCGCCGCAAGGATGTGTGGCGGAGGTGTTAGGTCACCATCCGTAAAAGTGATTCAAATCGCATGCAAAACCCACGAATTCATGCCAATCTACATCCACAGAGGCGTATAAATTCATGCAAAAACCTTTAAAACTTACACGCATGCGAATACAACTACTATTAACTAGCAGACTCATACACCCACAAATATACCTTATGTCTACCCAACGGGTTATCTTATCTTAGCTTATCTTATCCTGATATGTAAATGTATTGTCTTTAATGTTTCTATATGACTGGTTTCTTACTATTATGACTCCTGATTGTCCGGGGAAAGAGCGAGTATTTGAAACTATCTGTGCTAGAATCTATCTCCCTTATCTTATCTTTGTGGTATTCTCTAACTAAATAGTGTGGGTCCATAATAATCTCCTTTAGTTCCTGGTTTTGCTATATAGTCTTTGTTTAACTCTGAAATCCACATACAATGGTTTTCAGTAAACATGGTCCACCTAAAATTTCCCTTTGGCCAGTAGACTGGTTCCCATAATGTTAAAAGTTAATAATTTAATAATTATATCTCCTACGTATTTGTCGGTGATAGAATATTTAAATATTTCAAAAGGAAGGAATAAAATTTCAAAATGTGCAATGAGCTTCTAAATAGGAACCATGCGAGAAATAGATTCAATTCGCAGAAAATAATGAGGAAGATCGGAAGGGCTTTCAATGAGTCCGCCACGGCCAACCTTTCACGTATAACCCCGTTTCCAGGCAAGGAAAAGCCTCTCTCGTATTTACAACCGAGTCCCATGTAGGTACGCATGTGCATACATTGCTGCAAGCATCGTCCGATTAAACACGGCGCGCTTTAATCAAATATTTATTTCCATATCAAATCGATGTGCAGGTTTCGCCGAACATATTAGACGAATTTACTTTCAAGTCCCTCGCGCGACTTTTTAAATTAACGTTGCCAGCCTTTGTTAAAATTTTTGACGAATTATTAAACCCCGCAAATATTTTTTTTTGCCACCCGGGTTCTATCGAAGTCAGACAATAATGAAATCATAAAAAGTGGATGGAATGTCGTGATACGAAATTGACGATTGCATTTTATTTGAAGGGCCTTACGCAAGACCTAAAGAGTCTACAAGAAGTCTACAAGAAGAGAAAGAATGAATAAAATATCTGGAGCCGAAAAGTGAAACAGAGTGGGCCAAGACTAATGTATCTTTTGTTCCAAAAGATTTGCCAATCTTCCACGATGATGGCCCACCTCAGAGGCTTCATCAAAAACCAACTTAAAAATGCTACACTATATCTAGGTAAAACAACCCCCCCAAACTACTATTAAGCAACAAAATAAAGCATTGCAGTAATTTAATGAAATAAATCCGAGATTGCAATCGAATTTAGTTTGCTGAATCAACTTGAATTGAATCCTTTAGCTATGCATATTAGGCCCAGCAAAAATTGGAGAGTTGCGAAATATACTAAGCGTTAAGTTTGATTCTGAGCGTGAGAACAGTTCCTGAAATGGGAAAGGTTGATAAAGGCGTTCGTGACTTCAGATCGTAACGGTGAATCCCAAGAGAGGCTTCCCTGGATATAGCATGTGAAAGGGCGATTCCAGGAACATGAGACAATAAAGGGAAAGTAGATTCCCATCAAAACTCCAAGGTTTGGAATGAACTGGAGGATGCAGATAAACATAAAAATTTACGCGGGAATATACATTTTATTCAACGGTAGGTAAAAATTTGCAAAGGCCTTTGAATTGCCCATGCTCCACTTTTTCCAAGGAATTATTTTCAATTTTTCTTCAAATTTCCAACGAGATTTGCAGAAGATAATGGTTTGGATGATTTAAAATAAAAAAGGAAGGGTGATATTAACTTAAAAGAAAATTTACGAACATAAATGTTTGAAAATAAAAGGGTTTTTGCAAAAGAGTGGGAGAAAAATTACACTTTTTGTAGGACGCTTATTTCCACAAACAAACTGGTACATATAGTATGATTTATCAGATATTTCAATGTGATGTGGCAGTACGTGCTTTTTGGCTGCTTTCGGATAACACGATGGAAATGAGACTTATTCTGTAACTCTTAAAGTTATTCTCTCTTGCTACAGAAAGAGTTGGTGTTCTACTTATTTTGAAAAACTATTCTCTGGAACTTTAAACACTTCAAACGATATAAACCATGTTTGACCGATATCATTTTCTTTCTTTAAGTTTTATTACTTTTCCACCACTCTTCCTATCATGCAAAATAAATATTTTTTCCGACTAATTAGCGTAAAGAAATCCTCTCTATTACGACCTTATTCAATTTTTCTTCATGATATTCAGAGTACACATCACCTCTGGTGAATGTTCTTATTGATTGAAATATACCGACTAAAAGACTTGCCACCAAAGGATTTGCTATTTGGCACATTTTCAAACTCTGTTGAAGAGGTACTACTATTTCGAGAGCTAAGACTAAAAAATTGCTATAATTTTCTTTTTCACGGCAAACGATAATTACCATGGATACAACTCCCTACTACATGTTAATTCCGCTCTTGGGGAGCTTGGATGTGATGAATAAAAAAGCGAAAAAAAAGAGAAGGAAAACGCTCTAATAGTTCTGTGAATTCATAGCTCTCTGAAACCTTGACAAAGGCGAGGTCTGAGAGGCATTGAGCATTGCGGAGGCCTAGTTTCCAAACGATGCACCTACAAAACTTAAATACATACTGATGCGGTTTGGGAGCCATGGAATTCCATGCGGCAAACAGAAAACGAAAAAGATATCTCGTCTGACTAGATGGTGGGGTGACATGGCGCCGGAACCAGTTAACACAAGTCCGATAATAATGCGATATGAAAAGCACCGTGTGCAGTCATCACATTCTGTGAACTACTGTCGAAGGCGTACGACCCCTCCCAGCCAGCTTGAGGGATTCGGCGGGAATTGCCGCGGGGAGTGTTTCCGAAGGGCTTCTGGGTGAAGGGAGGTAGAGGAGGGTGGGCGGAGGGCGCGGGTTTTTGAAACACTGGGGAAACGGACAGAGGGGAAAGATGGAGGGAGAGGGAGAGAAATAGGAGAGAGAAGTGGAGATAAATATGGAAGAGGCAATGGTGAGGCTAAATGAAAGAGGGGAGGAAGTTGGAATACTGTTGGACGCAAATAGAATTAAACCCCTCGCCTTTCTCTCTCTCTCTCTTTCTCTCTCCCATAATTGGGTCGCTCCCCCAACCCTCCCTCCCCTCCTTTACTCTCTTTCTCTTTCATCCTCACTCCCATCCACACATCCCCCTCTCCCGTCCGTGTCTTCCACACAGTGGACGAGTTTTCCTTTTGAAAAACATCCACCCCCGTGCTCCGCTTCGCTTCTACGTTTTCCACTCTCAAAACTTTAAGCTCTCCCGCGTTCAATTTCCCCGCGCACAATTAAGACTCACCCAACGGCAACAGCATCCATGATCCAACCCCCCACCCCCTCATCGCGCTGCTAACTCCCGAACATGCCTCAACGATGCGTCCATTTGTGAAGGATGCACTTGGCGTGGGAATGTACTTCAAATTCATTCGTCACCAGGATGAAAAACCATTCCGTTTGTGGATATTGTTATGTATATTTATACGTACATATGTATGTGTGTGTATGTATATATATATATATATATATATATATATATATATATATATATATATATATATATATATGTGTGTGTGTGTGTGTGTATATGAGAGAGAGAGTGTGTGAGCGTACATACGAACACATGCCCCAGCTAATTGCATCCCACACCCCTCCGAATGCTAGTACTCACAATTAGAAGTGGGAATAATCGGTATATAAAGTTTTCCTAACGAAACACAGCAACTGTTAACTCTACATACGTCTGCACAGTACCCAGCCAGCTGCCCCAAAAGAGCGCATGGCAGGGGGTCTTAGGACTCCGAGCCATATATGCCAACTTATTGGTGCATTGATTCAATTGTAAATCTGTTACTTAATATACAAAAATACTCGGGTACATTAATGTCTACATACACCCAGCAATATTAGGTTTGTTTGACGGAATGAGTTATTGTTTGTCTTTAAGCGAACAAAAATCGGGCACTTGAGTGTGATTTGGCTATGATTCCGCAGCTTGCGAGGGAAGAACGAGCATGTATTTTAATCTGCTTATGATGGTGCCTAAGCTCATTTACTGGGTCCCAGTGCTTGAAGCCACCAAAACAGTTTGATTTCATAATAATTTCCTCGGTGTAGCAAGAAAAACTCAAGTATCCTATTCGTTTGTAAATGTTTTGCTACATTAATAACTTTATTTCATGAACAAAAAGCTTATACATCCCAGCAGATTTAAAACCTGAAATCTCAGAGTAGAAAATGGTCTCGACCAGCAGGCAGCTCGGATAGTCACTTATCGCACGGTTTTTACTGGTTGCATTTAAACACGCGCTTACCTACTGAGCTTTCAAACGTTTCGCAATTGCATAATATTACCTCTGAGTCTGGAATGAGAGAAGAATACTCGTGTACTTAATGCAATTCACATACTGCATTGCGTTTTGAAACGATGGTAACCCCAGTTTCAGTATACCTATCCATGAGTTGCTCTTCCATTAAACATTTAAACACACATTTACTTCCTTCTTTGAGTCGGTATGATACAGACGACTTTCCATTCTAGGTAGGCAATGTGTTACAGCTACCGACATGCCTAGATTTCAGCCTACATCATTGTGATATCATTTAAAATTGTTCTCTTCGTGGATACTTCCCTGAGCCAATTTAAATAACAAAGCATTTTCCAAAATGAAGGAAGTAGGAGTGATATTGCACGTGCGGGATTAAAATTACCCGTCGCAGAGTTTCACCGAATCGCTAAAACAAAATAGAGACCATATTAGAGGCTGCAATCGGAGTATGACTGCGGAATATATATGACCGTTCTTCAAACACTGCAAAAGTTTCGCGAAAGCGAAGTGAATTTAATAACGTTAGCCATCGCGGACTCCATTCCCGTCCGCGCTTAAAGAGCTGGAGAGTGGACGGACGGGGGGAAAGAATAAATAAATTGGCGCCGCACACGGAAACACGCATTGGAAAGTTTTAGCGCGTGCTTTTAAAATTATATCGCGACGTCCGCCTCCTTTTGTTTCGCCGGGAGGGGGTTGGGTTGGGTGGGGAGGGGGGAGGAGAGACATGGAGAGAAATGGATGGGAAGAGTGTGGGGGAGTAGGGAGAGAGCGACTCAGAAATTAAACCCGTTTCCCTTTAATCAGCGGGCAATTTTTCTCGCCATCCCAACAGCGGGCTAGCCAGCCGGGCACTCCTCCTTTCATCGCTAACGACCTTCGCTCCATAACCGAGAGGATGTAGTCCCTTAGCAACACTCGTCCCTCTGCCCCACTCCCTCTCCCAGGGGAGGGGAGGGGGTGAAGTGAGGCCGGGGAGGTTGAGTGAACAGCGGTGATGGGGTGGTGGTAGCCTCCGGAGGGAAGAAGTGTATCTCTTGAGGAGGGAGAGGTGGGAGGATGGGGAAGAGAAAAACGGGGAGGGGCGCAAATCGCCTGGTAACCACTTTGGTTTATCTCACGAGAGGAACGAGAGAGAGGGGATGGGAGACGGGAGTAGTGTCGGCAGCAACGGAATGTGCTTCCCTTCTCAACTCCTAGTTCTTCCCGTTCTCCCGCTCTTAATCCCCCTCCGCCCACGCACTCCTCCCTCGCTCCACACGCTCCCACCGTGTCCTCGGGGCTCGAAATTCATTTATCTCCACCCCTTTCATCGCCCGCTCTCCACGGCCGGCCCTTCTCCGGCTCCGAGGGCCGCCCATTCCGCCCTCATCGCTTCCGCCTCCTTACGTCTCCCACGGGGAGAGAGCCCCGCACGAGAGATATATAAAACTGAGTGAGTGAGTGAGAGAGAGGGAGAGGAAACGAATGCAGGCCACGGACGGTGTCGTCCGCACGTGTGTATGGGCAGATCCTCAACGACCAACCGACGAATTTATCAAAGGGTGGTTAAAGAATCTCGGGATTCAAACGCCGGCATTGCGATCTGGGATACTGGCGCCTTATACAGAAACTGGGGTGGCGACTCCAAATCCGGGACGGCCTCGACAAATCCCATCGCTACCTTTTTTGGTATTCCTACAGGAATATTCGTCTGCGACGCGGCGTAATAACTTTGGCGCTATCTGAGATCTTGACTATTTTGACCCCTTCCTCAATGAGTCCATGCTCAACGAACTTTAAACCTCCTTTAAGTTACTTATATCCCTACGATAGGAGACGGTGCCCAATTTCGCTCTTCGTTTCAAAATCTTACACGCCATCTAAGCGCCGGGTATCCCCACTTGTTTTCGGCTCTGTCGAGCACTCACTGATTACGATACATATAAATAAAAGGTAAATGTATTGCCCAGGGCAATTTAATTTGTTCCTTAATCACTTACAGATAATAAATGTCACAAAAAATTATCTTGCATTTGAATTAAATTGATACAGAAATACATAAATTATAAAAATCTTTTGAAATAACTCCATAACCCTAAAAAATTAGGAAATAACTAATGACGCATTGTTCTGTCTTGAAATTTACAATTAATTAAGTAAAAACAAGGATTTAGAAAAATTGATCCATGTGAAAATTTTAATTCCGTCAAGTAGTTGAATTACGCGAAAGGAATGCACAACTGAGCAGGTTTTTTTTTATTTTCCTAAATAATAAAAATATTCTTAAAATTCTTACACATTACCCACATTTAGCTGATGGACGAACGTCCGTTTTCATTAAAGAAACATACCGGATTACATCTTATTGAAATAAAAAAAATGATTCTTAGATGACATGTTGAATGAGAGATACACCTTCCGGCGTAAAACAAGACTATACGAATTAGCTTCTATCTCTCCATCGATGATGATGATAACATAATTTGAAAGGTATTAAATTCATCTGTTTCCTGATGACACAATTGATTGAGGGCAAATAGAAATTCAATAAAACTGCATTTAACTATCACTTGATTACGATGCGTGTAGAGAACAACAGAGATAAGAAATCCAATATTTAACTAAAATATTTTCCGTTGACAGTATTTTCAAAAGCACACAGTATAGTATAGCGCTTAATCTGGAAAACTAACAATATCAAATTAGTACAATTTCACTTTTTAGAATAACTGTGACTTCATTTCTTTCATAGAAAACGGTGCTATGACAAGCGTAGGTAGAGTCACATAAAGACTCTTGGATTTATTAAATATGCTTGAGCAAAAATTTAATGAAACATTAAAGTAAATTTGTCAAATTGTATTACTTCAGAATAAATTAATGAGAAAAGTAAGAAATTAAACGAAGCTCTACGACGATCAACCAGTTGAAAAAAATATTTTATTAAGAATATTCTTCCAGGATTATTCAAAATTAGACAGAGTTAGCAGACAACCTTTTAAATAGCCACGCTGAAAATAAGGCCAAGGTTTAGATAAATATTAAAGAGGGTTCATTCAATATTTATCGACGTAGCAGTTCAACCAAATATATATTTAAGAAAATAGTTATGAAAAAATTAATCTGATGTTTAAATAATCACTGTCGTTTGTCCAAATATTCACTTCGCCATGCGTAAAATACCAAATAAAGCAATACAGTCTCCGCCTGCACTAACCCAGCACACCAATACGTAGATCTATCAAGTGTTATTCTACGAGTGGAGCCTAATGCGTACGCACAGTCTTCCAAAATATTGCCCATTAAATGATAAAAACGAACGCAACGGTTGATGCGTAGACCGGATGGGAGCAAAGGCGAAATGGGCGAATGCAATGTAATGTTTGCGAAGGAAGGAAGTTTGCTTCTGAAAAATTCGAATGGATTACCATCAGCGATATCGGTAAATGACGATAATATTCTCGATTTCTGCCACGCAATCCTAGTGACGGAAAACCAATACGAGCGGAGCAGATTGAATGATATAATCCATGTGGACGGTTACTCATTCTTGCAAGTGAAGCAACGCATCGTATTTATACAGCGCCCGGATACATGACGACTGTCGGAATGAATCCCAAAGAATATTCATGCAACTTGAACGATTCAACCTCTTAAATTACTCCGAATACACAAAAAATATTTGTTTGCGAAAAACTTTCAAGGCTGTCTTTACCTATGCAACAGTAAGAATCCAAAGTCGAAACTGTCAAAAATAGACATGACACATACGCCAAAGTGAAATAGGTTAAAAAATGCAATATAACTTGTTAATTTAGAAGTAAGTACTCATTTAATGCAGAGAGAAGCTTAGAAAGTACCTAAAATGCTAAGTAGGAATTATCTGAGTACTGATTACCTATGAGGACCTTGTAACTCTGATGATACATTTTAAAACAACCAACATTTTTACTACCAACAAACAGCTCCTGTGTAATGAAATTTGTATTTTTGGAAGGAATAATATTTCGGTAATGCCTCCGGACAACCCCAGATAAAATCAAGCTGTGAAATTCATTGGATTACAGAATTTTCCGGGATACCTCAGGCAGGAGGGAAATAGGATATGGCGCAATATCCCTTAATATCCCGAATGCGTGATTTAGTACACCGTACGGCAAAGTATGAAATCGTCACCTTTACTCTCATCCATGAAAATAAAGTTCGGGTTAAATAGTACCATTCGATTTTTGTCATTTATTTTTCCTTCCAAATCTAAAGCGTGCTTAATCTACAAATTCTCACGCGAAATTCCTACTTTATTAAGTAATTTCCACGTGAGTTCGTATTTTATTTTTTTAAATCCGTTCCTATTTTAACAAGATTTATTGCGAAAGAACCACATATTGCTTTTCCTATTTGGATTTCATTTCATTATTTTTAAAAGCTTCAGTCATCACTGAGCAACTAAAAGAGCAAATTGCAGATATAATAGTCCAGAGCCTCAAGCATTTGCGGTGCTATGAATATAGGAAACTAAGGACCAACTTTTATTTATAACTCGTAAATAATACTATTATTTGGCAAGAGAGCCTTATTAAATTCCATTTCATTACACAAAACTGAGGAATTTTTCCAATTTTCAAATCTTTGCGTTTAATCGATGATTTGTCTCCTAACATTAAGTATCAATCAAAAAGCTGGTGGTAATGTAGTTAAACAAAAACGCATTCCTCATTCAAATCTCAATAATATGAAAATCACACATTTCAAGGGACTTCAGCAAGTTTAAATGTGCCTGGGATAGTTACCAACGTAAATCTTGTAGTACCCAGAAAATCAAGAAAGTTCTACACAAAATTCATGTTTTTCCTTTTCCCTTCCTATCCCATGTTCTGCTAGATTCCCTTCCCATCTGGCTTTCGCACCCCCTGCAACACACACCTTTTTAGTGGGTATTTATGTAGATGTTTATTCCAAAAGCCGTCGTATTGGCGTTAGGCGGTATTGGGGCCCAAGCTATACACAGGTATGCATACAGATATAAGTGTATCATCTCAAACATTCCTTTTACAATTGGATAATTTACATAAATAATCATGCACATACATGCTTAGATACATGATGAAGTAATTTTTGTTTGACTAAATCATCAAATTATAATATTTTAGTTAATTTTCAAAGGTGCTTGGATTAGATTTTATTATTTTTTTAAATTGATTTATAATTAATCGAAGGAAGAATGAGTTCTTGAATCCGCCTGTGGTGGGACGTATCTCTCTTATTTCACCCTTTGGTCAAATCTGCCAATGCAATTTGGCGTCATAATAAATCCCTCTCTGTCGCAAGAAAACTCAATTATCCTGTACCTCTCTATAAGTCTGTCTTGCCTGCTTTCTTCGAGAATTAAGGGACTCCTAACCTTAATTCACCCAGCATGCCAGTCACGCTTATTCGTTTGTTGTGGCAATTTTCCACAAACCTAGCGGATGTTTTCTTGACTCTTTTTAAATTCCTTATTAAAGTTTTCCCCCAGGTATGTATTCCATGCACTTACCACATTATCCAAATGTGAACTAACTAACACTATTGATACCCTGAGTTACCACCTGCATTTGAGCCGGCTGAGCCAGGAAGTCTATCACTCTTTTTATTGATTATTATATCTTATTCACTTAAAGAGAATATGCAAAATATCCCTTCAAATGACAGAATTAATTCAAATTTTCCTACGAAATTTACTAAATATTTAGTCATTTGAATGCTATTTCAGTTCCAAATTTTGAATTGACAATCTGTCCCACATAATTTCCTATCTGATATATGGATGGCTTCCTGGAGAAATATAAAATGGTGCACCAACATAAGTGAAAATTAATTCGAATATTAGACGAAGGTGTCGTAGCATCTCAAAATTACGAAATGTTTACGAATACATTGAGATAAAAAAAGACAAATATTATAAACATATTACGCATTATGACGTACTTGGAGCTAGAAATTTGTATGATACCATATAGCTTGAATTACTCTTACCACTGAGCCGTCTTCATCCTTTATCCTTCAATGCTAACGCATAATGATCCGAATATAGGTGATTTTGACCTGTTTTAAATAAACAAATATAGGACCAATATAGGCCATTGGAAACCTTCCCAGGAATAATTTTCTCCTTCGCCTAAAATTACGTAAACTGAATACTTGATTACACCGGCTCAAAGCAATAACTTAATGTAATGAAGAAAATCATGGACTGACATGCTTATCACAGGGATAAATTAGGATACTAATTAAGGAAGCTTTCGAAATATTGTTACAATAATGCCTCGAAATATGCCATCTTTATTCTGCTTTATCTTTGTAAAACAGTCATATAGCAGTCAGGTTATTACAACGGCAAAATTTCGGAATGCCTCTGTATCTCTCTGACCTCCCTACAGATTACACGGAAACGTCACTAACTGTGACACGTAGGGCAAATATCGTGCTCAACTTAATTTCCCTATCCAGAGAAACGTCATGGCAACTTGCGCCGTGCCAGTGGTTAAAAGATAAGATAGAATTTTGACTCTTGATGATCAAACAGCAAGGCTGGTGACATGATGTTTAACATGCATGAAGACCAAAATCCCCACCAATAGCAAACAGGAGCCCACGGGGTCGGAGATTTGACAATGCAAATACCGTCCATCATGAGATGAAACAATTGTTTTCGACGAAATCTGCTGATTTATTCAATAACGGCCTTCAATAAAGGCCAAGAAACGCTTGGAGACATTTATAACTCTTGGAAGTCACAATGTAGAAATGTCTTTAGAATAAAATAAAAATTAAGTTTCTATATTGATTATTTTTAGTAATATTTGAAACTTAACGATATACTTTCGCATAAATTAAGCGTTTCTATCGAATTCCTTTTGTTATAATCCGTTCGTAAAATAAAGGTGATATTTCACTTTAGTTAGGCCACATTTTGAATACGCCGGTTGGAATACTGGGAATCCTTCGTAGAGATAAAATAATTAAATTAAATTCGGAGAAAATCCACCAGGTTCGCCAAAAATTGTTCCAATAAGACGTGTATGACTGCCTTTTTTTATTGGAGATATTAAGCTAGGAGCCGTTTGAGATCCGAAGAGAACAAGGGAAACTTGAACTTTTAGTAAGTTTGAAAAACCACGAGTTTGATGATACTAAGAGAATTATTATGGGCCCTCACTATTTAAATATATATTAGACCACAAAGATGAGATAGGGGAGTTAAACTGCAGTAAATATAGATACAAATATTCGTTCTTTCCTCAGAAGATCAAGAATCATAAAATTAAGAACTCAAATTCATAATAGAAATAGTTAATACATTCTATTAACATGCGAGGACAAGATTAAACGCTGCGAAGGCATCTGCTACGTTTGTAGGTGCATGTTCATGTTAGTTGCTAGTGTACGCATTTGCATGTGTGTAAGCTAAAATGAGCTTTTTATGAATCACTCTGTGGGTGTGAATTGGCATGCTTTTATTTTTTTACATATAATTTTATCCTGTTTTACGGTTGGTTTCCTAACACCCCACACCACACGCCCTTGCGGCGTCTTGCGAAGAATTGAGTAGATGTAGGTAGGTTAGGACACCACCCGCAAAACAGAATAAAATTGCATGCAAAACTAGTACTAGTAATCCACATAATTGAATCGGTTGAATACTTGTGTTACGATAAATAAGGATATGACCTGGGGAAAACACATTCGTTAAATTTGCAGAGTAGCAAAAAAGGTTACAATTCATAAAAAGGATATTTGGGAAATGTAATGAGAGGATTGAGGAGCTATCTTATTTTACGTTAGTCACGCCCCACCGAGAGTATGCTGCGGGTGTATGAGATCCTCTTTAAGTAGGCTTAGTTTTGGAATTAGATCGAGTGCAACGTAGAGCAGCTAGGTTTATGAAAATTTTTAATGAACAAGTTAGCAGTACCACGACACTATTGGAGGATTTACGATGGGAGCCACTAGTTTTCCTTAATTGTAAAAATAGGTTAAAATTAGCTCAGTAAATTTAAGACAGGCTACTTATCTGAGGATGTTAAATTCATATTACACGCCCAAACTTACTATGGTGGATCAGATCACGTAGGCAAAATCAGGGACATAGTAGAACGGATGGATTTAAAATGTTGTTTTTTCGTCGTGCCATTTGAGATGAAAAAAGATATGAACGCAGGCAGGAAGGAGATATTTAGCATTGATAACGTATATATTTTATCAATATGTAAATATAATTTTTTATGTTTTTATTTAATAGGCCCATCTTTTCAACAATCCTCCTTCATGATTTCAATATACTAATCCTGCTATTGAATATTGTTGCATATAATTACTTCCTTTTTTGCCATTAACTTTCTTCCAGCGGATGATTTAACTACTATTAGTGTATATTTATCATTATTGGGATTTTGCACGCAAGGCTGGTGACATAACAACCTCCGCCACATGACCAAACGGAATTTTTTTATGCTTGATGTAGACGCGGATGGATGAAATAGTGTGGGGCCATAATAAGTCCCTTTGTTCCACACTTAAACTCGCGTGTTTTGAACCTAGCTAAAAGTCTAATTCCGACTTGTTCCCTTCGCATCTCAAGCGGCTCCCAGACCACTTCCTCTAAAACACCTGTCACACTCGTCTTCTTATCGTAACAATTTTGACGAATCTGGAGGATTTTCGCTGAACTTTATCTAATTCTTTCATCAACGATTTCCCGCAAGAATACCAAATTCGTGCGGCGTATTCCAAGAGTGATAAAGGTATCGTTTAGATGAAAATGAGTCCAAAATAATTGATTCAGCACACAAATGTTTCCAAAATATTATATCATGGAAACAACGTTCATAATAGATGTCTCAGAATTTCATTCCACCCTCGGCGAAGGATTTGTAGTCAAATCAAATTCATTGCATAAAACTTCATTAACATCGGCGACAGAAAGGAAGGAACATGTACTTTTTGTCAGTAAATTTTGCTTAGCCTAGCTAAGACCTCAGATTATCTTGTGATCTTTAAATGTTAAAACTTGCTGAATTTAGGGCACGTGAAAAAACACAAAACATTCGATTGAAAATGATTTTTTAACTCAGGTTCCTCAAAATAGTTCTTATGTGGAAATCTCTTTTATTCGTAAAACACCTACTCTTTCACAAAAATGTTAGATATAACATATCTACTGATAAGATATTACTTGTAGAACAGGAATTTCACGTTTCTTCATTTTGAACTGTCATGTATGATAAATTATTTTCTGTTAGCGGGTGTAAAAGGTAATTAACTTTAAATTTAAAAAAAAATGTTCATACGGTGATATTTTCAGGATCATAATGTTACAAAACATTGGCGAATTTATATTACAACCTCGTTAAAATTGCAACTTGGACACAGATAAATAGTAACCAATTCTGTGGACTAAAAATATTTTTCAATTATTGCAAACCTTAATGCTTTATGAGAGAAAATAATGCTTCTGAGCCACACATTCCTCGTACACCTATTTCATTCCATTTCATTCCAAAAACCATTCTGAATGTAACTCATTCTCACCACGAGTGATATATGTAATCACTCGCGATGATGGCTAATAACGGAGAAGTCTGACTCTTGGGGAAAGAATTGACAAAAGAAACCCAAGCGTCCCTTCACCATGAGGTCTGCATTCAGGCGACCATTCTTACGCGAGTGTCGAGCAAAACGCGCGCTCCACAGGATACGACGCTGCCACAGAGAGCGGAGCCTATCTTAATGACGGGCGAGGGAATGGGCCTCCCTCGGCGCCGCGCCTTCCCCCTCCCCCTCATCCCGTCCCTGCCCCAGGGGTTAGAGTGGTAGGGAAAATGAGGGGGGGGGGGAGTGAAAAAGTGGGGAAGGCGAAGGCGCCCCTTGGCGCAGGCAGAGAGTGGCGCTAACGAAGAGCCGTAGTCCGCACGATCCGTGGTCCTGATTAGTATGAACGACATTAAATTTCACTCTGTGGGCAAGACCGTCGTGCCTTTTTTTTCTGTAGCGAACGTAACGTGTGACTCGGGTTAGTCAAAAGTCCTAAACTACACCGATCACATCAAGTCGATTTTAACTGAATACCAAGTAATGGGTATATACCAAATAGATCCGCCCCGAAAATGATTTAAGGTGAAATTAATAAACCTATCAAATCCGGAAACGGAGAACTCTTGATGCACAACTATCGTTTTATCCTCCAATAAATCCCTCATGTACATTTGAATGACACTCCGCAAACCACCTCAAGGGTGTGCAGCTATGGGTATTCGGGCACCCATGTAGACCATTCCTTCAGAAAAATAAGTAAATTGATACATTCGAATTTGGTATATATATATATATATATATATATATATATATATATATATATATATATATATATATATATATATATAAACCTACCAAACCGACCTTCAGGTTGATTACTGTGTCTATATAAAATGTATGAGAAGTTAGCTTGTTATTGAGATTGAGATATTGTTATTGATTTTTGCATGAGTGTGTTCGCTGCTGTGGGTGTGATTTTCCGTGTTGTTTTTTTGCATGTGGTATTTTTCCTTTTACGTTTGGTGACCAAACACCCCCCGCCACACGCCCTTGCGGCGGCTTGCGGGGTATTATGCAGATGTAGATGTGAACAAAGACACAAACACAAACAGGAAAAGAAACTCACTCGTTTTCGAATTTTCGGTGGTACAAGCCACCCTACTCAAGGAAGAGAAACTTTGTTTGCTGACTTCATATATGTGCATTATTTTTCACATCTATGAGACTTTCACATAAGTTATAAATAAATAAATAAATAAATAAATATATATATATATATATATATATATATATATATATATATATATATATATATATATATATATATATATATATATATATATATTAATTGACGATGAATATCAAAGTGAATTTACGAAAAATGGCTGTAATAAAAAGGTTGACTTTTTTCTGTTGATTTCAAATCTATGTGATCCAAAATCCCCATTTTAAAGGCAAAAAAAACTTTGGCTGCTGGGAATACAAGTATTTATCAAAAGGAATCCGTCTAAATTATTCTGATACTTGATCAATTAACTAATATGCGTCTATTAATATACGAGGGTCATCCGGAAAGTAGTACCCGTTCGTGCCGCATGAAGTGCTGACGACGCCAGTAGCCGCTGGACGAGGTCAGATAGCTTCAGTGGCTTGTCTGCCTTCTCTGAGCCAAGTTGCGTGACGCTAGCATTGCCTGTGTTGTTTCTGTGATTGTTTACAATGTTTAAAAAAATTGAGAACGCCGCCAGTTGTGAAGTGAGGGCAGTGATTAAATTCCTCAATGCAAGAAACGTTCGCCCATGTGATATTCATCGCCAATTAAAGGAGGTGTATGGAGACAATGTAATGGACGAGTCGTCTGTTCGGCGGTGGTGTCGCAACTTCAACATGGGGAGGGGGAACACACACGACGATGAGCGTTCGGAGAGACCGTCTGTCATTACAGACCAACTGGTGAGCTCAGTTGACGAATTCGTGAGGAACGATCGGCGCGTCACAATTGATGACATCTGTGAGCATTTTCCCAATGTTTCTCGAACAATTGTTCATGAAATTGTTAAACACCATCTGCATTATGCAAAAATTTGTGCAAGATGGGTCCCTCGCGTATCTCAATGAGCTGGCGGCGAAGGACTATGCAGCAGGAATACAGAAACTTGTCACACGTTATGACAAATGCCTTAATTTGCTTGGAGATTATGTTGAGAAGTAGTTTAAAGTATCCTCTTTCAAATAAAATTTTTTATGTTTGTTAATATTTACTTTTGTCTCTTTATTTCACGAACGGGTACTACTTTCCGGATGACCCTCGTATTTTTTCAATAAATTTAACGTTTTGACTTAAAAAACTAGGATTAAAGTGAATGAATGACACGTTGAGTTACAGTTCAAGTTAAATTGGGGTAAATATATTCTACTAATATACGCGTAACATCAAATGGAATTCGACGGGAGTTTACTGGATATATTCCTGTGACGAAATAAAGAACTTAAGATCTTACTCCTCATTATTAATATGACCATTAAGCAACGCAGATCACACACCAAGACTTTTGTTATTATTTGTTCTTCAAACTCTTCTTAAACCTTTTTAAATTTTATCATAATTTAATTTTGCATGAAGAACTTGGTATATTTCATTAGCTTTCGAAGGTGGATACATTATCAAAATGGCTAAATATAAATAGAATTCAATGGTGTTAGGATCAGCCTTTTGAAATCACATCTTGAGGAATGAGAGAAAACTACTATGCCACACAAACATTTTTGTGAAAGGACCAGTTTCATCAAACATAGATGATGACAGATTAAACCTGAAAATGTCACATATGAGATGAAACTTCTAAATATTGCCGACCCCGGTGGCGGCGTGGTAACGTCCTCATCTGCTACTCCAAGGGTCGCGGGTTCGATTCCCCCCTGGGTGAGTTTCCCTCCATCTAGGGCTTGGGTGTTTGTAAATGTGATCGTTGTTAATAGTTCGATGTAAAGGCCAAAATGTACTGTTTTCGGACTAATACTGAATAAATAAAATAAATAAAACAAATCAGTCGTACTGCAATAAAGTTTGGTGAAATCTGCAAAATTTATTCTAATTCCACATAATCAATTGGATTTAGGAGACGATTTCACATCGCGAAAAATAGCGAGATCCATCAATCAAAAAGAAAAGTACACAAACGTTTAGATGCAGAGACTTAATTATATTTCACGTGATATGCTCCCTGACTGCCGTTAGAATATTGAAATGCAAAATAGCTGCAAGCTCATGTCATGGTTTCTCCAAAGCTAAAATCAGGGAACTGACTTCGCCCATTACAATTCACGCATGTTGTTTCCCAAATTCCCACATACTTACTTCATTACCTATCATTTTTCGGCTTCTTTGCGTTGGTTCACTTTGTCCTCCGAAGTTTCACCTTCTATGCCCAGCGCCTACGTGAGCGCACTTCCCTAATGTTACCCAGAATCATAAGCGAAACTGAAACCAAACTTTACGTACAGAAAAGTCAATAAATGTCCGTTAACGAACAATCTCTCAAGTTAGCCTCATACTTTCCAATTACTACCAAGCAACCAAACCGGAAACGTCCAGATACTTCAAATCCGTCAATTTTCTTTTAATACGTAAGCAGGGTGGAAGGATTTGAACTGAACACACAATCTTCCGAATTTTTCACGACTAACGCCCGCACGGGACGATCATTATACCACAAATATTAACAATAGCATCGGAGAGAGAGAGGGGAAAGCGGAAAAATCTCGTCCCGCAGCCCCGTGAACACACTCCCGGGAAGATAAAACGCTAAAGAGACCGTCATTTCCAGATTACGGGTAGAGATAGAGGGCCCAAGGAGGATCTGTTCCTCTCACCCAGGGGAGGAAGATGGCGCGGAAAGATACGGGGGAGGAGAGAAGAGAGCGGGAAAAAGAGATAGAGAGAGAGAGGGTGGGTGGGGGGGGGGAGAGCGAGTAACACCCGTGGATTTGCAGAGACAAGGGGGATGGCTCAGCAAAAGATGGTTACAGACTCACGTAGTTCAGAGGATTAAGGTTTCAAGGTGGATATTCCACGGTGCTTCCGAAAGGGCCCTAGCCCTTATTCCTCCCTCACCTTCCGCACTTACTTCTCTTTCGTCCTCAGGTCCTCGCTGCCAGCTCACACACAACCCCTTGGGAGAGCCCTCACCCTCCCTCACCACTAATACACCTCCCACTCTCCCACGCACTCACTTCATTCTTCTTACTCCACAACCCCCTCCCCCGCACTAATCTAATAACCCACCATCTCCCCAACTTTCCACTCCCCCCCCCCCCACCACACATCCCAATGGCGTCAACTTTCTAAACCCCCTCACGATTTTTTCCTTTCCCCTTTTCGCCATTTCCGCTTCCCAGAGCCTCTCATCCTCCGGATTGTCGCACCCTGCAGAATGCGTGGACGCGAGCCCTGCAGATGCGTGGTAACATCTCGGTTCTGTTGAGCCAAAAGGAGAGCACGGAGGGGAAAAGGGAGAAAGATGTTCTGCCGGTGGTGTGCCATTGTGTCCGCCGATGTCCGAGAGCGAGGACGCTAAAATACATTGAGCGGGGAATTCCGGGAACGGCTCCGGTCTTATCTCGGAGGAAAATTACCGAACGGATGAGGCTACTTAGCACTCCATTCCCACGGAAGGTGGACTGCATCGGAAGGGACCTTAAGCTACTTCCACACTCTATGCCGGGCCGCGCGAACTTCCCCATCTCTTTAATGCCTGATAACAAAAAAGGGAAAGAAGTAATAAGATTAAGGAGGAGTAAATACGGAGCCATGCCGCACGTTAGCAAAAAAAAGGAAAAAACGAAACTGCTAACCCATGATGAGGCATGATATGGCGTTGGAAAAAATAGCGGGTGGTGCGCCATTTTCCAAACTCGTACTAGAAGAAATTCAGTTGGTAGCATGCCAAATATAGATGTAATTAAATGGAAAAGGTACAGTGGGAGTTCTTTTCTTGTGCACGTCGAATAATTATTCACGCATACAAAAGCATTCCTCATGTCACTATTATACAGCGCTTCCTCTAAAATTTGTGATAAAACAAGAATCGAGAACGGGAAATATGTATCCGTTTTGAACGTAGGGACGCCATATAATTTTACCGTAACTATTTCTGCATGAAGACGACTGCGTTCAATTCGCTCATACTTATGCATTGAAAAATGTGTTTATTTTCTAGATTTTTACAAATACATAACAACAGGCACACTACTATTTAAATACTTTTTTCCACAAAAAACCTGAGGGTTATTTCACAATAAAATGCCATCCATGAAAAATGTTACCGGCAATGGGTAAAATAATTTGCAAGGAAATGTGATAAATATACTTAGAATAATGATTTTATGTGAAACTTGTATTCTCTCTTTCCTTAGATTATGTCAACTACTTCAACTGACAGTAGACCCACTTCTCTCTCTGTTTTCTCTTCATCAAATGTTATCAAAAGTACTTATTATAACAACCTAAAACATTTCCAACAGCAATTGAGGGATCCCTTTGCTTCTCATTTAACTAAAACTGGTGATCAAAAATAAAAAAAAATACCTTCCAACTACATCACTGTATTGATTCATCATAATAACGTATTTAGACTATACTGATGATTTTTTAAATCAGAAGAATCAACGATTCAAAATTACAACAAAACATTTAAACTGTTCAATTACTTAAAAGCTCTAGGAGATCCTAAACAACGTATTTATGAGTAGATGAGGAAGGATGGCCACTGATGCAGCGGTCTACATGAAAAGTAATTCTGATAGTAGAAAATGAAACGGCGTTTACGATCCTTCGAGTCCATGGGAACCCGGTGAACGCAAACGGGTGACATCCAACGCTTGCACCCTTTGTTAAACGCCGAGCGTTTACTAACTTGCGCGCATTCCAAAGCACTAATGTCAAACGGTTCGGGATTGTTGGTTTTACTCCGGACAAAGTATTGGTTTTGGGCATCAGATTGTTCCCGGGACAACCCCCTCACGAAAAGGTCCGCCCCTGAGACACGACCACCCCCAACCCGGACCACCCTTTATCACAAAGTTCCTTTCTTCTTCCCACCCATCCCTTAATGCCTCTCCTCGTTACTATTGCTTCTTCCTCCAGCGCTGCCCTCTCTCTCCTTCCGTCCCCACCCCCATCACCCCGATATCGCCCACGCAATCCAGGATCCAACTGAGGCCAGGCGATTCTCCCACCCTCACATTCGGCTCCAGTTCCCCGCTCAGGCATTCCCAATCAACATCATCATCCTCGCTTATTCCTCCCCCCCCCATCTCCCTCATGGTACAAGTGCGCTTCCTCCACTTCATTAACCCCCTTCCATCTATCCTTCGGAATGAATGAATCAACGAGTCTCCGGATTCCAATTTCCTCGAGTCCTCAAGAGGTGCGAGGAACGGACTTGCCGCCGTGGATCTCACATATATGTAAATCCACGAAACCGCTATCTTTCCTTCCACCCTACCCCCCCCCCCCCACACCTTCCATATTCCATTTGTCCGAACCCCTACAACCCAACCCCCTCCCCCATCGACTGTCGCTAGTGTCCACCGGTCAGTTTATCCGCGATGACGTGAGAGGGAAAGAGAAGAAGAAAGTGAGAAAGAGATGATTGGATGTATAAGGGAAAGTATTATTTACTGGACGAGTAACGTAAAAATGTAATGGGGAGGAGGTATAGCAAGCAAAGGCAACCAGAGAGATTAACCCGAAAGTTGGTGTGATAAGGGAGAGTGGAGTACTCTCAACTGACACTAGTACCTGAAATGTGTGAAAATCACACATATTAGGGTTAGGGGTCCGTTTCCATTACCACAAACACGTGCGGCTTCTCGCGAAGATCCAGTGCCTTAAAAATCACTCTGATTTGGTTAACCTGGGGGTGTGCAAGACATCTGGCGTCTAACCCAAGCTCTTTGATCAGTAGCTGAACGCACAAGGCACTAGCGTACAACACTTAAAAGAAGAAAGTACAGTTAGTGGATCAAACTTCGTGTTATTACGTTTTGAAATTGTCAGTATCATGCCAGCTGCACACGTTTCAGCTATTGAAGTAACTTTTGTCCACGGTTTTCCTTCTCAATAAGCCCCTACTTCAAGGTACCTCCAAGAAATGGGCCCGTTATTCCAAGTTCACATGGTTTAACTATTAGGACTCCAGTCACCATTTGATGAGAAGAGTAGTCCACTCGTGAAAAAATATAAGTAAGATAATATCATTCTTAAGATATATCATCTAACTGGGGATTGACTCTAAATTATAATAAATGTTCAGTGGTAAATTTCTTTAAAAGATCAACGGGATTTGCTTACAAATTAGCTGGAGGTGACCTAGCAGTAGTTGATACGGTAAAATACCTAGGTGTCACACTCACTAAAGACTTAACTTGGGGGACTCACATACGTAAAGTCTGCGGTCAAGCATATAAAAAATTGGGATTCATTAGACGCATTGTCGGCAAATGTGACTCGAAGGTCAAGGAACGTTGTTACCACGCTCTTGTAAGGCCTCATTTAGAATACGCATGCAGCGTGTGGTATCCGAGTGAAAAAGGTCTCATTCGGGAAATTGAGAAGGTTCAACGCCGGGCAGCCCGTTTTGTAAAAAATTCCTACGATAAAACGCAAAGCGTCACCGAAATGCTCATGGATTTGGGGTGGGAATCATAGGCTGAAAGACGATTCAATGCAAGATTGAAATTATTAAATAAATTTAGATCCGTATGTTTCAGCACCGAGGTCTCGCAAATTATTCGTACTCCTACATACATTGGTCGCTTGGATCATGCATATAAAATTCGGGAAATAGATGCCAGAACTAGCCGACTCAAGGACTCCTTCTTCCCACGGACAATACGGGATAGCAACTGCAGGGTTATACTATAGATAGCAAAAATTCCACTTGCCACCCTCAGCGTCTAAAAAATAATTAGTTGTATTTAAATGCATGCTCTTCCACTAACCTTATGTGTTTTGCTATAATAACCCATTCTTTCCGAATGACCTCATTCGTGTTCCGTTCATCTGTTTTTAAGTCTCTTTCCTTTGAATCCCTCGTCCCTCTCCGCGGGGGGAAATTCCTGCTACCTGCAACGTTGGGTCGCATTCCATTCCCTTTACAGACTCTTTGGGGGTAGAGTGTTTTGTGGTGCATTTTCATGTGGTAGTGATGTTTCAATTTCTTGCTTGTTGTGTCCTGGCTTCCGTGTTGTAGGATGGCTTTCGTGCTGCATCATGGGGTGCAGTTTTTTAGTTGTTTTGCGGTATATGTGTTTGCATGAGTATTGGATGAAGGCCTGAGTGTGTGCGCTGCTGTGGGTGTGATTTTCCGTGTTGTTTTTTTGCATGTGGTATTTTTCCTTTTACGGTTGGTGACCTAACACCCCCCGCCACACGTCCTTGCGGCGGCTTACGGGGTATTATGTAGATGTAGATATAGATGTATCATTATTAAATGTAAATAACTGTTTTCACACGAAGATTTTCACAATCATGGCGAGACAATGTTATGTACCCCAGGAATCTCAGTAAACTTAAATTGTCATTTTATATGAGAAGTTCATGACATTGAACCCCAATTATGTAGTAGTTAAGTCTTAAAATATCCTACTATAAATTTACGGGGTGGATTATGCAATATGAAGGAGATTTATCGATGTAATTGTTTATTATTGAATGGCTTTAATGCCAAAGAAATGAAATAGTTCGATAAAATTCCACTTTTCAATTATCTCTTACGAGAGAGATTTAGATGCAAAATGAATGGTCACAATGAATGAACAATCCCAAAGTTGATATACTGTAAATAAAGCTAATAATATAAGAAAAGATAGGAAGAACCAACCTAGTCAAATGATATTTTAAAAGAACGTAAAATAAACTAAAATAAGAGGCATAATGAGAGAGAATCGACAGGAAAAGAAAATAAATTTTCACCAATTGCGTTCTAGATTAATCAGAAACTTTCCAGTGGAAACGTAAGGAAATTAACTCATGGGAATGGCTATTGATTATACCTATATCCAAATTTATTCCAAGACTCCATTTTTTTAAGTACCAAAGAATTCCTTTTTCGATACTATAGATGATCTATTGTCATCGATTTCGTTGGGGAGTAAGTACCAGGTGCGAGAGGCTGAGATTATGAATGGGATATTGACAATTGATGGGGTGATATTCGGAAACTGGAGAGAGTTGTAGGAGAAAGTTGTACATTTAGTATTAAGTTAGAGATTTAACGGTCTATAAACCAAACAGCAAATACACGCGACAAAAATGGATTTGTGAAATTCCACTATAGATCATTCTTCACTGAGTTCATGGCTTCAAAACTTATTGCGATCCTCAGGGATTTAATTAAAGAGCAAGGTATCCCCACACACAGAGCAGGAAGGGGAAGTTATCTTGTAAAAGAAATTGTAATGTTTTCGTATAGAAGAAATTCCATAGGATTAGTTCATTACCTTTTCGTGTGGATATTTGATGAAAAAACTTTGAGACAGTTTTTAAAAATAATATTAATAATTAGTTCAAATAATTAGGTAGTAAGGAAATTAATTCTCAAGACCAAAAACTTGTATTTTAAGTTAATTTCCGTTTCTATGACTTGATAAACTAGGATTAATATGCATAAATGACACGTTGATTTACAGTTCAAGTTAAATTGGGGTAAATATATTCTACTAATATATGCGTAACATAGAATGGAATTTGACGGGAGTTTACTGGATATACAGGGTTCGTCCGGAAAATAAGTGTACTGACTCCTGGGCTGGGCGCGCCGCTCCAGGCGCGCCCAGCACCGCTCTGACGGGCTGCGATTGGAGGGGGGTATGCTGGCAAGCGACGCTGAAAAAGGCAGTCGGCTCTGAGCTGTGGTGTAGTGAGGAGCTCTGTTAACGCGAACCTCCACGCTCGACCCACGTCACGGAACGCGATGCCGAAGCAGCGTTATTCCATCAAATTTGCGGTAAAGCTTGGGAAATCGTCTACCGAAACTGTCGGTATGATTAACCAGGCTTACGGGGAGTCAGCCATGTCCAGAAACATGATCTTTCGGTGGCACAAGATGTTCGTGGAGGGCAGAGAAGAGGTCGACGACGAGTCTTCGAGAGGTTCCCGATGATGCCTTCGCGGGAGCGTTCCAGGAATGGGAACGCCGCTGGAACAAGTGTATCGACTCACAAGGGTCCTATTTTGGGGAATATTAGCTTAAGATACGTAAAAGTGTAATAAAATTTTTTTCCTGAGCTCAGTACACTTATTTTCCGGACAACCCTGTATTCCTGTGACGTAATAAAGAATTTAACATCTTACTCCTCATTATTTATATGAACACTAAGCAACACATATCACAGACCAAGACGATTTTTTGATGAATATACCTGTGAATATCTGGGAAAAAATGAAAATCTGCTTGTTCAAACATATAGTCGAGAGTAAAAGAATACATATTCGCTTATCATCGTGAGCTGAAATTTAAGAATGCGCTGGTTCCAAAATAAAAATATCGAAAACATTTCGAAACATGTCGAAATAAAATCACAGTAGTTACAGCTACATTTAATTTTTCATTAAACTAACGTTAATAGATAAATAAATGTCCTTTATTTTACTTTACATATTCTAATATATCGTTGAGATTGTTGCTGAGATTCCATTCTTCCCCAACCCCAAAGGATATCAACGAAGACATTTACGAATACCCAAGGCCTAGGTGGAGGAATACCCACCAAGGTGAGAAACGAACTCACGACCTCTGGATTAGTATGTCAGAACGTTAAACCACTGCCATTGGGGCCGGCAAAATATAATTTGCCAATTAAAAGGTACAATGACACTTTTACTATTATATTTTCACTAATTACTCCATAACCTACCTTAAAATTCATATCTCATTGCCATTTCTATCATCATCTATAAAAAGATCATAATTTGTTATCTTTTCTAACCCTACAATTTCTCTCAATACATTAGCATGACTCTTCTACCGAGAAATATTAATGAGTAGCTTTTTTGATTTTTGCATTTTACTGTAATAGGAATTGCCTATTACCGAGAAAGAACCTGCTTAATTTTCATCAACGCATATATGATGGTATATATCAATATAATTCCTTGGTTTTTGCTCGGGGGAAATGTGAATTTCTCTTGAGCAATTGAAAAATTTAAAAAACCTTATCCGAAATTTCAAATAAAGTCTTTTTCAAATATAGTACGTATTCGTATTTCAGTTTTTTCTGAATTTAGTTTGTAATAAGATTAGATATTTATTGCGTATCCATTGTAGTAATCAATGGTAAAAATTATTTGAAGGGCATTCCATTTAATAAGTCATATGGTGAAGCATTTACTGTTTTTATTTTTAGTGTTTAAAGAGGAATGATAGGCTTATCAGGTGAAATAAGTTGCTCTCTTCTCGCAGGGAGAGCATCTTGTTTTGGCAAGTGTCTAGAGCAGGGAGTCTATTAAGACTTTGTCTTGGGCCAAGTTTCCACACATATTGCCCGAGAAAACGCCCGGAACGGATCGTATGCAACTTATCTTGTGGCATCCTTTCACGCGATACAACCCGGAGAAAATCGCACACGACGATTTGAAAGGGCTTATTGTAATGGCTCTTATCTTTGCTGCCGTTAAGTCAAGGATATTCTTCCCACTTGGGGATTAAAATCTCTGTCGCGTCTTTAATCCGGCTTCTGTATACCATATATTTGGGTGGAATTTTCGTCTATTGTCGCCTCGCTATCATTTCTTGCGGCAGAACTCTTTTGTTATCAACAAAGACGCCTTTATGCTATGGTCACATCTGGTATTTTGATGCAACACGAAAAAGATAGGTCTACTGCGAACTCCTTGTACGATTTTTATACAATACTAATGAATTTTCTCCGTCAATTTTTAAGGAAACATAAACCTTGTGACATGAAATTTACACATAATTTCGATTAATGTGCCACACGTGAAAAATGCAGTCACTGACGCAAAATTTTGTATCCAGTGCAATGTGGAGGAAGACACAGATCATTGTATGTGGAAAAAATGTGACCACAATGGTTGCCATGCCAATCGTTCCATGACGAACGGAAACTTACACAACGGATTCCCAGGGATTTTCTAAATTCTCTTATGGAGAAAGCAGCAGCATAAATGCTGCGTATGGTTTCTCACCACTAAAATACGTGGTCCTGACTTCAAGTCAAGTAAGGCAAGCTATAAGATAAGTAAGATTATTTATCCTTAAAAATTTACAGTAGAACCAGTGAAGAGATCATATCCGTCGGAATTTTCACAACCATACTATCCACGTCAATATCCTATAATGCTCCTCAAAGAAGGATAATTATTATGAGTTTATAAGTCTTATACACTCAGTAAAAAAGACATAATTTGAATTTTACGACACGCCCACTTTTTGAAAGTTAAATTCAGCAGATTCCTACTTTTTCTTTTTCATTCAAAAAAGCAGGAAAGCATACTCATAGAACGAATGCTGAGATACGATTGTTATTTGAAGACCTATTCTGCAGTAAATAAAGAAGGAAAGTAGACCAAGGATAAAATATGGATAGCAAGTAGGGGAAAATGTCAGTGCTACGAAATATGACAGAATGAATACATTGGAAGGGAACTACGTGGTAGTTACGCGGGAATTAATTCAGGGATAGTTGCGAGAGCTTCTGTAAACAAATCCTTGATTTATAACCCGTGATGATAAAAAATTATACATTTTGCTTTAATCTACTTTGAGAGTTATCACTGCTTAAGTCCGAATGGTTACAAACTTCTCGTTGCGAGGGAGAAAAGAGCGCTTTAGCGCAATCACATAATTTCAATAGTATCGTTAATTACTACCATTATAATAATGCCACTGTAAATTTTTCTCAGAAAAAAATTATAATCTGAAAGAAAAATATAAACGGATAGATAATTAAACATCTTAGGGATTTCATATGACCAAGTCGAACAACTATAATTGGAATGAAAGAACTTGTGGCGTCAAGGAAGTGGAAAATAATGGCAATTAAAGGTATTTCAATGAAAATATAGTCCAATTAAAAGTATGGGGCGTATAAATATTCCCCGTAAGGTGGAACGTGGTGATGTGCAACTCATCCCACTTTCTCTTCACGTTTCTCTTGGTATTCAGCTCTAAGGGTCACATGATCACTATGCCAAAACTCATAACGGGTTTTTCTAGACTACAGGAGTGGTAAAAAGTTCTATTTCTATTCCCATTTCTCTAATTCCCCAGTCTAAGTGGTGACGCAACACTAAAACTCTTCCAAGTGATTGACTGAATCAATAGCCATTAGGGACTTGATCTTGTAAATGGCATTCATTTTGAAACGTTCAGAAAGGGATTGCGTTCGCAATATATCGAAATAACTTCTATCAGGCGATAGAGGGACGGAGAAGGACTAGTACATTAAAGGCATTTCAGATTTCCATGCTGTTGAAACTCTATCAAAAACTTCTTTCCACGCCAGGGCTGAGGATTGCTGCTAAGTTAATCAACGAGATGTATTCCAGTTTGTTTTCAATACTCTACCCTCGAGCCCCAAAGAGTTTCATGTGTACATGTCTCTGCAATGCCGCGTGAGTTTTGCATTTATTATTTCCTTGCTCTGTCATCACATATTTTCAGGGTCCGCACCACGTGGAATTCCACACACTGCCTTTGATATTACTAGGGAATGAGAAGAGGATAGTAAGAACATCACGGAGAGTGCGTGGAAAAATATTGAGGCGGAATTCTCCCGGGACGCATAACCGTCTACTGGAGGAGTGCGTCCCCAATGCCAGAGTCAAGAACTTTCGAAAAGCCGCCCTCAGAAAGAATGTTAAAAAGGGTGAAGGACAAAAGTACGTTTCCTTGAGCCTAGTCGTTAGGCAGTGAAGAAAAGGGACGGAGGCAGCTTATGATCACCGTTGAAGAGGGGACAAAACACGGCCATTATTTTTTGGGCGAGATTACAACTTCTACCACAAAACCCCCATGTCACAGCTCTGCAAAAACCCATTATAAAAAGGTTGTAAGATATATATATCACGTACAAAATATAAAATTGCCTTATATCTATCTATAATAACATAGAGACAGCATTTACAAAATTACGACATACATAGTCTATAGTTACAGTTAAAACATAAAACGAGGAGTCTACGTTTTGGTCTATGGTCAACAAAGACAATTTTAACACAACTAAGGATTTAGATACGATTAAATAAAATAGCATCAATAAATAACAATACAATAATAATGATTTTATTTGGGCAAAATTGTGGCAAACGTATTCATAAGTTATAATAAATAACTTTTAAAAATTAATGTAATCAAAACATTTTTAAAAATTTAAAAATTTTTTGAAATTTTTAAAACGAGGCAGACATGGAGAGGTTATACTGGGTGTACCGAGAGGGAGAGAGGAAGGACGAGGAGTGCGGAAGAAAAGAGCAAGCGGCGTCCTGTACGTGTCCGAGAGGGTCTCCTCGGAGATCTAAAAGGCTTCGACCCTGACCGACACTATGTCCCAATCCAAATCCCTCGCCTTATTCCCTCCACAGCGGTGGCGCAATTTTAATCTCCCCATCCGACTAATTCCACCCCCCCCCACCCTTTCTCCGACTCCTTTCCTTTCATTACCCCCCCTCTCTGGACCCCCATTCCCTTGACGATTCCCTTCGTGACCGGCCCGCATGCATTTTCAAAATCCCAGCCATACTCCCGTCCGCACTACGCCAAGGCATTACGGACAATTTTTGAACCTGAGTCAACACGTCGCCGTCGGCAGCCATCACGATTCCGACCACTTCGGAATAACTCCCAGTAGCATTAGCGATAAAACGGCGGCCGCCTCGGGCTATCCTATAATTAAATGGCTTCGGGAGCTACATACCCGCGAGGATAGAGCAGCTCCACCCAATTAGTACTCAAGACAGCTGAAGTAACTTCGCACGTTGCCGCAATTCAAGAAAGATCATTACGTAACAACGCTGTATCCATTCTTTGGTCAAGCCTTTAAGCTACCACCGCTCCCAAGCTCAATTGTGTACACTCCGGAATAGTTCTCTCATTCTGTCCGTATTTTGCCTGCAAACAATCTGCAAGTAGTAATACTAGAGTGCAAATACTGTACTGGCGTACAGTTTGAGCGCGAGAGAGAGAGAGAGTTGGAATGTCGATTTTATTCCATTACTGAAATAAATAAAACTTATTTCTTTCATTTTTATTCCAGAAATATTAAGTATTGAGTAGTAACACATTCTTAAAAAATACTAAGTTACCAAATGCCCAAAGTATCCGGTTCATTCGAGTCTCACATAATGAAGCCATACTTTCCTGGGTGACATCAGGAACTTGTCAAAAACAACCTAAAAAAAGACACATGCCACTACCATAATACTTTTTCAAATGCATGCAATAATCGTATTACTTCGGAAGAAATGCGATAGTAGCATAAATGTTATTATTCAAATTTTAACATTTCTTTACTTCAAGGATGCTAGCCAGACCGCAATTTATAGTCTACTGCTTCCACTTCATCTGCTGTTGTCTATATTTTAGTAACTCAACTATTCAGCTGATACAAGTAACAGTACAATGGTTTAAGGAAATTTAAATTAAATGGGTTACTAGTGTACGGATGGTTTCCTAAAAAAAACGGTGATTTTAGTTTAGAAAAGGAAACGCAAATATGATTTGGCAAGTTTTCATTCATAGGGTTGGCAAATTGGGAGCGAATTTTAAACATAAGACATAATTTATTATAATTTAAACGCTTTTTTCTGGGAATTAAAAATACGACCCCGTCCTCTCCCGTAATATCTAATTTTTATCGGGTAAAAATATTATTAGTACATTTATTTTTTTATTCTTCAATCTGTGCCATGAAATAAATTTAATGATGTTAATTTCAAAACCGACTGATCATTTCACTTGAAGGTGCATACTGATGCTTATCACGTCATTAGCACCTTGCATCGTCCTACAAAAGCGCTTTTGGTGCCGGGCGACTCGCCCAAAATATGAGACCCTCCCTTTCGCTGGCGTCGAAAATTACTTTCTGGGATAATCTCTCATGATATGATGGTATTCTCGTTTTCGTTTTATGAGTAAAAAGATTGACATTTAGGAAATATATTTTCCATCCTAGCACAAAAATAGTGACAAAATTGAGATTTCGTGGCATTGTGATCGAATCCATTACTTTAATCAATGATCAGAGCATTTGCTGTAGCCAATACATATAATTATTACAGTAAATTACATATTTTATCGCATTTAATTCATTTACATGCCCAAAAATGCAACTAGGTTTGAAGTGAAAAACGTTCTGGTAACTTAGAAACGGACATCTCTTCTTTTCAATGTTTACGGAATTCTGTATTTGTCAAAACATTGGCCAAGTAAGTAAGAGCAACTGTAATTTTCTGGGAAATGATTTATTCGAGGAAGAAATTCTTAGCTGGCAGGAAATAGAGAAAACATATAGATACAGACGATAGCATGACGGAAGCCAGCGAAGTGTTCACGATTTGAAAGTGAATGTTTTATTTGTGTTTAAAAAAACTCAACTTACAAATACGCGAGAAGTCAACTACAAACTCTAAACAAACTCCCAATGAAGTTAGTAATATTAATTTCAATGCAATATTGATTTCCTTTTACCAAATATTACCTTCCACAAAATAAATGACCTGTGAAAATAATTAATTACTATGCATCCGACCGTACTGGGAAAAACTGGGGAACATATCAGAGAAGAATAAGCTCTGATCATGTAGACATACGTTTCGTTTGGACATTATTTATCTTTATAATGGCATGGTAGATCACTGATATTAAGCTAGTATAGAAGTTTACTACTGTTAAATACCCTAAAATATGAATCAGTTTCCGAAGTAACTAGCTCTCTGAAGACTTATATTACATTTTTCAAGTTCCGTTATTTTATGGATGACAAGACTATGTAATCTATATCTACACAATTAGCGAACTATACAATCAACATTATGGCCTCAAATAATCTCCTCGTCTACATTTACGTAATACCTGAAAGCCGCTGCAAGGATGTGTAGAAGCTGTATATGCATAATATTAGTTTAGACAATGCATTTGAGTATACACATTAGCTAATAATCAAATCACTGATCACTGGTGGACATATACGTACATCTACATCTACATAATGCCCCGTAAACCGCCTTAAAGACGTATGGCGGGGGGTGTTAGGTTACCACCCGTAAAAGAGAACAAAACCACATGAAAAATCAACATATTTATGCAAACACCCCTATAGTGGTGTATACATTCATGCAAAAACCTTTTTAACTAACACGTATGCAAATACACATATCATCAACTAACATACATATGCATCTCAGAATTTAGTGAACATTTATCCCATCCCATACCCATGTATGCCTATATACATCAGGTAATCCTTGGTATGTTTGATTAAATTATTAAATTTTAGTCTGCAAGTTACTTTAAGTGACACTTAGTTGCAGGATCTACCTATTACCTGTTTTCGTAGGTTCTGAAATTTCATTTTTTTCAAATCCTTACGCGGTTTATACAACAAGTAGTTTCAATGTTGCTTGAAATAGTAGGAACATTGTTTTAAAGGCATACGGTTGATATTTAAAGATGGTCCCTAGAATATGGTTCACCGGTTCACGCCGCTGTGAGTGTGAATTGGCTTACTATTGATAGTTTTTATTTTGTTTTATTTTGTTTTACAAGAGGTACAACATACCCCGCCGTATGCCCTTGCGGCGGCTTGCACGGTATGGTGCAGATGCAGGTTTTGGAAGGCTCTTTCTGTTTTTTTGCTTGATTTCACTATAATTAGTAATCGTCCTTTCAAAGAATTTTAAAATCAATTTTTTTTCAATGAATAATATGACGGAGACGTTTTTTAACACATAGCCCTGACATATGCATGGCACTTGACCGCATCGCTTCGCATACACAGCTCCTTCTACAGCCTGAATGTAGATGTGTACTGCTCACGCCTGATGTGGACACATCCTCTGCCAGAGACTTACAAGGTAGCATGTAGGCATGTAAGTGTACGAGTATATGCCCTGATTAACAAATCATATCTCATATTTTATCACTGCCTCCTGACCTGTCTATTCTCTGCGGGATTTCCCTGGAAATGTACGTATTCCTTGATAGACATCCCAGGCGATACAGACAACTGATACCTTTGCGGGTTAGTTCAACCTAGCCCTGCTACCCCGAAACAACATTCATCCAAATTCTGAAATGGGAACGGCTTTGCGCAACGTCAGAGGGAAACAGACGCCATCCCAATCCAAGGTGAGTGTCTATGGCAACACTTTTAACTCGATTCCGACACGAATCCGAATAATTTAATTCGTCGGTCTAAATTTTCCCATGGCAAATGTCCGAACTTCGACTTGCACCCTTGCCTACCCCTCTCCCCCCCACTTCCCCCCCCCTCGAAGATCGTGCTTGCATGGAGTATATATTTTTCTGCGTCCTTTGGAAGCCCAGGAGACTTTTGACTCCCACGCGCCCCAACACACACAAGCCCACTCCCGGGCGGAACTGCCGGCACGTGGCACAACGGTCGCCACAGTGACATGCACTCCCCACGCCACCTAGTTCCAGTTTCTGGGGATTTAGTTTAGAAATAGACTCACAGGAAAATTACTCGGAAAATTCACGTGCGCGCGGATAATTGTGCCCCATTTTTAAGGACTCCAATTTACGTGAGCAATGAAACTGGTTGAATCAGCCGGCTGGAAAACTGGGAATTCGAATGAAATGGCTAAGCTTGTCAAAACGGTGGGGCAGTTAATTTTAGATTCCTGAATTCATCGTACATCGACACTTTCCTCAATTCAATGAAAATCAAAAGAGCTAGCCAAATACATACAAACAAAATGTGGGTACAGGATGACGTGGATTAATTTGGATATTTGTTTTACGCATGGAATGTTTAATAGAGTTAGCATTTTGAAGTTAAAACCTCGAAAATGTCAGAAAATAACGTAAAATATTGATGCATAAATATCAATTTAATAATAAATGTAAATATTTAAATTATCACATTGACGTCGGGAGAAGATTGAAGTGTAATTTACACAATGAGAAATGAGTGTATGCAGGAAATAAGCGCATTATGCGCACCAAATAAACCATAAATTGCATATAAGCGCCTAAGTAACCGCTAGTATTAACCATCCTCAAATCGCCGAAAGCAAATCCAAACGCCTACGGATAATGACCAAACCAGGATTACCGCTGATACACCTATTACCTGTAAATGCGAGCAATGGATGAAGAGAAGCTCTTTATATTTCGTTGTATTTTAAAGTCAATGAATAGCAATACAGTTCGTGTATTCTAGAATGGATTTATCGTAAAAAGTGATACTTTTATCATTTGAGCCTATGAAATTTCTCAAATAATTCTTACCTTCAGAAGAAATAGGGATAATAGAAAGCCGTGGCAATTTTCTAATCAAAACTGGTACACAAAAAAACGAGAGAAGTCCAAATGTATTCCTTTTCTAAAAATTTCACGTTGCCGGTTCATTGTTGCCGAAACTTTTCCTCGAACTAGAAAAATTTACCTGAACTTGGGCCGTGGAATTCTAAGAGCTACTTCTCCTCACCTTATCTCGCTATCTTCCCCTTCTTTCCCTGGTGATTCCATAAGTAAGAGGAGAGTGAGAGCGATGGTACTCGCGGGAGTCGAACGGGGCGTGTCCCGTCCCTGCCTCCCTCTCCCCGAATGAACCTCTGCCGTAACTTTCACGGGCCAGGGCCGGCGGCAGATTCGAGAGCGAAAGAGCGCAACGGGTGGAGAGAGGGGCGTGGGAGGTTGAGAGGAGGAGGGGGGGAAGGTGGGGTGAGGGTGGGTGGGTCCCTTGATGGAGGAAGGCTGTTTGGCTAAGTCGTGGATCTCCTCACGCATGGGAAAAGGGTCTTTCTCTCCTACCCCCCCCCACAAAACCCTTCCCTCTTATCCATCCCCCGCCTCCTCCCTGGGGGTCGTGTCGCGTCCTCCCACTCTCCCCCCCTCCCGGTTAACAGAGAGAGTTTCTAAGGAGTAGGGAAGGGTCGTCGAGAAGTGCCGATGTGCTCGTTCGCATGGAGCGGACAGGGAAACCGTTTTAAAAAACAGTATTTTGCGTTCGGCGGAGGGGTTGAGAAGGGGGAAAGAGAGAAAACGAGTGAAGGGAGGAAGGAATTATGGATGTCGCGGGTCCCAGCCGTGTGAGAGGATTCATGAAACAGTCGCACGTTGCCGGGAAATGGGAGGTCAGCGAGTGGATCCGAGTTTTACACGCCAAAGTAAGGAGCGAGGCTAACGGAGGACTACGTGAAATCCCCCGGTGCAGAGACAGAGCGGCGCTGCGGAACCCCATTTCGAGGAGCTCCTCCGTTTTCATCAAATGAGGGTAGCTCGCTCGCTTGACGACGAGAAAGAGGAATGCGAAAGGAGACTCCGCGGCTAAGGTACTCGGAAGAACATTGGAAGGATCCAGGAAGTAGGGTTAGAGGTGGCATAGATTTTCTTCCTTCCTTCCACGGGTGAACTCCAATCCTATTGGGCAACCTTGCGGGGATATTTGGGATCAGAGGAGAGCGAGACGAGTGGTCATGACTCATTTTTGGGATATTATCATTTACATCTACAAGATTCCGTTGTAAGCTGCCGCAAGGGCCTGCGGCATGGGATGTTAGGTCGCAAGTCTTTTATGCATCAACGCGCCGTCATACATAGATATGTATATATAAATTATTAAATGTATGTGAAGTTTGCACTAGCGACCATTGACGAAAATACAGAAACACAAAAAGGTAAAAGAAACTCACTAGTTTTCGAATTGTTGGTGGTACAAGCCACCTTTCTCAAGAAAGAGAAGGAGTTCATTCCTTCTCTCTCATTCATACATGTATAAACATTTTATCTTCTGTTTCTAAGCCTTTTAATATTCTTTGCCAAGAGAATCTCTTCCTCTACATTCCTGCATGATGTTCTTGGCCTTCCCCGACATCCCAAACCGTGCAATTCTCTCCACTACATTTTTTGTGATTCGATTTTCATCAAGTATTACTAAATGAATATATAAGTTATTCATTCAACCCAGTGCATTACTATCATCAAAAGATAAAAAAACAAAAGCAATTAAATTCGTAGACTTCCAAGCAAAACACTGAAAAGATTGTGCGCAGCCTTACTTACGTAGATTTAGAGGCAAAATTTTATGCGAATATTTAGAGAATAACTCCAAATCAGTTTTGGTCTTACTTCAGGAATATGGATGGGATACTTACAACTGTACATTCCTTAAAGAGAGAAAATGGTATAATTGTCATTACTTCATAAAAAAGGCCGATATTCTAAATAATTTCATCCAGCGCGTCAATAAAAAACTATTGATCCACATAAATAAGTCCCTAAAACACCTGAAGCACACATGTGCTGCATATTACTACTTTAGAAAGGAATAAGAAAACATCTTTGAAGTGTATAAAACAAACCAACTGCCAGGTCCTTACGAAATCCCTGCTAGGATACTGAAGGAACTTAATAGTTATCGAACTTAATTTTTAAAAAGTTTGATACAAGGGGATTAAAGAGTTTCAGTATCTCGCCACTGGAAACTGTACATACCTTAAAGACTTAATTCCACACGTGAACAGCAATTTACTTCTCTACAATACCCCGCAAGCCACCGCTAGGGCGTGTAGCGGGGGAAATTCTTAGAATTTTTTGCAGACGGCACAAAGATTTAGAGACTAATACGGATACCGGAAGATATCGTACTGCTGTTGAACGATTTAGACTGGATATCGGTGTGGCGGACGGCATGGGGGTTAGAATAAAATAACGTTAAATTTTTAGCACTGAAGGGTTGAAATAGAAAAAAAATTAATACAAGACGTAAATAGTAAAATGAATAAGATAAAGTAACGAATTTTGGAAAAGATCAAATACTTAGGTATTACGATGGTTTTTAGTTTTTACAGGCACACACATCTATGAAAAAGCTAGTCAATGTTAAAGAATCCACGTATCATCTATGGGTTTTAGGAACCTACGAGCAACTAGCAAACTACGAACAACGAGAAACCTACGAGCTCGTACAATGATCGAGAGAGGCGGCACTTCACACTTTAGTTGATCAATACTACTCTGTCCAATAAATACGCGAACTGAGGCCAAAAAACTTTAGTTTGCAATATTTAGTCTACATCCATTTTATCCCCTTCATAGTACTCTCCATTCCTTACGCGGGTGGATCATTTCGACTATGGACTTATCCCACCTTCTTTTCCACTATTTAAAGCACCCTTGGAAGTCCTCGGCAGTTAGGCTTTTTAGTTTTGTCGTCGTTTCTTTCTTGCTTGTGTCCACAACTTTCCATGTGATGTCCCTTCATCGCATTTTTGCATTTTGAGAATAGGAAAAAGTCGCAGGGGGCAAGATCTGGCGAATGAGGATGATCAAGGATGTGGGTTAAATTTTTTTGCCTGAAACTGGCGAACAATCAATGCTGAATGTGCAGGTGCGTTGTCATGGTGGAGGATCCATCCACCATATTCCGTTATAATAGTGCGTACTGTTGATTTTTATAAATTAAGTTCATCAGATATAATTCAGACAGTGTTTCGACAATCAGTAAGGACAAGGGACCGCACACGATCAATGCTGTCGTCAACACAGGTGGTTGTAGGCCATCCCGGCCTTGCACCATCCGTGACGTGTCGTCGGCCATCTTGAAAAAGCTTTATCTACTTGAAAACGGATGTTTTCTTCAGAGGGTTATCACCGTAAACAGGTGTCAACATTTAAGTGATTTATTGATAACTTTTAGTGCACTTAACCAAATATTTTATGTTGATTCGTTGGTCCGTGATTTCATCCATTTCCATTTTCGACAAACAGTAAAAATAAGGGCAACAGAAAATAACATTACTGGCACCATACGCACAGCTCGACGATCCGCCAAGGACAGACGGCTTATTGGGTCTCATGCAACTAGCGCCGCTAGTGGGCGGGGGCTATAGCCCGCGTCATGACCGCCAGATTGCATCAGTTCGCGCATATATTGCACATATTTGCAATACGTGGCATGCACGTATTTGGAATAAATGGAAAAATACGTTAGGTATGGAATTGGATAGGGCTAACAGAAAATCTTCACTGTGCGATAAATTAAAAAAAATGGCTAAGAACGGAGTAGGCATCACTGGTGTGCTAGAAGAATTAGGTTGGGAGCCTCTTGAATCACGAATAAATCAGGTAAGAAAAACTTTTAGAAATGTATAGGACACCTAAGTTTTATTACCATACCGAGGGCATTAATTAGTAATAAGGCACAAAATCACATATTAGTTGATCCGACCACCGGGATGGACACCGTCGCAGAGAGATTGAAATACTCATTCTTTCCCCGAGCCATGCGAAATCATGGCAAAATCGAAACCAAGTTTATGTTAACTAAAAGGCTGAAGTGTAATATTTTGGTCATATTCTACACCAATCATTGTACGATATTAATGGGAACGAGTATTTTTGTGTTGTAGCTAAAATATGCTCAAATGCATGCATGAGGTAATATGTTTGCATGCAAAAGGATGGTGCCTTATCACCCCTTGCATACCCACCCAAATGTCGGGTGTGAAGCATTATTAGGTAATAGCAGCACCACGGGCAAATGACGGCACTTGCATTGTGATGCTGGGAAGAGCACAATTTTTCAAACTCTCGTTTTTGAAAAACATGGATAAAATGAAGTAAAAATATTTCGCAATGCATTCAATTAAATGAACGAACTTATTTTTCCGCAGAAATGGCCGATTCCTCAACACCCCCACCACGCCCCTCCCCCCCCCCCACGCTTGCTGGTGGGGTATTGTGAGAAATTAGATGTATATATTATTTATTAATAATTAACACATGGTCACATCATTTCATGTTATTGACATATTGAAATTGTAACTATTTGTTAATCATTGGGATTAATTAACCTCAGAAATCAATAAAGAAATCAAAAAATGTTGCACTAATTAAATTAAACCGTACATTACTGCATAGGTGCAATGTTTTGTCGTCGAACTTTTCGATTTCGCGCTTGAATTCTTCCCTTATTCATGACGGTGGACAAAGCAGACACTCTTTGTTAAGGTTTTCAATCGATCTCATTAATTTTGGAGATTTCATTCGAGCGACATTAATTATTCACTTCCGGAACCAATTAAAGCCACCTCGTGCACGCATTACTCAAAAAATGATACTATATTCCATTAGAATTGCCTAAGTAAAGGCGATAATATATTATTTTTTTATACTCAAGCATATACATCGAAAATAAATAAAAGTACAGGAATTACATGCATTATTATTTGGCATGGTAATTTATGGGATTCATTTAATGTAGATTATGGAAAGGGCATACACAGCATGCGTTATAGTACGTGTGTCATTATGAAAATATGTTAAATAGACAGGTAAGAATATGCAAAAAATATTTTTGCAACAGATAATTTAATATATACATCCGTATTTATTTAAATCAATACGAGCTCCTATACTGTCAGAGAATGCAGAAAATTCGGAATAATTAATGCTGAACAGAAACATAACCTAAATTAAGTCATTCATGTCAAACACCCTACAAAGGATTATATAATGATGTTAGAGACACTTTAAATTTGCAGTCTATCTCTTTTAAACAAAAAACAAAAATCAAGTAATCAACCCGAAGGTCGGTTTGGTAGTTGATTGTAGAGTTCACCCAGTATTTAACCCGGCGGCGTGTGAAGTTCACACGTCAGAGATAGGGGACGAATTCCTTTCCCTGTGCTACCTGTAGTTTTCCAGAAAGAACTGGTACCAGAAATACCACCCAGCTTAGGTGGAGGGTGCCATAGGGTATTGAACCCGATCCCTGCGGTTAGTAGTCCAACTCTATATCCCTGGATTACCACGTCCTATATGTGTGTGTGTACATGTGTGTATATATATATATATATATATATATATATATATATATATATATATATATATATATATATATATTCAAACACGAAATCCCGCCAAACGGCGAATAAATACTCATGTATACAGAAACATATATAAGGAAAAGGGATAGGAACACGTATAAAGGACGAACACAATAGAGGTGGGGAAGGCGGAATCGAACGGATCACAAGAGTAAAAATATTTCCTCAACCGGGACTCGAACACCGGATCTTTCCACTTACCGGGCGGATGCTCTTAACCACTTGAGCTATGATATACGAGGATATGTAATTTACCCTGAGATCCGTGGGTCTTATATGTCGCCAAGCGCCCCGATTCTTTAGCCAAGAGATGGCGTCAGGGGGCTGTTTCACCCACCAAAGGAGAAATAGACAATACACAAGAGGAAAGGGCAGTGGTTAGAATTCATACAACATCATACAGGAAAAGAACAGTGCGTTTCGTGGCACGCATAGCCAGAAGAAAGAGATGAGCCACATTGGCCAAATACACATTCAAACACGAAATCCCGCCAAACGGCGAATAAATACTCATGTATACAGAAACATATATAAGGAAAAGGGATAGGAAATATACATGAGTATTTATTCGCCGTTTGGCGGGATTTCGTGTTTGAATGTGTATTTGGCCAATGTGGCTCATCTCTTTCTTCTGGCTATGCGTGCCACGAAACGCACTGTTCCTTTCCTGTATGATGTTGTATGAGTTCTAACCCACTGTCCTTTCCTTTCCTTGTGTATTGTCTATTTCTCCTTTGGTGGGTGAAACTGCCCCCTGACGCCATCTCTTGGCTAAAGAATCGGGGCGCTTGGCGACATATAAGACCCACGGATCTCAGGGTAAATTACATATCCTCGATAGCTCAAGTGGTTAAGAGCATCCGCCCGGCAAGTGGAAAGATCCGGTGTATACAGAAACATATATAAGGAAAAGGGATAGGAAATATACATGAGTATTTATTCGCCGTTTGGCGGGATTTCGTGTTTGAATGTGTATTTGGCCAATGTGGCTCATCTCTTTCTTCTGGCTATGCGTGCCACGAAACGCACTGTTCCTTTCCTGTATGATGTTGTATGAGTTCTAACCCACTGTCCTTTCCTTTCCTTGTGTATTGTCTATTTCTCCTTTGGTGGGTGAAACTGCCCCCTGACGCCATCTCTTGGCTAAAGAATCGGGGCGCTTGGCGACATATAAGACCCACGGATCTCATGGTAAATTACATATCCTCGATAGGTCAAGTGGTTAAGAGCATCCGCCCGGCAAGTGGAAAGATCCGGTGTTCGAGTCCCGGTTGAGGAAATATTTTTACTCTTGTGATCCGTTCGATTCCGCCTTCCCCACCTCTATTGTGTTCGTCCTTTATACGTGTTCCTATCCCTTTTCCTTATATATGTTTCTGTATACATGAGTATTTATTCGCCGTTTGGCGGGATTTCGTGTTTGAATGTGTATTTGGCCAATGTGGCTCATCTCTTTCTTCTGGCTATGCGTGCCACGAAACGCACTGTTCTTTTCCTGTATGATGTTGTATGAATTCTAACCACTGCCCTTTCCTCTTGTGTATTGTCTATTTCTCCTTTGGTGGGTGAAACAGCCCCCTGACGCCATCTCTTGGCTAAAGAATCGGGGCGCTTGGCGACATATAAGACCCACGGATCTCAGGGTAAATTACATATCCTCGATAGCTCAAGTGGTTAAGAGCATCCGCCCGGTAAGTGGAAAGATCCGGTGTTCGAGTCCCGGTTGAGGAAATATTTTTACTCTTGTGATCCGTTCGATTCCGCCTTCCCCACCTCTATTGTGTTCGTCCTTTATACGTGTTCCTATCCCTTTTCCTTATATATGTTTCTGTATACATGAGTATATATATATATATATATATATATATATATATATATATATATATATATATATACTCGTAGTAGTAGTAGTATTATTTAGGGGAGGCGACCGACAGCTGAGGTCATTTGCGCCATAGGGGATGGAGTGGAAAGGATGAAGGGTGGAGAGAAACATAGCGTCGGCATTAGCCTACTTTTTACGAAAGGCGCCAAGGGGTCCGCAGCTTAACGCCCCATCCGACGGGCGGCATACTCAAAGTGCGCTCCACAAAGCACCTCAAGTAGGGATCGAGATACCACTGAAAAATATTCAACACCGCCGCGGGTTGAACCCAGGCCCACTGGGTGGGAAGCCAGTACGATAGCCACTGAACCTTCTCGATCCCCATTCACTACAGTGATATTAGCGCAAGAGCCGGTTACACATTATTTACGAAAACTAAAGATTCACATCCGACGTGCGAATAGCTTTTATAATGTTACAAGCATTTCGCGTCTCTTCGCCTTTCGTTTGGAAAGCGTGCATCAGTGAATATGGTTAAATGTGACATTTCACCCGATGCTCATTGCACGAAAATTTCCGAAAAGGCAGCCAGTCGCCGTCCTTAGTCATTACGCATGGCAGGGGATGTGGCGATTCAGAATGGGGAGGACATGCGACAGGAAGCGAGTGCGAAGCGTGAGAATGGGGCAAAATCTGCTTTGGCTAGTGACAAACGGTCTCTCAGACTTGATTTATCGCTTCGCCCGAGAGCTCGCGGGCCCAGATTGAATTTCTCAGCTTCTCATTTGCGGACCAGAAACCGCAGGGCCGAAAGTAAATATAATTAAGATCCAAGAATTAGATTGGTGCAAAGTTTTAGACTGTAGCTTTAAAAGGGAAATAATCCGTCTTTAATTTAATTCCCAATGGTAACAAACAGTGAGTGCGAGTAAAACTGATTAATTTTCTCCTTTCCGCGAACGCACTTCGGGCTTAAATATGAAAAATACTCCCAACTAAATCTTGTGGTAAGAGTTTGATTGGGGAGCAGGAGAACGTAGGACAGTGAGTAGTATGCATGTCAACCGACAGTAGTAAGCATGTTGGACGTAATAAAAGAAGACAGAATGTATGCCAATATTAAGAACAATTGATTGTGGTGTTGCGCGTCAGGTCGTTGAAAAGGTCTTGGTTTTTTGGTGAGGCTATGAAATGTAGCCATATTCAGACTGTGCTTATTTGAAAAACTTACTTAAAACGGTTCACTAAAAAATAACAATAATGATAATGAATGCTGTGGTCACGAAAAGTACACATTAGAGCCAGAATCATTTTAAATGATCGATTTTACCACAGACGCATATTTATGTGAAGGCACATTTATGCTACTATGGTTCAGGCTAAAATCAGAGCTAGAGAGAAATACGGGTGAGCTATCGTGGTTTTTTTGGTGTTTAATCGTGAACAAACGATGCAGCAGTTCAAACTAGTATCAAAAATCTGATACTTTTTGTGGAAGCAAAAGATTTTTCTTGACAATTTACACGGGAAATTATCTCATAAGTCAAGCGATCACCAAATTATTTACAACAAATTATTTACAAATTATCTGCAACTATTAAACGGCAATTGGGTAAAAATGAGTGCATTTCACTGTAATATCATATTTATCTTGAACAAAATAGCCCAAGAAAAGAAGGCGTTCATTGAGAAGAGGCAACTACTATTTTCAGAGAACACAAGATTGCAAGCAAGGAAGCAGTTCGTCAAAACTTTCGTGTGGAGTATGGCACTCCACAGAAACTCGGAGACATGGAATATTGGAAAAGTGGACCAATGAAGAATAGAAGTATTTGAAACATGGTGCTGGAGGAAAATTCTGAAGATTGAATAGACAGACAAGTTCCTCACGTGAGGAACGATGAAAGTATATAGAAGAGCAGAAGAGGAAAGGACCATAAGGAGAGTTCTACGGCAAAGAAGAACTAGATGGACTGGGCATACCTTGAGCCGCAATAGGTTAGGTAGAAACATAACAGAAGGAAAAATTGAAGGGAAGATCCCGTGAGGAAGGCCAAGAGACAAGTTCATTAAGGCAAATTAAGAAGCATGTAAAACATGGAACCTACGAGAGGGTGAGGGAATTAACACTAAGTATGGAAGAATAAAAGGCTGTAGTAAATCAATCTTAGGATTGAAATACTAATGATGATGATGGTGATTATATATATAACTGCTGCGGTATTTAACCGGTCGGTTAACCGGCTTGGCTATCAAGGCTAGCACTATTCTATTCACAGACTTGCTATCTATATTGAAACCAAAATCCAGAATTTTATCGTATTAGCGCCACAAACTGGCACAATAATGGAAGTGATCATGACATACTAAATTAATAACAGAATATAGTTTTTAATTATTCACAAATATTAATTAAATGATGAACATTTCCACGACATCATATTCTAAAGCACTCCTCATGGTTGAATAACGTCATTTACAAACCTGGTGAATACATTAAGGAGAATTCTTGATTATGACGAAACTTGGTGAGGAAGTGTCCGATCCGTGTCAAGTAAAATTTTAACGAACTGGAACTTTTAATATTGCTGGAATCCAATTCTAAATTGAAATTTGTACTTAGACGAGACGCAAGTTTTCTGCTTTTCGGACCGATGAACAACAATAAATGTGCTTTTATCATGTTCTATCACCATGCATGCCCTTAATTTAGGCATTCCTAAGGCCTGCAGTCAATTACTGCGTGATTAAATGCGTCTCTGAGAAATAAATCATAAGACCCGAGAAGTATGGAAATGAACTGGATACATGGATGGAGAAACTTCTAGCATTTTTAATTCACTGCGCATTTCAGGAAAGAAGTCAGGGAGTGATTCATTACGTGACCTCAAATATTCATTACCGAAAATATAATAAAAATTTTAATTTATTCGCAGCGGTCATGGAGCAAAATTTTGTTTTGAGTTGATGAAACTTCCCTACGCAGTAAATTCCTCGTCATGTGTCTAGCAATGAACTTATTTATGTAAGGGTTTCATGGCTTGAAAAGGATTTAAAGGGGATTGAGACTGCCTTTCTTATTCACTAAAGAAGTTGTACAGGACGCGTAGCATTAAAGGATATTCTCAAGCCTCGAATGGAAAATCACGTATAAGTTTTTCTCCGGATTATTCAACCTCTGATACGGTAACCAAATTAAAAGCGATTAACTCTATGGGGTAGTTGTTTTCACAGATATAATCTCTATATTAGGTGCCAACTTCCGCTATTTTATAAAAAAAAAAATGTATGCATTGTCAAGATGACCTGTTTACCATTTCAGCCTATACCAATGAAGACGGGGAATCGAGATGGTGCGGGGGCTAACGTACTGGCTTCCCACCCTGAGGGCGCGGGTTCAAATCCCGGCGGTGTTGAATATTTTTCAGAGGTATCTCGATCCCTAACTTGAGGTGCTTTGTGGAGGGCACTTTGAGTGAGTACGTCGTCCGTCGGATGGGACGTTAAGCCGCGGACCCCTTGGCGCCTTTCGCAAAGAGTAGGCTAATGCCGACGCCGGGTTTCTCTCCACCCTTCATCCTTTCCTGTCCTTCCCCTATGGCGCAAATGACCTTAGCTGTCGGTCGCCTCCCCTCAAAACTACTACTACTACCAATGAAGACAATTTTTGAACGCTTACACTTCGTACGGAATTCTAAATACTTTCGACTAGTGAAGGCAGTGTGTTTGACTAAGCCCAATGAAATGAAGAAATGAAAAATGAACAAAAAAAATGAAAAATACTCATCTGCACCTAGCTCTACAAGTTAACTGGAGAATGTGTAATGTGACGTGCCATGGTAGCATCTTTTTCCATGCAAATACAGGTTAACATGATGTGTTCGCAAAATTGATTTCATATTAAAATTAGCACAATTAATTGATTAACACATTGTATATTCAAATAAATTAATAAATTAACAATTACGTATACAGAGCTGGTACCCTAACACCCCCCGCCATATACCCTTGAGGCGACTTGCGGGGTATAGTTTAGGCGATGATAAGAATTTTCTTGATCGCTAGCGTTCTTATATTTTTCAGGTAATAAGATTCTAAGGGAATTACTCCCAAAAAAGAGCATGGACTTGATGTCCAATATTGTTCCAATTACAAAAATAAAATGCCCAAAACATTTTTTTGGCTGAAATTTTCACAAATTCGAGAATTAATGATTTCACATTATCATGGCAAAAGTGGATTTTTAAGGAGGAAAAACAAGAGAAAGAAGATAACATAAGATAACGTGCAGGAAATGAAGTTTTGGAAGCTCCTCATGTAACATTCCACATATTACACCAACAGGTATATGGTATTCCTCATCGCCAAAAATTTGTTGGCATACGCCCGTTCAAGTGCTTCATCCCGGACGTCTTGCAAACTGAAACTAAGGCACCCAACCTTGACGCTCTCAAATAGATGGAAATGCTATGCTAACCCAGATAGTAAAATGATAAATGAAATTCATTTTGCCTCCCATTCAACCTTTCCCGACCATCCTATTCCACTAATCCCTTCACAGTCACACTGCTCGATGGCGGGCCGTTTTTAACCCAGTGCCTTCTTCCCTCCGCCCTCACACACCCCTCATTGGATTCCCAACTCCTTTCCCAATGGCATCTCCGTCCTTATCCCTACCTACATACCCACCCCTTCCCACTATAGAAGGAAAAGTATGAGCTACCAGGTGACACCTTAATGGTCGTTACCTGAGTCGTCTTAATACATTCCTATGTGGAACAACCATATGTTAAAATTATTCATAATAATCCTGTGATTCACAAGTCCAAATATTAGCTCTCCATTCGTAAAACCCTTAATTTCAGTTGTGTTTCATTCGGAAAAAATCTTCATTCTGATTCGTCCGCAAACCCATAGATTCCTTGGAACTATCGTGTCCTTCCCCTAAATCTCCATCTTTGTATTCAGTCTGTTGATACTGATTGTGAGCCCAAGTCATTATTTCGTACTATTACTACACATATAGGATACCCCACAAGAAGCCATAAGCTTGTGTTGAGAATAATTAGAGCGCCAGTCTTTTATGTTAGGATATGCAGTTACAAATACTATGAATATATGTTTGCATATTTAAACATTTCAGGATATGTTAATATTATTATTGTTATTATACCGGTTGCGGTAGGTTTTGAGTGGACTTGGTCTGTTCGAGTATATAATTTGAGTTTTAAAATGAAATTGTAGAAGTGCGTATGTCTGAATTCGACACGATTATACGAGGGAGAAGAATGGGTACCTGAACTTGTCCGTGGTGGTGCCTTCTTTCTTTTTTTATTCTGGTGTTTTAATTTGCCAACGTATTGAGGGGCCTTAATGAATATCTAGGGGTCAAAAATATATTGGAGTGACCTTTAACCTTGTAAAAGTCTTAGTTTTGCTTGCTTTACTGGTGGCTACGTAGTTCCTCCAGTATACCCTTAAAAGCTTGCTCTTTTCTCGCGGTAATTTTCAACAAATCTTGCGGATTTTCTCAAAAGAGTAGTTTAAGATGCTATGAGTGCAAACAGGTAAATTTTCTTCAGCTAAATTTTTCTACCTTCGATTCGGTTCCACCAGCTCGCCAAACGAAAAACAGCCCCTTCCGCTGGATGTTCACGGTGATACATGACGCCATCCAATTCATCGCCTCCCTCGAGGTGGAAGGAAGTGCAGTCGCCCCGGCGACTCGCATGGTTTGACCCCGTTGTCGTGGAGGACTTAGGTTGGGAATCGAGAGGGAAGGAAAAATAGCGGCTTGAGGGAGGCGAGATAAAAGAAGAGGAGTCCATGGGAGATGGAAGGCGAGGATAAAGGAACGGAAGGGGGATGGAGGCAGGGAGGGGGATGGGGAAATGGGGGATGATGTTACATGGAGTTAAGCACTCGCTTGTTCGGAGAAAGAGCCAGGGGAAGACTTCTCTTTACCGGACGCCCCGAGTCTGCATGCTAACATACAAATAGGCCACGACTTTACATCCTTAGCGATATAAATTTTCTAATATTGACATTCGGCATTAATCAAGTAACTAGTTCTCAATGAAACATCAACACAAAGGCAATTATTGCCATTATTTAGAAATATCCCATGCATCAAGTAATTTTGACCACATTGAAGAAATCAATCCTAATGAGCAATATTGTCTATTTGATATACATCGACATTAGTGAAAATATCGTTCAGATCTTCCAAATGACTGATATTGAATTTCGACTTGATCGTAAATATCGAATCTATCATCGATGTCGTCAAATGCTACCGAATGGCATCTCACAAGAAAAGTTGTCATATCGCTCTAGCCTGCATTTACTAATTATGAAATCATCAAAATCGCTATATAGCTCATATTAACAACATTATTCTCGCAGCATATCTAAAATATGTACTATTTCGTCTTATCATCGACACATATTGACCCTAGATCAATAGATTCATTGAAATTTATGTTAAATACACATAACCAAGCTTGCGCATTCCGTTTACCCCTCGAGCTGTACTGGCAGGGGCAACGATAATTGCTTCTCATAGGGCGTCCCCATGCCAGGTAAGTGGTAGAGTAGATGTCAGATGCAACGTAGACCACGCAGAGTTTGCCCCAAGATAAGGCGGTTACGAGGCATTTGACCCCAGTGAGGCGGCCATTATTGTGTTAGTGTCTCTTTAAAAACACAATTGTGAAAGGCGACAGAAAATTACCTCATTTCTCTTTCCCATGAAATATATGAACGTAAGCAAAGTGAATATGAATCCTAGCAAATACTGGAGTCGCTGACAGGGACTGGGTGCTGTGTTTGGTATAGTGGGAGGCAAGATCTCTACGCTCATCAATACATGAAATACTTGTACAAGGAGAGAAAGCAAAAGAATCCGCAGTATAGGACCGCAATGATTAGTATAGGCTATGGAATTTTGGGACGACTATGGGGACAGGGTAGGTAGAAAACATCAAGAGTAAAATGGAAGAGGTATACGAGAGATAAATTAGGTTTGTGTGAGGTGAGGAGGAGAGAGAGAGAGAACGGATTACAGAAGGCACGATAGTTATACAGTAATTTAAGTGAGGGAGGGTGAGTCAACGTGGAGTACCTGTGGTACTGGATAAGAAATTGGAGAGAAGGTTATCGAAAAGAAGCAGGCGAGTGATATAACTCTATTGATAGCAGTAGAAGCAGATACAAACAACCTAGCGGTAATCCAGGTGTACTTACCGACTAGTAGTCACTGGGAGAAAAATGTACACGGTCAGTATGGTCATTTGGAAGATCAATTGGGAATTGGTGAGGAAGGATCCGTCTAATGCTCAAGATACACAGAAGGTAATAGTCGTAGTTACCGTCCAAATCATACCTTGCCTACCTTTAATGGGCACATTATCCATGGATTCATTTAACACCATTTAAGGTTTGAAGCAGATCGTCTTTTGTGCAGCGATTATAGATGTAGCATGCTTTTGTGTAGAGACATAAATACTAATTTTAACCTCAATTCGAAATAAGATCTGCTCTGAGATAACTTAAAAGGCTTTTTTAATAAGCCATAGAAAATTTTTACTTCACGCTTCGGCTTGCATATAACTTTTATCTTCGGGAAGAAACAGATTCACTTTAATGCTGGCAGTTACATCTTACCCACGAACCTACCATTCCGAACGAACAGAAAGTGCCATATTATAATTGTATATCCTGGGTTGAGAGCCAATAGAAGCATAAAGAAATTGTGCACAACTAGATTTTTCGGAGAATTACAAATTATGCGATCATAATGCCAGTAAAGGAAATAATTTTAATCTCAACCAAACAAAGACGCAGGAGAGAACAAAATGGAAAGTTTAGCAAAACCGACTTCCGAAAATGGCGATCTAAGGAATCACTTTCCTTATCTTAATTCGGAAACAGCAGGATACATCACATACGTCGATTCAAACTTCATGAATATAAAACTGTGGGAAACATAGTAGACAGTGATTCATAAAGGTGCTCTAATAAGCTCTAAATTAGAAAAATGCTCTAACATAAAAAAAGAACGCGGCTTCCGTTTTTACACAAGTAGCAAACAGATTGAACAATTTTTAGACTTCTACGATGTAATACATCTATTTGACAAGCGATAAGACAAGCAATGGAATGGAAGTTGGACCAAAAATTACGCATATATGCCCTTTGAACATGGATAGTAAGAGGGTATATAAACCTGAATGAAATACTGTTAAGAATATAATTTATTCACCTTATTCCATTTTCCTTATTCATTTGATTCCATTAAAATTACAAAAATTAGTTTAAACCTTTTCCATTATTTACCCTTTTGCCATTTCAATCCAAAATGAGACCTGCAATTACATGCATCTCACTAAATTTGCGCAGTCTTTTTAAATATCCAGTCGGAACGATGGAGTCTTTAATTCTACTGATGGCACATTGTATTGTTAATTAGTTCTTTTTTCACTGATTTGATGTAGTAGACGTGATTACTCAGTTGATGAGAATGCTTGACTATTGAGTGGTGGGTACAGGTTCGCTTTCGGGTGATGGTAGGGCCTCGGGCACCAGATCTTCCTGGGAAATAATAGGCGTCGCAGGAAAAGGTACTGCCCACACCACCCTTATGCGTGAATTTCACACGTTATAAAGGGCATAGTGTTGAGTCAGCTCTACTCTAAAATAAGAATCCAACACTCGGGTTGATTACTGTAATGATACTAATGGCTGGGGACTTAACAGCCCCTGGTCACACGTCCACATGAGGGCACAATCAGTTTATGGCTTAGGGCGTAGATGAATTAAAGAGCCTTCCTTGATCCCTATAGCTCAAGAAAATGAAGGAAGTGAGAGATTCATCCATTCGGGAAGACGGAGGATAATGGCCAAGGCGCCTTGCGAGTACAACCTAACTGTACGATCAAAATGCCAGTCTGGTAACAAGTAGTCGGCGCATTGGGAGCAGGGCCCACCTCCGACCAAAGGCCCCCCTGGGGAGTCCATGGGCCATTACTGTCATCCTTCCATCTGGGCACGCCGTTTGGTTATTTCCTCGTCCGCTCGCCTCCCCCCCGAGCCCCACCGGGGACAGGGATGGAGGCTTCGCACCATCAAACACAGGACAAAGACCACCGCTCCGCCTTCCTCGCTTAGCCCAACATCTCTCTCCCACCTGAACTCCACTCCTCCTCCCGGCCAACCTCCCCTCTCCCCACCTCGCCCGCCCTTCCCTTCCTGCCATCCTTAAAACCCCCGACTATGCGGTCGCATCCGATATCCTTGCGGTTTGTGAACTTCAATTGTCGGCTCTTCGTGGGGCAAAACCTGGGGTTTCTCCCTACTCATTCTTCCTGCGGGAAATTGCAAGGCGGGAGGGCGGAGAATGGGGAGTAAAAAAAAGGGGTTGAGAGGGGGTGCAGCGGATGGAGGGAGGGAGATATTTGGTAGGGGGAATGGGCACGTTGCAGCTGCCTCCGGAGTTGGGTGGGTCGAGCAGGGGGGTTGAAATGAGGGGGTTTGGAGGGGAGTGTGAGGAAGGAGACGGTTTTGAAGAAATCCCGAGTGCCAGACGCAGGGTTAAATTCCCTCACCACGTTCTTTTTCTACTCTTCAATCGCTACTAGGCGAGTCGTGAAGGTGCTGGGTAGCTTCCACAGCTCTACATCAACATAAATACCCCACGATCCACCAAAAAGGTGTGTGGCATGGGGTGCAAGCACCAGTTACATCTACAAGCGATGCCCTAAACAATCCATACTGCTCAACAGGTTCATGTACCTATCCGTTCACGGGATAGTTACTTCAATTGGTTCTTCGTTAATTATTGGTGTTAAAACTATTGAATTATTAACAAAACAGTTAGAGAAGATTTAAAGGGAAGGGATTTTTCCATTAGTTGCTAATTCTACATCCGGATTTTTTGATCAAATCAATGCATGCTTTTCCTCTTTCATGTCTAAATATTATCTAACAAAAAAATCACATCTACGTACCAAATGTTAATTAGAACAGGTGGGGATGCAGTTCACCTGATACTGAGTCGTATGAGTTATGAAATAAATGTACAGTAATTTAAAATTTCTTCCATTAACTTTTATTTTAATTAAATTACTCTCTGCAACCCACTCAAGCGATGGCTTGCAGGGTACCATGCAGACGTTAATGAATCGTGAGAAAATCCCCAAGAAAATTGTGACGCCCAAAAAAATAAATCTTGGATTTAGCCAGAAATATTCAATAGTATAACCTATATGTGACCCTAAGACTAGGGTGAGTAGTCTATCATGGTAATCACCTATCAACGCCATCATTTAAGAAAATTTAATTAGTAATGGAAATTACTGATGGACAGGAGATGCATTCCAATGGGAAAGTCAACTCCGTCAGTAGGCAAGAGTTTAAGTAACGGAAAGGTTTTGATGGAGTGGCCCCCCGATGTGTTAAAATAAAAATAGACGGGTTGCTCTCATTTAGAGAGTCCAGAACATAAAAAGCGAATAGCAATATTCTTTGTATTTCACTTTCCACTCTTGTTGAATTTGTCCAGTTCCGATGCATTTCGATGGAAAAAAACATTTTCAGCAATCTCGTTCTACACTCATTACTTTAAGCCAAGGAGGTAAAACAGGAAAAGTCAATTTTAAACCAACACCATGTCTGAGGATGTCTGCATTGCCACTGCGGTCATGAACTGAAGAACGACGAAAATAGTGAGGAAGAAAGGGAATGAAGGCATTGAGACGAATGAATCTCATGTACTTCCACATCTGCTTCGTGTAGCGGGGGCTGGGAGGGAGGCAGCCATTAATTCATGCATGCATTTTGTATAAATGATCTCATTTAAAAAAAATAGTCATACAGATACGTGGGCTATATACAGAACGTAGTAATTCAATGCTATCGGGTTCAACCTTGTGAACATTCATCTTGATGAATAAGTCAAACTTTGTAAAATTCACCTAAAGGTACCTGAAGATCTCATCTACATGATGAAACCGGTAGTACAGTATTAATAAAATATTGGTGAATTTTACAAATTTTGTCTTATTCCTATACGCAGTCATTGGCTAAATTATTAAATGTTTGTCTTTAAGTAAATATATTCGGGTGGTCGGGTACGATTTTGTTGTGTTTACGTGTCGTCCAAGGGAAGAATGAATACTTGTACATGACGGCTATGGAAAATCTCAACGCAAAGTATCTTTCAGTCATCTACGAGATCCATGGCAGCTGATCCGCTGACTACGTTGATTACCTTAAATACCGCGAGTGTTACATCCTGGATCTAGCATTCAGCATCTCATCCAGTTAGATTCGTACGATTAACTTAGTAAATATACGCCAAGAAGCTGAGAAAGCAAGCTGCTAGCCCAAGCCTTTCCAGATAATCCCCAATTTGTTTACATTGGTAAATTACCACTAACATTTATTTACCAAATAAATTTCATTTGCGTAACTGTTCACGACGGCGTGTTTCCTAATATGCATAACCTGTGGGGAAACGGTCACTCATCATGATGGACGTTTAACTCAAAAAAGGAACCGAAAAATATTCAAGAGCACGTAATATTTCCAGGGTGCCAACGCAAGAGGATGACAAGGGCTGCAGGGGATAATTGAAGCATTGAATGAGGAAGGGAGTGAGTCGAATGACCATTAAAACAGAATGAATCCTTAAGGGAACGAGTGAGTGGAAATATAAATGTCGACGGTGGAACTCAAGTATAAAAGAGAGACTCGCCGGGCTAAAAATCTTTACCGTGAGGAATACATCATGAACTACCTTCGTAAAAGCTTTCATGAACTCTTCGGAAAAAAACATACAATCCCTCTACTCAGATACTATTGTGTGGGTTGACCTTAAATTATTCATCGGCTTGAATTACTCTTTCTTTGACCTCCGATATCTCGTGAAATAAATTACATCTGAAAATAAACTACAGTTTACAAATTATAAACCCCGATAGAAACAGAATTTCAAACAGAAAGAAAAAATTAAGTCACCTTTCCTCTTGGAAGGCTTTAACATCCCACCAAGCCTTCGTCCTTGCAAAGAATGGAAAACAAGTTGAAGGAAAAAAATGCTGATAGCTCGTCTGCCTGACGAAACAGCTCCAAAGTAACCTAATTTTCCCTCAACTCGCTCCAATTGCGGCACTAGGCCTAACCCCAAAGGATGTACGTGGTCTGTAAAGCCATTTTTTGGCCCTTGCCGAAGAAAAATGTGATCTGAAAAATTCTCATTTTTATCGCTTTTTGCCAGAAAAAATATTGTTCACTTCTGGGACTTGTCTTTTTTATTATTTCTTTAAGATTAAATATACCATTCTTTGCTTGAGAACCAGATTTTGGAAAATTATGTCGAATGTTGAAACAATCTTCAGTTGGTCCTTTTTTAAACTTAAAAAATTCATTTATCTATTGCTTTGAGACAGTATGGAAAGATCGAACTATCGAGTATTAGTTATATACAGTGTAGGGCGCTTCAATTTGGAAGAATTTCAATTTTAATTTCTCGCCATTTCGCAGTTCCACTGTAGGTCCCAGTTGGCGTTCTTGAAAGCAATGGGCATCTAGTAAACAGTCATAACCTCAAAGTGGCCGAGATATTTTACAGATGGTATACAGGTACACTGTACACTGCGTTGGCGTTTAAAATTATTTGAGAAAAAGTGCAAACCTGATTTTACCAACATCAGCCAACCAGAAAAAAATATTCCCTCGAGGATATTCAGTGCAAAATGCAGTTTGGTGATTAAGCGAGATAGAAAGACTTTAGGAACTTGTGCGTACTTCATATTTAAGATATCATAATCAGTTACACATTATTACAGTATAAATGTAGGCATTTACTTCCTCAATAAGATGAGATGATTAATTCCAAGAGTAGGGTAGATGGTGGGAAATAATTGACAAATGTCATAAGGTCCAAGGCGACTTAATTAGACATATATGCATTCGAAATATTTCGTTTATATTTATGGTAAGTAGGTAATTCTTACATAGGTGCATTTAAACTTTGATGAAGATCCCTACATTAAAGAAAGATTTCCGGGTGGTTAGTTCCACGCACATCTTCTGGTCGAATTTAAAATAGGTTAAGTACATCCACAATATGATTAGAGACGTTTATACCCGCAATTTTGGCTAGCCTAACATAAACAATATACGTACTTGTTTCCTTCAATAAAATAAATTTTTTCTGTGCAAGGATTCATTACCCAGGGTATATCAAATGACAAAACTTGATTAAGTTTCATATCTCTATTACTTTCATATATACTTGATATATAATTATCATTACTTCCATGGCTCAACTTCAGTGGCTGTGGCATGCTCACCACAAGATATATGGAATGGAATACAACCACGTTATATTCATATTAGCACATCGAAAACACAAGCACCATACTTTACACCCCACATAAATGCTGCCTCGACTGATTCCACCCAAAATGTCCATTTTTTCCTCTCCTACCTCGTTTACCCAAAAATCTCCCCTCTATCGCAGTATTCCATTCATTGTCTTTCAGGACTGAAATATTGAGCTAAAAGATAAAATGAAGGCAAAAACTTCGGAAAATACACTTGTAAGTCTTTTGATTACTATCTCCCTTTGATTTCGACGATGACAGTGACAAAGTGGGGTCTTTTATTATTTTTAACTTAGCACCGAATTTTAAACATTTTTTCGACACGGTATAAATGATGAAAATGAGAGAAGAAGCCAAGAATCCTTTTTAAAAAAACCCCTGCTCCCGTGGAGAACACTATATAAAAAAAAACAAAATTAAGAGCGGATTCGACGAGGATATTAAGGAGAAATGGAAAAAGCGCTGAAAGAGACGTGAGATAGAGAAGGAAGAAAAAAAAATGAGACCGGGAATTGGTATTTTGCGAATGCAAATACACATTTAAGTTTTCGCGAGAGATGAAACTCATGATAGAATGCGTATTACGGGAGGAAAGAGCTTTCCTCATGATGGGTTCAGAGAGGCAGGGAGTTGAAGGGACTGTCGGAGACATATTTTTTTCCCTCAAAATTATAACTGGAGGGAACTGATATTGATTTTTTTCTGATAGCCGAAGGGGAAGGCTTATAATTTTCATTAAAATTGGAGAGTAAGTGATTGAATGAGTTTGAGAAAAGAGTCTTTTGAAATATTTTGGAAGCAAATCCTTCACTTTCGCAAGGATTTGTATTAACGCTGGATAAATAATATATAAAGCTACGACTCCACCGAATAGCAGCAAGAATAACTGTTCACCGGCCGAGAGCTCGTTTTCATGACTTTAAAATTATGCATTTTCTCAGAATAAATGGGTCAGATTAAAGGGAGGATTCTCATTCCATTAAAAAATGAACGAAGAGTACTTCTGTACACTAATTATGCAAAATAAGAAAAGGCAAATAAAAAACATAGTTTAAAGGGTATGACCTTAGAATATTCTTATTTAATAAAAATTGTACTTTATGACGATAAACAAAGAAAGAAGACCCCTTCTGTAATTATGGAAAAGAATTTATTAACGGAAAAGAAAGATTAGATATAAACACGGATTGCAGATCTTTATTGGTGTTAGGTTTTCGAGACAAGTGGATGTGGGTGAACCGTCGGCTTTTGAGAAGTGGGTGTGACGAATAATAGTGAAAGTTTGCTGAACAGAGAGGAAGGCAATTGCTGAAGTTTAAAATGTGGTGGGTAAAGGGAGAAAGTTGTTGAGTGGAGCCCGATAAAAGGCGGAGAAAATATTGAAACACTATGGGATGTTAAACGGCGTGATAGGCGAGCAAAAGTTAGGTAAGCAGGGTGAAGAAAGAAAGCGAGCCAAAAGCCATTTTAGACAGCATGAAGTCGGGCAGAAGTCAGAGTGTACTAAAGAATGAAATAATATATGACTTAGGGAAGTTCTCATGATTAGTCGTAAAATGTCGTCAGAGACCCAAGAAACTACCTGAAAATAGACACGTACATGCATTTAATAACACCGGGAAATGGAGGTTTTTCAAATTCAAGCAATAAATTTTTCATCTCCTTCATACAAAGAGACAGTTTAAGTTAGCCAGCATAATCTAAGGAAATCCACATAAAAATAATTTTTTATCAGAATGATGAATAGGTAAGGGACATTTAGAATTATAATATCCATGTAACGGAGATGGGAAAACTCAGCTTATGAATACACCTTAACATCTTAATATTAAAAAGTGTCAATTACTTTCATCATTATTTTTTTCACGCTTCTAAAGAATACGATTGATAAATAGAAATTATAAAAAAATATATTTTATTTCACGAATTTGTTACAATTCCGCAATAAAAAATAAATAAAATGGCGTTTTTGAGAGTTTTCAATACCCACCATACCACAAATTGGGCAGAAGGGATTTCTGCTAAATAAATAAGGTCAAACGAGGAGTACTTTATGCATTTAATAAATGAGGCAAGCCCACCTCATTTATGGGAGAGTTGTCAAATTTATCAATTTAGCAGCAGAAAAGAATTTGCGAGAAAAGAGTTAATGAGAAAGACTTGACTGAAACAAAATCTCGAAAGAGAAAGTAAATTGCCTCGTCACCTTTAATTCGCTACACGATTATCGACCTCTTCGCACAATGACCGGCGATATAAATAATTCGCTTCCGAACTAATTACTTCGCATCATAAAGTACTGGCCTCACAAAAACGTACGTCGCCACAAGCTTGGAAAATTGGCCTGAGACTATAGATTGCGTGAAATGTGGGGGTGGAGTCTCTTGAAAGGACTTCCGCTTCGGAAAACGATAATGCTCATTTGCTTCGCGCCTGGAACCCTCGGCTAAGGGTGTTAAGAGGGTTGGGGGATCCGAAATGGGGGGAGGGGGGTAGGGGGGTAGGAAGGGGTCCAAGCGGATTGGGGCAAGGAGAGAGAGAGATAGAGAGGGAGGAGTATAGGGCTCCTGCTGGGGCCGCAAAAGAAATGACTAGGGCGGAAAGGCGGCTTTAGGAATTCATGGCTATCAGCGCCGCCCGTGGCTGGAAGGCAATGGAAGAGGGATGGAGGTTAGACCGAGGCCGGGACAATGTTAAAGCCGAGATTACGGTTTCCCTCTCCTTTGGGCGAGGCCACAGGTATGGGCGAGGGGGAGACGTGCGGGGGGACGGGGGGAGGGAAGGATTTGGCGAGTTGATTCCTCCAGGTGGAACGGCGCAGGACTTGGAGCACGAAGGAGGATAAATTTGTTCCCATCGTTAGCGTGTCGCCACATGTCTGCCAATGAAATGCACTGATTCCCTACAGCTATTGGCTTGAGGAATCTCCGCCAACGTCCCCGAATCCTCAAGCATAATTGTGGAGAAAATATAAAACTGCGGTCCCTGTTCTTCGACCCACTCGCCTGGCATGCATGAAATTACAGTATGAGGATATATCGACGCCATGCCAATATGATTGTCATATCTATCTAGCGGATTTGGTTTCTTTGAAGGTACTGATTTACAAAAGTGGATAATTATCATATATAATAAGTATGAACGATATTATCGACATGGCCGTCAATATCGATATACACTAAATTATCATTATTTTCCTGGATATCAAAACGGGTAATATTATCGGTAAAACCGATATAATCCACGAGGACGATATTGTTGATATTGATGACACACATTCGATATGGGGTATAGTCAGTGGGCGAGGGAGCCCAGTGGTTAGAGCGCTGAGCTACTGACCAGAAGATCTGGGTCTGATTCCTGGTATCCTCAGCTTCGCCCAAGCTATGTGATTTCTCGGGTGCCAGATCTTCCTGGGAAACCGCAGACGGCACGTGAAAAGGAACTTACCCAACCTGCCCTGATGCGTGGATTCCACACGCCGGTGGGCTAGATATTAAGTGAGGTGTATTCTCGACTATCAAGTTAACCGTCGAGTTGATTACTTCGGGTTTCATTTGGGTCATTCATCATAGGAAATTTCGGCAATAAAAGAGGGGTAAATAAAATAAAGAATAGAATATAGAAGAAAAACAAAAAAAAATTAATTACAATTCCGATATTACACGATGTTTCCAAAATGGCCGATACTTGGCCAAGTATCTGCCATTTTGGAAACATCGTGTACTTTACTTTACTCTGGTAGTCAAAAAAATTAATATTGCCATATTGATGTATCGTCGCCGATTAATATTTACATTATATCGAAATTCGGTATTGGAAAATGAATGTTTCACAACCATATTGGCACACGAGGAGAAAATAACAAGAATTAATTTCCGCGATGGTTCTGAGTAAAAAAAGAAGCTATGAAATCGAAGAATTTGCTATCCTAGCGATAAAATAGCATTAACATCTCTGGCGTTTTCTGGTATATGATCATGTAATAATTTATTCATCGGTTAAATTATTTTAATCCATTACAACACATTACTTTCTCGAGGATAAAATTACGCAAACCTATTTACTGTACATACGAAGTCTGTCCCAAAAATAGTAAGACTTATTTTTTCCTGGATAGGAACGGACGCGCGGCTGTTTCTCTGGCTGGGTTCGAGGGATGGAAGTCTCAGAAAAGGCTGCAGGCCGGTGATAGTTGGTTCCCAGCCTTTGCAGAGTGCGGATCGTTCTTGTGCGAAACCTCTCTAACGTCACCTCGTTACGGTCCGTCACATACGTCCGATTCATGGAAAAGCGCTACGCCGTGAAATTTTGTGCAAAACTGTGCAAAACCGGAAAAGAGGCTCATGGTAGTAGTAGTAGTTTTGAGGGGAGGCGACCGACAGCTAAGGTCATTTGCGCCATAGGGGATGGACAGGAAAGGATGAAGGGTGGAGAGAAACCCGGCGTCGGCATTAGCCTACTCTTTACGAAAGGCGCCAAGGGGTCCGCAGTTTAACGTCCCATCCGACGGACGGCGTACTCCCTCAAAGTGCCCTCCACAAAGCACCTCAAGTAGGGATCGAGATACCTCTGAAAAATATTCAACACCGCCGGGATTTGAACCCGCGCCCTCAGGGTGGGAAGCCAGTACGTTAGCCCCCGCACCATATGCCCAAGGCAACTTACGGTGATAACGCTTATGTTGATCGGGGATTTTTGAGTGGCGCAAGTGGTTTCGGGAGGGTAGAGAACATGCTGAAAACGCCAGGACGCCCTTCGATCTTAAAAAGTGACGACAATCTTAAAAGAGTGAAAACTTTCTTGGACAGGGATCGCGGATTAGGTTTTCGCATGGCTTCTGATGAACTTAGCATCCATAAAAATGATGTGAATCGACTTGTGACGGAAAATATGGCATGAGGAAGGTGTGTGCCAAGTTGGTACCGTGAATCCTCTCGGACGAATAAAAGGAAACTCACGCGCGGATCTGCTGAGAGCCTCCCGACCATATAAGAGAGGATCCAATTTTTTTAAATAATGAACCATCAGAGTTCTTCCTTTTCCCCCGCCTCAAATCCGTGCTGAAAGGACGTCACCACGGCTCGGTGGAATCGCTATAACAGGTAGTGACGAAGGAGCTTAGTAGCATTCCGGGCGCCACCTTCCAGAAGGCTTACGAGACCTGGAAAACCCGATGGCAGCGGTATGTGGACGCTTAAGGGTGTTACTTTGAAGAATTTTGAGTGAATGTATCAATTCTGGCAATAAATTTTCTCTAATCGACTCAGTCCTACTTCTATAGGGATAGACCCTGCATCTCACTCATTCTGACGGATTTAAGTCAAACTCTTGACAAATTACCTTTGGTGATTATTATATTATACAAGTCTATATATGCTTGTTGCATTGTACTTTGCATGTACTATAACTGCAGTAATCAACGTCTAAAGAACTTCTCGCCTATGTTTTCAAATCGTTTGGGCCGTTAACATCAGCATTGTACGTAGTGCGTTGCAGGGTAATCAATTGCTGCGGTGTGCGCTATCGGTTGATTTCATATCATGTATGAATCATTGACAATAACTGTTGATTAAACTAGGAGTCTAGACTACTGACTCTAGGAGAAGCTGTATCATTGAGAGGATAGAAATAATTTTCCAAACAGTTTCATCCCTTCCTATGCATACGCGTATAATACGTTGTATCACGAGTCATTGTCCAACCTTTATTTTAAAGTTAGTCTATAACTTGTTCCAGCGGCTCGTTTTGCGTGCTCAGGGTAATATTTTGCACATTCCGTAAAAAAAATATAGATAAAGTTAACATTACGTCCATTATGGGAAATATTTTACCCTTTAATTGGTAACTAATATGTAGTCAAAATTTAAGTTTGATATTGCATCCCTTATGTGGAATAACTCCGGCAATACATCCTAGTGGTGGTTTATAGGGTATAATACAGATGCAGATGTACTAAGCAACACATGCCAGACGAGCTGATTGTCATAGCAAAAAGTAAACAAAAGAATACGTCTGTAAACTAGGCTGTAAACTAGCCTGTAAACTGTAAACTACGAAATTATAAGAACAGCTTCTAGAGCGATTCTTCTCATACATCATCTTTCTGGGGAAAAAATGGCAATTTTCTACATCTGCACCTGCATAAAAACCTCACAATCCACCAAAAATGGCATGTGGCAGGGAATGCAAGCACTAGGTGGGAATGGTAAAGGAAAAGGGAGAGGAAACAAGAGGGTATTTAAAGTAAATTACAGACTCAGGTGTGATGTGATGGAACTGTTAAATAATAACAGAAGTGGAGACTACAGCAATTTATAACAATTTCCACATATTTAGTGGAAATCTGTAGTAGTCTTCATCTCTGTTGGTATTTAAAGTATTAGGAAAAAGGAAAAAACATACACTTAAATTCATTGAAAAGACGTGAATGGTGGTGAAAATCCATATAAAAGTAAGCGGAAAAACTAGATATAAACCTGCTAGTTCCAAAGTTAATCTATTCAATATATTCTATTGTTTTAGGCTTCACTTCGTGGAAGTAATTGATATCCATTATTAAAATAGAAAGAAAGACTCGTACTTTTCCACAGATTTTATTATACGGTACAACGCGTTTCACCGACTTGCGGCATCATCAGGTACCTGATGATGCCGCAAGTCGGTGAAACGCGTTGTACCGTATAATTAATCTATTCAACTTTAATTTCATAATTTGGTAAAATAAGACGTATAAAGTTCTCAAAAATGAGAATTACTTCGTTTTTATACAAGATATTTATCATACTATTAGACTTTAGACCAGTTAGAGATTCCTAATATAATTTTGCTAATATTTGTTATATCCCACGTTTAAGTTAACAAGTAGTTTATAAAAACGTGGACGTGGTTCTTCAAACGTGGTTGTTCAAATGAAGCGGATCTAAAACTTACCCTGAAATTCGCCACGAGGGCGTGTGGCAGGGATTGCTTGGTCGCCAATCATTAGAGTTGATCAATTTGTCGTGGAGTACGTATTAAGTTCTGTTTCAAGTTTCAAGAGGTACTGTTTTGCAGCTAGCGTGATTCTGTGAGGATGTAAATGTAGATGAAGTTGATGATCATTTAATCAAAAAGACGAAAGGTAAAGAACTTTTGAGCACACTTTTTTAATCAAGCATACCGCTGTCTATGACCACGCGCTGGTTGTGTAAACTTTTATTTCACGAAATTGTCCTTATCTTGAATTTCATTTCTCGAAACATTACTACTGTGCGTAGTTGGTAACGTATAATACGCAGGGTTTTAATATTGTTTCCCTACACGTTCCCTTCACATTCCTTTACCCTAAACAGATTTCCTTTTCCTCACTTTCCAACACCAATTCAAATTTCTGCGTACTTTTGCTACCTCCAACATTCCCCCCACCTCATAATATCTTCCTCATAAACTTTTCCTGCCTTCATCAAATTCTGCAAAGACTTCTGCACCAATCTCAAACATTCCTCGAATACCATCTTTTATCTCCATAATTTTTGATCACGTGTAACCAACCATAGGTCACATAATTCCTTAATCTACGCTTAACCTATTTCCTCAAAGCCTTTCGATGCCATTCAACTCTGAGCTTCATATTAAACTTCAGATCAATCAAATTTTTAAATCCTAACTTGCCTCCTCCCAGAAATTATGAACTAGATGAAGTATTCTACTCGCCTGATTAATGTTTTCCAACTTTAACGTTTCATTCTCCCATGCTCCTCAGATAAATCTTGATACTTGTCGACTGGAGGTTCGTGGTCTACGGGTAGAAACCAGTGATGGCCTTGGGCAGCTCTAACTTGAAAGCGGACGGCTTGAATAGTTTGCTAGTGAAAGTACCCATTATCCTCCGGGGTCTTCCTCCGTCTGAGGCATCGACCCTTCGTCTCACAATTTCTTCTATTCTAGACACATACGTATATAATACACCGCAAAGATGTTTGGCTTACCAGCCGCATATGCGCAATCGATTTTGTAAATTGGTATACCTCTATCGGGGTTTATTTTTTAATGTAGGAAATATACATGAAAATTCGAGGTTAGAAAGGAGTAGTGTCGTTCATTTATGCCATACTCTCGCCGTAAAGGAGTGGTATAATTTTTAGGCAGCCACGAGCTTTCAAAGAGTCTCCTAAGGGCAGTGCAGCTGACTAGTCATAATTTTCGTTGCGGTTGGTTAGAGCTAGGGCAACAGAAATAGGCGCAAAAACATTTTTTCAAACATTTATTTGAATTTATGGGGTTTTTCTTAAAGAACTTTACCACTTATTAAATTCAAATACTGTTGTCGGTCGCTTCCCTTGAAACTATTACTACTACTACGAAAAAAACTAATGCATATTCTGAAGGGACAACGAAGATAGGCACACCAGGTCGCAGACAGTCAAGACGGCAGCTATAATTATTATCAGGAACAAAATTTCGGCAATAAAGCAACGAAGAAAGACATACGTAATGAAAGAGGAGTACGAGAGAAATTATTTATGCTTTTACATATTATCCCCGCCACAAATTTTCCCCTAGGGTTTGTGATGGGGTTGCGCCAGAGCGCTGGCCATTCACGCATAAATATACACATGAAAGCGGGAGTAAATATCCAGGAGCAACCTTAATTTACTTATTATTTACTTCGCCCACCCCGGAATGGAAAGTGGTGGACAGTAATTCCACAATGCTAACACATACATCTCTACAACCCTGCACCGGTCCCTGAAACGCCGGAAAGACAATATTCTGTCCACCGCATCAGATGGTTGGAGGGGGGGCACAAATGTACCCCACAATAACTTACGCCGGAAGGGACACGGCAGAAGGGGATGAGTCTAGTGAATGAAAAGAGGCCGGGAGGAGGGAAGGAGGGGTGAATACTCGGCGTCAAAGCCGCTCTCGACCGCCCTGCGATATAATACGCAGTCACTCGACGGGGAGCCCCGCAGTCGAAAGAATGAATTTCCCCATCCGCACATACAAACATAGGGAGGCCATTAGTTGGCATGTTGGCCCTGCGTTCCCTCAAGATCACAACACGAACTGGCAAAAGCGGTTCGCTGAACTGCATGCAAACATACAATGAGTGCATGACGATAGCTCCCCTTTTATACCTGTAATTAGCCCTTAGAGCAAATCCATTATTAAGTGCCCCAAAAATCGCGATCGAAAAACTTGACTGTGTGCGATGCGTAATCTGAGAGCAATTCACCTTAGCCCGAAACAGAATAATACAGGCTGGTCTCCCTAACAATCACTCACAGCCATACGTGAACGAAGGTCGAATTACAGATTAAATCTCTTGCTTTTGAATTGGATGCAAGCCTCTGCAGCGATGATGTTTAAAATGTTTAATAAGCCCAATTTTACTACGTTAGAAGAGATGATGACAGTAAGATTAGAGAGATCAAGTGTATAACCGAGAGAGTAAAGATTGTTTTTCTTAAGAACGATAAGGAATCAGAATAAATATAAGCGTGGGAAATAGTCTAGTTTCTCAGAAGCCTACGATGTTTTCATTATTTCATTTAACTTTAGAGTATTGAAATGAAATGATTGAGTTTGTAATTCCACAAACTTTGCTTAAAAAAACACGGCCCAGGTTTCAAAGTTGAACGTCATCATCATCTGATTATGACGTTCAACGTCGAAACCTAGGTCGTATCTTAAAATAAAGTGTATGGAATTACAGGGTCAATAATTTAATTTCACTTCAATATGTTATGCATATTCCATAAAGTTACCCCGGAGACAACAAATTTTAATCTTGAGATTATTGTTCTTCTTGTTAGTAACAGCTTGTCTCCCATGCGTAGAGAAGCATTTCTCACGAAGATACCTTACGTGTAGTCATCAGTGTAAATATTATTTGAATCATATTTAATTTTAATTGTGTACTCAAAATAAAGAATAACTAAATGTTTATTGCTGCATAAGTGGAGTTGAATCGCCCTCTTTCACAAAGCTTGGCGGTGGCTTGTAGGGTACCATTTGGATGTAGATACATTCACGTGGCGACTCGCAGAGTACGAGTGAAATGTTACTTCATGACTTTCGACGCACTCAAAGAGTAATAGTAGTATTTAGGGGAGGCGACGGCTGAGGTCGTTTGCGCCATAGGGGATGGACAGGAAAGGATGAAGGGACACATATAGATCCTCTAAAATTGAAACCAAAACACAATTACGTAGCGCTTTACTGGACTTTAAACGCAAGTACTTTGCGAGCACTTGGACACTGACCCCAAAGCTTTCTGGTCATATGTTAGGGAAGTAAATGGGAGTAAACAAACCGTGGCTTGCTTAAGGGATTGTAGCAATATAATTCATACAGACAGCGAGGGTAAAGCTAACATCCTAAATTCATTCTTCCAAAGCGTTTTCTCGAATGATGTTGCCACCGCATATCTCCAAGAAACAATACATACTCCACCCATGGAAAAAATAACAGTGGACCAACAAGGAATTCTAAAATTGCTTAATGAGATTAAACCCAACAAATCCCCGGGTCCCGAAAATATACCAGCTAGGGTGATAAAACATTTAGCTCCAAACATTGCCCCGTACCTTGAATTTATATTTAACAAATCCCTCACAGAGTGCAAAGTACCTAAGATTTGGAAAACCGCGCAAATAACGCCTATTTTTAGAAGTGGTGACAGGGAGGATCCCAGTAATTACAGACCTATATCTCTCACTTCTATCTGCTGCAAAATCTTAGAGCACATAATTGTCAGTTCAATAATGAGACACCTAGACAATATTAACTTTTTAAGTGACAATCAACACGGATTCAGGAAAATCCGCTCCTGCGAAACCCAATTAGGATTATTTACACATGATTTACTTTTATCGGGTGAGAGAGGTAGGCAAGTGGATGCCATCTTCTTAGATTTTCAAAAGGCATTTGATAAGGTCCCACATGGTAAACTCATTCATAAATTAAAGGTCGCGGGTATAAACAAGGGCGCCATAAGCTGGGTTAAAGATTTTCTTTCAGAGCGGGAACAGAGGGTAGTCCTTGATGGCGCTAGTTCCGACAGCGTTCGAGTCACGTCGGGGGTACCTCAGGGAAGTGTGATCGGGCCGTTGCTTTTCTTGATTTTTGTTAACGATTTGAACCGCGAAGTGAAAAGTAAAATTAGGATGTTCGCGGATGACACGGTGATCTATCGGGAGATATCTGGGGATGAGGATCGTTTTATTCTAGAGCAGGATTTAGATTGCATTAATAAATGGTGTTCTAACTGGGGATTGACTCTAAATTATAATAAATGTTCAGTGGTAAATTTTTTTAAAAGATCAACGGGATTTGCTTACAAATTAGCTGGAGGTGACCTAGCAGTAGTTGATACGGTAAAATACCTAGGTGTCGCATTCACAAAAGACTTAACTTGGGGGACTCACATACGTAAAGTCTGTGGTCAAGCATATAAAAAATTGGGATTCATTAGACGCATTGTCGGCAAAAGTGACTCGAAGGTCAAGGAACGTTGTTACCACGCTCTTGGTAGGCCTCATTTAGAATACGCATGCAGCGTGTGGGATCCGAGTGAAAAAGGTCTCATTCGGGAAATTGAGAAGGTTCAACGCCGGGCAGCCCGTTTTGTAAAAAATTCCTACGATAAAACGCAAAGCGTCACCGAAATGCTCATGGATTTGGGGTGGGAATCATAGGCTGAAAGACGATTCAATGCAAGATTGAAATTATTAAATAAATTTAGATCCGTATGTTTCAGCACCGAGGTCTCGCAAATTATTCGTACTCCTACATACATTGGTCGCTTGGATCATGCATATAAAATTCGGGAAATAGATGCCAGAACTAGCCGACTCAAGGACTCCTTCTTCCCACGGACAATACGGGATAGCAACTGCAGGGTTATACTATAGATAGCAAAAATTCCACTTGCCACCCTCAGCGTCTAAAAAATAATTAGTTGTATTTAAATGCATGCTCTTCCACTAACCTTATGTGTTTTGCTATAATAACCCATTCTTTCCGAATGACCTCATTCGTGTTCCGTTCATCTGTTTTTAAGTCTCTTTCCTTTGAATCCCTCGTCCCTCTCCGCGGGGGGAAATTCCTGCTACCTGCAACGTTGGGTCGCATTCCATTCCCTTTACAGACTCTTTGGGGGTAGAGTGTTTTGTGGTGCATTTTCATGTGGTAGTGATGTTTCAATTTCTTGCTTGTTGTGTCCTGGCTTCCGTGTTGTAGGATGGCTTTCGTGCTGCATCATGGGGTGCAGTTTTTTAGTTGTTTTGCGGTATATGTGTTTGCATGAGTATTGGATGAAGGCCTGAGTGTGTGCGCTGCTGTGGGTGTGATTTTCCGTGTTGTTTTTTTGCATGTGGTATTTTTCCTTTTACGGTTGGTGACCAAACACCCCCCGCCACACGCCTTGCGGCGGCTTACGGGGTATTATGTAGATGTAGATGTAGAAGGGAGAAAAACCCGGCGTCGGCATTAGCCTTCTCTTTACGAAAGGCGTCCGCAGTTTAACGTCCCATCCGACGGACGGCTTGCTCAATGAAAGTGCCCTCCACAAAGCACCTCAAGTAGGGATCGAGATACCTCTGAAAAATATTCAACACCGCCGGGATTTGAACCCAGACCCTCTGGTTGGGAAGCCAGTACGATACTCTGTATTTGATTCCAGAGAAAATAACAGTACAGAAACCCAAACCAAGAGTGCATAGAAGAATTTCATCGGTCAAAGAATGCAAAAGACATTTTTATTTTTCTTGGACTAGAAATCTTTTTTAAACAATTTGCTAAGTATCGAGATACCTCTGAAAAATATTCAACACCGCCGGGATTTGAACCCGGGCCCTCTGGGTGGAGAGCCAGTACGTTAGACCCCGCACCACCTCGATCCCCCGCACTCACAGAGTATGAGTCTAATTTTGATTTCAAGATTGTCGACGCAAGACAAGTCACTTTCTTCTAGAGATGCAATTCTTGGAAGTGGGCTTGTCGTAGTAGGAGACTGCAAAGTACGAAACAGGCGGAGGATACGGAGAAGGCCATCATTTGCAATTACTGTCTAGGGGTTGGTGCATTCATTAGCGTATGATGCGCGATTCATGCATTCAAAGGATGCAATCTTCTCCTCCCTCAGGTGAACACATGATGTATAAACACCAGATTATATCGGTACTTATATCAATTTAAAACATATTATAAATATTTGAGAAAAATGAAGCATTTAATAATCACAATGCATAGACTTGGGTATAATAATAAAATAGTAGAGCAGGGCCGGCATTGTGTTTCATTGCGCCACCAATGGCGTGGTTGAAGCGAGTAAGAGCTAACGATGTGGCAGCTGTAATGATGCCTTGATCGCTTAGGATGGCTCTTAATAGAAATCCGCTTTAATGCGATGAATGAGCATATGATGAATGATGAGAATGAAAAAGTTTGATGCCCGCATTGCGCACAGTCAGATGCGCGAAGACACACTAACTTCAAGTACAAGTACACATTCTTTCCTCGGACAATCAGGAATCGTAATAGTAAGAAACCAAAGTCGCTATAGAAATATTTGAGACATTTAATTTACAAATCAGGGCAAGATTCAATGCTGCGTAGACATAAGGTGTACGTGTGTGTTAGTTGATAGTATATGTATCTGCATACGTGTGAGCTGTAAAAGTTTTTTGCAAGAATACAAACGATTTTTTGTGCGTAGATTGGCATGAATTTTTGGTTTTGCATGCATTTTTAGTCTTAATTACGGGTGGTGACCTAACATCCCCCGCCACACGCCTTTGCGCCGACTTTCGGGTTATTAGGTGGATGCAATAGACTAGGTTGTTAAATCTCATGAGTTGAACCAGGAAGATAAAATGCAGATAAATGGACCTTTCAAATCAATAATGCAATAAACGTAATAATTAAGTAAATACAAGGCAACTGCATTGCTATGGAATCGTATGCGCTCTAGGATATGAATCTGTGATTTTAACGAAAGCTGTGTAACACGATATTATGTTTTCCAAGATTATTCGGGTCTCCCACCGGGTCCACGTTCGTAGGGTTGCCGACGTTTCGATGGCCGAGTCGTCCATCGTCTATATAAGGCGGCCAAATACCTGAGTACCGACATGCCCTGAAGACGATGGACGACTCGGCCATCGAAACGTCGGCAACCCTACGAACGTGGACCCGGTGGGAGACCCGAATAATCTTGGAAAACATTATTCGCCGGGAAAGTACCAGATCATTCTTCACGATATTATGTTGACTGCTGAAGCCCAAAATCATATAACTACGGATAAATTGCTCCGTGATATATGTAAAACAACATTCAGTGCCTCTGTTGAATTAATTTTATGCCGGTTTCATGAGTTCGTAATTTATTTTTCAAAACAATTTAAAATTTAATCACCAATCACGGACATCAAGGGGCGAGTGTTACGCATAATTTCTGTAGGTGGTCTTGGAAAATACAAAGATAAATAAATAAAGACCCTCGTCGTGTTTTTCTGGAACAGAAAAGAGATATTAAGTTTGTTTGATATAATATTTCAGCCAGAGCCCATTCACCAAAATAAATCATGCGAGATCTCTGAAAGGGCCAGAGGAGGATAACTGGATTAGAACCACCACCTTTTTGGTCGATGGACTATTGTTGAAATGCATCAACCGCTAATAAACAAAGGATAAACCTGAGACCTAAGGACAAATCATTCAAAGCAAATATCATATAATTACTTCCGAAGCATTCGGTTCGGTTTTCAGTCGCCGAAGCAAGTTGAACTGCTGCTGGACGGCACGTGGTCGGGTCGAAAAGGAAAGCGGACCATCGTTAAGAAAGGCAGGGAACCGTTTGAAAGAGGCGAGCGGGCGGGTGGGTTGGGCAGTGGAGCGGGGAGGGGTGCGGTTTGGGCAGGAGGGATGGACACCTGAGAAAAGATAAAAGGGGGGGGGGTGGGTGCGAGCTAGGCGCGGAGGGGAGATGAGCGAGTGAGAGAGGCCGGCCACAAAAGCAGAGAGAGAGAGCCAAGCCATCCTGCGCCTTTCCCTCCGGCATGCCTTCTTTGTTCTTGGTGGCGGGAAGTAGTTCTGCTAAAGGAAGTCGTGAACCCCCGCCTCTCTCCTCCTTCCCTCCTCAGTCCCTTAACTCACTCCAGGGGCATCGTTCCATTGTTGTCACGGCCAGGTAAGACAGACCCCTTACCACCCCCGACCCCGCTCACCCCTGGGGTACTCGGCGACCCCGGCTGCCACAACTCCCTCGCCCCGCCTGTCGCACTGCGTCCTCGGAACTCGACCGCTGCTTCTCCCAACCTCACAGCACCCCGACGGCAAAACCCTAATGCCCACGTATTGCATTGCACTCGTCTTCCCTGCCGTGTGCCAATTTCAAGGAATGCCTAATCAATGGGGCTACCGCAGTTCAAACAACGTTTGATGTGTAACGCTTGATGGTACGTAAATAAGATCGTACCCCAGAAACCCGTTGAGTAAACCGCTCATTTGCAAGTATTTTCAAGTATGCAGAGTAATAATTGTATAACCAATTAATTAACATTGAAAGTTGAAAGTAATGTCAACATTAAGACTGATTGCACTAATTTGGATACCACTCAGCGCACCCAGGAGATAAATTAAGTTTCGGTGGTAAAGAGAAGTCAGAAGTAATAGCGCCGGACGTTAAATTAATAATCTCAATTAAGAATAAAATTAAAAAGTAATTTTATAAATAAAAAAATATTCACTATTCAGGGGAGGTGGCATGACTATCCCTCCATTGGACTCCCCCTGCCAGACAATCTTTGAGTTTAGGAAGGAAAAATTAATATATTGCACTTCACAGGCCTGTATACATATTAGGCTTTGAGGTCCACACCGAAAATATCATGTTTAACCTGTGAGAGGCGGAATCTGCACAATGCAAAAATCCGTCAAAGATGGAAAGATCAGGTTCGAAACTTATAATGATGCCTATGCTTCCAGTAGGTCAGTCTTAAAGACGTCTTCCATCTGCGAAACGCGGACGGAAAGCATTCTACTAGGCTTTGTTGAATATTGGCTCTGTGAAAAACGGCGGGAAAATATCAGACGAAATTTTTGTTAGTCTTGCTCGGGATAATATTTTTTTATCATTTAATTACCACCTGCAGTCACAAATTTGCCGTTCCTCTACGAATTACTTCATCTTGCTCACGTAACATAAAATATTTAAAAAATAATTGTCTAAATCTACACTATGGCGCGCAAGCTGACGCAGTAACGCGTGACGGGGGGTGTTAGGGTACCATCCATTCATCTGCATCTACATTATACCCAGTAAGTCACCGGGAAGGTGTGTGGCAGGTGGGCCACCATTTCATTTACGAACCCATTCAAGCAAAACTGTATGTTCATCCATGCATTTGAATGTATATTAGCTCATGTGCAAAAATATTCTTACACGTGCATATACACATGCCTACATGCATTAATTGGCTACATCATTAAATGTTTATCTTTGATTAAATACATTCGGATGCTGGGATCGATTTTAATATGACTGCGTGTCGTGTTTGCCTCTCGGTATATCGGCTTGCGGGGCATTGCGTAGATGTAGATGAAATATATTTAATAAAAAAACGCGCGGTGAAAAATATGCTCTTATTGACACTTGGTCTGTTTTCTGTGAATCCACAGTGTCCATACTAAAATTGAATTTGCTAAAGGGCTATTCTTTGGAGATTCGAGGGTCAAGAGAGAAGGACAAAAGAGTATTAGTAGTATTTAGGGGAGGAAAACGACAGCTGAGGTCATTTGCGCCATTAGGAATGGACAGTAAAGGATGAAGGGTGGAGAGAAACCCGGTGTCGGATTAGCCTACTCTTTACGAAAGGCCCCAAGAGGTCCGCAGCTTAACGTCCCATCCGACGGACGGCGCACTCACTCAAAGTGCTCTCCACAAAGCAACTCGAGTAGGGATCGAGATACCGCAGAAAAATATTCAACACCGCCGGGTTTTGAACCCGGACCCTCTGGGTGGGAAGGACAAAAGAGGGTTTAGAGAAGTCCCATAAGGAGTCACTTCCCCTTTGTTTCCTTTTCAACAAATTCAAATGACTTAATTTTCTGAATTGAGTATTCTAACACTTGAACATTGGACACACATGATTTTTGTAAGTGACACCCCTCATACATTATTGCACACACGCACTCAAAAAAAAAACTTCACGAAAACATAAAATGGCGCTCGCGTTGTACCAAGGAATTTAGGATACATTCAACTTCGAGCATTGTGTCCTTTTCTAAAGAAGGTAAATTACGTCGGTTGTTTGCATTGGCTCCGAAAGAAGAAACGGAACGGATGAGAATTGAGGGAAAGATTCCACTCACGTCCTCAGAGGAGCACCCTCCCTCTTGCCTTTGAGAAGAGAAGCAGGGAGCGAGTTGCGTGCTGGGAGAGAAACAAGGACGAGGGTCTCGAGACCCCCTTCGTCCCATCCCCCTTTCCTCCCTCCTTACCCACCCCCCCACCCCCGTTTCGCCCCATCGTCCCCTTCCACCCCCTCACCCAACTCCCCCTGACCCATTCGAGTGGTGAGAAGCTGACCTAGTTTACTCCTTCCCTACTTTTTCGGAACATTTACGCCGTCGAAGCCTTGTGTTGCCCGCGGGAGGGTCGAAGAGGGGAAATTGGAGGTTGAAACAAGGGCGGGGGTGGTGGGTACTCGGTCCCGTAGGGACGGCGAAGGAGGGACCCTGTTTGCTGCCGATCCTGTCCGGACTGCATCGGAATTTCACCGTGTAAAAGGCTTGGCCTTTGGAATCTCGTGAACCGATATTTCGACATAAACATATCGACAAACGCGATGACATAAAGGCACACACACGACTTATATGATTCGGTCTCACGTCGTCAAACTGGCAATGGAGCCGAAGTTTTGGTTTTTGATAAATGAGGGTTAGGGTCGCTCCGAACCAAACCCTCTGAGGTGTGAAATTCATACTTTTAGGGCATGGAAGGCCTGTTCCTTTCCCTAAACTAACAGTTGGTATCCCAAATATTTCTTGAAACCAGAAATTCGAACCTTACGAATATTTTTTTGTCTATGATTGGGTTGTCCATCATTTGTGATCCTCCAATCAGTAACCGAACGCTCCGTCCACTTGGGCATCAACCCACGGAGGACTCACGCTAACCCTTCATATTCCCATCGATATACAGTTATGACTATATCGAATCACAACACCCGATTATTTCTGTTTATAAAGAAATATTTAATTAATTTTTCAAGCTCACACATTGTTACATGATGTTTGTAGGCATGCACGTGGGTAAGTGTGTATGCATGCTTGTGTATAGGAGCGTCTGTATATTCATAAGCAAGTATTAACTCATATTTCTGCAATATTAACTCATGTCCTAACACCCCCCGCCACACCCCCATCGCGAAGAATTGCTGAATACTATGCAGATGTAGGCCATTCGTTCGTATGCTCCTTGGAGAGAATCGTTACTGGTTACACCATGGTCTATGTTAAATGAATATTTAAACGTACGTGCCATAGCATTCGAATTTTGTCACGTCCTAAAATCTACGCCATGCACTGCGATCCCCCATCACGCTTAAGCGGTACGCCCACGTCAGTGTGGTAGGGGGTATTATTACATCATACTTCATTACGAAATTACTCGCTGAGGTGATGCGCTCTTGCTAGCAGTATCGGATTGGATTATATTCATGGATCATACTTTAAGGACTAATTGACCTAGTTTTCATTCTCATCGCGAAATATTCGACGGACGTAGAAATCTATCCTTTTAGGAGTCTATTTACGTATCTTATTTTATCCAGGTGGTTCGATTTATTAAATCAGGGTGGGGAGTTACGAGAACTCGTACATGAACTTTATACTAATTTCACGTTATTTTTAATGAGTTTCTACCCAGCAGAATTTATTTGTTGGCATCGTTAACTCGCTAATTTTTTCGGAGAGCGCTATTGCTGGATAGAAGATTTGGTGCACAGTATCATTTATTTTGCCTAAAGAATTTAGAATGCGGCATGTGTGTGAACCGTTGTTTAGACCGGATAGGGTGGAAGCGGATTTTATGGTGAAATTTCTGCCTTCAATTATCATACGTGTACAGCAGTCCTGTATTTGCATCGGAATAACTCCAAAAACAAACATGAACATATAGGTTGAAACAGTATTAAAAAAATTGATCGCCCTACAGAGATCATGGAGACAGAATGCAAAACGGATTTTTTAAGATACATTTTTTTATATGAGAAAATAAGAGAAAGAATCAGATACAAGCCACATCAACTACGACATAAATGTAATTAGCATCGTTTGGTATAATAGATTTTTAAATATACTTTTGACTTTGACAAAATCGAACCAATACACCCGAAGATATTTGCTCAAATATAAAAATTTCATGGTTAAGTGAATCATTTCACGAAATGTGCAGACAAGTATGTGTTTATGTCGGAGAGTTTTTTTTAAGGAGCTGAAATATGTATTCAAATGCATGTATGATGAAATAAATATTCAAGGATTGATCGTGCCCTAACGTCCCCCGCCACACACCCTTGTGGAGGCTTCCGGGGTATTGAGGAGATGAAGACATATGAACAATAGTTTATTTTTTCTATGTTTTTTGTTGCAATGGCAGGAATCATCAATTTTAACATCATCACTTGTTGCCGAAGGTGTCGATATTTTATATGCTCATCTATTCCTTACCTTTTGTCCTTCATGCACGGTACGTGATCACAAATCTCCCTCCCGGCGGTGTTGAATATTTTTCAGAGGTATCTCGATCCCTACTTGAGGTGCTTTGTGGAGGGCACTTTGAGTGAGTACGCCGTCCGTCGGATGGGACGTTAAACTGTGGACCCCTTGGCGCCTTTCGTAAAGAGTAGGCTAATGCCGACGCCGGGTTTCTCTCCACCCTTCATCCTTTCCTATCCATCCCCTATGGCGCAAATGACCTTAGCTGTCGGTCGCCTCCCCTCAAAACTACTACTACAAATCTCCCCGTGCTCTGCATGCCTGGTGTGAATGCCCCCCAATGACTTGCACTATGCCGATGGCTGGAATCTTTTCACTTAGATGTAGAATGCGGATAGCATTTTTGTGACCGAATAATACGCATTCTTGGATGGAGAAGGCGAAGTAATAAGCAGGTATGGACGTTTAACGAGAGGGAAACATGGGTTTTGGATTTACGGGATAGAAGTAGTCATATTTACTACCGCGGATAATAGGGTGGAAGAGGGGGATTGATTAAGAGAGGCATTTTGGATTGGTGCGTCAAGTATTCCGTGAATTGGAATATAGCCCAGTCCTAACTGAGTGCTTTGCAGTAGCATGTCTCAGCAGCATCGCTTTTCACTTTCGGCAAAAACACCCGAAGCCTATCCAAATGCCGCAGCCATTGAACAAAAGCACGTAGCCAAACATTAAGCGCTTACGAGGAAGGATTGTATATACAAGTTCCCCCACGTAGTCCAGGACAAGAGGAACGATGCTTGATGATTCGAAAAAAGTCTCACATGGGCGGAATACGTACATGATAAACAAGACACTGGATCAAGCGGGAGAAAGTTTTCAGTGGATTTCATTTCTTGGAGAATATACATAATTAAACTCGGGGTTTTTCTGGGAAATTGGTGTTGCACAGATTGAGAGCAACATATCGAAGAAGTTGGTTGGCGGAGTACTATATCACGACGGACAAAGTGAATTATCTTGTACATAAGCCAGTTGTTACGCACATCTATTTAACAGTCTGCAAACCTCCAGCATGGTGTGTGGCAGGGGGTGCATTCACACTAGGCGCGCACAATACCCGGAGTGTAAATATCTGATAGTTATATCGTGGCTGCGGTTATTATAGTCGTATTCCCGATATTCTTTTAGTTTCCAGTTAACTTTTCATATTTTTTATGCAAAATGTAACACGTGTAAATTGGGTGGCGCGAAGCAGAAAAAGCCTCAGAAAGGGTATTGAAGATACATTCAGGAGTTTTGGAAAATTCGTCGGGTCAAATGCCGAAAAAAATTCCCTGAGATTGTCCACCGACTGCCCAAGTCACCTTTTATGCCTTCTTTCAATCGCTGTTTTCAGTTCTGGATCATCAACGCATACCTACTCGTTTTCCTCTGCTCCGTCTATAGGTGAGTGGCCCATCCAACAAAACCTTTCAACATATCAGAAAAGCGAATACACGGGCTTCATATGCGTCCATATTTCGGAAGTTATCCAACGCAGTGATCGAATCGGATTAAGCTAGCTAGTAAAATGGCTGTTATTGTTCAACAATCACAAATGCGATCAATCATTTCAATGCGAACGATTCTTATAACTCAATTCAATTAACGAAATCAATAAATATAGTTTCAGGTATTAATTTAATATACTCATCTGTTGAAATTGTAGCATTGTAATGCATAATAGCGTATGACTCCGTAAAATAATTACTGCCGCTGTATCTCCTGCAGGTTCTGGGAATTCATCTGATGAAAATTAGAACGTGGGCGTTACGATGGGAATGCATTTAGATGTTATTTTGGTTCGATTACGTGGACATAATGCAATTAAAAACTCGTTTAATAAATTAAAATATCAAACTCAATACATCAATAATGCGCATAGTCACATCGTGAAACTTGTAGCTGTACGTGTGGTTTATGAAATGAGAATTGAAGTGGATTATGAAAAAAGAGGTCCGAGCCACGATCACGAAACTCCACAATTCTCCCGTGTAACAGTGCTCCCAACGAAAATCCTACTTCGTATAACACGCAAAGAAACCTTGTATGACCCGTTCTCCTGGCGAAAGTAAGAATTATTTGATCTAGGTTGGCGATCCATCATCACAAAATGTGCCATAGAGACAAGTCGTGATACGGATTGCGCCTGCGTTAAAACAGTTTTTAAAGAATTTTTCGAGATCGTGTCCCTAGCACTAGGGAGTGTGGTATGGAATGCAAGGTGACCAGTCAATAGTAATTAGGGCGATCATTGCCATTCCGTATAATTTTACATTTCAGAATACCGCACTATTGCACGTGATGTTTCCCATGTCCTTTGTCATGCTGTCACGAATATTGTAAACGACACACCAACTGAAACGGCAAGGAGGTGAAATCGGGAGGCTTTGGAAATATTCATCTCGAAATTTAAATATTAACAGCTTATATAGTATGCGATCCAAAAGCGACATAGTATCATATTAGAAAAGTTTGAAATGGAGTTGATATTGATTGACATATGTATACTTGCACAAAGTCACCATCATGGTGACGCGTCAAAGAAAGTCGCCACGATAGCGACTTGCTATTTAATGTCACCTGAAAAGTGTACAAATGGCGTTACAATAAACGGTATCAGACATTACTTGGCGGTACGTTGTCCATGATAAATTGGACTCACTTGGTAAACTTCTAAAACTCTTGTATTTAGCTGCCCATGATTGCGGCACCTACACGATTACACTAGGTGCCGATACCAAGGTTGACTAAATAAAAGAAGTGTGAAAATTTACCGAGTGACTTAACATTTCCACAGTGAGTACATGACGTAAATCGTGTTTATCCATGCGCGCAGTTTTATTTGCGAATTCCCTCGTGATAATCCAGGTGCGTCTAGTTACCACGAAAAAGGACGAAATTGAGAAAGTGTAATGTTAATCATTGTTCGCATAATTCGCGGCCCGCCCGTTTGCCGTCGCGGAAGGGCTGAATGGAGAAAGACCTTGCAAGGGTCCGCGACCTTTCCGTCTTGTGTCCCCCCCTCCCCCGCCGTCACATTCACCATTCGAAATGGTGTGCGCCTCGTGTTCTCTCTCTCTCTCCATCCTTTTTCCAAGAGAGCGGAAACATTATCAATCCTCAAGCAGCAGAACCAAGTCTTCATATAGGAGATGGAAAACATATCGCCACGGATACGTGAGGAAAAAAATTGGACGACAAGGAAGACGGATGAAGAAGCACCAGACACGGTAGGGGAAGAGGAAAAGGTTTTTCGGGAAAAGTCTGAGGAGGTATGGGAAATTGGGTGCTTATATATTTGATGGGAAATGAAAGGCTGAGAACCGTTATACATTCTTGGAAGGAAAAGTGGAGATAGGGATAGAATAGGAATTTCAGAAGTCGTAATTGGGCTAGAGAGTATACAGGTATACGCTATACGTAGATCTAAATAATAATTTGAAAATATACAAACGATTCTTACAATTAGCAGGGATTAAAGGTTCTGAGCTTCTTAGACATACCATTGAGTTATAATTTTTCAGGATCTATTTAATGTCCCTTTTGCCTAGGCAATTAATCGCCAAATTTTCTACAAGAAAATCTCACACGAAAAACTTGAAACATAAATGACTTCATAATCGCGATGATCTTTATTTGCAAGTACAAACTTAAAAGATTTAGTTTCTATCCAATTTATCGTTCAAAACCTCGCTGGAAAATTTATTTGATTTATAATGATTGTCAATAAAATCAACCTATCAGAACCACGTTCGAAAAGCGGCCAGCTATGGGAAAACCCGTGGCGGGACTGACTCCAACTACCATAATAAATTTCCGACGCTGTTGCGTGTTTAATTATGCAAATCGTTACTGTTTAATTATGTTCGAACCCCACTGGAGTAATTAACTTTTTAATCGAATTTTACCAGTGGTGCCTCAGTTACCTAGCTAATAGCTACTCTCAACGAACTTTCTTTCTTCATCAACACTTTCAGTGTATTAAGAGCGTCACAACTGGGGTGCCTGGAAGGGAATAAATACACACCAGCCATTGCACAATTTATACTAAATATTAGATACATATTTGAAACTCACAGGAAAGTTATGTAAATAAAACCATGAAATGTACATTTTTATAAAGGGTTCGAATGGAATTTTCAAGTGTACTCTTAGCAGGCGATAAATAACACTGGTTCAGTGTATCATGGTGGCAATCCTTCCCGACGAAATAAGATACTCGGCTTTTCCACATTAAATAGTTTTATTACGACATAACTTCGTCACAGCGTAAAACTTTCACCTGTACATTTCACGCTGTAACTAAACCTAAGTTGTCATAAAACGGAAAAGCCAAGTGTCTTCTTTCATTATCTTGGAGTGCGGAACGAACTCCCTCTAATGGTTACGTTCCTATGAGTTAAATTGATTAACGAGTACAAAACAGACCATCTGCTATAAACATTTTCATCCTTCAAGTCACTGTTATTCCGATTCCTTATCTTCAATGGGAAAAAACATTACTGAATACATACTAAACTACGAGAAGAAAGTAAGCGTGACGGGCATGCTGGAGAAACAAGATTGGGAGCCTCTTAAACCACGAAGTAAGCAGGCAAGACTTTTAGGAAAGCTCATGGCACTAGAGTTTTCTTGCGAAACCGAGGGAATCACTAGGGCACCATATTATATTGGTAGATAAATCATCGGGATACAGTACGAGTATTAGGCACAGTCACATACATTGAAGCATTTGCACGATACGCAATCGTAATAAAATCGAACCCAAGCGCCTAGATATACGAGTATTAGCTGAAAGCATATTTTTTTATTGAACGAAAAACGACAATTATTGCATGGTGAGTATTAATAGTTTTGCACGAATTTTTTGTACATAATATAGCTTTTATATGCAAATATATACATATATATACATATATGTGTATGTGAATATATATATATATATATATATTCACACACACATATATGTATATATATGCATATATATGTATATATATCTATATATATATATATATATATATATATATATATATTCACACACATATATGTATATATATGCATATATATGTATATATATCTATATATATATATATATATATATATATATATATATATATATATATATATATATATATATATATATATATATATATATATATATATATATGCATATATGAATACACATATATAATGTTCATGTATGAACTAATATTCCCTTTTATATATATATATATATATATATATATATATATATATATGCATATATGAATACACATATATAATGTTCATGTATGAACTAATATTCCCTTTTGTATATCTGGCTCTTAAGCACCACACCGCCACAAAGGTTTTCGGCGGTTTTCGGGGTATTGCACGAATGTAGATGGAAAAAAATGCATTTTTAACCTCTCGCCTCTGCAAATTTATCTCTCTAATCGTATTTTATGCTTCATATAGTTAATAACGAAGGGTTATCAGTACAAATTCAATATCATCATGAAAGATATACCTGCTTCTAGTGTACGTAGCAAGAGATTTAGTCTACATTTTAAAATTCAGCCAGTGAGAGTTCAAAGTTCTTTTGTTTCGCCCTTATTAAAGCCGCGTCCAAATCATAATCCAAAAATTCTTGGCAGTACAATCTTATTTAAAACTATATTTACATTTATTCCTTTGTTCTAGTCAAACCCCTACGGCACAAACTAATTACAGCATATGGAGGGTGCTTAAAACACTACCATTAACCTGCAGAGTACCATGTATAAAAATACCTAAGGGAGTGAGGGGGAGAGAGAGAGGTGTAAATGGAGAAACATATATTTGGGAAGAAAATTTACACGGTGTGGGGATCAAAGTGGAAAACAATGGAGATTTAGTGGAGATGGGGAACGGGAGTTATCCCGGCATGGAGGAATAAAAACAGATTGAAAGCACGGATGCGAAGGACTAAACTTTTCTTGCGGGAAAAAGGACCCTGGATACCGGGAAGGGGGGGAATAAGAAGGGTGGGTCGGGCAGGGAAGGGAGAAACGAAAGGGCCACGGGGTCCAATTGGAAAGAGCCCTGTGCCCTTGATTTCTTTCCTCGAGCGTGGGTGAGGAGTAGGGTTGGGGGGGGGGAGGGTTAGAGGAAAAGGCGAGCGGGAGTCCTAAGGGCCGGGGGGATAGGTGGAGGGAGGTAGGGGATGCGAAGAAAAGGTCTTATTGAACCACGGCGGGGGTCCGTTTGGAGGAATGGGGTGGGAGCGAGGAGGGGGTGTGGGGGGGCAGGTGGACGCCGGTAATTCTCAAGACCTCCACATCTTATTTTTTTGTCCTCCCTTCCGCCCACCCCACCACCCCACCGGGTGGGTGGGGAGAGGCTGCGGCAAGGGCGAAGGGTGAGGCCGGCAGACGGCCATGCCCTCTTCAACACGCACTCACACTTGAGCACACAATCTCCGCCCATCGGCGTCGGCGGTCGCGGCGGCAACCCGAGAAGGTGCCGCGCACGGATAACCAGGCGACCGCAGCGGCCAATGGCGGGCGCCCCCCTTCCCACCTCCCAGGACTCCCGGCACACTCACCGCATCCCCATTGTGCGCCCTCAACCACTATCCCTCTCCCTTTCCGCTCAATCCGGCGTGCACACGAAACGTGCGCCATTAACGTCTACACCAGTGCATGCTACCGAGCAATCCCAGCGAGTGATGTCACACCAGAGACATGCCCCATAAAAAAATTGTTATTTGGACTTTAGTGAATAGAGAATACAGAAACTATATATTTAAACGATGGAAATTATTCATAATAAATGGAAATGGAAATTCACCGATTATTAAGGAATGGGAGGGTTATGAAAATTGCTATTCCATAGAATAATACAAATTGCAGAGAAATATTTGGATAAAAACGTACATACATAAGTATAGAGATCAGATAAACAGCCACCGATGACAAGAGCAGTTGATACGGAGAGGAGAGCCAAATAAAAATCTTAGCATACATCATTTCACGACCTATCCATACGTAGATCCAATATCCCGGATTTTTAAATATTCCTGAACGATTATTAATATTCCCCAACCATTAATAATAATTGCTTGTTTTGCTTGTCGTTTAAATATGTTTAACGGGTGATGTCGAAACACCCCCCGCCATCTCCATCCACATCTACACAATGTCCCTTGCGTGGTAGGTGTGGATGCATTGTACGCAAATTTTATTTATTTATTTTGCATTAGACCGTACACAGAACTTCAGCCTTTAAATCGGCCTTTGAACAATGATAAAATATTTTGACAAGTACATAGATGTGTACCTGAATGTAATGTACACCTGTGCACTCATGACCAGGTTGGAGGAAAAACCAACTGAGCGGGAATCGAACCCGCGACCTCTGGGTTGGCGGTTGATGACATTATCCCGCCGCCACCGGGGCTGGAGAAGCTTTTGAGTTTGAAACACTATGTATGCCAGAGGAGTTCTCAGCTAAGGTTACAAATAAATAAGAATTTAACAGAACCACGGCTAGAGCTTATGCAGCTTGCTTTAAGATCCTGTTTTGCAGTTTTTTCATTTTGATTTGTTTAGGGGAGAAGTGACATTTTAAAAACATTAGTTCAATAGTTAATCTTTCTAATGTTATTTTCATGAAGTCCTCAAGCGTGGAGCGATTGGTTGCATATTTTTTTAGCATCAGCAAAAAAGAGATGTGAATCAACTCATGAAATAATTCATTCCAAAATTAAACCTTCGTCCACGAGTGATTTCCAATCTAGTTTATCCAACAATCTAGAATGACACTGAGTTCATCTGATTAATGTGAGCTATTTTGTAGCACAATAGTCACATAATTGTGTTACATAAATCAAAATAGGCATATAGAATAATTGTAGTTGTCTTCGTCAATTGCACTCAAGGATTTGGTGGGAAAAGATGACAAAATAGTCTTATTCTTGCCCCAATGAAATTCGCTAAATAAATAAACGAAAGAGAATATGGATTTAGGAGGTACATATACGGGGGATCTGTTAAGGAAAGTTTTGCCCGAGGAATCGATTTGAGTACAACATGGATACCACAAATTTTGGGTCATCCCAGTGCCATGGGGTTACTTGGTAAACTATTTACCAAGTCTCCTTCTGCAACAAGTTCTCACGAGAATTTATGATTTTCCCACCTACTTCATTCCAACATACAGCTCATCCCAAGCCTATCTCCATTTTCACCTCATATGCGTTGAAAAGCAAGGGTGATGATGGAGAACCCTGTCTAAACTCCCTGCCTAATACTGTCTTTCCCAGCTCTCCATCCGCCACACGCACCTGTGCTGTCTGAGGCATGTACATACAGGCTTTGGATTCAGTCCCCTATCCCTCCCGTTTAGCACTATGTTCTGCCAAGCGTTCATTTCTTCTACTCAATTCAATCAGTCGAAATATCATCTTCTCGAAGTTCACGAAGCAAACCAACACATCCCGACTGAATAAAAATATTTATTGTATTTTTTCACAATGATTTTTATTCTAGCATAAAGCATATTTCATCAGAAAGGGTTATAATCCTTCCTTCATATATGATCTATAAGAAATTAACTTATGAAACTATTTTCAGTGTCGCTTCATTTACTCCAACCTTAACTACTCAAACATCTTATTCAACTCCAAATCTTTAAGATAAGTTTAAATGCCATTTTATAGTTACTCCGATTACCTAATCCAAGCAACTATGAAGTAAGAAGGATGGCAAATCGACGCAAGAGCCAAGAGTAGATAGCACAAATTGTGTGATTCTTGTGACACCGTGAGACAGGGAGGAGTTTCTAAACTAGACTTAAGGAGCACGCCGGTGGCATGGGTGCTAAAGATCATTCATCCTTGATGACGAAGCAACTGGGAGCACTCAGAAAGTTCCACTTTCATTCCAGAAATCTTACACCTGGAGCCAGAAAGGTAGATGGTTAGGTATATTAGAAAAGTTTTACTTTGTCCAACACTTGACTTAATTATTTGACTTTCTTCAAGCATTCGTTCTTTTGACCTTAGCCTTTGAAAATCTCCTCTTTTCCACAGAGATTCGCAGACCTCACTAAGATGACTGCATCCCTCCCTAACGTGTCGACACGTCACCTACCCCACCCTATCTTGGACGATACAGAACGTTTCTGTCCTCTCCTGGACGAAAATTGATTACCGTCCTGGATATATCTATATCCAGTACAGATCATATTCGCCATTAAATTAGATAAACATTACTCCAGCACGGGCACAGTTTAATACTCATCCATGCCTTCACAATACCACCCAAGCCTCCGCAAGGGCGAAGAGCGGGGTTGTTCGGGCATCAGTCTTTATGTAGAAATTTGCACTAATACATAAATATAAATATACTTTTGGAAATATGCATAACAACATACAGACGTGTATTATTTATTTGTACCAAATAGTGAAGGTTGCACTCGAGAAAAGCTTCATATTAATCTATTTGAGTGATTAATCCATAAGAGTGTTTTGTGGTGCATGTTCATGTGGTAGTGGTGTTTCGCATTCTTGCTTGTTGTGTCCTGGCTTGCGTGTTGTTGGATGAGTTTCGTGCTGCATCCTGGAGTGCAGTTTTTTGTTGGTTTGCGGTATATGTGTTTTCATGAGTGTTGGATGAAGGGATTTTTGCATGAGTGTGTGCGCTGCTGTGGGTGCAATTTTCCATGTTGTTGTTTTGCATGTGGTATTATTACTTTTTACGGTTGGTGACCTAACACCCCCCGCCACACCCCCTTGCGGTGGCTTGCGGGGTATTATGTAGATGTAGTTGTATTTGAGTTGAATATGCAAATGCATACTTGTCCTCGTATAACAGCAAACATGTTGCTAAAGCCATCGAAGACTGATCGAAATATCTTATAGTAACCTATAATTCCTATTACGGACACAACATACATGTATTCGCCCGCATCTGCGTAACATGGTCGTGGTCCTAATACATCCTGCCATACGCCCCCGTGGTGGATGCAAAATGGAACATAGACGAATACTGGCTTCTGGTCTACAATAATTGCAAGATTGGAAATTTACATTTTCCAAGTCAGCGCGTGTAGTCACGTATCGCAAGGTTTACGAGTACACATCCGAAGAGGAAACTACCCAGCTCGACGAGGAATTTCTGATTACTTCGTAGGGTATACGCGAAGTTGATGAGCCCGTATGCTCATTAGGTCACTTAAGGATAGACAGAGCCATGTCATGAGAGCCGAGTCAATGCACGGGAGGAGCTTATATCGGGCGGGTATACCACAAAGTTCTTGAGAAATTTTGGCATTGCTTCGGTAACTACCGAAATCTAACCTCATGCGCCAAATCGCATCTTCTACAGCCTACAACTATTACTATGCTGGTTTCGTGAAACTTCCCCGCATAAATATTCGGAATTTTTTTCACTTTTCATGGTTAAGCGGGTCTCATGAATTTGAATGATCCCTAAATTGCCGATTTCATTTGGCAGAAAACACTCAGGTGAATTCATTTTGCCCCACGCTCTGTTATTTCACTTTTGGATATCGAGATGCATAACTCAATTCGGATACTATGACTGAAAGTTATTCATGAAAATTTGCAGTTAACATTTGAATGGTCCTCAAAAGTTTAGGGTTTCTATCGATTTTAGGTAAAACTCGTAACCATAGTAGTCATCACGCAGTAATCAGATGCTATCCATGCACACGTGTGCGTCGTGTTATTCATCCTGGCACTATTCCAAACGCGTGATGACTCCCCATACACCCTTCGAAGATTTAAGAGCCCAAGGGAGGCGCCGGCTAAATCTGAGTTGCGTGAAATGTTCGCTACCGTGTCTTTCTGAGAAACTGCATGCGACTCGAGGTAGGGTCTTCCCCCTACCCCTATATTTCTCGCGCTCTGTTGGCTAGTGCAAACTGAGCTCTGCTCCCACCTGCAGGAGCGATCTTAGGACCTGGAGGATGAATATAATGCGCCCTTACATGCGTCATTCCTGTTTTAATTAATACATGATAATTAATTGAATGAATATTTATAGTATATTCAATAGCACCCCAATAGTTATTTTTTACATGCATGCTAATCGTAGCTAACTGGATCCTTGTGCTTATATATATATACATATATATATATATATATATATATATATATATATATATATATATATATATGTGTGTGTGTGTGTATTATTATTAGGTAATCTACCGGTTAAGGTAGGTTTTTTGGATGGACACAACTATCAAATAAATAAATAAATAAATAAATAAATAAATATATATATATATATATATATATATAGATATATGCATATATATAATTTTATATAAACATATATGCATGTGCACATACAAATATGCGAAATATATGTACACACTGAATGCGGCAGTCCAAGGGTAGAGCTTTGGAATAGATACCGGAGGGCCTGGGTTCTATTTCCGGGAACGATACTGAGCTTCGCCCGAGCTGTGTAGTTTTTAGGGGAACAGATCTTCCTGGGAAACCATGGGCGGAACAGGGAAAGGAACTGGTCCCCCTACCCTGACGGGAGAATCTCACACGGCGTCGGGCCGAGCATGGTCAACGCTCCGGAAGCATCGACCTACTTAAATACCGTTCCTCTCGCAGATATGTTGCGGTATTGAAAATTTATTTATTGTCGCAATGAAATCAAAGTCCTGATGAGAAGGAAGGTCCAATAAAAGTTCACTTGCCAGATGATATTAAGTTTAAACCCAATTTTAAACAATTTGAGGCACGGGATGTGAGAACACTGATAATATTTCATGTTATGTTATTTAAAACCATGACTCCATTTGGATGAAGGCATATTTATTTAAGTAAATTTGAATTTATTTCATAAAAAACTGTGATAATTTGGAAATGCACGGAAGATTGACATCCTGAATGTAGTGTTTGTAACAAAGAAATTATTGTGTGAGTATAAATTGAAAAAAAAGGCTAAACGGAAATAAGGAAACCCTAGCAGTGCTATAATAAAATGTAATGTTTGCAATGAATGGTTGAGGCCTTAACTTTGTACAATTCCATTTTTAACTTAGGAAAAATAATATTATCTTTGCTTTCTACAGAATAAACTTTATTCGTCGACTAGTTTCGTTGACACTAACATCATCAGGACTATTGTCCTGATGACTAGTCCTGATAGTCCTGATGACTGTCCTGATGACTAGTCATGACTAGTCCTAATGATGTTACAGTGTAAACGAAACTAGTGGACGAATAAAGTTTATTCTGTAGAAAGCAAAGATAATATTATTTTTCCTAAGTTTGTAATGTTTAGTAGGAAAATTAGTATTAAAATATTTTCGATCCCACGTTAATATATTTATTTAACACGTTTTGGTTTTCCGACCAGACATAAAAAACTGTTAAGCATGAACTATATAATTGTGGGTTTATTTTGAATAATGGCTCACCACAATACAATTTTCCAAAATGGGCCTCCCGGCTGTTAACCGACGGCGTGGTTTATTTTAACACGTTTCATCAATTATCTGAGCTATGCGAGGTACAACTATGGCAAGGGTTGCAGTCTGTTCATGCCATCGCGGGGAAAAGTGTTACTTCAAGGCGATTGGTCCACTAGGGATCTAGATATGGAGCAAACGATTTACCCGACAAGCGTCCGTTCGTGTTATTTCCCTTAAGCCCAGGTGAAGGACATCTGGGTATCTATAATTTGCAATTGTCGGCGTAAATGATTACATTTTTGGGCCACTTAAACATCTTTTTCTGCACCCAATTATTTTCTCTTCCCCTCATAACCGCTGAGAAATTCTTCCCTTTAGTACCAATTTCAGTATAAAATATTTTTTTTCTTAAAAAAAAGGTTCCCTAATGGCTTCGTGCACATAATTGGGAACCTTCAGAAAAGGTTAACTTCGATAAGAATCGAAAAAAAGAGGCCATTACCCCCTAAGAGGGGTGGGATAAATAAAACATCACCACGTTTCTTTCTCAAGAGATATTTTTTCTTCGCCGTTCATGAACGCGCGCATCGATTTTTTTTTCATCGGTGGGGAGGTGGAAAGAGAGCCCTTTGCCCGGCGTTAAAGGCAAATAACCCTCAATTAAGTCTTTTAGTGCAGGCGGGAGCTAACAATGATCACGGGGGTGTGGGTTGCAGACGAAGAGATGGAAAGGTGTAAGGCTCGTGGGCCCACAAGACCATCTGCAATCGATCCAAGTCATTTTCAACTCGAGCCGACCCCGACACAATGCGTTAGAATTTTTTTTAACGGAAAAGCATTTGAGATTAAAAGCGATAATTGCACGAGATGATTATATAATTCACTGATCGTAATAACTCGGTTAGTACTTGACCACGATCCATGTTTCGTTTAGCTCTCCCACCTTTGCTTTTCCTAACGTTCTTGCCTACACGCTGCTTACTTTGTTTAGGCGGTTGATGATGACACTCGGGCCGATTCACAGCCGGCAAACGCGGTTAGACCGCTTTCATTCTCTCCTCACTTCATTCTCTCCTTCCTTCACTTGAGTCTACATGCCGAGGATTGATAAAAATCTTCCTCGAGTCTCCTGCGAAGCATGATAAAACAATTTCGTTGGGATACAATAACACACGCGAATATGTTCCCGGTGAAAAAAATTAAAAGTTAAGCCTTAAGAACTTGCACAAAAAATTGAAAGAAATCAAACAGTTTCTGGCGTGACATGGTGGAAAATGTTCATATTGAAATTGAAAATAAATAGTAGTATTTAGGGGAGGCGACCAATAGCTGAGGGCATTTGCGCCATAAGGGATGGACTGGAAAGGATGTAGGGTGGAGAGAAACCGGGCGTCGGCATTAGCCTACTCTTTACGAAAAGCGCCAAAGGGTCCGCAATTTAACGTCCCGTCCGACGGACGGCGTACTCACTCAAAGTGCCCTCCACAAAGCACCTCAAGTAGGGATCGAGATACCACTTAAAATATTCAACACCGCCGGGATTTGAACCCGGGCCTTCTGGGGGGGAGCCAGGACGATAGCCCCAGCACCATCTCGATTCCCAATTGAAAATAAACAACTTGGCTTTTCCACATAGAAAATTTTTTTTTCCGACCTAAGTTTCGTTATGGTATAACATCGTCAGGACCTAACGATGTTATACCGTAACGAAACCTAGGTCGTAAATAAAAATTTCTCTGAGGAAAAGCCATGTTGAGACCTGAGATCTTTCAAAGCCATGTTGTTTATTTTCAATTTCAATTAGGTGAAATCGATGAATATGTATAAAAAAGACCCTAGTTTCCCCAAGGGATTTGATGACACATATAGAATAATTTATCCGGAGATAACCAGCGTTTCGGTAAGTATATGAATGGAAAGCCTATTAATTGACATAATCATTAATGCAGTTCTTTTTGCATTATAAATCTGAAAAAATGTTATTTTTTCTATACTTTTCACCTGAAAACACTACACGAGTAAATAGGTCGGGAGTCGTGAATACGGACGACATCCTCAGGGTGCAGATGCGAGGGTTTATTAGTAGGAAAACCTCCCCTCCAAACCTTTCGCTTCAAGCTCGAAAGACACCATCTGTTGCCGAATTTCGCACCTTAAGGACTTTGGCGCGAAGATTATTTGGCAATCAGTTTACATCTACGTCATACCTTGCGAGCTGAGATGATGATGTGTTGCAAAGAGAGGGATGGCAGGGAGGAGCCTTCATTTTGCAACAGGGAGTTGAGGAGTTGTGAACGTAATGAAACCATCAGATTGCAATTTAGTTTCTCGATCACGATTTCTGGAGGTGTTTAACCTTGGCCTTGAATCATTAGAGAACTCTAAGGAACTTAATCTGTCCATAATGGAGTCTAATAACGTATATCTCTTTTCTCGCCCGATGAACTCATCTGATAATATTAGTTTCGGGCCTTCATAATTGCCTCTCTTGAGTTCCTCGTATCCTTCCGAAAAGTTATGGTCTCTCTCGAATTGATTATGTTTCGAGGGATCTCTGTCACATTTATTGCAGTAACATTGTCAATGTTAATTTCTTTCGTCATGTCTACGGAGAAAGGTATGCCTACAAAAATGAGACTCTTGTGTTACTCGATATTCGACCATTAAAACATTTCGTAGTACTGAATCCCATAAAACGAGAAGTCAATATGTAAGTAAAAAAACCATTCATAAATAAAATATTGAAAAAATATATAACTAATGCCAATTAGACAACAGCAAGTACTTGTGTATTCACATCTAGCATTGAGTAACACAATCAAAACCCATCCGCCCATCGCTAGAGTATAATAGTACAGGTAAAAGTTCGTTTGCTTAGTGTTGTTCGGAAATGACTTCTGTCTATCAAACTTATAGAAAGATATATTCTCTCGTAGTTCGACTTTATACACATGGAATCAACATCAAGTTTCCTTTCATTAAAAATTTACAGTAATTGAATGTTTATAATGTCATTGATTGACGATAATACTTATATTATACATATAAGTATAATTTATACATTACGATCATGCTAATGGCATATAGAGGTACTTCACTCACCGACTCTAACGAAGTGTTCAGTGTCTAGAAAGCAATATATATTTGTACATTCTTTGTAAAAATCGGTTACTAAATTATTTTGTATTAATTACTACCAAACATAGTCCTGAAAATGTTTAATACCTCTAGTCATATTAAATTTTGATGAATATAATGGTCTTTTGGCAGCCTTTGATCGACGGTTTGCATTAACTTTAAATTTAGGACTCCATAAAAAATTTAAAAATGTATTTTAATCAATTCGTCAGTTCCCAGCATCTCGATTAGCAGTGATTAAATATCGGAACAAGACGTGTTGGTAATGAAAAAATGATGACACTTTTCCATGAGATATTGATTTATTTTATACGCCCGGTTTTAATCACCTGCATTGATGTCGTACATCAAAACCGGTGATGTAATAAATCAATATCTAGTAGTAAAATGTTATCATTTATTCATTATCATATACAAATTCCACCACAATATATACACAATATTCAAAGAATCTAAAAAATATATTAATTCGTTTAGTATTATTTTTAAAAGTTAGGTATCACCTACTATTTTAAATTGAATGCCTGTATCACCGGCTTTTCAGTGAAAAGTACATGAACAATTACATACCGAGCGCAACAACTAGAAAATCCCGTGGATTAAACTTCTTTCGGATGAAATTACCTATTTGGTGAGATTTTCAGAAGATCAGGGAGTTATGCTGCTCGGAAGCAGAGGTCTTGCCCGACGCCTTAGTCCACGTCCTCTTCGTCTTGACCGCCCGAAATAGTCTCCCAATCCCACCTCAGGAAGAGAGCTTTGCCCACCGCCCATCCCTGTGGGATTGAAATGGGATGCTAGTTGTGCTCAGCGCTTCGAGAGGGGCGGCTGAGAAGGGCATGAAGGAAAGCGTCAAAGGGACTCGGGTCATTGAAGAGAGCCGGCCGGCCCTGGCCCACCTGTCAGGGGCGCAGCCGTTAAGCTAGTGGTCCGTCTCCCTATCGCCATAAAAGATCTCCGGAGGCCACTCTCCTCCAACCCGCCCACCCACTCCTCCTTGCCCAAGGGTCCTCGAACACCCTCTCACTCTCCCGCATCTAATGGACACCTTTCGGAAACCGAGGGCACGGAATTATTCCTGAGGGGGAAATGTCAGGGATGCACCCTCGTTCGCCCCGTGCCCTCCACCCATCCTGATTTATTCAGGTTATTATGACGACTCACGAGGGCCTTTCTTTGTCGGAGAGCCCTTTGCATCCTCCGCCTTTCGGCTCCCCTTAAGGAAAGGTGGTCGAACCGTAAGTACGTGCGAGAGTACAGACACATGTCAGCTTGTACTGCCGGATGTTTCACATCAAATATTTAAATATACCAGGTGTTTCTTAAAACACAGAGACACGCGTCTGTGGATTGCCCGGGAGCTAAATTTGAGTCGTAAATGATCCAATATCCATTGTCAAATTTACCACCGTTTAGCATCTGTAAGAATTAGTACGACGAAACCGTGACCGGTTCAACTCGAATAACCGTGAACCATTATCAATGGAACGGAAGAGTTTAAAAGTGACTGCCGATCGTAAGAAATATTCCAGCTGTTCTAATTTAATTCCTTCCAATTAACGCTTAACTCAGCTTCCATTCTCATGAAAATTCCATCGTCTTAAGCTACGCATCTCTTGGCAATTGGTCTCGTATTGCCGCAATTTAAAATGTAAATCCAATGACTGGCCAACTGGCCTGGTCATATCCGGTAATCTAACTGACTTAAGCGGCAGACCACTTACCTCAATTACATTACCACTGTAAAACATTAATGTTAGTGACGCTGGAATGTTATTAAGCATGAGCGAGAACTGAGTGCATTGCACCCAACATCCTCCATCCAGATTGCCTTCCAATACCCTTAATTGTGGAATCTGTTTCATGTAATTGCATTGGTAACGTATTGAACTTGTCCTATCCCTAAAGAATATCTACGATGCAAAATATGATCTGCCATAAAAAAATAAACATTATGCAATATTAATAGAACAAAGAATCTGGAAATCTAAAAATGACAATGGTTTCAGGCGTCACTTTGTGGAAGCGATTCATTTCAGAAAAATAAATACTTGGTTATTCCACGTATACTTTTTTTTATGAAACACGACCCGGGTTTCGACTTAGAAAGTCATGATCATACTATCCATCCTGATGATGACTTTGTACCTGTAAGTCGAAACCCGGGTCGTGTTTAATAAAAATATATTTGGAATAACCAAGTATTTATTTTTCTAAAAAATACATTAATCTATGATAACATTAGTTGTCCACTTGTGCTATGATGTTATGAAAATAAGGATAAATTTAGGAGATAGTTAAGTTTACGATTAATAACAGGATATATCAAAGCAACTGAGTACTTCTGTTGGTTAGGGATTTAGTATTAGTATTTAGTTTCTTTTAATTCAAATTATAATTAATATTTTACCCAATATTTTCAGCTTATTTCATTCTTCAAACGTATTCCCAAAATTTCTCACGCATAAAAAGATATTAGCACCATCAGAGAAATTTAGCCAAGTTAAAAAACTGAATTCTGTTGAAAACAATACTTTAATATTAAACTTTAATTTTTAGAATATTTTTTAAAATTAAAATATTTTAAGCAGTTTTCTTTCACTAAAGCAATTAACGGATGAAATTAGCGTTTCCCATTCATGCAAAAGAACGGCTTATACCCTGATCATGCCAAGTAAATATGAAGTATATGATTGACGGAGATTGTAACTCTGGATAGGATTAGTCCCGTTGGGGGAAGTCACCATTCCGATTCGATTTGAAAATAAGGTTTGCATGTCGCTAAAGTTCGGAAGAACCTCCATGCGATCTCACACATTATTGGAGCGTATTATTTTACATAGGTAGGCAGGTGGAGACAGAAAAATTGGTTAATTAATGAACGGTGTCGAACCTAGGCTCAGCAAGAAAAAAAGAAGCGTTATTTATTGATCAATATATTACTAGAAAAAATATGGCTCCCTGAAAAGAACGAATGTAACTAACCTCATGGATGATCTAGCGCGCGGACATACTGGTATTGCATGACACTTTTCCTTTTATTTATTTGCTGTTGTTCGTAGGTGAACTATATTCTTAAAGGTTCTTGAAAAAAATATAGTCTCGTGGATACATAGGGCATCCCCGCACATGGTGAACATATTTTGCGCCAAAGTACTTCCTTCTATAGTACTTCCTATATCCTAAATTACTCCCTTTCAATATTCCACTAGCTCCCATGGTATCCTCTGTCCCTTTTTCTACCAACGGATATGTTCCAACAGCGTCCTATCGTCACCAACCACATCTATAAACTCGTTAGTCTTCCTCCCTATCAAGCTTATTATCACTATGAATCTCCATACCTTTATTTCAAAGGCATCCAAATTAAGCTCATCGGCTTTCATCATATCCGACGTCCCCGAACTATACAACATCTCGCTCCAACGTCAAAGACTTTATTAATTCCTTTCTTCGTGGGCGTCATAATAAAATCAAGTGGAATATGGGGGAATATGCAATAATATAAAATATGCTTGCCAACTAAATCGGAACCATGAAAATGATGGTTTTCAATGTGGGAATCCAGCTTGGAAAGTCCGTCTACAGCTCTCAACACGGACTTTTAATGAAGTAACAATTTTAAAAATCTCCCTCTCCTTTAGAAAGCTACGGCATAGACGTGGACGCCTTTCCCGTTGCAAATTAATCCGGACGAAAAGGCCATTCTTTGTACATTGAGGACTCCAAAATTTTAGTTTTCGCTCTCTGTTCCTGTGTTACTAATAACAAGCGACATTTTAATTTCACTTTGGAGTCTCGAGGCCTTAGATGCTAACTCTTTTCATTGAGATTCATTCAGAGTCCGCAAATATAAAAGGAGATCAATAAAAGCTACAACAATTATCATGTATTTGTAACTTTCAGAATCGCATGTGCAAATGTGTGAGCACGGGCCATTAATGAACACTTTTGCCATTTTGCACGATGCGTATACAAAGTTCATGCTCAGCAATTCGGACCGAAAAATTTCATGGAGGCTGATTTGAATATTTAGCGACGGGTTCTTAGAGAACGCGGACTTCAAAAATTACGGTACATCCATTGAATCATTATAATAGGTATCATTTGGATTTATTTCGCCATATTTTCGAGAGAACAATTACTTTATGATGATAGTCTATTGGGTAAAGCGAATGGTCATTGACCCAAAGTTCTGGGTGTGATTCCGATAGATGCCTCTGGAAACAATCAGCTTTAATCGAAATGTAGATATTCTGCGAGTCAGAAGTTCCTGGGAAACTATTGGTGGCAGAGAGAAAAATCTGGTCCATCTTCCCTGAATGTGCAAATTTCGCACACCACTAGGCTTCGGGATAGGTGAGCTCTATCCACACTTATCAAACTATACCTTCGGATTGATACTCCGAGATTTTTTTTTGATTCAAAATGAACCACATGGCCTTAGTCACTCTCCGTCAATCTATCTTTTCATGCTAATCATCGCATAAGGTTATTACCAATTATCACATCTGGAAAAGCATACTGAAGTAACGAAAGTGAAATATCATTTGAAAAGGAATCGACGCTGCTTCAATGGCGTTCAAGTTGAGCCATAACTATCCGCGCAGCTTAGAAACGAAATTGAAACGACGCCATTATTACAGAACAAAACAAGGCGCGGCCTATTAATTAATATCAACTGATCATGAACCACTTTGAAAGGTGGGGTGTCCTTACAATTAAGCAAGCAAATCTGGAACTCTGGGTGTATGCCACCGATCTTACAACCATCCGGCATTAAATCTACTGCAAAGATGCGAAAGCTCTCTCCCTTATAAAGTTGGCACACAGCAAGAAAATTCCATGGGCAACATTTATTCCGGCTAAAATAAATAAACTCCCTGGGACCAAAGGAGATTACCGGGAGTCAAATATGACCCCCTCACGTAATCCCAGCGTCGAGAGGCAAAGGGAGAGGCGTTAGGCGATTGAGTGGAGAGGAGACGAGGAGGAAGGAGGAAGGGGGCGGGGGGAGAAAAATAAGGTTGAAGAGAAGGAGAGAAAGGGAGAGCAGAAAGAGGGTGTGGGGGCAGAAAATTGGGACGTCGGACCAATGGGAGACCGGCGCGTGGGGGAGGAAGGTGCGTGTGATAGGGCAAAGTATATTAACATGTTCCGTCTCCCTTTCGTCCCGAATGTACGCGGGAGGAGACGGGTCGACGGTGCGTGGGCGGGGGAGGGGGAGGGGGAGAGGGAGAGGGTTAGCTCACCGCGTACTCCCGAGGCTGCTGCTCTGTAAGGGTGGGTTCCGGTGAGGGAGACGGAGCGAGGGGATAGGAGTTGAAAAGACCCAGGGAAAGAAAGAGAATCGGGATCCCAGCAGCTTCTCTTTCATACGTGCACATATAGGTAATATGCGCGCGAGGGAGTCTCCGTGTGTGCGTGTTCGTGCGTGTGTGTGTTGCCGGGTACATATGTGTGTTCGCGCACGTATATACTCTCCCGGGATGCGTAGAGGAGGAGGGGAGTTTATTCGCTCCGATCTCGAGGTCGATGGGAAGGGGGAAAGAAGAGAGTAGAACGTAGAGAGGTGAATAGGAGGAAGGGGGTGGGGGAGAATAGGTGGATCAGGTGGGTTGGGAGAGCGTGGGGGTGGGGTTCTGAGCGTATTGGAGAAAACGGGTGCGGGTCACGTTTCGTCCTGGAAGTTCGGGAAAGTGAAAGAAAAAAGGATAAAAGGGAATACATACAGCAAGGCTAGGGGTGGCTATTTGGAGGGAGGGGGGCTTGAAGGAGTCGATGCGTTGTGGAAAGCGGGACATGGGAGGGGGAAGTTCGGGGTTGAGACGATCCGGCGCGGGAGTGAGGGGAGGGTTGGGAAGGCTTTCGAATCCCGTGTAAGCGTAAAGGGGGTCAGGAAAGGGGGAGCGGTGTAGGGGAGGTGTGAAGAGAGGGATGCGGGCCGGGACGAGGGGTTGAGGGGTCGGCAGTGGGGAGGTTGACTGTGTGCGGGTGGCTTGGGGGTGGATTGGTGGGAGCTCGGAGAGGCATAAAAGGTATGAAAATATAGTGATAAAAAATCCACCCGACATCTTTTCTTTTACGAAATGGTGACCTAGGAGAGAGGGTGGAGGATACTTTAACACTTCCCGAAGCTTTTGGGAAATTTATTCATATCCTCTTGTGGGGGAAAGGGAAGAGGCGTGAGGAGTCGGGGATGAAATATCGTGAACCTCAACGCCGGAGCGGAATCCTCCTCTTATAGATTCAAGAGGAACTGTGGAAGGAATATAATTACCGTGCCATATCAATGATCAGTGTATCAACTTTTATCAGCGTAAGATATACTATATGCACAAAGGTAAGATTAAAATGCGTCGTTTTACGGTTGCGGGGCAAAGGAAATTATTATGAATCCTTGGGAGATTTATCATCCCCTCATCGGTACAACCATCATCCAGTAATTTAAATCCACTGACTTATTAAAAACCTTAATGCTACATGAGTTTAATTAATTTAACTGATTAATTGGACAACACTATTTAGATATCAACATGATCAACCCAGTTTTATTGACACACGTTGCAACAGTGTTAATCCATTTTGGAGAGAATATTGTGACTCTGCCTCTGTGTGTTTCACCATTGCATGAAAATGTATTTCATGAAAATAGTTTTGAATTTCAATTGTTACATCCTATTTCATATTGTGCATTCGTAATAGCCGCTAATTCTTTAGGAGTTGCAAGGATATACATATAGCGAATTACAATTTATTTCTTGGGATATTTTGTCCTTCGAATCATTCATTTAAACAATAGGCGAGATGCTAGAAATAATTTACTGACCGTGTTTATAATTTTTCGTTTAGCAGTAATAATATCGAGTAAATTGTTCAGGAAATGTCTGTATTTTCAAGAAAAATCAATTTGTATCGGCAATGGCGGCTACGGTCATTAAAATATTTCTAACAGTTTGCCTATTGTTTAAATGAGTGATTGAAAGTCAAAATATGCCAAGAAATAAATTACTGATTATTAACCTATTTCTATGGCATTACCAGAGCTCCTGTAGAATCAGCTGCTAATGCGAAAGCGAAAAATAAAATAGAATATAATAATTGTAATTCAAAACTGCTATCATGAAATACATTTTCATGTATTGACGTGAAACACATTGGTACACTCCGAAGTTTCTCTCCTAAACGGATGAACACACTTTAGCCAACATTAGTATTAGTTATTGATCCCAAAACTTCAACGCGATCTTAACTGTGGTCAGCAAATATTACTCGTATAATCATCTCGTATATAAATTTATGATCACAACGTCCTCACGTGGTATTATGAGATTTGGGTTTAACAATTGGTTTGAATTAAGGGCATGCTCTCGAAATTGTTAGGGGTGGAAGCGGAGACATTTTGGAGGACATGGCATGAATTCCGTGTGAGTAGGCATAATACATCAGAAGGGAGGTAATGAAATGGAAGTTTAACTCAACCAAGTTCAAAGAAAAACATTCTGAGACCTCGTTTCCGCGGTTGCATCAGAAAATTCTGTGTTTCAAATATTGAAGAGGCTCTCGATAGGTTTTACGTTTAGACATTGAATTGAACTAAAAAAGAGGGAGAGAGAGAGAGAGTGAGATAGAGAAGAAGATAAAGAGAGGCCTTTGCCAATAACCTCAGAAATAAAGGAAGGAACGAATACGCTGGACTCCCGTGTCGCCGATGGCTGGCCTTCTCTGGGTGCGATATAAAGCCATTTAAGTCTTTCTTTGATCACAAGAGATAAAAGAAAACAAACTCCAATATCCGATAGTTCTATCGCTCATTGTTTCAAGGCGGGCTCTTTCATGTCGTGCCTTTTCAAAGGTGGACCAAGAAGTGTGCTTTGAATGGAGATCACTCGTACTGAAGGCCGGATGTGATCACCCGCGATCGAAACCACAGAACCGAGGACTGCAGGAAGACCGCAACGGTTTCCTTCCTCGAATGGGGAAAAAAGACAAAAATTATGAAATGTAGAAACGAGAGCATATTGGATAAGATAAGTTGAGAGTGTGGCGTGCCGCCGTGGCTGCAAATTAAGCAACCGAGCACATCAAGACGTGTGGGCGCGATGTGCGGTAGACTCGCCGTGGAAGACGAATTGGAAAAATCAACTTCACATCCTATACAAACGTAACTTTGTTGACACAAGTACGAGGATTGTAAAACATTTCCTAGCGACGAAATTCGATTATGCAACTGTTTTGAAGAAACTTTCGAAATTCGATGGCGTAGGAATACGAGGGAACACAGCGTAGCAAAGACAGAGAGATAGGGAGAGAAAGGCAGGTTAACACCGAAACATTTTCCTCTCCCTAGTCGCTGCATTATGCGTCCGCCCAGGATTATGAGTTCCATCGCGTTGACGGAAGTTAACGGTAAACTTCTGCGCGCCTTAACCAGAATTATGCGCTCGCCAAACCAACTATTGCTCCCAAAAGCGGAGGAATTCCTAGTCCCATCGAAATGCTTCGAATGAATAATGCATTCCGTACTCGCTGACGGGTGGAATTATAACACGGCGTCGCAACACTCGGAATACTCTCCTTTTTTTTAGAATACTGCTTCGGGGCGGAGGGAGGAAGATTTCCAGGGCATGGGATTTATGGCGGACCGCGGCAGAGACGTAGACAGCGGGAGTCGAACCGCGGGAGGGGGTTCCGGGCGAATGCTCTTGGAACCGCTGAGGGAAGCTCCCCCGGACGATAGGAGGGAGCGGGAAGCAATTATACCCTGAGAGTGCTGTTTTGGTGGAAGATATGGCATGGATATTGTTCTGAGAGGAAATTTCATCTCTCCACTCCAGTGCACAAAATTATTTGAGGATGTGATCGCGCTTCACGAGTGATGCTCGAGCATTCACCGGCACCGAATGCGGGAACTGGTGCACTGAGTGGCAATGGACCAAATCAGGATATTCATTCTCACCACAACAAACACCCTCTCATGTGTTGACGAAAGAAAAATAAACCCCAATCGGATAGCACACATTTATGGATAAACATTACCAAAACCTATTCACGCGGTCCAACAGAGCACGTTCAGGTACATTTCATCGGAGCAAACGACGGAGGAAGGCACGCCTTGATGATGTCCCTACACTGCTTTTCAGAGCTCCTCGTAATTTGTGCCAATGTCGAGTGAACTGTTTCCATACATCGGATCAATTGATTTACCCCGCCTGTATTCTTCTCACTGACGTGCACATACGAGGTGTGCCCGAAAAGTATTCGACCTACGTTTTTTTAATAACCTTTTTATTGGGAGGGTGTCGTGCTCTACGAATTCGCTCCAAGAGGTCAGACGATCAACAAAGAATATTACGTGGAAGTTCTGCAAATATTGCGTGATACCGTGAGAAGAAAACGACCGCGACTCTGGTCAAGCGGTGATTGGCTTCTTCACCACGATAACGCGCCAGCGCATTCATCGAACCTTGTGCAGCAATTTTTGGCGAAACACAAGATTGTACGGCTTCTTCAGCCTCCGCACAGTCCGGAAATAGCTCCCTGCGGCTTTCGGATGTTCCCAAACTTGAAGGTGTTGCTCAAAGGAAAGCGGTTCGGCAACATAGAGTAATGCGACGCGTGAGCTGAAGGCCATTCCAAAATCTGCGTTCGAGGACTGCTTTAAGATATGGAAGCACCGCTGAGAGCATGTAGTTCAATGAAATGGGGACTGCTTTGAAGGATGCCACGGCCAGGACGATGAAGATTAGCACCAATGCGGAGATATGAACGCAGGTCTAATAGTTGTCGGACTCATCTCGTAAAGTCACTTTGATGTAACTCTAGAGCCGAGGGACTCTCTTTAAAATCTTGACCTCCTGTGGGTGCGTTCATGTACTATTTCGACATGGACATGTATTTAATATATAATATCAGCGAATATGAAGCATATCTAGGCATTGTTATAAAACTTACTTAAGTTTTAGAGGAATTCCTGCTATTAAATATAGGCTAAGGATGGTTGCAAATAACTAATATACATCACGGTCCCCCTCTACCTTAAGACGTTACTTCTTCTTTTTGCTTTCATGGGGGCATGCGAGTAATTAAGTATGTGTGCGTGCATGAACGAGCCTATTCCCCTCATTTATTTACTCTGAGAGCCAAATATTTTCCATTTAAACGACTCTACACAATTCTTTTTCCTCTCAATGACTTCTCCGATCATTTTTCTATATTATTTTCATTTCGCTTAGGTATTACATATCTTACCCAAGCACCGTTATCCTAATTTTCCAACAGAATATTTTTCTGGAAACCTATAGTACTAAAATACTAAAATATTTAAAAACATCTCTTTTACCCCTTCACTCACCGCATATGTTTACAATTTCCTTAAATTCTATCGGATGGTAAAACAAGAATAATTACATACTTTTAATCAATCAGGTGAGGATACTTCATTTTCCTTACTGGCGTGATTTTTTCATACTGTTTTTACTGGGAACGATTTCACAATACTATTCCTTTAAGGCATTTTTAGTCAATCAAATTTTTGCGGAAGGTACCGAAGTTTTACGCCACGTTTTGTTATTTCAAAAGGCTCCTCTATTATATTTTTCGCGGACTGTCACAGTTGTGATACCTGTTCAGGTGGGTCCTAGTATTTATAAAATACGATATATCATTTTCGGTAAATTCAACAACCAGAGATTAAAATTTCCTATTAGCGTAGAAATCTTCATACTTCACTTAAAAACCTTAAAAAAGAGAGCATTCTGCGAAGAATCGGGAAAAGAAATTCCCTTCGGAAACCACATTAAATTCTGCCCATCTAAGTTAATTTTTTTTTATCATCGGAAGGGATTTGGATCCTGAAGAGTTGGTTAGGAGTCAGTGGAACGAATCGACGGAACAAGAAACCAAACTGCCATCGATTACAGCGATAAGAAACACATACCTACCTACCCTCGCCTGTGCCACACATGAGGCTGGGGCCAACGTACGCACGCACACGCAGACAAATATTCCGGGAACGGCGGACCCCTTTGTGGGGTGCACGGGGAAGTTGTGGAGGCCCCTTCAGAAATTGACCGTGGGTCGATGAAATGGGCGGTGGGCGGAGGAGTAAGAAGAGGTCCGGGAGGGATTGAGGCGTGGCCAAGATACGGAGCCTAAAGGGGATGAGGGGGGTGGGAGAAAAACACATGAGAAGGTAATTGGAGAGGAGGAACGGGGTGAGGAGGACAAAGAACTGCGTCAGGGAGAGAGAGAAAGAGAGAGAGGAGGGAGGGGGTGGAGGGTGGGCATTTGGACGTCTCGGTGAAATAAGGGTTTCTCAACGGTGGGATGCCGTGTATGAAATGAACAGGGCCGGAAGTTAGTCGAAATCGAATTCTCCGAGAAAATGACCCGTCCACCGCATGAGAAACGACCAAGGAATTAAATAAGTATATGACCGTGAAAAAAACAAAATAAAAAGTTCCCCCCGAAGCATTGTTAGTTCTATTTTTCAGTTATCCAGGATTGCACTGATAAGCTCTGCGGGGGTGTAAAGAAATTTAATTCATATTCATTCACCAACGCACTACAGAAAATAAAACAAAGCTAGATATATTGGTTAAATTAACCGTTCAGGGAATGGAGTCGCAACCAAGAGAAAATCAATATCTTTCGGAAAATAAACCATTAAAATTACCCGGTTGCTTCAAAGTAATTTTGTAAAATCTCCTAAACGATAGCAACAAGATGAAACTTGAGCAGAAAACTTCGGCCATACACGAAGTTTCTATTTTACATTTCCCATGATGGAAGTTAATCCTTCGGTTTCGCCTTCACATCCAACAAACATGGCATAGTATGTCCACATGGCTGAGTTGAAAATTTAACGGAATGTGAAACAAGTGGCCAGTGAATGTATCAGTGCCTGAAGAATAAAGAAATAGCCTTGAATAATATCATGACTTGTTACCCAAAATCTTCCCTGCACTAAAAAATAATGACAACGAAATATAAATATTAAAAATATAAAATATATAAATACATAAATACAAAAACTCATGACTCAGAGCGTCGGAAAAATAGATAAAGTGACTGCTCACTTCATAACAACACATCTGTGACCGAACTTCAACAAAAAATCGTTTTCTTCTTAAACTTCGTGTTCATCTCTTGACCACGTTCAATAAGTACTCACATAGTCATACACTGCAACCACATTCCTTAAATGCTGATGTTTCGATGAACGAGATGGTGAGCGTACGAGTCCCGGCGCTCGTAGGAACAACATAGAATGGGAAAGAGTATGTGCTTGATGGTGTGCTGGTGGATTCGAGGCAATCAGCTATACGGTGGCGTGGGCAAACTCGTGAACTGCGCGTTTTTAGGCCGAGTTTGTCGTGAGTCCCGTGGACGCCAGAGAGACTTTGCCAAATGGAAAGTTACTCCAAACTTATGGTGACTCCGGGGACTCACGTAAATTCATTGTGCACCTCGAATAACCCCCTGGCTGGGGAGCCATCAAGAACGACGAGGCCACGGGATAATGCCCTCTGATTGCGACTGCTTTGCTAGATCATCTCTGCAATTTGGGAAAGTTGACGTTCCAAGTCCCTGTAATGCAACCCGACGTGGCGGTTTATATGATAACGGTCATTTCTCAATATCGCACAAAAACCAACGCAAGGTAACAGACAAGTGGTTTTGCTATTTTCATTCTCATTCGTCACATCGTCTCATCATCATGTTTGGAGAGATAGTTGACTTAACCGCAATCTGTACACGTATCAGACTGCCCAGGGCTGTCCTTTATCACACGTGATTTTCAACGGATACATTCAGCAAAGTCAGTAAAGGGGTTGCTTGCATTGCTGATTGAATAAGAAATTCAGTGTGACTAAAATTGGATGAGAATATATGTAAATTAAACAAAGGTTATGCGGTTTTCCTGAAAGAAAAGCGCCAAGTTAAGCATTATAATAGGAAGGCCAAAACTACAGCGGGTGAAACAGTTTACCTATCTCGGATGTATTCTAGACCAAAATTGTCAAGAGAGTATGGGCATAAGACGAAAAATTGCGTTACACAAAGAAGCTTTCACATAGAGGTAATTGAGGCATGGGCGTTGAGTAAGGATGTATAGAATAGGTTCGTCAAAACTTATGTATGGAGCGTGGAATCATGTTCATTGAAGGAGGATTATAGTCGTATAAAGGGGGATTTTGAAATTTGGATGTAGAGAAGGATGGAAAAGGTTAAATGGACAGAAGAGAAAACAAACGAGGAAGTGCTAGGCATGGTGGGATAGAGAGGAGATTGTTGGGAGAAATCCAGAGGGGAAACGAAAGATGAATTCAGAGCGTTTTACTTGACAATGTGATGTTGAAGACTGTGATAGAGGAGAGAATGTAACGCAAGCAAGGAATAGGATAGACTAGTTGGACCGAATGAAGCGAGAGAGGTAATCGGAACTGAAGGGGGCTTACTGTAGTTTCGGATGTCAGGTTGTGTTTCGTCAGAAGAGGCAAGGGAAGGTATCGCTGTACCGCTGTATAGTCAGCGTTCAGTTGTCAATTACTTAATAATACCATGTTATGAGCTGAGTATTGCCAATACTATATATAATAAAAAGATCTATAATACACTAAACATCTATTTCACCCCTTGAAAATGCCATCTTTATAAAACATATGGATGTAAATTGTCTTTTCTGTGCATAATTTTATTAATAAAGACTTTATATTAACTAGATTTATGCATTTATATGTTCTATTGCAGACAACTGTACAAGAAATCGTGGTAAATCATTTGAATTAGGCATGTGCACTCAAAGAGTCTTCTGAACCATGGAAGTTGAATTATGATTTACTAAAATGTCACATTAAAATTTATAAAATAAATTTACACATTGCATGCATCGTTTAAGACTATCTCCCCTAATTTTCTCCTTATTAGCAAAGCACCTGCCGGAACCATCCTCCCAACCCCGCCCCCATTCCTCCCCGGGGGAGTTGCCGTCTCCGGATCGGGCGTTCTCCCCTTCTGAGTATTTCCACTCGCTTGCACTCAGCCGGACGTGTCCACACTCCTCCGCCCATGTTGGTAGGGGGAGGAGGGGGGCGAGGGAGGCCGAGTTAAAGCGCGCCAATGGGCGGAAGACGTCGCTCCGCCGGCCCTGCGGCGATTGGAGTCGATTGGCTTGGCAGTGTGCCCGCAGGGGTGGACGAGCGAGGTCCTCGCGACCAAAGGCCCCGTTCCAATATGCCGTAGGCACTAACTAATCCACGTTAAGTTTTAAGCAGTCAACCATCCCCTCTGCACTCGTGCCTACGGATAAGAGCTGTTAGGACGAACCCTGGCCAGTCACGGATAAAGTCGCACCGACCGATTTCTTCATCACGCAAGAGTTTGTGTGGCAGACAGAGTAAGGTTTCAGTCGTAAGATTTATTAAATGTGGGCCTAAAATAAAGGGACTAATATTTATACGCCCCGTATTTTCAATACTTCATAATAAATTCCCCATTAAAATATTGGGTGCTAAATATATTTTCCAATGGTATCGGGCCCAACCTTGTGAACATTTATCTTGGGGAAATGAGAAAAACATTGTAAAATTCACCATCATTAATTCGGTACTACTGGTTTCATCACATTAGTCACATAGGTGGCATTGAAACTGGAGATGTCACCCACGTGATGAAACCAGTAGCAGCGTATTAATAAAAAAATTGGTGAATTTTACAATATTTGTCTTATTCCACAAGTTAAATATACTATTTTTCATTATTTCACTATCTTATTCTACACAAAATATTTGTTTAATGTTGATTGAAATTACAGAGCCTCGTTTTTAGCAACATTCTTCGTAACTTAGCTCAGTACTAAGTGAACAATATATCCTAGTTCATGAGGCCTAATTTGTCGTAGAGGCTAAACAGTTTGCTATATAATAACAGCTTAGATTACTGGGTATTCATCCTTAATTACTTTTTTACCCCCTTCTCAAGCAATCATGAAAACATTTTGTACTCGCGTTACGTGAATGCTAGCATGAAATCTGAAATAATCATGAGAGTGATAAGTTAAATTATATTAAAAATACAAAATGAAAGAAATTATGTATTTGTGGTGACAAATTATTAGAAACGTGGCATTTCTTCTCTCGTCCTATCTTTAAATGTAGAATACAGTAAATTTTTAGTAAAGTTAGTGAAAGGATTAAATAATTAGTATCAATGAAACATTTAAGAAGTATTCCTTGTGTTTCCCCAAACTCACAAGAGACACAGTAAACACATGTAGGAATTCTTAAAAAAAAAAATTGTAAGGTTTTCAAACGAACAATCGGTTTATCAATAAAATAAATATTATAAAGGAATCATTAGTCAATTTCATTTACAGCAGTATTAAATAATTTAAGTCTAAGATTAATTAAGAAATTACCAAACGCATCTCTTTTCGTACACAATTTGCCATCCATTTAATTTATTTCTCAGTTTGAGCAAGTATTCTTTTGCAAATACTCCAGCGGTGGAATAAAAAATTTTCCCTTTCATCCCACGCAAGTTGCAACGACAACAGTAGCAAAGTAAACGCGCCAACACTTTTTGCACAGAAGATATTGCACTCCAATTCCTGTTAATCGTCTTCAAAACACTTCATAAAGCTAAAATGGCGTTTTTCGGTGTAACTAAAGGCTGATAAAACAGTTCATAAAATACGTTAATGTATGTGATCAAAGGGAATAATTTATGAGGATACGCAGAATTTTCTTCATCAGAGAAATTTCTGCTCTTATTCTTCCTGCTAACATAGTGGACAGCAAAAAGTGAACAGTGAATATTTCAACTAGTTCTGTTACTAAGAATTGTTCAATTTTGATCTTACATAGATCCCACACTTTGATGCTGAAAGCGGGATACCTCTACAAAATTACCCAAACGTTTTCATCCCATACCCCTAAACAAAAAATGAATTAACGGCTAAAAGTTCCAATATTTTGTATTACCCTTAAGTCATAGCTCTCCTTTGGCTCTAGCTCTAGGTTAATTACAGTCAAGACTTTCTGGTCGCCGAAAAGGATCAAAGAATTTAAGATAAAGCGTTTGTTTCTCTCCTATAGCTTTTTGAAACGAGCAGGTTCTCACATTTTTTAAAAATCTACAAACAATATTTAAATGGTGTTGCCCTCATAAAATATAACGTCGTGTGTTAATGAGTAAGATTTTAACCTAAAAAGGTCTTAGGCACATTAATGAATTAAAAAGTAATAAGAAGGTGGGAAAAGTAAATTTTATGAAATCGTTCAGTAAGTCTCTTTAAATTTGTAAATTGGTTCTTGAGATTGTGCTGATGTATACATTTTAAATGAAATGTTGATTTGAAAAATAATTTTATATTTAATTTATAATTATGCTGAAAATAAGACGAACAAGTACTAAGCATGGTTGGGGAAGAGAGCGGATTATTGGTCAAAATCCAAAGGAAATAGGAAAGGTGGAGGCACCGCATTTTTATTGGCGACGAGATGAGGAAGATTGGGATAGAGAGAAGTTTGTTTGAAAAATGAGGAAGGGAGAAGGATTATTGGCCTGAATGAAGGGAGGATGGGATTATGGAGAATTGTAGATGAGTCTATTGTAGTGTTGCGGGTTAGGTTGAGATTCTTTAGGAGAAGTATAGATTTGCATACTTGTTCAGTTTGTATCTATGCAAAGCCTACCTTAAACGGAAAGTAATCAAATTGAAAAAATGAGGTTAAATCTTTATAATTTTAACACATTCAACATACGCAAATATTTTCAAATTATCCTATAATAGAGTTTTAATATTTTACATTTAAAATTTTCCCATTAATTTCTAACGATCGAGAAAATAATGCAAACACTTCTAATTCGCCTTCATGAACGCGCACACATGCAAACATGGAATTGGAAAACATGATTTATCATGAAGTTCCATAATGACCGGAAACTAAGAGAAGTAGATATAATTGCGCATCAATATACTGTATGAAGGAGATAGAGCACTAATCTTGGCCTCAAAAATTTTTCGCGAGCATTATAGATCGGCGAAAACGAACATATGGCGTCCACTCCAGTAAAAAAATTTGGTTCGCGCGAAGGGATCCGCTCGTTTGGAGTACTCTACAAGCTCAGCTTCGGTGCCGACTTCGCGGCTCCGGTGCACGGGATTAATTCCTCGCTCCAGTAGACTTAAATTTCAAAAATCCTGGACTATTGGTTCCGAGTCGTCACGATGAAAGAGCGAGCGAATTGCCTCCTTTTATATTCCTCCAGCGCAATAAATCTGGGGCTGGAGAGAGAAGTTGGATCCCGGGAAGAGGCAAGCGGAGTCTCCGGCAGCTGCGCGAGCGATCGCCGGTAGCAAAACCGAATTATCCGGACCAGGCATATTGCATTTCAAATCCTCCCTCTAGTCAGTAATTCTCGGCAAAATGGTCATCGATGCAAATTGACGCTTGGTTCCCTACTGGTCCCGTACCCGTCCTCCGCTGCCCCCCCCCCCCAAACCCGGCAGAGCGGACACGACTTTGATTGCAATTATGAGTCGCGCGCCGCTTGAGTGAGACACCCACGCCGCACGTTGCACTCCCAACCTCCCTCTACCCCTCCCCACACCCACACCGACGCCTTCCGCCTTGCCGTCCACAAAACAGTCGCATATGACGGACGACGGAATCGGCAGAACCTGCGGCTACAGTTAAAACATTTCCCTGGCACTTAAGAGCACCGTGGGGTGGAGTTGATTTCGTACCCGGATTAGACAAATTGTGTGACCAGTATTTTTTCCCGGTGCATACACGTGGACATTAAAGAAAACTGAGGAAAATAAGGTTGAAGCTTTCGAGATGCGGTTTTTTGGAGACGAATTTTAAAGACCAGTTGGAAGGATTGGATATAAAAATGAGAAAGAAGGATCGAGAAGCTGAATGATACGGGAAGGGGAACGCACCACGGCGGAATGAAGAAAATTACTGCGGTAAGGCGGCGGCGGTGTTGAAGAAAGTAACAAACGTATCCTGAATCTGAAGCAGCTGATGTTTGATGGGGATGGGACAAAAGAAACGTATCTTCCGTTTATCCCAAAATTCGGAGGTGTCTATCACTCGAATATACGAATAAATATATAAAAACACTGATATAGATTCTTAAAACATTGAAACACAAAGAAAAGGAACTCTAATACTATATGTATACACAGATATATATATATATATATATATATAGTATATATATATATATATATATATATATATATATATATATATATACATATATATAATATACAACCAAGAAAAAAATAACCAAGTGATTCGTTACAAATACATATCCTTAATAATATTTTGGAAAAAATTAAAACCGTTATCAAGAAACGAAAAACCCAACTACGCCAAATAATACCCCGACACAAATTCAAGATGTCATCCTTCCCAAGGTCAACGGATGTAAGCGAGAAGAATGAATCGGTAACAAACCTATTCACTCCATCTGACGAATAATTAACTTTTCCCTTTAATCGAGATTTCCATTTTATTAGGGCTCCCTTTCATTCTTTTGTCCCAGCTCAATCGCCGTCTTTTTTTTTCGGACGGAAGAATCACACTTCGATGGTTGCGTCATGAAGCAAACCACCAAACATTGGTTTCTCACGAGCACCGCTATTGATCCCTCATGGGGTGGAAGTGGGTGTAAATTTGGCCACAACTCGACGAAAGTCACCCAATCAAACTTGAAATTGCCGCCAATGCATATTGCACCACGGAGGGCTTATAAATACAATATATACCTCCCTCCGGGTACCCCTAATCTTTCTCCGTCTCCCACATATCAGCGCGGGCGTGCCCCCATGGGTGGAGGCGGTCACTAGGCACCGAGCGCATGAGTAAATACTACTCTCGCGTCGCCGCCATCGAAGCATCTGGAAGCTTCGACGGCGTTTGCACACACGCGAGTCTCTCCGGCACAGATTGCGGGACATAAGCAAGCACCCACGGGGATAGTTTCGGGAGGGGTGGCACTCCACCCCTCGCATTCATTAGTCTTTCAATCCGAAGATTGGCTGACTGCAGCATTGCCCCCGTTCTTCCCTCATCCAATTTTAATTCACCTTGCACCGCGAGAAGTCTCTCTCTCTCTCCCGCATCCCTCTTTATTTGCTCTACGTGCTTGCCCCGGATCTGCCCTCGTGGGGTCTTCCCGTATTTTTCCTTTTATATTCCTAACAAATCAATTGAGTCCCAAGGTGCTCCCAATTCCTCATTTCCTCCTCCCCGTATAGTGTTGGTCCATTCATTCTTCCTCCTCCCAAACGGTTCTCGGTTTCTTTTTTGTTACCTCTCCAATTGATCTAAAGTATCCGCTTAGAGCTAGAGGCTTTTAGCAAAAACTTCTACTCGATGCCGGTCTACTTTTGTTTAAGCCCCTGATGCTTCTGGCGTCACACTCCTCAGGAATACCTTGAACGAACAGCTTACTTGAATGCAAAGTTAGAAATTTTTAATGATAGCAGGTGTCTTTTCACTGTGAAATCCTCCTTCAAAGTCTGTTTCAATACAAAATTTTATAATAAGGTTACTCCTAAAATCGATTTTCACAGTAGGAAAAGTTGACCAATGTCAGGGCCAAAATTGTTCTTGATTGATTATGAAAATTGTTTCACGACACAGTCGCTTATTGGCTATTTCACTGACAATAGAATAAGGTGAAGAATTACATCCACACAATACCTTGCAAGCCGGCCCAAGGGCGAGTGGCGGGGTTTGTTAGGGCACCAGCCATGGAAAGTAGTTTTTGGGGGAGGCGACCGACAGATGTGGTCATTTACGCCAACAGGGATGGATGGGAAAGGTTGAAGTGTTGAGAGAAACCCGGCATCGGCATTAGCCTACTCTAAACGATAGGCGTAAAGTTGCCTGAGGCTTAACGTCCCATCCGACGGACGGCGTACCGTTATTTTACATAACGGCGCACCATAATAACTCAAATTGCCTCCCCCCCACAAAGCACCTCAATTAGAGATCAGGATTCCACTGAAATATATCTTCCACCTCCGGGTTCCGAACCCGGGCCCTCTGGGTGGCTACTGTACCATCCCGATCCCCCCAGCTTTTCATGCAGGATTATTAGTCTGCGAGTACATTCACTTCCATATACGATAATGAGGCTCATATTCAAGCACACGTGTAAAAACATGCGTGCCTTTACTCATCAAGTAATTGCTGTTGTGTTTTACCAATTCATTAGATTGAATTATTTAGTTTAATTCAATTTTTCTAGTAAGCGGATGTTTTGGAAGATTGAAATTACGGTTTTGATTTCTGAAAAGACGGTCGAAAACCGACTGTAAGTGCGGACCATTCGAAAATCGATAAATTCAATTACTAATATCATTTTCTCCACCCAAGGCACACCATGCTAAACAAAAACATTGCCATCGCAGTCTGATTGCTTGCGCACCGCGACGCATAACCCTCGGTCTCTCACTGCCGCCCACCCCTAGCTTCCTGGGGTGAGGGAAGAGCCGGCGGGACTGTACCAGTTCACCCAACGTCGTTTCGGACCGGGGATGCTTGCAAAACTTTCTCGGAGAACGACTATTACCATACAAGGGACTACGGTGTGGAGTTCAAGAAAAATCACTTGTACTCCCCAGTTTGCAGTATGAAAGTTGAAGGGATCCGAATAACTAGACGCTAACAGTTAGAATCGTGCTCTGTTTACCATGGTCCATGGCTATGAGCGTCTGCAGCGTAACGCGCCCGAAAATTATGACGGTTATTATGTTTGCTACGGGTCAACCTGGGGCAGCTGAATGCCGACATTCGGATTAAGTTGACGGGGAAGACTCCGCGGAACTGGAGTTAAAATTATTGCTTAGACACGCGGCAAGACATCTTCATAAACTCACTCCATTGCATTAGATGTTTGTTTCTCAAGAAGAATCCACAAAATACCACCGTCAAAACCCTGTCTCACTCTGTTATATTTTTTAACTTCGTAGTTAGACTGCTAGTGCAAGAAGACAGCTGGATCTCGAGAATCGGTTGGGGGTCAATTGGAAAGTACACGGAGCAGGAATGCAACTTCAATTGATTAAAGCGAAAGGGAACGAATTGACCACAAACGTACAACGGGTCGTCGATGAACGAGGTGGCGATTTCTTAAATTGATCGTAGGTCTGAATGGGGGACTAGTAACTCTACTAAAATTAACAAAATATGCTCGTAATTGTAAAACATGAAGTAAGACAAGCATCACTGCTGACACGGATACCATTCTTTGGTTAACGCAGACTCGTGCGTTAATAATTATTAAACTTACATTCAAATTTAAGCTGTGCCCAATTATCAACCGTATTTCAATAAACTATAACAAATATTTACCTTAGAAGCAGTTTTAAAATAGCATGCCGGCATAGTTTCCTTCAATTAAGGCCATCATTTTTCCAAATCAATCTTAAAATTACTCCGGTAACTGTGTCACTTGTTATATAAATATATATTTATATATATATAAACAATTTTATTGCTGTGGAAGCAAATTCCCTTGGAGCAGGATACATGCTACATGAGGTTATCACTGGAGTGACACAGGTTTACATAATGCATAGAATAAGGTAATTAAATCAGTCACAAAACACAATTTAACATCAGTTGAACGAAACATATAGTACAATACATACATATATAACGATAATACCATACCATACCAATAATTACCATAGCGTAAATATTTAAATGCTATTCTATTATTTCTCTCTACTTTTAACTTTCTAGGAAAGGGAACATTAGCCAACAACTCAAACTGAAAGTGCATTTAGTGTAGTGCCTAGTTTTAGAAATACGCAGATCCTTAGAAAACCACGAACTTATGTAATACTTGTACTGGATGTATCAGAAACCTATCTATGAATGGTATGATACTGCTAGTACTAACAGCCGTATCCTTTAATATTTCCTCCCACTCAAACCGACCTCCTTCTCCAACCGACGTTGCCACCTTCTGCGAGCTTCTCCCAACAACCTTCTCTTTTCCCCTCACATGCCCGAAACTTCGCTTGGCTTCCTAAAACGTGGGATACACTCACCTGTTCCCCTATCGTATCAAACAGTCTTTTGTCCGCCTTCCATTCCCAACAGCTATTTTACCCATTATTCAACCCTTACGATCCTCCTGGTATCTACGCTCAAAGGCAAGGTATCGGAAACAAGATTCATGGAAACTCCGATCCAAGACAAAATGTTTACTAATGTTTTATAAACGTGTCTACCTAAGTGCTTTCGATCTTCCGTCATACCCTTATTAAATAACTTCCCCCTTTCTTCCAAAATATCATTTAATTACGGGAAATTATGGAAGGAGTTACGTCAAGGATATACGGTATATATGTGCCTGACGCAGAAGAGACAGCACCCGGGTGGAAGGAAAACTCAAATCCATTCGCGCTTGCCATTTTGGATAGCTTCCAGTGCAGCAGCTAGAAATTCTTTTGAAATTCGGTTGCATGAGATGCGAAGACAATTTAACAATTTACGACCGAAATCCATTTAAGGGAGTCTTTCGTCGTCGCATGTGGCTCGTTTCCTCCGTGCGCTCCTCAAATCCGAGCTCTCCTTGGAGTCCTCGCTCCGCTGAACTTCTATGGGAATTCACGACTTAGAATAAGCAGAGACGCACTCGATGGGTAGAGGAGTGTGTGTACGTCTCCACCCATTGTGCTTCCACATCCCCGTTCTCTACGCGACGGAGCCCAAACAACACGAACGCTCCGGTTATTAGTTTGCACGGTGCGGCCGACATCTCGACGGGAAACTTATCGATCAAAATACCCGAAAGAAAAGAACATCTCTTCCTAATTGATGTGGTAAAATATTACTAGTTTGAGAAAATCACCGTTGGTTTTAGAGAATATATTTGATTTTAAAGCGAATTATGGACCAATTACCAGAGGAAAAAATCGACACGCGCAGCGTTAAAATGGCAATTTAAAGAAAATCAGGAAGGCTTTGATTAAGTACTATATATCAGGAAATATGATGCAATACATTTTAGAATAGCTATTGAAATAAAAGGACACGTTACCTTCATATCATCTGGGTGGCCACACCGTGAGTTATCCGTGAATACGCCTGAAAAAAGAAGAAACAAATCATTAAAATGCCTAAATCGAATGCGATCATAGACCTTAAAAAAAAAACACAGAGATATTATTGTAGTTGCATAATTACACTATTTCAAATGTTACCATCATGAATTTTTGTCAAGTAATATAGAAATGAATATCAGTGGGCTTAATCACATATAAATGTAATTATCAAAGCGAATTTGCGCAATACTTGTTACAGGTTAGCCCTTTGACATCCCAAAATAAAGATCTATAATGAAAAATAACAATTTTTACATCGGTTTTCCACCAACTTTATGGATTGAGCATTATACAACGAATTTGTCCTAACTTCACCCGCGCTATTAGATATATGAAATGTTGCTTTAATCGGCATTTGCTTAATTAAACAAAATGAGTAATAGGCAATCATTATCTGTCGATAACACGATCATTATTAATAACGCATTTAATGACCAGAGGTATCCACAGAGGATTAAACATAAATTCTAAACTAAAATTGTCGTCCGTATGCCACTAGTGCTTGATATCAATTACTCCAACAAACAGCGACATGCGTACCAAACTCGCGGGAACAATTGTTTTGTAATTAGTCGGAGTTCTCTTGATTAATTTAAATATATGCATAAAAACTAAAGTTAAATGAAATGATAACTAGCCCATTTTCTTCTACTAATTGCTATTGTAGGAATCATTTAGTCAGTGTATTAATAATACGAGTAAGAGCCTTAGGAATTCCACAACGTTTCGTTCAATCAGGTCCATAAAGGATGAAACCGATCAACGTTTGATTTATTTGGCATAAACTGAGCTTAGGCAGAGAAACCTGAAAATGATGAAGTAAAATCCACCGAATTAATGATGGCCATAAAATCGCTGACAAGACCACAGCCCGGTATTTGATCCATCACGATAGGGATACCTTTCGTATAAATTATGATGGAATGCGAGAAGCAAAATTAAACAGACTCATTAAATTTATCAGATTTGTTAAACAAAACATTGAATTAATCTGCTCTGCCAAGCCTCTTTGTAACAAGCAGTTGATTGCATCGTAGCAATCCTCAAATTGCATCGCTACAGCAGACGACAAGTGAGGAATGTTTCGTACAATGATCATTTATTTACGTGTCCTCATCAAATTATTATTCCTTCACTCCTAAAATAGATACCCCACATGCATTTAATCATCCATCTAATTTAAAAAAAACAGCCATTCAAGTGATATTTTTACACTGCAGAGAAAGCATGCTTCAGGTTCTTTTTTCAGTGAACATTAAAATCGTCATTGACCGTATGACATGAATGAATTTTTGGAGTTTTACACCTCCCTCTCTTTTCCTCAACAACATCTGTTTGAAATCAACCGACTATATCTTCGTCAAGAAGCTGATGTCACCTTTCCCATTTGATGCTTCATTCTTCTCTGAAGTCGTCTTATGGTTTAGTTCATCTGCAGATGAGATTCACTTATTCATTCCATACTGTGCTGCAACTTCTGCTTTTCGCGTACACGGATTTCAAGTGTACTGGGGATTACAGTTAAGTCTGAGACAACGTAGGTCTGATGCCTCTGTCACTCGCACACAATGTGGTGAATAAATTTAACCACATTTCCGGCGAACAAATATGAGCTTTATACGCATGATAAATGTATATAATCACATAGTAGAATGTTCCCCCTCCTCCGCGTCATTTCGACCACATTTCAGATGGATAATACCCCCCTCCCCAGGTATTTTCAACGGGATCGTTTCTCCAGAAGCACCCCTGCCCCGAACCCAAGCGATGATTTCCTCCTTCCCCGGAGAGGCACGAGACTCCACGAGGCACCACGGCACCCTGGCCCCGGAGCGATACGCGCCAGACCCGACATGGAGAGGGCCGGACAATTGCGGGGCCGGAATTTCCATTGGCGGCGGCACAGCCACCCCTGGCTCCAGAAGCGAAGGGGCGGCCGTCCTTCCCACCAACCCACCCCCACCGTAAAAGCTTACCTTGGCCCACCGAAGCGAGCGCAAGACAAAGAATCAAAGCACATTATTACCGGGGAGGGACACAATCAGGAGAGACTCCTGGGGGGCGGAGGGAGGGAATAAAGGGGGCCCGGGGATAGGGGTCCGGGCCCTCTCCTCTCTCTCCTCACGCCCGGTTGCGCTCCGCATACCAAAGATGAATTTATTATTCCTGCGAGTGGCGGTAGCGCGACTACACGGCCTCCCTCAAGTCCCCTAAAGTGCCCGAGGCCTCCCCACTCCATCTCCCTCTCTCGTTGTTAAGTCTAACAATGGACCGTGGATCCCCACGGGGGTGGGGGAGGGGGGGTTGGTGGTGAGAAGGAGACTGGGAAAATGAGGGGGCCGGGGTAGTGGGAGGTGGGGGGTGGGAGAGGAGAATAGAGGGGGCAAGAATGGTTTGTATTCCTCACTCTCTCCCTTTCTCCTTCACCACGGGTTCATTTCGATGTCTCACATAAAGTATTTCACAAAGCCAACGCAGAAGGCATTGATCCATATTTAATGCCCCTTGATTAGCGAGGGGATATCGGCGGGAGGCGTTTTGGGGGGGGGGGCTGGAATAACAGAGGGAAAGGGGCGCGTTTTCTCTCGCAGTCAGCGGTAAAGGGGGAGTGTGCGTCCGTATGCAGACCGGGGGCCGAAGGGGAGGATGGAGGGTGGGTTGGCAGTGGACAGGCGGAGAGGGGATTCCGCCGGGCTAACGAGATTACGTAGAAGGGCTCCGGCGGTAATAAGGAGACGGCGCAGGCCCCGGAGGAGAGGGGGACGAGAGGACTAAGGGGGCGAAGAGGGAAGGGTTTGGATCGCCGCAGGGCGGGGGAGGGAAGTGTAAACCCATCCCTCCCCGCCCATCGGAAGGAGACGAGAGTACCGAATCGTTTTACAGGTGTGGAGGGGTGGGGAGGAAACTTTTCCCAGCCTCGGAAGGTGAGGCGTGAGAATGAATGGAGTCACGTGTGGACGTCTCCCCATCCCTCCATGATTAACGCGGATTGGAAGTAGACCGGGTCGTTAGTCAATTCCTCCCGATGACACGATTCATCTGCATTCACCAGGAGGTCTTGCAAATGTTCCAATGGTGTGTGGATGGGGACGAAGAATTTCCAATGGGGGAAGAAGGAATGGAAATGAAATGAAAAGAATGCCCAGGAGGTATTGAAAAAGGAGAAGTGATGCGAAAGACCAATGGATGACCTTCCGTACGGAATTAAACCCCCGGTCATTTTTTACAGCCTACTCGCTACGTCTTGGTGAAATGTCATAAGGTGATAGTGTTTGTTTGGCGAAGATATTAATCGGTCGAGCGCAAAGTGGATGTTTAATGCAGGGTCGAAATGCGTTTAAGGTAGGTTTCAGTTGATATTGCAAAAAGGTTGGAACTACCCATGAAATCGCACATTAGGCTTGACTGGATGGTCATGGTGAATGTTCGAATCCTTAAGCTCAATGCGGTTTCCTTCAACTCTCGTGTCGTTTATCGCACACATTAAGTTTCTCTATTATAGCTATTTCCTATTACAGCCACTGAACCATCGTAGTTTTTATAGGAAGTGCGGTAGCCAATTGTCGGTCTCTTACCCGGAGGATCTTACTTTATAAAACCTGGTGACAGTTCCAAACAAGTGTTATCAAGCATGACGAGCTGAGGAAGGAAATTTTGTGGGAAAAATAAGAGCTAGGTTCGTCGGAAGTCCACGCGACATAATTTCTACGAAATATTCATTAATGACCGTCCAGAATACTGAGTTTTTCGGGCACTGCGTCAGCGTCAAGCGTCAAAATACTTTTATTTATCTCCCTATGCTACAGAGACTCCACGGAAGATGTTTGCAGTTTGACCAGAGCAAGGATATAAAATGAAACTAATGGCATTAACGTTCATTTTCAGTCTGGAACCTTGTTATAGCCCTAAAATTAATTAAAATAATTATTTTTTCGAAAAATTGTTTCACTTCAATCTAAACGAAAAGATTTCCAGGTATCTCAGATTCCTGGACCACACACGTTTTTATTGAACGTGCGAAAAAAGGAGTTGAAATTTGTTCTGTGTATTCAGGGTCCGGTTCTGCAAGCCAAAACGGAAAATAAAAACCTAAGGCGTACCGACTTTAAATTTATGCCCAATAGTATTTCGGGGCATTAGAGCGTTTCATACGCAAAGAAAAAACTAAGTCGAACGTTTTTGGTGCTCAATGACTGCAAGGATGGATCAACTACTATGTTTAAAAGTTGATTTTTTTTTATCATGCGTCATCCTTATGCTCGGTGCATACATTAGGACTTTTCTATTATTTAAAAGGAGAGGAGAACTCAGAAGGAATATGCAAAGGATATGAGTAGATACAAAACCGCATGAGATATGAGTCTGGGATGCAAACCTTTCGGAATTCTGGGCACGAAGCCGGAATAGAACCCAAGGGATGGCCGTTGGAAGTGCCTCCGCCGAAAGGCGTGGACTGCAAGCGGGGGAGGGTGGCGGGGCGGGGGTGAATGGATACGGGGTGGGAAGGGGATGAAAGCGAGGGGCGGATGCCACGGCTCAAGGGAATCGGCATTATGAGAAGGGAAACCTAATCTTGCCAGGGTGCAGGCGGAAATCGCACGGGCAGCTGATTTTGCAATTGCATCAAAGGGCAGCCATTTGCGGAGGACTGCAAGGCAGTTAACTCGGGAGGCATTTCGTTGGCGGGCGCGGAATATTGCGGCATCGCCCGCGGCGCTCTCGCTTCGTCGACTCGGGGATGTATGCGGAGAGAGGGCGGGGTGATCCATGCGCCACGCGCGGCAATGGGCGGCCAGAAGGAATGTTTCGGAATAACCGTCGGCCGACCCAACTTATGATTCGGTCCGGGTCCGGTTTAATTTGGTTAATATTTACGTTTCCTTGAATCAAAGGCTAAATATCTATTCATCATTCCGTTCTCCACGTCTTCACACGTGAACAGACGTAAAGATAGCAAAAGTTTCGATGGGTGTCTTTTGGGTTTCTGAGGTTGAGCATAGACGAGCTTGAGAAATATGGGTTACGAGTAAGCATGGGTATTTATCGCAGAAAAAGCAAACCACTGAGATTTTCATGAAACAGGAAAATCGCGAATAGCATTCAAGTGGGAAGAAGTAAATCGAAGTAGGTTTCAACCTAACATACTTGGGTATTTTTTAAGTAAATGGGTGTCGCCGGAGGGAAACCTACATACGTAATTCTATAGAATACGTTTTCATGAAATATTCAATAGAATATTGTTTCATGGAATTAGTATTCCAAATGTTTCCCTCGACATCTCCGTTAATTTTCTTCATCTCTAAAGTTCTCTATATTTCCCTAAAATGTGTACGCTTTACATTATATGCTCCTCTTGTACATTACAGCTTGTAACTGAAATGCTGTACTTCTGCACTTATTCAATGGGCGATTCCAATATATTTCGCACTACGTACATTTGCCATTTTTTAGGAGAATAAATTTTTGTCAATAGAAGAACATGCAAAGGGGTGGGAATATTTTGCTGGCACGGTGTATCAACTCCTAACGAAAACAGTGAATATGACAGTATTAAAACTATCGTTCAAGGTATTCAAAACCTAATCTTTGGCAAAAGAAGAAGAGAGCCGATTAAAGAATTTCGAGACGTGGTTAAAAAAAAGAAATAATAGTAAATTGAATAGAGAGGAAAGAATAATGACGAAATGTTTCAAGTGGTGAATGGAGAGAGTAAAATGATAGGTAAAATTTAATTATGGTGAAAAACCTGAGTTGAGGGTATTGTTGGGGAAGGGAGGAAGGGAAAACAAAGAAATAGGGTTTATTAAACTACATTAAGGGTGGTACAAAATATGACCAACTGACGGAGGAAACAATGTAGGGAAAGCAAGATTTACACTTGGAGGAATACCGCACGAAGTGTAGTAACGCAATTGCCGTAGCACACCATCCAGAGCCTACGTTCAATAGATTAAAATAGACTATCTATGGTGATGAATGCAATGCGCATGGGTTGAGATCCCTCTCGGAAACCTTCGTCCGCGTAGTGGTCTCTGGTGTTAAGCGTCATGCAGCGGAAGTTCCCTCCCAGCACACTGATATGCTGATGCCCAGAAGGACGTGCTGGGAATCCACTTATCATGGCCCCAATTTTGAAAGGGGTGGAAAATAATCCACAAAGGATGGCTTGAATTCCTTATAATTTTCAGGAGCAGCAGAGGAAACGTCTATCTAGCATGAAACGCTTCAGGAATAGTGTCACACCGACATTTTCCTAGTCGATTCAACGACTTCATAACTCTCGCAAATTTAAAGAGTAGTCCAGAGTTGTACCCTGACGTATCTAACTCCATTTTCTAAGCGAAGTCCATTGAAATGTTAGAACCTCTTTGTTTGGATACTGCTTTCGCTTTGGAGAAGAGACCAACAGATTTTATGAAGATGCAGTTTTTGTTGAAATGCTACGCATATCCGTTTATTTAATATCGCAATATGCTCCAAGAACAATTTTAGCCACATAATATAAAAGAAAGGACTACTCTTTAAAGATAACTAAATATTCTGACCCCGATTCAATTTAATAATTTGGAAACAATTAACTGTTGATTTAAATAAAAAATTTATAATCCACTTCGTTGGGTCAAATCTAACTTCAACATTTTAATCATCCTCCTACATATTTTTAAACTTTTTTATTCATACATTTTATCATTTTACAATATAAAAAAGATACATTGACTTTCATGAGAGTGTGAGAGAAAACTACGGTGAATTAAATAGGATTATCGCCGAGAAGTGGTTTTGGAGGTCGAAACAATTAAGCACTCAGCATTTGGACGACATGGGAAAAAATTAAAGAAAGTGCAAATTTAATCGCCGAATGTAATTAAGGTTAAAATAATGGAATTATATCGGAAGCTTCACTCGGAAATCAAATTAAATTTCGCCGAATAGAGGCACCAAACATGCTCGAGCAACTGATTAAACTGGAACAGATAAAAAAAAGGCCTTCGAAATGGTGAATAAGCCTAACGAGCAGGCCGGACTCTAGGGTATGTGGGTCTCCGAAGGTGAAATACGATAATTGGCTCCCCTCCATCATCACCCTTATAGGACGACGGGAAGGGTGGTGGTGGGCGGAGGGGGTGGAGGGACTGGTTGGGTCAAACATCAACCCCTTTCCAGTTCCTTCCCGCGCTCTCCATGGACTGATAAAACGCCTCCTGGCGATTCCCTGCTTGGGTTTGCTGGTTTTCCGGCGAATCCAACCCGAAGAGAGTACTTTTGTTTTCATCGCCACTGAAGGAGGATTTGGTGGGGTGGGGGAGGATTTCCTCTTTTTCCCAATCCCTCCCACCCCCATTCTTCCACCGCTCCCCGGCTACCTCCAGCCCTTACTTCCTCCATCCCTCTAGAGCTCCCCGCCTCCACGGGAATTGCCTTAATGAAAACGCTTTCGGGATAGTAGAGACGCCTATCGGCGAAAAAAATTCAAAAATTGAATTGTTGATAAGAAAGGAGGATGAAAGTGGCTAATTAAGGAGAGGTGGGAGATGTGTTTGGGAGATTGCGAAGGGGGAGACAGGGTGATAAGGCCCTTAATGGATGACCAACACCACCGCCAGCCCCAGAATATATTACGTAGGCACGAAGATTATGTACACAAGGGGTTATAAAAGCATAGATTCGTGTTTACCACCAACGGGTGGGTACAGGCATAGAGGGAAATAGGTATAGAGGGGATGGAGGCAGAGAGGAATGCTGGGAGTAAGGAAGAAAAAATATGATTAATAGAAAAAAAACCGCGTCCTCACACAATGTTATTTTCTCTCTCTCTCCTCCACTGCCGATATTTCGTCGCTTCTTCTTCGAAAGAACCCTGAAATGTTTTGTAGTCCATAAAATGCGCGCTTGACAGAGCATTAGCAAAGAGTCGGGATCATTTTCACTTCACACAGGTACTCGTGGTGCCCAGGGGAAAAAAATATGCATATCTCGACCCATGTTTATCACTGGACATGTCCGGTGATCAAATCTGGTGGCATTGGAGGTTGCGTGCGATACAATCCTCCGCATAAGTGTCCGCCCACGGGGGCAAACATCATGTTTAGGCTAATTGAGGCAAAAGTAAGAGTGCCACGAGGTTATCTTTCCGGAGTGTGAATATCAACCGGACAAATGTCACCATAGGTGGCCACGATATCAATCAAGGGCAGGGACGAAACCGCTTCTATGGACAATAACACCTTTAACTGAGAAAGAATAATCCAGGATGCTCCAAATACATTTTAATTGATTTTTCCAAACTCACGGATTTTTGTATTTTAAAAATATTAATGATAATATCTATTTTTATTTAATACATAAACAAATTTTGATGGTAAAATTGGGGAAACGTGATGTTTCTTAGACAATAATCTGAATTGGATGAAAGTGATTAAATAAGTAGTTTTACGTGTATACAATCCAAATTTTAAAGTTTACTCCACACCACTTAAACATAAAACATTTTTAATATTTCACATTTTTACAATTATCATTTAAATCAACTTATTTTCAATACGACACTAAACTAATACAATTATTGAACATTTGAATGAAAATATGAATTATTTATCACTCCTTACATCAATATTCCTCCCGTGTTAGCTCACACACTCATGTTCATTATGCTAGAGGAGTGTAGCATTGTCGTCGGGTCCATTCATGAAAAACAAGATGAATAATTTTGTAATAATCAGGAATTTCTTGCATATTTTTCCCCTATTTTTGCATTTCGGTGATGATGTGTGTGAAGGAAAAAGAAATGCTCAAATTTCAGTGCTTCACGGGATCACTATGTTACCATTGTATCTTATGCCGATTGAAATTGCATTTATATTTAATTATTCCACGATTGAGTTGCAACGTTTTAAATGTAAGCTGTCTGATTGCTTTGATATAGCGATGAGCTTTCGAATTTCCCCGGCCTCCGGGGAAATTCGAAGGCTCATCGCTTTAAGATTAAGGTTACGTGATACCCTACGTAAGGGGTAGAATAAACTTTCACGACATGAGAATAAATAATTCGAACTGTATACCCACACACTCTCAAGACTTGGAGTATTTTGGTTATTAGCGAAGAAAAGAATGATCAACCATGAGTAAATATGAAGCACCCGTCAACCCAGGGTTTGCAGTAACGTGTCTTTGTATTTGAATGCGAAAGTCTACTCTCAATTGTCATTAAACGAAGCCTCCGTTTTCATTTCTTCCCATGGCCAAGGTATGCTCATTGTCTCATCCGCCTAGAGAACTGACTGTTCACTGAGTCCTCACACCGTCTCATTCCGAGTATCAACCATAATGGTCAAACTTTGCGGCAATGGTCTTGCCAACTAAGATGTTCATTGCGAACCTCAGCCTTCTCCAGTATCCGAGGTAAGATGGATAGTAATAAACTATAAGATAACATTTAAGACCACGTATTTTTTTGCATATTATAAGAGCATTAGCATCTCATAAAAGCACCAAAGTCCAGCCAACTGCTGAATGGTTTGGAAAAGGAGACAAAAACGTTTCGCCGGAAGCATGTGGCATGATGAATTGGATTTTGAAAGGAAAGAATTTGTTTGAAAGTTTTATTTCGCTACTTCGATAGTATTGGATAAGTACTGAGGTGCGTGTGCATTGTATATTAAATTTTTATGATCTAGTTTTCGTCAGTCTACTTTTAAATAGAACTTAAATGCTATGGAAATAAAGTCCAGTAATAAACGAATTGAAGGGTTAATTTAATTAATTGACATGATTGTAATTGACATAATTGTGTTCTGTTTTATCACTATACAAGGAGCATTTAAAATATTCATGAACCTTATTCTAATACATAAAAGTAGATACCTATTTGTTTCCCATCCACCTGCAGGATATCATTCACCAAAACCACTCCACTCCTCTGACTTACCCAAGGCCGAAGGAGGAGTTTCGAGATATCCACGCTACGTGATCGAAGGGGCCGAATTATGTGATTGCTGATAATTCATAATAAAATTGAAATTACAATCAAAATGGATAAAAATTAGAAATAATATGCGAAAAAATTATGAAATGCAAATTTTGGAGCAATTTACTGAAGTCATAAAGATAAGTTCACGTGGAAACTACACCCAACAGATGCACCACATGGACGTGCGCAGGGATATCATTCACGAAAGTGGAGAGAACGAACTCGATAAAAGGGAGATTCGTAATCCCGTGTTTGCGTTTCCCGTATTTTAACTGTATCCATACGTGATTAATTGGAGGGAAAAACGTATTCTAGGATCTATCCTTCCGGCAGGATATCTTTTGAGTCAAGTCCCCTCGGACCTTTGCAACGGTTTAGATTCTCAGCCGTTGACACCAATTGACCAACTTTGAACATTATCCTAACAGGCTGTTGATGGAAGAACAATGAGGGACCCCGTCGTCGAAAATTTTCCCAGAAGTTGCGACGAGAGTAGTAGTAGTATTTAGGGGAAGCGACCGACTGCTGAGGTCATTTGCGCCATAGGGGGTGGACAGGAAAGGATGAAGGGTGGAGAGAAACCCGGCGTCCGCATAAGCCAACTCTTAACGAAAGGCGCCAAGGGGTCCGCAGCTTAACGTCCCATCCGACGGACGGCGTATTCACTCAAAGTGCCCTCCAAAAAGCACCTCAATTTTAGGGATCGAGATACCTCTGAAAAATATTCAACACCGCCGGGACTTGAACCCGAGCCCTCAGGGTAGTAAGCCAGTACGATAGCCACCGCACCAATCTCGATCCCCGCGACGAGAGAGAGAGTGTGTTTGTGTTGCATGTTCATGTGGTGGTGGTGTTTCACATTCTTGCTTGTTGTGTCCTGGCTTGCGTGTTGTTGGATGGCTTTCGTGCTGCACATCCTGAGGTGCAGTTTTTTGTTGGTTTGTGGCATATGTGTTTGAATGAGTGTCGGATGAAGGGATTTTTGCATGAGTGTGTGCGCTGCTGTGGGTGTAATATTCCATGTTGTTGGTTTGCATGTGGTATTGTTCCTTTTAACGGTTGGGGACCTAACTACCCCCGTCACACGACCTTGCGGCGTCTTGCGGGGTATTATGTAGATGTAGATGAGAGAAACAGATCTATCAGATACTGATTTTATGTCGCTATTAACTGACAGGCATATTCCAAGTTTGGCTTAATGTCTCGATGTCATGCATGATACTATTAGTGATACATACATGATACATGATAGTATTACGCACGTTTGGTAGCTTTGTGGTGTGATAAGTAGAGGTATGAGTCTTTATGTTTCCCAGGTTATGCAGTGACGGTTTCATCATCTGTGTTTTGTATTTCCTCGCCCATCTAGGCTGTTTTCTCCTCAACGAACAGTTATCAATAGAAATGATTTTTTAATGAGTTGCAAGCATTCACATAAATTTAGAGTTGAATATAACCAATGAGATACATTGAGTATTTTATCTTCATTTATTCCTCGCTATGTTTTCAACCTGCGCGTTTCACAAGCGCCATTCAATACCTATTTTTCCTCAAAATTAGATCCAACTTGGTATTGAAACCCCAGCATTTTTTTACATAGCGTTAGTTATCCATGTTACAGAATGTTTATAGGCTTCTCTGCAAAGTTCACTTTTTTCCAACGTTGGAACGTTGGCAGTTATTGTGGAACGAGGTGTCGCAGGAAAATTTAAGTAAGACAGATAAGTCGAAAGTATTAATTAGAAAGTTTAAATGAATGCGTGCATCTCTTTCAAATCTAAAGAAACAAGGTCCTCCCTTGGGTTGTTCCGAATGTGCAGGACATAACATTGTCCTATATCACAAAGAACTATTCTTAATAAGGCAAAGACGAAAGTACGCAATGAAATCATTCAAATCAGTGGCATCCATAGAATATTACGTCTCAAGTAGCCACCATGAATTGATGGCTCGCTCTGTACCAAGTGATACGGCTAACGAAATTCACACGCATAGGTTAAGGCTAAACTTAGACGATAATGACTTACCAGCTAAAGCCCTTGTTGATTCCATCTAACTAATATCAAATTTTCCAGATGAAATTGCTCACCTCGTATCTTCACGCCCCGAGCAGCCAGAGAATTTACGGATCACAAGAACAACGGCGGAGTCGTGTTACACTCATTGTTTTAAGCCCTCATGGTCGAAAGCTCTCGTGAATATTACATATGTTGTATAGTATAAGAAACGTCCAAACCGAATCCAAATAAAGCCTCTCTGGTTCTATCTGCTTAATGTGGTTTTTTTATTTTCTGTATCACTGCAATCAACACAGTATAGTTTTATGAGCAAATACCTATTAATATCTAACTACCTGGCGCTCAGTTTTGTCACCTGCATATCAATTAGCTAGTCCACTGAAAACATTGCTTTTGCAATGCAATGTTCTCAATCACATATGCAAGGGCGTTGAATTCTCACTTTATTAAGCGTGGTGGCAAATTTATTTTCACTGCAAGGTTCGGCATGAGAAAAAAAAGATTCGTAAATCCATTTGCAGCCTAGAGAGACGGAACCTCGACATTCATTACGCATTCACTTTTAACCTGACGACACCGGTCATGAGTTTGATGCGGGCGAGTGCGAACATCGATCGAAAAATATAACTCCCGCTCGCAACCACGGGGGCATCTGGTTCTCTCGGTGGGCGTCTCCTCCCCTACGGGGATGGGGCCTCCTCCCGGCGCGTGGGCGACAGGAGTGGGCGTGTTGCGAGCGGGACGGGCCTCTCCCGCCGGGCCTGTGGGGACCCCGAGCCCCGCCCGGTGGAAGGATTATTGTTCCAGACTCGTGCGGGTCCTTTTGCCGCCGTCTCACGCCAAAGCATTTCCAACCAGGGGTGGCTGGACGGAGTCGGCAGCCAGTTTCCCTCTGCCGCCCATTAATCGCACCTCCCTTCTCAAAGGGCACCGGGCGGGTCAGTCCCTTTCAACCCGCCCGCCTTCCCAAATTGACGCCGCCCCCGCAGAACAACCCCCCTTGCCTCCTCTCAACCTTCTCCCTCTCAACCCCCGCCCACTCACACCCAACCAACCCGGGGCAGGATGTACGGGCACGGTCCGCCGACTCAATATTGCACGCGGAATTTACATGAACCACACGGGACGACTCAAAGGAAGTCGTAATTTATTTATTTATTCAGTTATTTATTGCCCTCCAAACAAAGTGATCACAGGGAGGGTACAAAAACAAAGCTACACGCCCTCAAAGTAATTTTCATTAAAAATACTTGACGAGTTTCATCCGCTGCGTAAAAGTTAGGTTGTTCCAAAAGATATGCCTGAAATGTCCTGAAAGACTTTCATTTTCCATCCTGCGAGACTTTATTAAATGGGTTACGTATCGAAATTGATTATTTTAATTTAGCCGTTAAGCAATAAACTTCCTCATTTCCGGTATTCAGGATATCCTACGGAAAGTCTCCAAAGACACATTTTCCTTCCATTCCATAACAAAGCCAATCTTTTACAAAGCAATATATACAATCGATAGTGTTTCATCTAGTAGCTACTGATTATAATTTAAGAATTTTACGGGATTTTGCTACCTCAAGCCACCTTGTAGTCTTTCATGTGAGTAATATATTTCCCAATTTATAAGGGTATCCTCATAGCCTTCTTGTTTTAAATAAGTAATGACTATGCATTTATAAGTGTGTAAAATATTTTCTCTGTTTAATTAATTTCCTAACTAAGTCAATAATTGACTAAAGTTGTGTTTAAAGTGAATAGTGATGTTATATTCCTGAGAATCAAGCTTCACTCCACAGAAGACTTGAATGAAATGGAAGGAGTAGGAAGTGTACCTTGAATCTAAGAACAGTCAGCCACATATTAAACCGAAGGACTGTAAAGCTAATAACGCTGGATCATTAAGAAAATTCCAATAGTCGGTAGTAAGGAGATGGAAAGAATAAGCTGAAAATAAAAACGCAATCAACAATAAAATATAAAACAAGCACATTCCAAAGAAACTGCGGGAGATGCCGCAACAGTAACTTTTAACGGAGTCATCCGCTAATGTGCATTTCAATGCAACAGTTTCAGAGTGTAAAAATCATTCGCCTTGACTGGGATTCGAACCCAGATCCAAAAATTTCAGAGTTTAAGAGGACGCCTCGGTAGCTTAAGTGGCTAAAGCACTCGACCGGATATTGAGGGATCTGGGTTCGAATCCCAGTCAAGGCGAATGATTTTTACTCTCTGAAACTGTTGCATTGAAACAAGCACATCTTTATGGTTGTACATTTACTACAGTCTGTCCCAAAAATAAGTAGAATGATTTTTACCACCAATGCAGATGGTTGGAGTGAGGTAATTTGTATTGGGAAAAGTGTTGGGAGTTCTTGGGAAAAAATCACAACCCACGTTAGTTAACTGTGGGCGTTTACATGGTGCGGATTACTGCTAGACTGGACCCCTGTTCGACAGTCACGTCACGCATTCACGATAACACTTTCCATGGAGCAATGACGAGGTATAAAACTGTGCATTAAGCTTTGAAAATTGCGTTCGGAAACCATGACCATGTTCAAATGCTTATGGAGATGGAGAAACGTCCCCAGTAATAGTTTTATGCTTGCACAGGATGTTCTGGGAGGGTAAAGAGGAGGTTGACGATGAGGAACGCCCTGGACATCCGTGTACAACGCAGTATGATGAAACTGTGCAAAAACTGAGACAAAATTTTGATTGATATCCAAGTATCAGGATGTTAGCAGAAGAGTGCAATATTCAGAATACAACAGTGGATTGCATTCTTTCAGAATATGTAGCTATTAGAAAGGTGTACCAAGATGGTCCCTAAGGTGCTGTCAGAAGACTCTTTGTGTGACAATCTTGTCTTGGACCACTTAGACTACGGTAAAAGTGATCTGAATTTTTTCGAATAGGTGGTTACTGGTAGAGAGACATGGGTCTTTGAGTACGACCCAAGTATAAAGCATTTGAGTACCATTTTGGACAACTGGATGATGTCAAAGATGCCATGACGAGGTGCCTAAACGAGGGTCATGTTTGTGCATTACATGAAACATACCGCAACTGGTGGAGTTACTGGCATTGGTATGTCGATACATAAGGGTGCTCTTATGAAGAATTTTAGCAATTTTTACTTTGATCTAAAATAATAAATGTTTTTCCCCAGATTTATTCTACGTATTCTCGGGACAGACCTTGCGTTTCAGGAAACCTTTCGCTCATGAATTCTTCCTCTGAGAGCCAAAATATATCTTTTAGATTGAAACAGTTCCTCTAGAGTCACGAATCAGGAATATTGCTAATGCCTGCTCACCCACTGGATGAATATATTTTCCCTCCTGTTTTTCAACCAGAGCAGACGAGACTCAACTGCTTTTTGTGATACAATGAATGACGTTGCTCTCAGCGAACGAGGTGTGCCTTTCTAGATGATAATTAGGTTTCAAAAACCAAGCTTAAGGGGAAAATTGAGCCAGGATGCACCGCTAATGGAAAAGTATGAAAGGAGGGTTTTACACTCATTTGGTCAGGTTGATATAAATAATGAGACTCGAAATTACAAACAGATATGCGAAGAAGGAGTAAAGGATTTGAGGTTAATGTATAGGCCGAGAAAAGAATTACTAAATGCCACCGAAGAGACGGCCAAGAGGAGCGATATTGGGAGTCTTAGGAAAAGAGAAAATATGTGTAAACAATTTATGAGACAGAGGCGAAAGGAAGTAGATCAGTTAATAGAGGAAAGTTACCAGAAATGACGAAAAATCAAGCTTCCATGACTCCGCCTACTCTTAAAGAGAACGGTGTGGTATCTTTGTTATTCAAACGACGAATTACATACTCGCAATTACAGATTTAATAAGTTCAGGTGAACTTCGAAGGCACTTTGGAAGCAGTAAGAAAATTATAATATTGAATAAACTCGGATAAGGACCTCGGGTGTATGGCCACAGAAAATTAACTTAATCATGTCTGTTACCAACAGTTGAATGCTATTAATAACATACACAATTGATTGTCATCAAATATGAAATTATACTATCATTAAAATATCAGGAGATATTTCAGATACATAAAAAATCTGATGCTTCATAAAAGAAGACTTGGTAGAAGATAAAAAGGAAAAATAATATAGCCATAATGAGCAAAAGTGATTCTTGTTAAATGAAGCTTCATCTCCATTATCAGTGAAAAATTGACGTGGAACTAGCTTAATGCTCAAGTGTTTGTGCTTAACACAAGTTTCGGTGAGCCTACGCACAGATATAAATGTAAGGAATATGACGTAGATGAGGATGCCTGGGGTAGCATTAGCTACTAGAGAATTCCATTTGAAGTGCTCTTCACATGACAACCAAGCATGGATCGAGTCATCACTGAAAACCTCTGCCATCCACCCGGGTCCTCAGGGTGAGAAGCCAGCGCACGAGTAATAGTGCAACTCAATCCGCTAATTGGCGAAAAGATCATTTATTGTCAAAGAGCAATAAAGGTGGCGAAGGAATATAAAACGAAGAATACAAGGTTTACTTACTGAGAATTGGAGAGCTGAGTTTGAAACGAAAAATTGTTGTCAATGCTCTACAATATTATTGATTGACGAAAAATAATTTTATAGATCTAGTACTTAAAGATAAAATGAAACAATTTCAAAAAGAAATTAAGTATTTCAATGTGCAAAATAATTGAGTGCAAATTTGATTTACTTCCGCAAGATGGGGAGTATCACTGATGAATTCCAGAAACCTTGTCAAGTTAAACCTAACAAATTATGTACTTAAGCTCGGGATCAAATTGAAATTAGGAAAAAAGAGAGAGTGAAAGTCCCATGTAAGTAATGTGATAAATTATAGAGCTAAAATACAACATAAGATAGGTTGCCAATCTTCTCTCGTCAATCTTTAGGACACTCAACAGAATGTAAGAGAAGCACGAGGTGATATGAGATTGGATTTAAGAGTAGCCGGCGAGCTAATTTAATTCAAGCTGCCAGCCAAGGAATTAAAGCCATTTTTGAGCACATTAAAGTTCCAATCGACAATAGATTTACATGATAAAGGTACAAAAAACAACGAAGCGAAAGAATTTAAATTCTGACAAATGAGGAATCTTAAGTAATGCGTTGAAGCAGGGAAGATTTAATTAGAGAAACGAGAAAAATACAGGAAATGCATTTGCCTAGCTTCTCAAATTATCATTGAGGAGGGATGCAGGATGGGGTGACGAGAGACGAAAATTACGCTTTCATTTTGCTTCGAAACTGAAAGTCATCTCCAAAGAATGACAAGCTTCACTACGAAATGAAATAGTATCTCCAAAGCGAGGCAATCCAATTGGTGCTCTTGGAACACTTTTCTGCTGACATCGCTCCAAGTGGGATCAATCCAAGGAGCAATCAGAGCAATACACACGAACGAAATGGCGTATCTGAACGGGAACATGAAGGGAAGTTGAAATTGCATGAGTCCTTCGACCTCCTCGAGAATTGTACACCATGCTATCCTGCCAGGTAGGCTTTGGCTTCACCTTACCCTTGGCATGAGAGTAACTGAGAGCTGAATATCTTCACGTCTGAGCCTGCGAGGGTTTCCATTAAGGGGAGGGTTATCTCTGGATCTCTAATAGCGGAAGAAGGGACTCTATGTCTGAGACTGTCCAAATACACGAATGAGGCGCTCATGGACAGTGTGAGTCTTGTTCTAAACAAATCTGATTGCACATCACTTCGCAAATTCTTCGCTTGATAACCGAACAAGCCTCCGTATTCTTCCGCTCTATCAAGTAGATCACATCAACAAAAAAAATGCTAAAAAGAGTGAAAGAATACAAACAGAGGAATGAAACGGCTTGGATACAGTTTCCACTACATTTTCCGCGCGATATTTGAATATAAAAGCAAACGGTGAATAGAAAATATGGTTCAGAAAAACGAAAGACGATTAGAAATCCTGGAGCATAGATTCAAGCAAAACCTGACGCAATGAACAGCAGTTCCTGCCATCATGTGCTTGGTTTCCGATTTCAATTTAAATTGTTTTCGATTTTCGGTACCCACTTCTTTTGTCGAACGAAGCGTTTCCCATTCGGACCAAAGTCTTAACATTTTTAGATTTTTCATTTCTCAGTCGAAAAAACGTAAGGCGTTTTGAAGATGTGGCTCTTCTAATAAATATAAATAGAATAATAAACTTACATCGAGAAAGAAATTGCTCTCCCCTTCCCTGAAGCGTGAATTTCACCCATCGTTGGGCTTTGTATGATGTGAGTTCTGCCCTCACCCATTAAACCAACCTTTCAGTCGATGACAGCGGTGGTTTTCTTCTTCGAAACTAAGGGTGAAACATAATTTTTCCGTTTTGCAAACTTGAATTATATGAAAATCGATATAAGAGGAAGAGCACAGGAAGGATAAAATATTGAATTGATGGATGAGACTCTAATAATAGATATATCTGTAAGGTCAATCAGAAATTTACTATCACCACAATCACATACACGAAAGAAAGCTTCAGTTTAAAGAAGAAGCGAAAATACTGCAAGCTTTCGGATACTACATACAGAGAAACATGGAAATATAAGCTAGAAAGAGATAATGGTATGTAAGAACGTGTATGATTTGTGAGTGAATAGGGAAAGTTAGAGGGGGGATTTCGGAATAAGAGATAAAGAGAATGGAGGTAGTAGGTGCCAGACAGGAATGATCATTAATCGACATTGAGGAGATTCAGCAACGTAGGCTTTGAAGTATTAGTGTCTGAAGCATCAACAAGACGGGAGTTTATTTATAGAGTCTCTGGAGCCAGAAACAAATTAGGCAAAGATTAATATTAAAGAAAAAACATTGGATACCATTAGGAAAGATGAATTTGGATCAGATTGGAAAAAGGCCGAAACCCCGATGGAAGATTGACTGACAGGTAGTGACATTTGAATTTGAGTAAGAAGGGCGAATATTACGCAGATAAACAAGACCAGGGAGAAGATGCGCATTAGTGGAGTAAGAATCATCACGAACTGATAATTTAATCTTTTATTAAAAAAGTTGATCGATCCACTCGGCATGAAAAAAATCTGCACTCCTAAGCAATCACCCTCACCTTTCTCTTGTACTCTCCAATTATGACCCACCCTTTCGTTTGTTCCACCCTTAATCCAACTACGATCAACGATACATATACATCTTAACCAGAGTGATTTCACCCCCAACACCACCTCCGCTTCTTCGCTGCATCGTAAACGGGCCGGGGAAACCGCGTTGTAAAATCGTGGTTGGACGTTTTAATGTCCCTCAAGAAGTGCCTAGTATTAGCGTTGGATGGCGACATCAGAATCTCTTACTATGTCGCCGTCCAACCGGGAACTTCTTAAATAGCGTCAAAACGGCACTCCAACGTTTTACAACGCAGTTACCCCGCCATGGTCGTAAATGTTGTGCGTGATCGGCGCACACCTTTCTATGTTTGGAAGGACTGCGTATACGAGTTCCAACGCTTTCCACTGGGAAACCCTGACATGGAGATGTGTTAAAGGACTGATTTGGAAATAGTTAATAATCAATTTGGGCATCCTCCCTCCAGATTCTTAAGAACTATGCGATCAACATGCTTTATAATTTCTTTTTGTTTCCGGCGTAACTTTATCGAATTTACATTACATATTGAAATGAAATTATTGACTTTGTGGAATTAGAAAGTCAATAATTTCATTATATTTCAATATTCTTTATGATGTTGAAGTGCGAGTCAAATAGTGATGACTTGGGCCGAGGTGCATGGGGTATTGATGCATGTTTTATGTTTGTAGATATTTTTTATTTCTCGTAGATATTTGGTATTTCATTGTGATGTTAACAAAAATAATTTACATAACTCTATCCCCCGTTAAGAGCTCATATAACTAAATCCTCTTTTAAGATAATAACAGACCACTGCTGACATGAGATGATGACATGATGACATAAGACGATGATTTGAGTGCTGACATATAACAAGAAAAGCGTTGATATTCCAAGTGAAAAAAATGTTTTTGAAGTGATAAAATTACTATCAATTTGCAGAAATAATGCCACTGTAAACTTGACACATCACGTTCGTAGTATTTTATATCCCCATTAATTCGGAACATTATTTTCCAGAAAATCTTCTGGAGCACGCTAATTATGATGCCATTGGCAGTCAAATATAAAGCTCGTAAGTAAATATGCTTTTTACATTTTTATATTCACAGTTTTACAAATAGTTCATTATTTAAGGGAATAAGACATTTTTCCTGGCTTCTTGAGTTGCGATAGTGATTCTTTATTCATTATGGCTCGTTTTACTCCGATGAACGATTTTTCACTCTACTTCCTACGGTAATTAAATTACTATCTTGAGTAGCAATTACTATCTTTTACGTCTTTAAAATTTCGCAAGAACTGCCATAATGTGGTAAATATTTGAAAGCACAATGTATTTTGAAATAAATTACTGGGCAAAATGTAAGCCTCTAATGTATCACCGTTAAATTGATACATTTTATTAAATTACAGATTTGAAAATTAGGTACTATTTGAGTAAATCAGTTATTCCTGATCCATTATGATATCCCACTCTAGAACACTCATACGATTTTCAAGCAATAACAAATACTGAAAGCGGCAGCTTTATTTAGCATGAAGTTTAATTAAGTAGACGAACGATACGATGAGAATAAAAGAACACTCGAGATTATTAATTAAATTCCGTAAAAAAAAGCGTGGCGTGAAATGACTCAGACCACTTCCACGGACAAATATTGGACTTCTAAGACAATATCAAGCCGCTCGCCTCATGTGAAATTGCATAAAACAAGTACGCAGTAAATGATCCAATTATAACGAATGAACAACTCAAAAAAAATTCCACTCGGGCATACCAGCGCCATTGTGAATCCTTCCTGGGGAATGAATGTGCTACACAGGAACTCAATTCGCACGGAAATATTCAAAAGGGTCCCTAATTTCTTTTGAGATGGGAAAAAAAGGAGGGCCGTCCAAAGCGAGCTCTTCTCACCCCTCCCTCCCATTCCCCCCATCCTCTCCTCGCCCCCTCCACGCCCCTCCCCCCCGCCTCTTCCTTTGTCGCCGCCGTTTCCCCGGAATCCCCCTAAAGTCCCTTCACCACACACCCCCTTTCTCCAAATTCCGATACCCCACTCCTCCCTTTCCCCAGACCCCTCAACCCCCCCCCCCCCCGTCCCACTTCGGCTACACCACGCACCCCCCCCCCCACCTAAAGAGAGAAAGAGAGAGAGAGTTCTTTCTTCCACGCCCCAACCACTCCCGAGTAAAATTCTTTATCGCCATCTCGGGCGGTGAGAACAAAAATATATCACCACGACGGCATTCCGCGGATCGTTAGACCATTTCTACCCTCTCTTTCTCTTTATTTCCCTATTCCTCTCACTGCAGTCAGAGGGAGTGAGGGGGATGGGAGGGAAAGGGGTGGGATGGGAGCTGTTACGACCGTAGAGGTGGGGCGGGGGCGGGAGGCCCGGGCACGCACACCAAGAGATGAAAGAGAGATGAAATCGCCGTTTTTGATTCTATTTTTAAGACTGGAAAACGGAATTCATCTTTGGGATGAGCGGCGGAACTTTTCCCTCGCATTATCCGCTCTAAGCCGAATATGGAAATAAAGTCTTGCGGACGCGGAAATTGAAAGAAATAACGAGTTCGTGTCTCCAGATCCTTTATTTTTAAAGAGGACATCTGCACATTACAAGAGAAAACCTTTGGAGAAATTTGTTTATCTTATTTTCTCGCAAATATTTGTGAACTTTGACTTTACATGTGCGGGTACTGAGCGTAACTAGCTTATGGTAGAATTGAAAGGTGATATTTAGAATCATGATGAAAGGATTTCTTTCCGACTATTTCAAAACACTCTCACAGAGGGAAGTAATGCAAACTCATATTACACTATACGAACTCATATCAGTTTAAAACAATGCATATGTAGAGGTGGAGAGCACACATTATTCTTAGAATAGGTGAGGACAAACCCATACCTACAGTGGAAGTAAGGGGACAATCTTATAGAGAATGAAACACTGGAAAAATCGGAAGAAATAATTGGACAGAGGTTGCGTTGGTGAGCTATATTTCCTATCACATCAAGGCCAAACACAAGTGAACAGAGGACACCATAGCACACACCTCTTTCCGGACTCTTAAACCACAAGGAGGGAGGGTTTCAACACTACGATCGTGGAGGGGCAATGATGCGGCTCCGATGGAGATCTTTATTGCAAAAATGTGCGACCATCTACATAACTCTCATGCTACGTCCTATCTAAAATGTTCTCCCACCCGCAAAATACGCAGTTTGAAGTACTCAAAAGGGGAAACAATCTCCACATCTGCAGTAGCAATGGTTATCTCAGTGCAGGCGTAACCCCAATGGCGATAAAAGCAAAGCCATCTGGAGTGTTTTTGGTCATGCAAAACCTACTTGCTCGTATATAACCCACGCTGGTGACTAGTGGAATAGCTCGATCGTATTTCATGCACTCAAAATAAGCCAACGCTGCACGGGAAAGGGTTGAAATTATATTCATCTGAAGGGATGGAAGAGCGTGATATAACTCTTTGAGAAAAGGGAACTACGCACTATCTAAGGTCTATATGTAACTTAATATACGACTCCAGTGCTCTCATGATTCACCATGGCGAATGATTTAGAATATCATCTCATTCGTGAAAATATTTAAATGAACATAATGTACATAATTCATGTAAAATAATAACAATAAAATAGTGAGCCTCTCCAAAAAATTTAAATAGAGAGAATGATATTTAAGAGACTGTGAAGTTAGCATACGCCATAGAGTCTCATGCCAGTGCAAACGCAGCAAAACTTACTCAATCTTAATACTGAAGCATGCCGCCATGACTTATTCATTGAATTGACATATCAAGCTATATTTCATCGTCACAGAAAAGTAATTAAAGAAGCGAATTTGTCGAGCAGTTTTTCAGGCATCAATCATACATAAGTGGTGCGGTAATCAGTTGGTCAATACACGTACTAGTCTCCGGGTCATTTGACTACGTGCTCCTTTGGGAAAGATACAAGCATCGACAACCCTAAAAACTAATAAATTGATATCTCAAACTGAACCGCTCGATCACTTCAAATTCGCAAAATTAAACTATTTTCAAGCAAAACTCAATCCTTATTATTCGTCTCATTGCTTTCATACTGAATATTTTCGGACCGCTTCATCTACAACGATACCCCAGAAGCCACCACAAGGGTGTGTGGCGGGGGGTGTCAGGTCACCAGCCATGCATGCACAAACCCAATCATGCCACATCCGCATAAACATTAGTGCGATCATGCACTATATAAATTTTAATCACACGAAACAAAGTTAGGAAGTTAATTACATGCAATACCATTTCATAAAAAGGTGCGTATTTCCAAATAATGCTGTCGGACTATTACAAATATGAGTCTTTTAAATAAAAAGAATAACATGCAGGATATACACACACATATATACACTGCGATTTCTAATGATCTCCTACGCGAATGCTGCCATATCTATTATGATTTCTAATGCCTCAAGGAAAAATAGACATTTTAAATCTATCCGTTGTACGATAAATCTCCCTGATTTTACGTTGATGATCTGATCTACAATAGGAAGTCGGAGCCTGTAACATGTCTTTAACACCCTCTGATAAGTAACCCATCTCAAACTTAAGCCGTAAAATCAACCTGTATTTCAGCTTGCGTTCACCCAGTGGCTCCCATTTTAATTTTTCTAATAGTGTCATGACACTGCTACCTTGTTCAAAACTACTTTTTAAAAACTTAGCGGTTCTACGTTGCACTCGATCTAGTACCAATATTAAGCCCACTTCATGAGAATCCCATGCATATGCAGCATACTCAAGGTCGGGCCTAACTAACGTGAAATAATAAAACCCCTTGACTCTTTGATTATAACCCCCAAGTATTCTTTTTATGAATCCTGGTTCCATCCTTTCAGCCTCTATGGAATAATAACTCTCTTATGCTCTGTGGAACATCATACCATCTTCCTCGTACTCCTCTCTTTATCTAACCTATGTTTACACCCTTGACCCTCTTCATGTGACCTCCTCTTTTACTTTCTCTTTTTTCATGTCCATTACGATTTATTTGAGTTTCAAGGTGTACGTACCCATCCGGCTCGTCTTTTCATCAGAGCGTTCGTTCCCTGCGGTCTAACTCTCCTCTATTCATCCTCATCCTTTCCATATTTGATATCATTTGGATGCCCATCACCTTCAGCTGGAAGGGCCAGGTTTCAAATTATCTATTCTCCACCTCTCTGATTTTCAGTGATCTAAGGCTAAGGGCTAACAGACTGCCACACATCACACGGATTTTTCTCGCACCGCTTCCTTGTTTATAACTTCTTTGAAAGGTATAGTTGACTCTTAATGGTGAATTACGTTTTAGTTTTAAGCTCCACTGTACCAGATACCAAGCGAGTTCCTTCCCCAAATCTCCCGGGTTATTGTGCTCCGGCTGCAGGTGAAAGTGTTTGATTTTATCCTCACTGTTGCTCATATGTCTGCCTTTGGCGTCTCTAAACCGATCGTGCAAAAATAACTCTAAATACCATCCCTCACTCAAGAAATTGAGATGTGTTTGCCTGTCACTGTACATCTACATCTACTTAATACCCCAAGCCACCGCAAGGGCGTGTGGCGGGGAGTGTTAGGACACCACCCGTAATTTAGAAAAGAAAGAGAAAAAAAACCGCATGCAATAACCACAAAATCATATATAAAAAAAAAAAACTTGGCATAAATTCATGCATGAACACTTACACCCCACACACATGCAAACACTCAATCTACACCTTACATACACATGCACGTGAAAGTATGCCTAACATCTCTATAGTGTTTAATTTTGTTCCGACTTGTAAATTCAACGTTTTTAATATTTCTAAAGTGACTTCGGTTTCTTACTATTATGATTTCTGATTGTGCGGGGAAAGAATGAGTATTTGTACCTATCTGTCCTGGAATCTATCTCCCTTAGTTTATCTTTGTGGTCTGATCTACCTAAGTAGTGGTGGGCCATTATAATTCCTTCAGTATCATAGTTAAACTCGTTTGTTCTGAACCTTTCTAAAAGTCTAAGCCTCGCTTGTTCTCTCCGCACTTCAAGTGGTTCCCAGCCTAAATCCCCTAAGAGACCTGTCACACTTGTGTTCTTATCATAACAATTTTTAACGAATCTAGCGGATTTTCTCTGGACTTTATCTAATTCTTTTTGCCAAATTTTCTCCCACGGATCCCAAATACTTGCGGCATATTCCAAATGAGGTCTAACTAGAGCAAAATAACACCTCTCTTTAACTTTTTCATTACATTTCCCCACCACCCGTTTAATGAAGCCAAGTTTCTTTAAAGCTGATCCGCATATTGTCCTGATATGTGCTCCCCATGAAAGGTGTGGTGTTAGAACAACCCCCAAATATTTAACTTGATTTGCCGTAGTCAATACTGAACCCTCTATTTTGTAGTTTATATCGTGTTCCTCGCTTCCTTTATTCCAAAATTTCAAAACTGCGCATTTATCTATATTAAGTGTTAATCCCCATTTATTGCACCATTCCGAGATATTGTCTAAGTCTCTAGAGACTAGCTCGCGATCTAGTTGGCTCCTTAACGTAACGCGTCCTCTGTCACTGTAACGCGTCCTCAGTCTGTAGTGAATGTAAACTTCGTTTAATTAATTTTTCTCGTATTTCTGGCATTTCGAGCGTCAATTCTTTTACATGGGTAACTGTTTGCCTAAATAAACAAGATAGTAATTAAAAAAATATCTTTTTTATAAGCATTATTTGTTCATCATGCTCGGCTGTGAGAAATGGTAAGTTATTACACAAGCTTTAACCTGCACAGTTATTCTTCATTTATCTAAGATAAACAGTCATTTCAATCGGTGACACATGCATTTGCGATAAAATCGAATAAAAAAGAGAATTACTAAGTCGAAACTAGCTCCTCACCAAGTCTAGAGCAAAGTCAACAATTATTCGGATCACGGAATTGGCATCAAACTCCCTGGTAATTGCACGGTAAGTGAAATGATATCAATGTTCACTATTTATGAACTTTTCATGCTTTCTGGGCTCCAAATAAAATTTTCGCTATGGTTAAATCCGTAATATCTTCATCTATTTTCCAGATTTAAGAAAAAGTTGGGACTCCTTAAATTAAACAAAAAGAAGCCTCTTTATTTTAAGGTGTCTCCCGCCTCTTTCTCCTTTTCTGTTCTTTGTAATAATACTTCCTCTAGAGAAATAGATCTAAAAGTACAAAGTTTCAAACTAAAGTTCTTAAGTCACTTAACTTAGGAGTGAAACTACATGTTAATTATTCTGTGGCTTTATCGCAGGCCACGAAATGGGGTACTCACATCTCTCAACGTTTACGTAACTCAGGATAGTTGAAACATTGTGAAAAAGAAAATTTTTTGATGTAATTGATTCTCCTTTTCCCACGGAGAATTCAAAATTACCTACTTGAAATATTTGAGACTAGGTCAACGGTCAACTCTTAGACCAGAAAGGGCTGATTAATGAATATTCCGAAGCATAAAAAGGCCCTTCAAGTCTCAAATTAGTAGTTCGGTAAAACCCACAAATTATCAAGAGGTACATTTTATGAAGGTAGTTTTATTCATGTAGTTGAAGGATTAGTCGAATCATTGAGTGAAATGCCTGGTCTATGATATATTTATTTGTGTTAGTTGGAATATTTATATTAATTATGAATGTTATTGAGGTGATATGATATGAAACACTGTAATATTATTGATCATCTGGTTATTTAAATTAACAGAGCCATGAATTAATTCGTAGGTACTTGACACCAAAGAGCTTATTGGTACTAACTGCTACACAAATCGTACCCAATATGAAAATGTAAAACTTTAGGAACCACACTTCCTCACATACTTCAATTTTAAATTTTCCCAAAGATTACCATAAGAGACGAGCCGGCCTACACTAAATTTGTATGCTGAACTCAAGGGCGGAATATTGAAAAGGCTACCAATATATTTTTAGAGAAAATTTAAGGTAACAACGCCAAAATGTGCATTATTTTCATATTTTCCCATTAAAGTATAAAATCAAGAAAAAGGCTTTTCGGGTGTTTTCATAATTCAAACGATTAGCACTAATATGCCAGCGACGATTTTAGCAATAGTTACCGAATGAAAAGAATAGTTTTTTCAAAAGGTTAACCAGATTACGAGAAACTGCGGCAGATGCCGTAACCGTAACTTTTGGATTGAGTCATCCACTAATATGCATTTCAATGCAACAATTACAGAGCGTAAAAATCATTCGCCTTGACCGGGATCTGAACCCGGATCCCTCGATGATCGGCCGAGTGCTATATATAGCCAGTGAAGCTATTGAGGCCGGATAGCCTAAATGGCTAAAGTACTCGGTCGGCCATCGAAGGATCCGGGTTCGAATCTCAGTCAAGACGAAAAATTTTTACAATCTAAATTTGTTTCATTGTCTACCTATGTTGTAGTACTAAACCACGTAAGTTCCGATTCCTTCCTTATTCACAAAGGAAGTTTTAATCTTCTCGGTTGTTCCCTTTTATTAGCTACGTATGGTCGATCGATGTGAGGCAATAGTTGATCTCGTCCTCCTGAACGAAACAAATCAGCCTGTAATAGCCGTCGGGGCCTTTATCAGAGAACAGAGAATATAACCCAGCTAGGCGCAAGCGTCTGCGTGCGCCGTAATTCCCAAATAGATGATGATCATTTTAGCTCCACATTAGTTATTTAGGGGCGTGCTCTCGGCTCGACTCCCCTTTTATCCGTTTTAAGGGTTCCACCGGGAGGCCCTCGGCGCTCCCGAACACCCCACGCACTCTTCAACTCTTGTTAATTCGGGGCTGCCTCCGCGCATTGCCACCAACATTTCCCTAAACAAGGGACACATTTCCGGAGCCCTCTTTTGTTTCCACTCTGCCCTTATCTCTCGCCCTTATCCCGTGGCCCCTAACCCTCACCCGAAATCGTCTACTCGGATCACCTTCTCCCCGGGGGCATCGCATTCAGGGACCCACGCCGTTACACGCGCTCTTCCAGGGTTCGACCCTCTATCCCCTCTCCCTGCTCCCACACCCTTGCCACCATACCCACAACACCCGTCCCCAATCCCTTCCTTACCCTTCCTGCCGCATTGTTTCGCACCATTGACCTCTCTCTCCCCCCCTCCTCCCACACACACACCTTCCCATTTCTCCTAAAGGGGTTGGCGCTATCACACGGCCAGGGTCTTCGGGTTCCCGGGCGGAACACTCAGAAATTCGAGAATGGTTCCAAGAGACAATGTTTTTCCTTCAAGGATCCCCTTCAATTTTCTGGGCCGGAGGAATCGAGCTATTTAGCAGCGGATTTAGTTTAGCTCTATTCTCTTACGTCCTCACTATCCAGTAATTACTTCTTAATTGATAGGCACACTTTGGGGAATTTTTACATGGTGGCTAGGGAGTGTAAACAAAACAATTTCCAACGCTCAATTAAAAAAAAACTCCCGAGGGTGGAAAAGCGGATTCACTTCACGAAATGCAGAAAATAAGTTAGCAGAGTTTTACGGAGGTTATATCGTTTAGATCTCGAAAGAATCTCCAAGCAAAAAAATATATATATGCAGTTAACAAATATGGTAAAGAATTATGTGGCTAAAAAAATTAATTACGAATGCTGCCCTCGTTTTAGTCAAGTTAAACCGAGTATATGGCTGCGTAGATTTTCGCGGCGGTGGCTTGAAGAATTCTGCATGTCCGGGTTTTCACCGCGTTGTTGTTTGAAGCCGACAACAGTTTCGCCGAAGTTTCATCCGGCGTCTTCAGGTCGAAGATGAGGGACTCAGATTTTGGCCGTCCTTATATAGGTGGTCCCGTCCAAGTGCTGCTCTCTGATTGGTCCTTTTTCGGAGGACTCTCTTCCACGCGTTGTGGAGATGGTAGCCTTCATCTCTATTGAAATTCGCCGGGTTTTTGGCTATCTCAATAGCTTCTCTGATTAGGCGTGGGTAATATCTACTTTCTTTACTTATGATTGTAGCGTCATGGAATAGAATATCATGGCCGGGTTCACTCCATTTATGCTCGGAGATGGCCGAGAGGTGAAACTGTTTGTTCGTAGTAGCCCGGAGGTGTTCTTTCATCCGAACTTTCATAGCTCGGCATGTTTCCCCGATGTAGGCTTTCCCACATGAACACGGTACTTGATAGACCCCTTCGTATAGGTCTTTCGAGATTTTGTCCTTCGGTCCGGGGAGCGCGTCCGCTATTTTCTTGGTGCAGTTGAATCTTGTCACCACGTCGTGCTTTTTAAGGATTCTGGCTATCTTCTCGGATGTTCCGGATACGAAGGGGATAGTCGCGTATGCCTTTGGGTCCGGTTCCGTCTGCTTGATTGACTTGTCAGAATCTCGTCTTCGCCTTTCTTCCCTGGCGGTCCTTTTTAGGACCATATCGTTCCGATAGCCGTTTTGTTTTAGTGCTCTCAGGAGATGTTTCTTTTCAGTCAGCAAAGAATCGGCGTCAGAGATTTCATACGCTCTGTGAACTAGTGTGTCCACCAAAGATGTCTTTTGGAGCGGATGGTGGTGAGAGGTTGCGTTTAGATAACGGTCGGTGTGCGTCTTCTTTCTGTAAACAGCATGTCCCAGCTTCCCACAACTCTTCTTTTTGACTAAGACGTCCAGGAAAGGTAGTTGGTTGTCCTTTTCTACTTCCATCGTAAATTTGATGGAATGATGTTGTGAGTTGAGAAATTGAAGAAATTTCTGAAGTTCTGTTGCGCCGTGCTGCCAGATGACGAAAGTATCATCCACATATCTTAACCACATCCTAGGTTTTTTCTCGTACTGATTAAGGATCTTTTCTTCAAAATGCTCCATGAACAGGTTAGCCACTACCGGAGACAGCGGCGAACCCATGGCTGCACCCTCTGTCTGCTCGTAGAATTCTTCGTTCCACAAAAAATAAGCATTCGTGAGGCAATGCTCCACCAGTGTGGGGAAGTCTTCCGGAATGCCGTTGGTGGTTAGGCCTCTGATGATCTCCACCGATTCCTTAATCGGGATGTTAGTGAACAGTGAAACAACATCGAAGCTCACCAATAATTCGTTGCTGTCCATTGTGATCTTTTTCAGGATGTCGATGAAATGCCCGGAGTTTTTTACGAATGACGATGTTTTTCCGACGTAGAACTGTAGAGATTGGGCCAGGTATTTCGCCAGTCCGTATGTTGGAGCATCGATCTGGCTGACTATAGGTCGGAGTGGTATCCCCTCCTTATGTATTTTCGGCAGTCCGTATAATCTGGGTGGTTTGGGAGCCGAAGAAAATAGTCCACGTTGTTCTTCCATCGGAATGAGGGATTTCTTTATTAGAGCTCTGGTGTTTCGCTCTATTTTTGCTGTCGGGTCGGTCTTGAGTTTCTTATACGTCCCGTCTTGGAGAAGTTCCGTAATTTTGCTCCGGTAGTCCTCTTTGTTGATTACCACAGTTGCATTCCCTTTGTCTGCAGGTATTATGAGAATGCTCTCATTTTCTTGCAGGTTCCTCAGAGCTCGTCTTTCGGCAGTTGTGATATTAGACTTAGGTGGTCTAGCGTTGCGTAGAATGAGTGCTACTTCTTCCCTTATCTCATCAGCGTCTCCCTTGGGAAGCTTTCGGATGGCCGACTCGATCCCAGTTATAATCTTCTCCCTCGGTATCACGGTAGGAGCAATGGCGAAGTTTGGGCCCTTGGATAGGACCGCAGTGCAAGCGTCATCTAAGGTCAGATTCGTTAGGTTAACAACCGCACGGCCCTTTTCAGGACCATCAACTGGGTGTTGCCTCGAGTTCAGCTTTTTAAATTTCTTGATTTGGGTATCCCGGGTTGACGCCTGGGCAGTGCGGGAAGAGTCGTAAGTTATTCTTTCGATTTTGTCCCAATCAGAGGCGCAGAGAATGTCGCCCAACTCCAGATGAATCGCGAACAATTCTTCTGAACAGAGGTGGAGAGCAAGGCGTGTGTGGTGCACCCGCTCTCGAAGTAAGGCCTCACTAGTGCGACGAAAAATTCTTTTTGCTGCCTTGGTTCTTAGGTGGTGTTTCACTTCAACACAGGTGGGCAGTGTATCCGTGTCCCTGCAGCGTTGGAGGAAGGCCAAGGAAGACAGGAGTCTTCCTTTCTTCTTCCGCAGCTTCTCAAATCTCCTTATCTTCCTGTGAGTTCCCTCCCCGTAGAGGCGAAGTATATGGCTGCGTAGATTTTCGCGGCGGTGGCTTGAAGAATTCTGCATGTCCGGGTTTTCACCGCGTTGTTGTTTGAAGCCGACAACAGTTTCGCCGAAGTTTCATCCGGCGTCTTCAGGTCGAAGATGAGGGACTCAGATTTTGGCCGTCCTTATATAGGTGGTCCCGTCCAAGTGCTGCTCTCTGATTGGTCCTTTTTCGGAGGACTCTCTTCCACGCGTTGTGGAGATGGTAGCCTTCATCTCTATTGAAATTCGCCGGGTTTTTGGCTATCTCAATAGCTTCTCTGATTAGGCGTGGGTAATATCTACTTTCTTTACTTATGATTGTAGCGTCATGGAATAGAATATCATGGCCGGGTTCACTCCATTTATGCTCGGAGATGGCCGAGAGGTGAAACTGTTTGTTCGTAGTAGCCCGGAGGTGTTCTTTCATCCGAACTTTCATAGCTCGGCATGTTTCCCCGATGTAGGCTTTCCCACATGAACACGGTACTTGATAGACCCCTTCGTATAGGTCTTTCGAGATTTTGTCCTTCGGTCCGGGGAGCGCGTCCGCTATTTTCTTGGTGCAGTTGAATCTTGTCACCACGTCGTGCTTTTTAAGGATTCTGGCTATCTTCTCGGATGTTCCGGATACGAAGGGGATAGTCGCGTATGCCTTTGGGTCCGGTTCCGTCTGCTTGATTGACTTGTCAGAATCTCGTCTTCGCCTTTCTTCCCTGGCGGTCCTTTTTAGGACCATATCGTTCCGATAGCCGTTTTGTTTTAGTGCTCTCAGGAGATGTTTCTTTTCAGTCAGCAAAGAATCGGCGTCAGAGATTTCATACGCTCTGTGAACTAGTGTGTCCACCAAAGATGTCTTTTGGAGCGGATGGTGGTGAGAGGTTGCGTTTAGATAACGGTCGGTGTGCGTCTTCTTTCTGTAAACAGCATGTCCCAGCTTCCCACAACTCTTCTTTTTGACTAAGACGTCCAGGAAAGGTAGTTGGTTGTCCTTTTCTACTTCCATCGTAAATTTGATGGAATGATGTTGTGAGTTGAGAAATTGAAGAAATTTCTGAAGTTCTGTTGCGCCGTGCTGCCAGATGACGAAAGTATCATCCACATATCTTAACCACATCCTAGGTTTTTTCTCGTACTGATTAAGGATCTTTTCTTCAAAATGCTCCATGAACAGGTTAGCCACTACCGGAGACAGCGGCGAACCCATGGCTGCACCCTCTGTCTGCTCGTAGAATTCTTCGTTCCACAAAAAATAAGCATTCGTGAGGCAATGCTCCACCAGTGTGGGGAAGTCTTCCGGAATGCCGTTGGTGGTTAGGCCTCTGATGATCTCCACCGATTCCTTAATCGGGATGTTAGTGAACAGTGAAACAACATCGAAGCTCACCAATAATTCGTTGCTGTCCATTGTGATCTTTTTCAGGATGTCGATGAAATGCCCGGAGTTTTTTACGAATGACGATGTTTTTCCGACGTAGAACTGTAGAGATTGGGCCAGGTATTTCGCCAGTCCGTATGTTGGAGCATCGATCTGGCTGACTATAGGTCGGAGTGGTATCCCCTCCTTATGTATTTTCGGCAGTCCGTATAATCTGGGTGGTTTGGGAGCCGAAGAAAATAGTCCACGTTGTTCTTCCATCGGAATGAGGGATTTCTTTATTAGAGCTCTGGTGTTTCGCTCTATTTTTGCTGTCGGGTCGGTCTTGAGTTTCTTATACGTCCCGTCTTGGAGAAGTTCCGTAATTTTGCTCCGGTAGTCCTCTTTGTTGATTACCACAGTTGCATTCCCTTTGTCTGCAGGTATTATGAGAATGCTCTCATTTTCTTGCAGGTTCCTCAGAGCTCGTCTTTCGGCAGTTGTGATATTAGACTTAGGTGGTCTAGCGTTGCGTAGAATGAGTGCTACTTCTTCCCTTATCTCATCAGCGTCTCCCTTGGGAAGCTTTCGGATGGCCGACTCGATCCCAGTTATAATCTTCTCCCTCGGTATCACGGTAGGAGCAATGGCGAAGTTTGGGCCCTTGGATAGGACCGCAGTGCAAGCGTCATCTAAGGTCAGATTCGTTAGGTTAACAACCGCACGGCCCTTTTCAGGACCATCAACTGGGTGTTGCCTCGAGTTCAGCTTTTTAAAACGAGCTCTGAGGAACCTGCAAGAAAATGAGAGCATTCTCATAATACCTGCAGACAAAGGGAATGCAACTGTGGTAATCAACAAAGAGGACTACCGGAGCAAAATTACGGAACTTCTCCAAGACGGGACGTATAAGAAACTCAAGACCGACCCGACAGCAAAAATAGAGCGAAACACCAGAGCTCTAATAAAGAAATCCCTCATTCCGATGGAAGAACAACGTGGACTATTTTCTTCGGCTCCCAAACCACCCAGATTATACGGACTGCCGAAAATACATAAGGAGGGGATACCACTCCGACCTATAGTCAGCCAGATCGATGCTCCAACATACGGACTGGCGAAATACCTGGCCCAATCTCTACAGTTCTACGTCGGAAAAACATCGTCATTCGTAAAAAACTCCGGGCATTTCATCGACATCCTGAAAAAGATCACAATGGACAGCAACGAATTATTGGTGAGCTTCGATGTTGTTTCACTGTTCACTAACATCCCGATTAAGGAATCGGTGGAGATCATCAGAGGCCTAACCACCAACGGCATTCCGGAAGACTTCCCCACACTGGTGGAGCATTGCCTCACGAATGCTTATTTTTTGTGGAACGAAGAATTCTACGAGCAGACAGAGGGTGCAGCCATGGGTTCGCCGCTGTCTCCGGTAGTGGCTAACCTGTTCATGGAGCATTTTGAAGAAAAGATCCTTAATCAGTACGAGAAAAAACCTAGGATGTGGTTAAGATATGTGGATGATACTTTCGTCATCTGGCAGCACGGCGCAACAGAACTTCAGAAATTTCTTCAATTTCTCAACTCACAACATCATTCCATCAAATTTACGATGGAAGTAGAAAAGGACAACCAACTACCTTTCCTGGACGTCTTAGTCAAAAAGAAGAGTTGTGGGAAGCTGGGACATGCTGTTTACAGAAAGAAGACGCACACCGACCGTTATCTAAACGCAACCTCTCACCACCATCCGCTCCAAAAGACATCTTTGGTGGACACACTAGTTCACAGAGCGTATGAAATCTCTGACGCCGATTCTTTGCTGACTGAAAAGAAACATCTCCTGAGAGCACTAAAACAAAACGGCTATCGGAACGATATGGTCCTAAAAAGGACCGCCAGGGAAGAAAGGCGAAGACGAGATTCTGACAAGTCAATCAAGCAGACGGAACCGGACCCAAAGGCATACGCGACTATCCCCTTCGTATCCGGAACATCCGAGAAGATAGCCAGAATCCTTAAAAAGCACGACGTGGTGACAAGATTCAACTGCACCAAGAAAATAGCGGACGCGCTCCCCGGACCGAAGGACAAAATCTCGAAAGACCTATACGAAGGGGTCTATCAAGTACCGTGTTCATGTGGGAAAGCCTACATCGGGGAAACATGCCGAGCTATGAAAGTTCGGATGAAAGAACACCTCCGGGCTACTACGAACAAACAGTTTCACCTCTCGGCCATCTCCGAGCATAAATGGAGTGAACCCGGCCATGATATTCTATTCCATGACGCTACAATCATAAGTAAAGAAAGTAGATATTACCCACGCCTAATCAGAGAAGCTATTGAGATAGCCAAAAACCCGGCGAATTTCAATAGAGATGAAGGCTACCATCTCCACAACGCGTGGAAGAGAGTCCTCCGAAAAAGGACCAATCAGAGAGCAGCACTTGGACGGGACCACCTATATAAGGACGGCCAAAATCTGAGTCCCTCATCTTCGACCTGAAGACGCCGGATGAAACTTCGGCGAAACTGTTGTCGGCTTCAAACAACAACGCGGTGAAAACCCGGACATGCAGAATTCTTCAAGCCACCGCCGCGAAAATCTACGCAGCCATATACTTCGCCTCTACGGGGAGGGAACTCACAGGAAGATAAGGAGATTTGAGAAGCTGCGGAAGAAGAAAGGAAGACTCCTGTCTTCCTTGGCCTTCCTCCAACGCTGCAGGGACACGGATACACTGCCCACCTGTGTTGAAGTGAAACACCACCTAAGAACCAAGGCAGCAAAAAGAATTTTTCGTCGCACTAGTGAGGCCTTACTTCGAGAGCGGGTGCACCACACACGCCTTGCTCTCCACCTCTGTTCAGAAGAATTGTTCGCGATTCATCTGGAGTTGGGCGACATTCTCTGCGCCTCTGATTGGGACAAAATCGAAAGAATAACTTACGACTCTTCCCGCACTGCCCAGGCGTCAACCCGGGATACCCAAATCAAGAAATTTAAAAAGCTGAACTCGAGGCAACACCCAGTTGATGGTCCTGAAAAGGGCCGTGCGGTTGTTAACCTAACGAATCTGACCTTAGATGACGCTTGCACTGCGGTCCTATCCAAGGGCCCAAACTTCGCCATTGCTCCTACCGTGATACCGAGGGAGAAGATTATAACTGGGATCGAGTCGGCCATCCGAAAGCTTCCCAAGGGAGACGCTGATGAGATAAGGGAAGAAGTAGCACTCATTCTACGCAACGCTAGACCACCTAAGTCTAATATCACAACTGCCGAAAGACGAGCTCTGAGGAACCTGCAAGAAAATGAGAGCATTCTCATAATACCTGCAGACAAAGGGAATGCAACTGTGGTAATCAACAAAGAGGACTACCGGAGCAAAATTACGGAACTTCTCCAAGACGGGACGTATAAGAAACTCAAGACCGACCCGACAGCAAAAATAGAGCGAAACACCAGAGCTCTAATAAAGAAATCCCTCATTCCGATGGAAGAACAACGTGGACTATTTTCTTCGGCTCCCAAACCACCCAGATTATACGGACTGCCGAAAATACATAAGGAGGGGATACCACTCCGACCTATAGTCAGCCAGATCGATGCTCCAACATACGGACTGGCGAAATACCTGGCCCAATCTCTACAGTTCTACGTCGGAAAAACATCGTCATTCGTAAAAAACTCCGGGCATTTCATCGACATCCTGAAAAAGATCACAATGGACAGCAACGAATTATTGGTGAGCTTCGATGTTGTTTCACTGTTCACTAACATCCCGATTAAGGAATCGGTGGAGATCATCAGAGGCCTAACCACCAACGGCATTCCGGAAGACTTCCCCACACTGGTGGAGCATTGCCTCACGAATGCTTATTTTTTGTGGAACGAAGAATTCTACGAGCAGACAGAGGGTGCAGCCATGGGTTCGCCGCTGTCTCCGGTAGTGGCTAACCTGTTCATGGAGCATTTTGAAGAAAAGATCCTTAATCAGTACGAGAAAAAACCTAGGATGTGGTTAAGATATGTGGATGATACTTTCGTCATCTGGCAGCACGGCGCAACAGAACTTCAGAAATTTCTTCAATTTCTCAACTCACAACATCATTCCATCAAATTTACGATGGAAGTAGAAAAGGACAACCAACTACCTTTCCTGGACGTCTTAGTCAAAAAGAAGAGTTGTGGGAAGCTGGGACATGCTGTTTACAGAAAGAAGACGCACACCGACCGTTATCTAAACGCAACCTCTCACCACCATCCGCTCCAAAAGACATCTTTGGTGGACACACTAGTTCACAGAGCGTATGAAATCTCTGACGCCGATTCTTTGCTGACTGAAAAGAAACATCTCCTGAGAGCACTAAAACAAAACGGCTATCGGAACGATATGGTCCTAAAAAGGACCGCCAGGGAAGAAAGGCGAAGACGAGATTCTGACAAGTCAATCAAGCAGACGGAACCGGACCCAAAGGCATACGCGACTATCCCCTTCGTATCCGGAACATCCGAGAAGATAGCCAGAATCCTTAAAAAGCACGACGTGGTGACAAGATTCAACTGCACCAAGAAAATAGCGGACGCGCTCCCCGGACCGAAGGACAAAATCTCGAAAGACCTATACGAAGGGGTCTATCAAGTACCGTGTTCATGTGGGAAAGCCTACATCGGGGAAACATGCCGAGCTATGAAAGTTCGGATGAAAGAACACCTCCGGGCTACTACGAACAAACAGTTTCACCTCTCGGCCATCTCCGAGCATAAATGGAGTGAACCCGGCCATGATATTCTATTCCATGACGCTACAATCATAAGTAAAGAAAGTAGATATTACCCACGCCTAATCAGAGAAGCTATTGAGATAGCCAAAAACCCGGCGAATTTCAATAGAGATGAAGGCTACCATCTCCACAACGCGTGGAAGAGAGTCCTCCGAAAAAGGACCAATCAGAGAGCAGCACTTGGACGGGACCACCTATATAAGGACGGCCAAAATCTGAGTCCCTCATCTTCGACCTGAAGACGCCGGATGAAACTTCGGCGAAACTGTTGTCGGCTTCAAACAACAACGCGGTGAAAACCCGGACATGCAGAATTCTTTAAACCGAGTAACTTCTAAGTTTTAGTGAGTTCTAGAATATTAGTTCCAGTAACACGAATTATAGTTCACGGACGTGAGTAATCAAGATTAAAATTAAATATTGGTTGTAACTCCACAATTAATTAGTTCATTTGAATATTACTCGCTATAAATTGATTCCGGACTCAGTTCAATACCATTCATTTCGGTAACCATTTGTTAGCATTTAATTATACTTAATATATCACAGTAAACTTAAAAAACTCAGGAAAAAATTTAATTGATTGGATTGTATAATGATAAGATCCTAACTGGGATATTAAATATCACATTCATTATAAATAATTACTGAAATTATATATATATATATATATATATATATATATATATATATATATACATAAATTAAATGAGAGTCATGTAGGAAAACACTTTACATAAAATGAGAGGTCTACAGAGAATGGCTGAGGACAATTTTTCAGCTCAATTTTAAATCATTAAAACCAACATTCTCCATATGAGAATCCCTGTCTGTGAATGGCCATTGATCCCTAAGCCCAACTTATTAAGCAATTCATTTCACTTTAATTGCCTATCAGAATGTTCTGCATTAATATTTACTGCCTCATTTGAATGTATTTATGAGGTATAATACTTTGCATTACATCATATCTCTGTCTCTTTATTATTACTCAGCTCTCGATGATATTAATTAAGACTATTTTTTGCACTGTGCCTTCCTATTTGGAGGAAAAATTCTCTTCTGATGTCGACCTTTGCTATATAATTAAATTTTAAGAGCTCCTAAAAGACGCTAGCCGAGCGGAGAATTTTTGGTAGTGAATAAGTAAAATTAAAAATGGAACTTCACACTGGAATATAATTTTACATAGGATAAAAACTTTTAATTACGACTGGATTTTAGAAGCATTATATCATCTTCACCATCACGAAATCTCTTCGGTAATTAAAATTTTCTTATATTTCATGGAAATCTACATTAATTTGCTTTTTAATTATGCTTCCATTCCACCACATAACGTCTGAATCTTCTCGGTTTACACATTTTTACTCGCAGTTACCAAAAGCTAATCATTATTTTTGACGTTTCAACGGTTTTGGTGGATCTATCTATCCGAAAATACGAAGACCTAACTTTTTATATTTAATGATCCATAACTCTAAGGGTGGGCTGTGTACAAAACATTCAAAATATTTCTTCGTAATTTCAGGTTTATGATTACTGAAATGCCATTGAATTACTGGTATTGGAGTAATGTGCATAGCTACCTCGTCAATTTAGCATTCGTAACTTAAGCTTCGGGAACGTCGAGACGTGAACTGGATAATTATTTGTGTGTATGAAAAGAAAACTTACCCAAAGAGGGAGACGTTTACGCATTCTATGATTCTTCTCATACATGTTTACGCGGCATTACCTTTTGGATTGAAAAGGAATTCTTATTGCTGACAGATGACTGAGGTCGACTGACAGTGCTCATGCCTTGTGGATCTTAATATGACAGCAAAACAGCTATAATTTGAGGAAAAAGGGAAAATCCATACAAAAAAATACGCTAAGTTTGTGAAGTAGCGTTACAGTTACGTAGGAAAGGGAAGTAAGGATACGTTCTTCCGCGTTAGGTTATTCCAGCTACAATTAAGGTGAATTTGCGGAGTAATTATGGTCACGAAAATTTGACATAACCGTCTGATTTGCCTTCTTGGTATTCGTGTAACAGAGATGTATTCTAATACCCAAAACCTGTAGGATGTCCCAGGTGTAATTACGTTAAATGTCTCTTAAGTTGCCGAACAATTATTCCAAACGTTTAACTTATAAATTTGGCCCTACTAAAGCCCCTAAAACGACTAACCAATCTTTTGATGGGCAACGCTTATGCAGTGAAACAGAGTACTTCAGCACAATAAATTTCAGGAAAATGTTCATTTATAAATCGATAGAAAAACGCATCATCAATGGGAAACAAGACTGTGTTTATGTTAAAACGCGGGCTGGAATGTCAAATTGAATTGCTTTTCCTATTTTTTTCCGCAGTAATCGTCCTGTATTTCAGGCATAAAAATCCTATACAAATACACACGTCCTGTAACTTTCCATCTCAATTGCCCCACGACTTATTCTGCCGAGCCCCGCCATCTCCGACTATGACTCCAATGGCGTATTGACAACCCCTAAGTCTCTTCTGTTCCGCGATAGTCATTATTAAGTTCTAGGGACAGAACATAAAAATGACTGGCACATATGCATGGCATTAATAATTTAACTATGGAGATTTTTGTCTATTGTGGCAGTAGGTATAGTTAACAAAGTGGAGTACCAAGTAGCGGCCTGGCATTAGCTCAATAGGATAAAAGTGAAATCTAATGGCAAAGTTAATTACTGGCCACGCCTAAGTTAAAACTCAAAGGTGAGGTTGGCAAGAGGTTTCAAGTCCGTCTATTTTTTAGCTAAATTTTCCATTCAGAAATTTCCTCTATTAAATCATACAAAACGTTTTACATGCTATCGTGATATTTAAAGCTTATGTTATTAAGAAATTGCTAATTGAAGCCCAATCAATTAATAGATAGGTTGTGTATTAACTAAATTAAACAAATGCAATGAAACCTTAACACCCTAATGCACTTTTTCACTCGAAGGAAAAATATCAAATGTAATTATTTCTTATAAGCAGTTATTTTTACTCAAGTTTAACTTTCAATTATATGAACTACTCTTTTATCATTAAAGATTTTGGATTCAAACTTTATGTAAACATTCGAAACTCGAGATGCACAGACTATAATATTTTAATTTTTAGGTAATTTAAGACGGAAACCTGTTGCAATATATTCTCTTTTATAAATACGAACGAACTCATAAAATCACTAGAATTTCATTTTTAAGGTGGCAAGTAGTATTAAATAACAAATTAATGAAATAATGCTTTGAAATACTTCTGATAAAACCCAGGATCCAGAATTATGTTTCAAAATTTCAATTTGACAGTGTTTCAAGGACTTGATAAATTATCTGATTGTGAATAACGTTTATCATCCTGAACCTGACTGATGAAAAGCTGTGAACGCTAACAAATGAGAGAAATTCTGAAAACCTTCTGGTGCAATTCCGGTCCTTGTGTTGTACATATTATCATTATCATTTATCTTAGGCCATTAACACCACGGAATGACCCGATAACCATGGTTAATTGTTCAAAATAAACTTTTTTATGAACGCGTGTCCCGTGCATTACGTAATGAAGAAAGTTGTGGATTTTTCATTTCCATTTGATGCAAGTGGAGTAAAATGCTTTGATTTTAGGGTGTGCCAGAAAACACTCTCACGCACATCTTTCGCCCCTGCAAAATTCAGAGATTGTTTCATTCATGATCTTTTTTATCTGAGATCTCGTAAACATCTTTTGTCGCTCGGCCACATTTCCTTCCAACTTTCTTGGTCTATCATTATATCTCAAAACCACATATCCTTCTCTCACGCATCTTCCCAATGTTTCGATTTTCGTAATGTAACGGTACCTATTTCACATCCAATTTCTATACTTATCACGAAGGCCTGGGTATCTATCCGAATGTTCATCTCCACTGCCACGATTGCGGTCCCCACATCGTGAGCGTGAGCCTTGACCCGGAGCCACCGCAACGTGCTGATCAGATGGATTAAATGAAGACGCATGCCGGGAGGGAAGCGATCGGCACTTGAACGAGGTGATAATCGGCTCCCGCTGGCCAATTAAAATTGCGATAATGGACGACGCTGTTCGGGGAAAATAACGCTTTGGGCGGAAGTAATTAGACAGTGGCGGGAATGGATTAACTGTTGCGTTGTGCGAATTCAAAACCCTACATCGGAAATCGCTTAATCAAGACAAGCCGATGTTTTGAGACAATTATACTGCCTACACGTTTCGGAAAGTAATAATTCATGAACTTAAAATTGAGCGACTAACACCACCCGGAGTGAATTTTATCACCGTTTATCGCAATTCGCACATTATTCTGCTTCCGGAACTTTGAAAGAACCGATTACGGCGGAATAATAGGAATCAAAGGGGACATTCACCTATTCTCTTGTAAAAAAAACTGGGGGTAAAAATAAAATTTTTCAAAATTCAGTTCATACAGGTAAGTTTTAAGTTGTTGTCAGTTGCGCCAGCTCGCCAAGAAGAAAAATAGCTGGGTCAATTTTATTAAACGAGAAAAAAACGAGATAAATCATCATTTAAGTATTGTTTAATGACCACTTAATATGTAATTACACTAATTAATTCAATTTCAACGTTGAAATAAATAAAATTCAGCTGATTCGCGAGAATTTGTTTCAGCGGGAATCCTTAAATAAGTATTTTTTAACGTTCTCATACATTTAAGACTATGAGATACTGTTAATTAGTTTTTATGGGGCATATTTAAATGCGGTAGCCGACTGGGTATGGTAAGTTTTCACTAAAACCAGGGGCAGTACTTCAATGTTAGCTCTTAAACGCTCTTAGCTCCCGTGACTACATGCCCTAAAACCTTATATAACAGTATCTCAATGTAAGTCAACAAAGTATTTCCAGAAATCATGGTAGGGTAGATAACGCACCAACCTTACTAATCTAAGCTAACCCAAGATTCACCAGTTCGAATCCCGCCTGAGGGAGGATATTTGGTCAACTCCAACCTGATGACTTACCAATAGTGGCTTATAAATATAGAGGGAAAACCGGAGGTGACATAACCTTCAACACGTGCATATATATATATTTTTTTTAATAATTGTATCTTACGAATAAGAATATAAAAAATAAAAATATGTATATTTAAATACTATTCGAAAGGATGGATTTCCTATCACCCTATTGTGTACGCCATCGGAGCAAACTATGCAGTTTTATTTTTTCGGCGCAATCAGGACATATCCAGTCAGCTCATCCTAAACTTTGTATGCTTCGGAGGAATATATGATTATAACAAGATGAAAGCAGCTTTAAAATCATCGAGGAATCATTTACTTTGTTGCCCAAATTGAAGTTTCGGGAAAATGAAAATAATAGAAGAGTCATAAAAAAACAACTATTATTTTCTCATCAGCCATAACCCTTTTCCAAAATGCGTAAAACCCTAAAAAAATGAAAATAATGTAAATTTAGGGACGGCGAGCTACTTTCGAATTCGATGTTCACAGGGTGAAGAGATAAATTAGGAAAACACGGATTATTGTATTGAGGAGGAGAAATTGGTTTGTAAATTCGCATTGGGTCGGGTAAAAAAATACGAAAAGAGACATTTCACCGTGGTGGTTAATTCGCGAAGTGGATTCAAATGAGAGATGGGATTTGGAAAGGCAATCAGAACAGTGGACCAATGAATATTTCGATAGATACACGTAGCTATGGATGGAATGCGAGCTTTATGCAATAGATGAAGAGAATCCAAAATGAGTTGAAAGATAGCTATAAATATTTTAGCTATTACGTTTACTGGAGGTACGAGGACTTAAGTAATCATTTTAAATAGTTAAAAACGAAGATTCTTTGAGGATTGTTTCCCACACGAGTCATACACCCCATATCTGAATTCTAAGCACTTATTCAGTTTCTCGGCCTATCTTCCTTAGTCCACTGTTTGAGCCAATATAGTAAGCATAATTTTTTTGCCCCTACTTCGGCATTTAAATATTTAAAATCACGTTGCTATTAAATACAATACAAACAGGCAATCAATGGGACAGCCAGAAAGCATTGACAAGAAAACAAAAATTGAGGAAGAGACGCTTATTATCCAAGTGAGAGAAATAATCAGGACACAACAATCAGGATTTTGGGATTTATGCACCTATGTATACATATGAAAATAGACTGGAACCATGCCTTTTGGTATGAGAGTTTAATGAATTAAAGTTCTGTGCATTAAATATAATTCAAATTATTCTTGAAAGGGACTAGATTTTAATGTTTCAATTAGGATTAGTGCCCTAATATGAATAATATGGCAAACAATACATGGGAATATATACTTAGTATATACAGAGAAGAAAACAAATGAGGAAGTACTTGGTATGGTAGGCGAAGAGAGGGGTTTGCTGGGAGCAATCCTATGGAGGCAGGAAAAGTGGATGAAGGGGGTGTTGACCGGCTGTGGGATGTTGAAGACTGTGATAGAGGGTAGAATGTTGGGCAAAAGAGGAAAGGGCAGGAACAGGATAGGGATATTGGACGGGATGAAGGGAGAAAGAAAGTACTCAGAGATGAAGAGGGACCTGATATAGAGTAGGATGATGGATCTTGTGTTTTGTTAGGAATCACAAAATATTTCTTTTATAGCTGTGCCCATCCAAAAACCTACCTTAACCGGTAGATTACCTAATAATAATACTTAAATACATAGGAATATTCTTGGACGACAGATATTTTCGACACGCTTCTGCGCCCTTGCGGCAAAAATACTATCAATTTTGCATGGATAACAATTAATTTTTACTTATGATATCATCACATATTAACAATTATTAGGCACGGAAGATGGAGGAAAAATAACACCATGATAAGTATTTTTTTAATGAATATATGGAGTCAATTTGCAAATAATTATATTAAAAAAATCATTTTCAATTACAAAATCTCTTTCATCAACGCACGCATCCAAGGATATGCCATCAAATGTTCTATTGTATTACCAATATTTCATGGACCTCTAAATATGTTGATGGATTAAGCAATGGGCCTCAGGTGGAGGATATAACACATCGAAATAAACTCGGGCTATCTCTGTCACAACTTCTGATTACACTCGCATTTTTTGTGACTGCTACGATTCCGCTCTCAGACCTCGACTTTGATATTGCCAATCTTCAGCGTCGGTGTTGTATACATGCACCCATTCAAGAAGGATACAGTATCCCGGCCCCAAAGAACCAAAAGATGATGTGAGGATTTTTTATAGTGTCAACGAATCGAGCAATAAAATCGACATCCGAATTCGACGATGAAAATGCCATCTCGCGCCGCATAAAAGCATTGTGGACCATTTAACAAAAATTGTGCAACAAACTGCTATATAAATTCAATAATACTTTAATGAGATGTAAGAGATACCAAGATACGTGACTTACGTAAGGGTTTTTGACGTAGATCCCGACTTAAGGCAAAGAAAGAAAAACTCCTACCATTTTCTCGCATAAAAAATTTCTTTCTGTCGTCTAAAGGGCTATCACTTTTATTTGGTATTCGAAATAGCATATTACCAATCCGATTTGTAATAATTGCGAGAAAGATTATGAAAATAGTAAAACATAGTGTAAATTTCTCCGAAGATTGAAAATTCCACGAATAAAATTCTAACTAGAAGATGCCAAAATCTATCCATCGCATTTCCCGACAAATTCCTGATTTGTCTTTTCGCATCTTTCATTTTACAACTGGGGAAAATTATATCGCAAATTTTTTTGCAAATTATATTTTTTTTCAAATTTTGCATGGTATAACTAATTTGTAACTTAAGTGACCGTCACATTCAACAAAGGCTAACACAGGTATTCATAATATTGTTGCGGTGATATGTTTGCAGTAAATCAATATCGCCTGAACGAAATGAAAAAAAAGAGTTGAAGTTACCCTTAAAAGGGAATCGTGTAATTTACGTAAATGATAGATTGGGTTTCAGATTTTTTCCTTGACCAAGCTTAAAAGGACTCCAAATCTCACCAAACGTCAGGAATACACGTCTCATCCATCTCTAGGCTTCAAATTAATGTTGCTTTCCCTGTTATTCTGGACATTTTGCGACCAAATGAAAGCGCATTTCACTACTTTCATTATGAATGCGACCCCAAATGGAGAGTTGGTGAGAGGACGGCAGGTCTAGACCACCATAGATAAACAACACTCTCTGATTCCCACAATCAACTGCCCCGCCATCACCCACCACCCCCTCCATTCCCCCCCCTCACCCCCTTTTCCCATCCTTCCCGCCCACAAATCTTCCTCCAACTCCATCTCGCTCTCCATTTTTAATTTCATTCACCACGGTGGAGAGGAAAAAAACCAGAATCACGGAAAGAACGAAGCCGTGGGAGTGGGGGAGGGGTGGTTTCCACGGCGACCGCTGGCACCCCCCGCGGCCTCCCTCCCTCTACACACTCTCCCAACCCCCTCCCACCCCCAAGAACCATCACTTCCATCCACCCTTTCGAGCGGAGTCCCCACCAAAAACAAGAACACGAGAGCCACCCCGAACACCCAACAAAATCCTATCTCCCAACCCATCAACTCACAAACCCATCCACCTCAACGCCAAAAAAAAAATCCATCCATCCCCTCCCTCCCAGTCCACACATCCACCCAACAACACACCCGGTCGCCGAAAACATTGAATCGTGGCCCGTGAAATCATATTCCATGAATACGAAACTCGCGAAATGACCGCTTTCAATGTGGGAAGGGAAATAAAATGAAGGCGACCGTAGGCGGGAGGTGGGGTGGGCGGGAGGGCGGGCTTCGCGTAGTGTTGTGTTTGAGAGCGGAGGCGGCGGCACTCGCTTCGGGTCCTCGAATCAAACCCCTAATGGAATACCGTCACTTAATACGCGGGCAGAGTGGAGAACCTCCGCCATCCCCCTCCCAGCAAACATTCCACGCGTCCCCCTCCCCCCCTCAACCGGCGGCCCACTCCTTCACGCGCGCTCGGATGAGCCGAGGAAAAAAAGGACACTCTGCCGCCTGCCCCACCCCCAAAAACCCCTGTTCCCACTCGAGTCCGAGCGGTCGCCCGTCTGATTTTTCCTCCCGGGATCACCCGCTCCCATCCCACCCACGCACGCTTTGTCGAGTCGAATGCTCGTCCAATCCCGCTACCGGGTGCCAGTAATACGCTCCGTTCCGTGTGCACTTATTGTGATGCTAAATTAAACATTTCCGTTGAAAAATAACGTTTTCATGCCGCAAGGGGATCTTTGAAGCTACATAAAGCTGAGCACACACGATGTGCCAAGGACGCGGGAACCGGGGACCTTTAAAAGTTACTTTCCTACAGCACAGTGATCTCTTTACCGTCGGCGGCGTTGCGATTACTGGTGAGTCAACTATGACCATACATAACCTATAAACTCCAATCAAGTACAATATAGTTTTTTTCAATTAATTTATCCATTTCACTCTCACTCTCTGGAAATATACGGGGGTAAGGACGTGGAATAAGTGGTCCATTAGCAGCATCGGATGGACAGCAATAGACAAATATGAGAGAAAGGGGATTCTCTGGTTTGGTCACGTCATGAGAATGGATGAGATTAGAAAAATCTAATGCATTCATGAGACTATTGTGAAAGAGTAAACCGAGGGAAGTATTGAGTCGAGGAATATCAGAAGTCCCAAGAATGAGGAAACCACAGTAAACAACCCTAAGATATCCCATAAAAGTAAAATTCGCAATTTATTAATCAAATTATGCAAATCACTGACTAGAGTCCACGCGTCCGTTTCATTTGCATGCTAGTTGCAAATAATAAATACTTCCAATGTGGATAAATAATCTGGTAATATCTACGTTTCCGATAAGATGGAATATTTGTACGTGACAAGTTAACCAGAGGAACCTCACTGGTTTTACCAGTTTTTCGTTAGCATTAAATTGCATTTTGAAGAACACAGAACATACTTTGATTTTGATGAAGTGTTTAATAATACAGACATTTAACAGGGTGAATTTTTTCCACCCAGAAGAATTTTAAAGTGCACAAAAAGGATTGAAGTCGAACATACTTAGTAAACAAGAAAATCTCTGGGTCGATTTTTGGTGCAGTTTTTGCTTTCACCGAGTTGACTTGGTAAAAATAAACCCCAATTAGAATCTGAGAATTTCTATAAGCCCGTAATAAGCTGTTGCAGTCGCTATAGAATACCATTTGTTTGATAAGGATCCAAATATCTATAAGACCTTTTATACAGAACTCCTAGAGAGGTTTCCTTGATTGGGAGCCATTAAGTGGAGCCATAGCACACTTCACAAATCGTACAGTCGTAGACTTCATTTTGCAAAGACCATCCGTATTGGAAACTTAATTGATAAAACACTTGTAATTTACACTTAAATTTTATTATCACGACCTGGATTAAGACTAATTGAGTCATCCTCAGGTGCACGCTGAATCTTCCTCAACCCACTTTTTATCTTTCGCTGGACCATATTTATCCGAAGATTGGGGAAAGAAGAAAGGAGTCGACATCGGGGTCGCAATAATAAAATTTTAGCGTAAATTACATACATTTTCTATTTCCCTTTCCAATATGGAACTATAACAACTTAGAGAGTTACAAGTTTTCCCCAATTCTTTTGACCATATTTTTATGGAACTCTGCAAAGTAGAAAGCCAAAAAAATATAAATTTTGATGTATTGAAAATACAACAGAACTTAAAAAGATCTAATCATAAAATTGCGAAATTAAATACTGTCTAACCTTACCCAATCGAACTTCATTAACCAAAAATATGTGAATTTGAAATATCAACGTCTTCTTATAGACTATTTATTTTGGCTTCAAGTGCCAAACGTTTCCACTGTAAGTCAGATTAAGACTGAAAAGTCACGACGAAAATGCAAACAGCAAAAAAGAATCGAAAAACAGCCAATAAGGTTAGAGAAAATTTGAGTACTCTCTTTTTACGCAATATTGAAAACCTGATCTGCGTACTCGCATTCTTTGGGAGAAATAGACGGGTAATACTTAGCTCCATCAATAGCTCTAGAAATTCCCACATTTCACACCTATAAATTGCTGAATTCTTAACATAAAATATGAAAGTATCTTTCGCACAATGAGGCATGGAAAATTGGAACAAGAAAGTCAAATCTTATAAACAAGCTGATCAGAAGCATGAGATGTTGAATCTGCAACGTGACATATGTAGTACCCAAAGAGTGAGTGGAACGACATATATGGGATCAGCGAAATGCGCGGAACATCCTCTGTAAAGCTGACCCCGCGACCTGGGACGGATGACATTACATATGCATGACAATTCTTGAACGGAAAACTCGCATATGAATTAGAGAAAGGTGGAAAGAAATGTTCAAACAGAATTTACCACAGAGAGTCTCCTACTCCTCTTATTGAGGTTTGAGTTTCTCGAATTTTACACGACGTTTGAAAATCCGACTACTTTGTGACGTTACGCCAAATTGATGAGCTTTGAATTTTAGTTTTAATTTAATCAGAATTTAAAAAAAAAACTTGAAATGGTACAGGGTTGAAATCATTAAGGAAATTCGAACTAACATTTAACCATGCGTTTCTCCTAAAAGAATAATTCTATTCAGTACGTACACCAGTGTACGGATGGAACATGGAAAACAACTTTTTTAAAGGTTGAAATTAGGATATTAGGGTAACTCGGGTAACGGATCCAACTAAAATTAAGCTAACTCGGGTAATGAAAGGTGTTCAGAACATGGTGAGACTACTGAGCACTGTTAAATTTCACCATTTTCATCATAGTTTTTTTGAAGTCTCAGCATTGGTTTGTCAACCATTGCCCTTAGTGATCCGTACACCAAACAGAAATTACAGAGAGTAACGGCAATATCCGTAAGAGTTTGATGTCATTCATTTTGAGATCAAGGGACATTTCTATGCCTAACTTAGCACGACACATCGTGATCCCTTGCACAGCAATAAACCATACAATTCATGCCATTGAATTCTGCATACTTTTCCCCTACCTTCATATCGCCCGACATGCTGTGTGAATATGATGTCTCCCTTATATTTTTAAAAAAGCCCATCGCCACCTAGTTAGATAAATGAATGGAGGTTTTTGCATTGGATCTTTCTTACGGAAATCATATACGAACGATTTATGGAGGGGCGCTAAAAAAAGCTGACATTCGTCAAACATAAAGTCGGAAGGTGTAAGGACGAAAAAGTGAAGAAAAAGTGCTTTTTTTCTTTTGCCAGGCCTCACATTGAGTATGCGGCGAGCGTTTGGGATCCATTTAAAAAAACATTAATTACAAGAATTGAATAGGGTACGGAGAAAGGCCGCTAGGTTGGTGAAAACCTCGTACCAAAGGACAGAAATGTCATACATTTAATGCAGAACTTGGGATGGGAACCTTTAGATATGCGAAGACTCAGGGCTAGATTAAACATATAACCAAGATATAAAGCATGTGGTTTTGCATTCGACATTTGAGATATAATTAGGCCCCCTAATTACATTGGCAAGGCCGGCAATTGCTACAAAATGAAAGAGTTAGATTGTCAAACTAATGGATTCGAGTTTTTTCCCGTGCAATATTCGCGAAAACAATGAAAAAGGGAAAAGAAAATGACATGGACACGCCGTCTAAAATAGCGTACCTATACAAGATTAAATTCCCACAAAAAACTCTCCAAGTCCAGCACCCCCCGCCGCTCACCCTTGTGCTAGGTGGGATGTAAGCGACAGTATAAAAAGTCTATTGTATAAGTCACTTGTCCGTCCGGAATGCGTAGAATACTAACCGGTAATATGTTTCTGAATTGCATTTGTGCCTGGCTTCTTTTAACGCATTTTCTTGTCCTATTTGTGTAGGCATAAAAATAGCTGCTAACCATGTAATAATCGTAATATATGTAGGAATATAGTGTGATTGTTGTCTCGGTCGCCCCTTTCCACGCGATTTTTGGTTAATTGCGGGGTGACAGTTGTAGAGGAAATAGAGGGAATATATGTAGAATGACTGGTGACCTACCACCCCCTGCCACACGTCCTTGCTACGGCTTGCGGGGTATTATGTAGATGTAGATAAGATAAAGGCAGCATAGCGCTTGTATAGGAACGCCAAATTTAAAATCTGAGTGTTTTAGAGATGATGTGAATTTGAACTTTAAATCAAGTAAACTTACGGAAGGTGACGTAATTGTCGAAACCGGTCATAGAAAAACTGATACACTATACATCCTAATGGTAGCTAGAATGTAAAAAATTTCAAAAGTTATGGATATTTATTCATGCTGAACAACATTTTTTTAATGCCTTTACTTGAAAGTCGTCGGAGAAAATAATTTTCACGCTAGATGATTGGCAAAAACTAATGCGTTCCATTCTATTTCAAATTAACCTCCAAACCGATCTTATGATCCAGTAATTTCTAAAAATATTTCTCGAGGTAAATGGGAATTTGTCAATCAACATATCTATTACTCATGAATAAACATGACAAGATGAAACTACGGAGTCACTTACTTACGAGAGACTTTCATTCGTGGGTATTACGGCATGAATCGCTAGACTTTATCTCTTATTTCATCGAGGAAGCAATGGTATCCCCTATTTGCAAGTTAATTCTCAGCAGAAGTCATTCACAGCGCAGATGCCTTGGTAGAAATGTAGAACAATATTAATAGTTCTTTGTAATTGGAATTAAGTGTTTATGCATGAGGTTGAGAAATTGAGAGGGGACGCAAAGTAGGCATAATCCTTTATATTAACGCATGAGGCATATAGTTTCACGCCTCATTCTATGTACGAATGAATAGAATACTTTCCTCATGTGATTTCCCAAATATGTTCTAAGTACGGATTATATTTCATCTAAAAAACTCAATAATTGTGAATGGTGTTCTTTTTGGAATGATGTGATCATTTGACTTCAACTTTTGGCACAGAAAAAGAAGATACGTAAGCAAAGTCGATAAAGGTTGATTTGACGTCATTTCAGGAAACTCCTTTTTTTACTAATTTATTCCATATTTACCGCTCCTTCCTCAGTCCTGCCAACTGCCAAGCTCAAACATTGTTTTTATGCATACTTTTCTGTACACAAAATTTCTAATCGCATGATTTGAGACTTTTTCTTTTATGATTTGATGACATTCAACCGTGACTTCCTCTCAAATTAATTATTTATTTCATTGATGGTGCGATTCTTACCCTTTTTCTTTACTCGTTAATAACCAAACCAGCGGAGAAAATGCATGATTTTTCCTAATCCCGATATATTCAACTCATGTTTCTTTCTTAACCCCACTCATTTCTGACTCTATCTTAATGTTGAAGTTTCCCCTTCATACTACATTTTAGAAACATATTCCATAAAGAAATAAATTTACACAAATATACGTGACCATTTCCTTTCCTATAAAGACGCTCATTTAATGTATATGTATTAAGCATAAGACAAACCGCTCTTATTTATTTGTCTATATTGATGCATGATCTTTCTTTATTTATCTCTTGTTTGAGCCCGCCTTTTCCCATAATACTCTGCCGAAGATGATGTGAAATAAAACGATATGAAATTAACCATTTGTTCATTTATTTCGCAATTTATACCCACTGTGAAATTTTAATATCATTCCTTGTATCAGACACAAACCTATATATATTTGAAGAATAAACTCTCATTTACATAAATGCAACACCAAATGGAACGTGCTACGTCATGATTGAATTAATTAAATCATATCGTAGACTAAATATTAGAAAAATGCTTTGGTAAACATAAAATTTGAGATAAAATTTAGTTGGTGGTTCATCAATAAGATTCATGTCCTTAAAGACATCTAAAACAATTTTATACGCAACGCTGACATACTATGCCTTTAAATATATTCTGTCTTGACTGTAATTATATTCTAGTCCCTTCATTCTCTCTAATACCTGTTCTTTTCTCCCCTCATTACCTCTAAAACAAAGTACCTCTTTCCCAAACGAGTCTAAACGTCTCCCCTACGCGTCAGTGTTTCCTGAGTATACCCTTAAATAGGGCCATTCAAGCTGCTTGCATAATGATTCATAGTACAGATTAAGTCGTGGCAAATTAATTCAAAATTCTCTGGGGAACGTTTGGAGTACTTGGTCACAAATTATGCGAGGCCACTTGGAGGAAGCAGCAAGTCACTCCCAAGGTGTGAAGCGGTCGGTGAAATCAGCAATACGGAGCGCTGAGTGATTTCGCGAGAGGCAAATAACTTCGCTCGCCATCGTCTGTCGTTAGATTCTGTCGACCCAGTTCCTTCTCCTTATGTGACTTTTCTCATGGGTCCCATCTAGAGAGAATGCACCCAATTGGGTTATCAACGTGTAGAACATGGCGCATTCCACTGCGTATTCTAAATAACCGACCTTTATTACAGTTCTCCGACGACTGAGGTCAAATACCTCCGTAAAGGTGTCAGAGAAAAATTCACTTGGGACTACAAAGCACGTTACAAGTCGGAAACCGTGAATAACATACCCGTATTTTATAGAGAAATGCCTCAGAGCTACTAAGGCCACCTTCATCTCAATCAATCATAGTTCCATTGTCTGAGGATGAATGCCAGATAGTCGTAATTTATTTCTCCACTTTCTCAGGAAACTTCCTCACTATCTTAACCGAATGTTCCATGATATATATTTCTTAAACCGAAGGGTTTCTCTTGAATACTCGTGGGTTTATTTTCAACATTCAAACAGTTTGTCAATATTTCCGCGCGATCTTTTAACAGATTGGTGGTAAAATTGAAATGTAAACTAATTGTAAATATTTCACAGTAGTTAATGTGGTGATCTTGGTGTCCATATATTATTATTCACCGTTTTATATATTATATACATATATTATTTTTACCGATTTTCCACCGTTAAGGGTTAATTTTTGGATCGACAAAAATTAATAATTAAGAAAGACAACCTATATATTTGGATATGCATATGCAAATAGGTTTGGTAGGTGATAGAGTTCACCCAGTAGTACTAAGCCCTATACGGCGTGTGAAATTCACACATCAGAGAAGGGGGGCTAGGTCCTTTCCCTTTGCCGGTTATGGTTTCCCAGGAAGATCTGGTACCCGAAAAATCACATAGCTTGGGTGGAGCTGTAGGTGCCTAGAGTGCCTTGCCCGGGAATCGAACCCGGGACCCTCCGGTCCCGGGTTCCAACGCTCCAGTAGTCCAGTAACTCGTAGTGGCTAACTACTAGTAGCTACTAGTAGTCCAACGCTCTACCCCCTGGACTATATAAATCGTTTAATACGGAAGCAGAAACTTATCTTCGGTTTATAAAAACTTTGCATTGAAGAATGCCAAACATTACATATGACTTGACGAGCAATTGCTAGCTAACATTAAATGCAATGGTATTTTAATTACCGTTTCATGCCTGGTAAAGTACGAGGGTCATCCGGAAAGTAGTACCCGTTCGTGCCGCATGAAGTGCTGACGACGCGAGTAGCCGCTGGACGAGGTCAGATAGCTTCAGTGGCTTGTCTGCCTTCTCTGAGCCAAGTTGCGTGACGCTAGCATTGCCTGTGTTGTTTCTGTGATTGTTTACAATGTTTAAAAAAATTGAGAACGCCGCCAGTTGTGAAGTGAGGGCAGTGATTAAATTCCTCAATGCAAGAAACGTTCGCCCATGTGATATTCATCGCCAATTAAAGGAGGTGTATGGAGACAATATAATGGACGAGTCGTCTGTTCGGCGGTGGTGTCGCAACTTCAACATGGGGAGGGGGAACACACATGACGATGAGCGTTCGGAGAGACCGTCTGTCATTACAGACCAACTGGTGAGCTCAGTTGACGAATTCGTGAGGAACGATCGGCGCGTCACAATTGATGACATCTGTGAGCATTTTCCCAATGTTTCTCGAACAATTGTTCATGAAATTGTTAAACACCATCTGCATTATGCAAAAATTTGTGCAAGATGGGTCCCTCGCGTATCTCAATGAGCTGGCGGCGAAGGACTATGCAGCAGGAATACAGAAACTTGTCACACGTTATGACAAATGCCTTAATTTGCTTGGAGATTATGTTGAGAAGTAGTTTAAAGTATCCTCTTTCAAATAAAATTTTTTATGTTTGTTAATATTTACTTTTGTGTCTTTATTTCACGAACGGGTACTACTTTCCGGATGACCCTCGTACAATCACAAATAATTTTTGCAAAAAATACAAAGAAAAGCAAAATATCTACGTTAATACTTGCCAAAAATGTAACAGTTTTCATGGATCTTTGTCCATTCATAGGTGCATTTAAGTAATGTGTCTAATATTATGAATAGTTATATGTCCAGTTGGGCAGCCCGTGGTCCTAAATTGCCAATTTCCTCAATTTCATGTCAAATTGATGAATCCAGCTATTTCATTTATTATAAGAGATATTTAAATATTCTATTCGACTAATTTTTTTGCTTAATTTATTGCTTATATATGAGGTATGAGCTTCATTGTTTGGTACCTGTAAAATCGAATATTCCGGGTTGACTGAACTATTTGATTTTTAATTTCTCTCGATTGAGTTTTTGAATTGCAACCATTCATTCAACTCGGTGACAGCGATTTTTCCAAGGTTTTTCAAGATCATTTCCAGGAGGAATCTTCATGATCATAACTTCTATATCGATTTTTCTGCCGATTCATTTCACGATCCCGGAGCCCGACCGATTTCTCGCCGGCCACCTTGAGGTCGAGGTGGCACTCACTGATGGCGACCACTCCGGCTTCCTTATGCCGCGATCTCCTCGGGATTTAATTTCTCCGGATGTCCTCCGGGGATACTCTCGAGGCCTCCTTTGATTCTGCTTCATCTATCGATGCTAATTAATGCCCCTCCACACACCGATCCACGCATTCCTCTCCTGTGCCTCTTACACCCGAGCCTCGGCTCCCCACAAATTTACCGCTGCCTCCAAGCCCGCGGCGGCGTCCCCTTAACGAGTTTAACTAAGGAGCTCCCAACTTTGCCTGCACTGCGGCAACTTTTCAAAGCGAAAGGGTTAATTAACACTTCACAGCTCCTTGTTCCCATTTATTCTGCAACATATAAGCATACGAGGTTAATATTGAAAATCTATTCCACCTTTTGACCTCAATGTGGGGCCACATTGTGCAGAGTGGCATTTAAAACAACAGACAAAGACTTTTTTCCTTTGGAATGCGTCCATATATATAAATATATATATGTGTATATATATATACATATATATATATATGTGTATATATATATATTACATATATATATATGTATGTATATAAATACATATATATATGTATGTATATATATACATATATATATATATATATATATATATATATATATATATATATATATATATATATATATATATATATTTTTTTTATTTTTTACATTCGTGATCTGCTGGATTCCGCCTTCCCCACCTCTCCTGTGTTCGTCCTTTGTGTGTGTTCCTATCCCTTTTCCATATATCTGTTTCTATATAAATGAGTATTTGTTCACCGTTTGGCGGGATTTCGTGTTTGAATGTGTGTGTGTATATATATATATATATATATATATATATATATATATATATATATATATATATTATGTTTATGTATATACATATATATATATATATATACATATATATATACATATATATACATATATATATATATATATATATATATATATATATATATATATATATATATATATATATATATATATATATATATATATATATACACGTGCCTTCCCAACCTCTACCGACAGCGTGTGACATTCACACATCAGAGTAGGGGGCCTGTGCCCATTACGTTTGTGACCTTTCACCTTCGTTTCCAGGAGAGAAAACTGAAGAGATGAGGAAGACAAATTGTTTGAAGGTGCAAAAGGGGAAGAATGAGGGTGGGGTGGATGGGGCTGGAGCGGAATTTTATGTACAAGTACTTTCAAACCGGGATGTTTGCAAGACTTGAGCGCCAAATTCTTGCACTGACTCAAATAGTCCTTGCTTCGATGCTTGCGGCCGTTTTGAGCAAGATTCTACAGGATTCTATAATGAAAAAGAGAGTAGGGGATCTGATTAGTTCTGTGGCTAGCGTACTGGCTTCTCACCCTGAAGACTCAGGTTTGACTCCTGGAGATGGCAGATATTTTTCAATGGTATTTATATCTCTACTAGAGGTACTTTGTGGAGAGAACTTTAAGTGAGTTCGCCGTGAGTTGGATGGGACGGTAAACTGAGAACCCATTGGGACCTTTCGTAAAGAGAAGGCTACGCCGGGTTCCTCTCCACCGTTCCTACTTTCCCTTCTATCCCCTATGGCTCAAATGGCCTCAACTGTCGGTCGCCTCCCTCAAATCTACTTCTACTACTGAAAATACAGTAATAAAGGATGAGTGGCAGATAATTGCAATAGGAATGAAATGCGATAGGAAATGATCTGGGTATGGGTATGGTTTCCTCAGGCAAATGTAGATTAATAATGTGGGGTAAAAGACAAGTTTTACGTTCTCCAATCTTCATAGAAAGGACTGATGGTCTTAAAAAAGCAAAGGATTGCTCATCTAAGACCGTCATGTCCTGCGCCTTCACAAAGCCTTAACGGAGAAGGGAAACCTGATTTCGACATTAACTCACCTATATGATAGGCGCCAGTGGGTCATACGATTCAACGTCAATCTAACAACACAAAATTTGGACAGTTAAATTACACGTGGATGACTCTGGATCCTCTTAAAAACAGGACCTAGCACTGAAAAAACCGGACGCGTTAACATGTTCGCCTTAGACAGAAGTCATTTGGCACGTCAACTCAATTTATACGGAGTAGCAAGTTTGGCATATGCAAATATTTGGATTCAGGAAACTAATGCACGCGCAAATTAAGGTCTCCGTCCTTGCACGGCCGCCCCGAAGACAATTGTGGACGAACCACGCAGATCTAACACCCAGACCGACAGAGCGCCAGCACCTCATTTGAGAAGTGAGACCGATTAGATTGACTTGTCCCGCAGTGATTGAGGGCTCTGTGGTACATATCCCAGAACGCGGGGAGGAAAGTGGACTCCCCGTATCGGTTCGATTGAATCAAGAGCAGACCCGGTGTCGGCGACGGACAAAGAGAGGAGCTGTCGAGAAATAGGCGAAAAAACGCAGCAGAATGATCCTAAAGTGAAACTCCCGTCTTGCAATAGAATTTTTCCTATAGGACTGTGTTTGGATGTGACAGGTTGCACAAACTCAATAAAGCCAAACTTGTTTTACTTTCCACGTAATTGTATAAGCATATAAATGCAGCAAGTATTTCTTTCTGCATTAGATTTGATTAGTCAATCATTATTTAGTACCGATATTCTATTTAACGCATTTAGCCATGACAGGTTGCCTGAGAGATTTAATTCGAACTCGAACAACTTTAGCGACTTTATTAAGTTCAATTGTGGACTAGTTATCATTTCCATATTATTTTATTTTACTGTATCTTCCGCGATTACGAAGTTAAACAACAAGAAACCACATATATTAGTTGAATTAAACTCTTACGGATAGCGATATTGAATAAATGAAAATACTCCAATAGCCGTAACTGGTTTTTTCCCCACGGAGTGAACTTTCCTCTCTAGCTCCTGCCAGATCACGTATTCCGGGTTAGTCAAGTTCTTCTTGAGTTTCAGGTGCAGGTAATATGTACTGACCTCAAGTTGGCTTCTCTTGAAGTAAATGAAATTGAATTTACATGATAAAATCTTCCTCCTAAATTTAATGTCCAAATGAACTGTTTACGGCTATTGGAGTCTTTTCATTCATTCAAGAAACCTCATGCTTTGTGTTTCGTTCTCCGAGAAGCTATCTTAGCCATTGGTCTACAAGTCACAACAATAACACATCTTCGGACACAATCTAGGTTTACCTTGACGGAGCTCTTCACTCATCCCATATGGGCAATCATTTCTACATGTCCTCCTTTCATTATCCCCTTGTGCTCCAGCCTTTTGATACACAATTAATTGTAATCAAACTGAAAACAATCTCCTGAGGTGAATTTAACAGAAAATACCTCAGAGGGAGATCCCACACCATTGTATGACGGAAACGTGAAATAAAAGAGATAGCTATTTGCATTCATGTCTGCCATTATTTATCCCATTTGTGGTCTTTCTCTGCAGTTGAAGTACTCTAATCGGCAGACATTCTCATTTAAAAATTTGCCCGATAAGCTTACCCCTATTATTTGCCTCTGCTGCTCTTTCGTCGGCAATATCCTGCATACCGATTCTTTCTTCAAGGCAACATAATTTCTTGATTTCGATCACTACCACTTATTTGCGTACGCCGTACATAAATAATGCATGCGCACATCCTCGCTATGCTCCCTTCTCCATTCTCTCATCTGAGTCCGGATCTAATTATAGCCACCTGGTCTTCGTACAGGCGGTGGATCACTCTTCTGCTATAATAGTTTGGACATAAAACGTGAAAGTAATTAGCGCAGATTACTGTCGTTCCACTTCCCTCGCAATGAATCCTCCGAAATCCCTCGAGAGCGCTTAAAATTTGGCCCATTGATGAAAATTATAATGCAGATTTATTCTATTCCTGTTCATAAAGCTCGCAATTTGGGAGTTTTAGTTGTTCTTCGGAACACTCTTCCACTGTCATCACCACCGCCGCCGTTGCCATAGATCACCAATAATTCCGCACACCCCTCTCCCGCCGGCCTCCCCTGCCACGGCCCTTTCTCCGACCACCCCCACCCACACTGCACTTTTTTTTGGTTCCCTCCCCTCCCACTCGCGTCATCATCCTCCGACCAACTTCCAAAAATTCCTTTTCCCCCAAACCCTCCTCCTTTCTTCACTCCACCTTGCCACCCTCTCATTCTCGCCATTAATCTTTCAAACTCTCTCTCTCTCTCTTAAACTCCCGTTTCCCTTTATCTCTCTCCCTCCTTCCCCCCTCTCTCTCTCTCCCATTATTTCACTCTTCCTTCAATTCTCCAAAAAGTGCTCGGTCGCACACACAGAGGCAGGCAAGTACACACGCCGCCCAACAAGGACCGGCAAAACTCTCCAAGTCTTGCAAATCACCATTTCTCAGAGCTCTCGGGTTGAGTAGTTAATTAAAAACTATGATTGTGGAGTTTAGCTCCGAAGTTTATCTTTTATTGCCAGTATGAGCAGTAATCGATAGATATTTATTCTGCCTCATCTCTCAGCTGATCATTTGGTGGCTCTTTTACATAGAAAAAGCGGGTTTTTGATCTATTTGGCAAAACTTTTCGATCTTGAGGGACAATACATAATGAACTGCTTAACTTCGGAGTTCTGCATAGCATGAGTACTGGGCACTGTAATATCGATTGCATTGTATTGCAATGCATCGGTGATACTGTTCACGCCCTCTTCAAAATTTTCAAAGTTGTACTTGTTCATAACCCTTGAACCTTTTTGTTCATTTAATTTTTCACTCATATTATTTTTTGATTTATCTCTAAATCTTTGGCTCAAAATTCTCAAGTCCATGCTCATCCTTTCTTAGAAACGGCAGTTTTTTGGAATCATAAAGCGTTACGCTCCGTATCAAAACTTAGAATGCTTAAGTGATATATTATCCATTATTACTAATTTTAAATAATAAATGACGTTATCATTGTGAAACAAGTGAGGAATTTTGCTTGGTCAAATTCAATATGTTCACTTATCGGTTGCCACTCGACAAACAGTTTCCCCGTGAGTACTTCGCTGACTCAGAGCGCAATATACGTAAAAGGACTTGCTTTCCTGTGGGATAGGGGCACCTGTGCGGCGGATCTTTACGGAATACCGAAGACTCATGCTCCAAAACTCAGCAACAATTGCACTATGGAACATTTTTAGTCATTATCTAGTTCACATACTGACAGAAGTTGAAGCTAGCAACAATATGACACATGAAATATGCATTTCAACACTCTTTCCCGTCAATGTTGTGGTTATTCGCGCCAATCTCTTTTTAACCCTTAAGGTAACCAGGGTAAAAAAGCCTGATGATTAAGAAAAAATAATACATATCACATAACGTTTGACCATTTTTTTTGAGGTCATTTACTAGGAAACAAAGAAATGACTCGCGCATTGTACTGAAAGTGTGTCTAGACAATGATACAAAATAGATTAAGGTGATATGAACTAAATATACTACATATGGTGATATAGATGATATCATATCATATGAAGATATCATGCGCTAATAATGAATGTAATTACGGATCAAAATTTGGTCTTTGTTTCGTAATTGAAGATTTCGCATGCAGTTCTCCCATAACCGTTACATAATATTTCCTCAGGAATGGTAGGTCTTTCCCAGGCAAAAAAAATATCCATCCATAGATATTTTTAGTCGGGGGAATGACCAGAAAATTGCGTAAATCAGGATTCCATATCTTAAAGAAATATTTTTTTTTTAAATTTCAGTCAATATACTATATGCTATCCAGTTTCCTCCGTAATCCATGATGGTGTCAATCGAACTTGCACGTGAAGCTATTCTCACAGCTTTGGAGAATAAAGTCCACTCTTTAATCGTGCGACGAGATAAGGGTTTTAAGTGTCTTCTTCCTCCGCTTGGTTTCCTAAGCCCCTTCCGACACCCTCTCCCATCACACCCAACCACTACTCCACGTGTGAAGTCCGAGGGGTACCATTGTCGCCCGGACCGCTTTTATGACCCTAGCACGCCCCGAACCCCTTTTCGCCCTAACCCACCCCTCCCTACCATAAACATTCTGCCCGCTATCTCTTATTTTGGGACGCCACGGGAGAGGGAAGAGGTACGAAGGGAATGTCCACATTGAGTGCCGTCTAAACACCCACTAAGATACACGAACGCTTTCGGCAGTATCCATTCCCGGCGAATGCCATGAGGAACGGGGCAATCTTCAGCTTATATTCAATCGCACAGAAAAAAATTCTAAGAGATAATGAGGCGAGAGAAAAAACTTTCCACAGTTACTGAAATTTTCTGATCTTCAACCAATGTAAGGTGAAGTCATACACTTATTCAATTGATATCACATTCATCATACAATAAAAGACAGAAATTGAGACGATGCACGATTAACTGGCCGACTGATTCCGATTGAATAGACTTTTGTCATATCATTTGCCGCTTTAAATAATTGAGGCGCCGCTATGGTTTATCATAACGGATATTTAACAACTAATGAAGACTTTCTTACGTGGAGCGAAGATTAATTTAAAGCCCTCAGATATTCGCACGGTAAGAGGACGGCACGGTATAAGTAATAGAAGACGCACTCGGTCGAATATCGAGGGATGCGGGTTCGAATCTCGGTCAAAGGGAATGATTGACTCATCGAAGTTGATGAATTTTCAATGAAAATTAGCGGATAACTCCGTTTAAGTCACCGTCTCGGCATTTCTCGCATGATCTCTGAATGTAATGCAAAGTTTAACAAGATAGGCACAGAGAGAGTATGCGCTCTCTGCTAAGGGTGGTTAAATAACCCATCGTGTGCAACAACATAATCCATTTTTGCTCCGCAAAAGAGGGATGGTTTCTGCTCCTCCCGTCCATTGAGTGCTCCACAGAGGGCTGCTAACACCTCTCCCAGTAAACCTTCCTCCTCCTCACCCGGCTCTTTCTCCGCTCCCGCCAACTTAACGATGCATTAGTCCCACGGACGTCGTTCCAACATCCTCCCGACGTCCACCTAGGTAATTATTAACCTTCGCTCTCCTCGCGTGATTATACCTTGGAAAGGGCACTTCTCTGCACACCACAAGGACGATATCTTTATCGCCGGCCCTAGGAAGAGGGAACGCATTCGACAGGACATCACAGGGACCAGTAGACCCTCAATACCAACCCCCTTCTGCCATTAAGATCGCATGAATTATTAACGTTGGCAATGTCCCCTTCCATCCCAAATAGCATCCCTTTAAACTGTACCCAGAGGTACACGAATTACCAAGTAAGACGGTGCTTCTGACTCGCAATTCTGCAAGTAAGAGGTAAAAACTTTTTTAAGAGATCCTCACTGAAAGATAAATTTTTAAATATTTTTCTCTCGCAGAATTCCGGAAGCATGATAAAAGTTTATTTTTATTTTTTAATGTTTTACTCGGAAAGTCCCAAGTGATGAATTTTGATAATTAACATTTGAATCGTTGCGATAACGTAAAATTAAGCAAATGTGCAGTTGATAGCAGGCAAATGAATGGAATATGCCAGCACAAATATCGCAAAGTTTGGCAAAAAATGAATTTGAACATATCACTGTATAATTGTGGAGCTAAACACTGTTCTAGAAATGAAATGGTTCAATAAACAAAAGATTAATATTCCTAATACTCTCTTCCAAGAAAATATATTTCATGGAATCAGTTACGGTACTTATCTGTGAAATTAGGATTTTGAGAAGCTGAAATCATTTTAACGATTGACTTGAATGATATATCTTATGGATTGAATGTATGTCTTCATTTGATTTTCTTGAAATAAAATTAATAAAATCGATTATATTCGCATCCCTTTACCATCTTTCTTCATCCGTTCCTAAATTCTTGCTCCCGGAATTTTAGATAAAAATAAATATTCAAACTCCTAAATTATGGTCCACCTTTGTACAACAAATCTATTGTTTTATGGAAAATCGGGATATTTTTGGTGTCCAAGGTCTTCCAATGTCTTCAATAAAAATTAGGGATTCTGACAAAAACACTGTTTTACGGCGTCCCAGAATTGTAGTGATTAAAAATAATGGATTAAAAAATATTCCGCGTAGTATTGAAATCTTTGCTTCACTCGTTCAGCTGATTTGCAAATTACAGTAATTACAACGTACCTATATGTATGCAGTATGCAAGTCAATTTGGCAACTTGATGATGTCTATGTGGAAATGATTGAGTATGTTACTGACCTTTAATTAGTCACCGAAGTAATTGCTGCTGATTTAATTTGCTGTGCGATGACCTCCCCAGTTGGGAGAAATAACTCATGAACCATTTAACATCCATTTGAAATATTATGTTTGAAGAATTATGGTAACAATTTTCTGTTTTAATTCTGTGACCTTAAAACGTGTTTTTAAGTGGAAGACAATAATATAATCTATTTTCCAGCAAAAAAGTACGCAAAAGTGTGCATCACAAATCATTTATATGATAACTGAAAACAGATGCCTGAAAAAACATAAAATCTTCAAAATTTGGGCGAATTAGCATGAAAACGTTAACAAAATAATGAAATTCTCGTACAAATACTGGGTACATATACTGGTAGATATGCGTATGACCAGAAATTTGCTGAAAAATAATTATCCTGATAGTAAAACATCGAGTATTAAATGAATGCGAGCTCATTGACAAAAATAAAACTTTTGCCTGAACGAGAAAACTGCAAGACATGAAACCAATTAAAAAAAACCAACATTATTTGTCAATGATGTAGAATTTACCTTGACAAGTTGCTTTCAAAGTGACTAGTAAAACTAGGTAGTGATTATATGGGAACAAGCGTCGTATTCACATTCAACATCACATACTCAAAGACAAGGTGCTTTAGTCTTGATCTAATTTTTAGCCAAGACTTTTAGCTCATTATTTACGTATCCTCGATTGAGTCCATCAAAGTTTTTAGAGCCTCAATATGTTGATTGATTTCTCCTGCTCTTTTTTATTATAACTGTTAAGAATGATTACGAAATCTCCATCCACACCGGAAAATCTTCCTTAGATAACAATATTGTCTAAAAGGCGAGAACACCGATGCATACAAAGACGAATGATTTATCGACATAATTACAAATTCTTTTGGGACGCCGAGGACAGCAAAAATAGAGATCAGCTCGCAAAACATTTCCCGTATTGTCTGGGAGGATTATTTGGCCTTTATTACTGTGACGAGAGAGTTTTGGGTGTAGGGTAAGTAGCAAGACGGTGTTTTCCCCCCACACTTTCTTCAATTAATATCATTTACGCAAAAAAAAAATTCTGATGAAGTTCTATTCCGAATACTGAGTCTTTTCTGCGAATTCTTTTTCAAGGTAGCAACAAGCTCGAAGGGGTTTAGCGGCACGGGGTCGGGCGAAAGGGGGAGGGTGGAGTGGTGGGGCCACTCGACTCCTCGGTCGGAAGAGGTCGAGCTAGGGGCAGCGATAGGTGTCGGAGGCACCAAAAGCCGAGAAGAAAGGGAACGGCGAGCGGTGGGAACACAAAAGGGGTCAAACGGGAATAATATCGCCCGTGATTTAGGGATTACGGCCGTAATTAATGACTTAGCGGCCCATTGCCCGTCTCACGTGGAATCCAATTGTTCCGCCCTGACTCCTCCCCTATTATTCCAATCGCACCTCCTTTCTTCCCCTTCACTCTAACCCCTTTTGAACCCTTCCATCCCTCCCCCAACCCTTAAACAAAAACGTCACGAGCCTTTCAAGGTGACACGGCCGCCCTTCAATAGCAGAAATCACTAAGAATCTCATTTATCCTTCAAGTAAGAACTTTTCTTCGAACTTAATATTTCTCCAAATCTTTGAGGTATAAATAAAATTAAATCTTCTGTTAACAGTACCATATCTTGGTAACTTCTATTCAAAGACAGGCATATTGTATCCCTTTTCTCTCCTCTTCATAATATTATCTCTGGTTCATGCCAAAATTTGGAAAGCTGCGGTATAGTCCAAGAGACAAAGACTGGAAAGAATAAGTGTGCAATAGACTGGATTTATCAATTTTAAACAGGCCCCTGGCAAATGGTCGTAAAAATGGGTAACCATCCAACACAGCAAGCGTCTCATCATATGACACTCAAGAAAGTATTATAGGTCCGCTGTTGTCCTTTTTATTCATCAATGGCATCAATACTCACGTTTCCAGTAAACTTCATCTATTTACTGACGATGCAGTGATAACCATGTGTAGGGACGGATCCAGTTATGAAGATAGTACTTCAATATCTAATGACAAAAGGCGATGCAAAAGTGATGCAAGACATTGGAGCTAGAGTTAAATTTGAATAAATTTGTTTTTATGATTATTTGGAGGAAGAATATTTCGCCTGAATATACTTACACCACGCAAAAAAACCAGCGTAATAAACGTAGAGTTGGTGAAATATTTTAGAGTTACGACAACTAAGGACGTGTCCTGGGGAAAACATTGGTGGAATTCGTGGAATAGCACTTTAAAATTTACGATGCATAAAAAGGATACTTGGGACATTTAATGAGAGGAATAAAAGTGTTTTGTTATTTTACGTTAGTTAGGCCCCACCTCGAGTACGCTGAAGGTGACCAAGTGATCCTCAAGATGTAGTCTTAGTTTTGGAGCTAGATCAAGCACCACGTAGAGCAGATAGGTTTGTGAAAAGTTTTTCTGAACAAAGTAGAAGTACTACGACATTATTGGAAATATTAGGGTGGGAGCAACTGGTTGACCGTAGGCTGACATAGAGGATAAATTTACTGCGTTGATTTGAGGCAGGTCTATTATCTGAGTATATTAAAGGCATATTACAGGACCCACTGACTATGGTAGATTAGATAACCAACGTAAAGTCAGGGAGATCGATAGTAAAACGGATAGATTTCAAACTTCGTGTTTTCATCGTGAGATTAGAAATCAAAACAAATATAATCGCAAGCGCGAAGGCCGAATTTGTAACAAGAAACCGCGGGAGACGCCAGCATAGTAACTTTAAACGGAGTCATCCGCTGAAAAATTATTACGATGCAACAATTTCGGAGTGAAAGAAATCATTCACTTTAATTGGGATCTCAATAAAGATGGTAATGATTTTTGCACTGAAATTTTTGAATTGATATACTTAGTACTGGTAGCGTAGGAGTATTAGTATTGTCAATAAAATTTATTTTGCCTCAAGTATTATTTAAAATAGCTAGTAGATTTTGTTAGATAAGCAGGTCCGTGACATCAATTGTCATGACGAAGTCGCCTTCGTTGAGCTCAAGGGAAATGTTTCTCGATTACATTTTTAACTTGCATTATTTTAACCTTGCCCTTGTTTGCGGAGGAAAGTTAACGCTGTGGCAAAGGATGGGAGACACTTGCCCAATTATTTAGCTTTAAATGAAGTGAGGTTCAGTGCTAGCAATAGTTAATTTAACACAAATCAGGTAGTATCGGAAGGAAAATTTTGTAAGAGATTCAATATTAATAAAAAAACGATCATCGTTAAAAATTCAAAAAACCGCTACATCAAGGATACATCTGTATTGGTAATTTAATGCCGAAGTATGAAAAACAAAGCCACAGAATATCACCACCTTACTCATAGCAAAAGCGCAGACACAATTACTGAGATAGAAAGCTGTTTATCAACTGATATTACCGATGGTGAAATTTTTCCAAAATCCTTTTCCATTTACAGAAATTATAGAATCGGGGGCGGTGTCTTTACTGCAGTCAAAAATTATTGCGTCAGCATGGCTGAGATAATTCCAGGTAATGGTTTAAAAAGCGTTCGGTGCTTAATTAAAAGTCCTCAATCCAAAAGTGCTTATGTATGCGCATTTTAAAGGCCACCGGACGACAAAGATTATTCAATACCAGAATTAGATCAGCAAATCAAAGATTTCTAATCCCAACACAATGATCGCGACGTTATGATCGGGGAAGATTTCAATGCCCCATATATTGACTGGAACAGCTTTAAAACAGGAGGTAAAGTAAGATATCTGCGAGTCTATTAACCATTGAATTCTTGTACGTGAACTCCTTGCATCAACTTGTCACTTCACCAACGAGGGACGATATTACTCTTCTTTTGCTAGCAACGAGCATACCCGAAAATGTCTAAATTATGGTAACTATGAAAGAAATTAAGATACCACAGGGCGGTAATTGCTAAGTTTTTGCTACATGGAGTCCGAAATAAGATGTATAAAAGGAAAATTTACTTTTTTAAATAAGGGGACTACTATGGCCTTAAGTGCGTGCTACAGAGTCAATTTGGAAGCTTTAAGAAAGATGATAATCACCAAAATAGGTATACTTTCAGGTGCATGTGTTTGTAAGATGTAGTTTGAGTGTTTGCATGTGTGGGGTGTAACTGTTCTTGCATGAATGTATGCCATGTTTTCTGTGTGGATGTATGAATTTGTGGTTCTCGCATGCGGTTTTTTTTCTTTTCTAAATTACGGGTGGTGTCCTAACACCCCCCGCCACACGCCCTTGCGGTGGCTGGCGGGGTATTAAGTAGATGTAGATGAAAATACTGAGGATACGTGGGATCATGTACTGATATTTTTACTTCGGAAGAGAACAATATTTCATGGCTCCCGATTTTTCTAGATTTTAAGGAAGCCTTCGAAAAAGTACCTCATATTAAAATACTCGCAAAGCATACGGCATTTATAAATTCATCCGGGGTTGGATTAAAGACTTTTTGAATGGTCGGGTACAAAGAATAGTGATAGATGGAGTTAGCTCAAATGCAGTACAATTTAGTCTAGGTGTTCCCCAGGGAAAATTTATCGGGCCTCTTTTATTCATACGAGGGTCATCCGGAAAGTAGTACCCGTTCGTGCCGCATGAAGTGCTGACGACGCGAGTAGCCGCTGGACGAGGTCAGATAGCTTCAGTGGCTTGTCTGCCTTCTCTGAGCCAAGTTGCGTGACGCTAGCATTGCCTGTGTTGTTTCTGTGATTGTTTACAATGTTTAAAAAAATTGAGAACGCCGCCAGTTGTGAAGTGAGGGCAGTGATTAAATTCCTCAATGCAAGAAACGTTCGCCCATGTGATATTCATCGCCAATTAAAGGAGGTGTATGGAGACAATGTAATGGACGAGTCGTCTGTTCGGCGGTGGTGTCGCAACTTCAACATGGGGAGGGGGAACACACACGACGATGAGCGTTCGGAGAGACCGTCTGTCATTACAGACCAACTGGTGAGCTCAGTTGACGAATTCGTGAGGAACGATCGGCGCGTCACAATTGATGACATCTGTGAGAATTTTCCCAATGTTTCTCGAACAATTGTTCATGAAATTGTTAAACACCATCTGCATTATGCAAAAATTTGTGCAAGATGGGTCCCTCGCGCATCTCAATGAGCTGGCGGCGAAGGACTATGCAGCAGGAATACAGAAACTTGTCACACGTTATGACAAATGCCTTAATTTGCTTGGAGATTATGTTGAGAAGTAGTTTAAAGTATCCTCTTTCAAATAAAATTTTTTATATTTGTTAATATTTACTTTTGTGTCTTTATTTCACGAACGGGTACTACTTTCCGGATGACCCTCGTACTTCACGTAAACGACATTGACTCCGCACTTACTAGTAAGGTACGTTTATTTGCCGATAATGCAGTAGTTTACCACGATATCCGTGATCCTGAGGATACATTAGCTTTATCAGACGACATTAATGCTGTGCAACGCTGGTGCGACACTTGGAAGTTAAGATTTAACTTAAAAAAGTGCGTAGTAATAAATTTTTGGAAAAAAGGAAATTCCCTACCGAACGCCTACTGCATTGGGAACACTGAAATGGAATATGTGGACTCAATTAAATACCTAGGCGTTACCCTCTCTCACGATCTCTCCTGGGCGAAACACATACGGGGAATATGTGGACAAGCTAACAAAAATTAGGATTAATTAGAAGAGAACTAGTTTAAAGTTATTAAAATGTCAAAGAAAAATGTCGTCTTTCGCTGGTTGGGCCTCATTTAGAATAAGCTCTTAGAATATGGGATCCTCACGAGGTTGCATCAATTACCGAATTGAATCGCGTGCAGCGCAGAGGAGCTAGATTAGTAAAACGTTGCAGTGATGAACTTAGTGGAGTATCCAAAATATTAGAGGAACTAGGCATGGAATCACTCAGGGAGCGAAAGTTAAATTACAGATTGAAGCTCTAGCATAAAATGGAATGATGTCTCTTTGGCAGTGATGCTGAAAATGTGTTTTTACCCCCATCGCACTACAGTCGGGGGCAAAATGCCAATGAAGTTACAGAGATTAAGTGAAGAATAATTGGATTAAAGATGCTGTTTTTTCCACAAACAATAAGGGATCAGAATAACATATCCGACCGCGGTAGGCTCATATTCGGATCAAAATTAGTCTTGTGTGATTTTACCCTTGCCACACACTCTATCAGTGGCTTGCAGAGTACCAAAATACATAAATATCTAAATATTCGGCATGGAATTTTAAAATACCCATTATAATAACATTGTTCTCGCATTATTTGAGTACATTCTACTATTACAAGACGCAGGTATACATGGAAAATTCCAGGTGACTCAGGAAGATATCAACTAGATTATATTCTGGTTAGGCACAGGTTTAGGAACAGTGTGATAAATTCACACAGCTTCCCGGGAGCGGATGCGGACTCAGACCACAATTCAAATGTTATGAAATGTAGCGTCCGTTTCAAAAAGATAAGGCAGGGGCGGCGAGTTGGAAAATGGAATGTAGAAGCATTAAATGGTTTGAAAAGGAAGGATTACAAACCGGCGGTAGAGGAAATCATGGAGGATGGTAAGGAGCTTAGTACTGTCGAAGAAAAATGGGAAAGTTTCAAGAAAGGGTTGTCTAAAGCCGCAAAAGAAACTATTGGAACCGTTAACGCTAAAAGGACTAGGACACTATGGATCACGGATGACATGATTACAAAGATGCATGAGCGGCGAAAATGGAAGAATGTAAATACAGAGTTAGGCGAAATGAAGTACAAAATATTGAACAATAAATTTAGGCGGGCAAAAAATAAAGCAAAAAAAGCATGGTGGAAGACGCAGTGCGAGGATATGGAAAGTCTGCAAAGGAAGGGTGAAATCGGTGCGCTGTACAGCAAAGTTAAATCTTTATCGGGAAGTAAGAAGGGAAGACCTACTGTATGCCAACATTTAGAGATAAGGCGGGTAAGGTAATAGTTGACGCAGGAAAGATCCAAGAGAGATGGAAGGAGTATATAGAAGAACTGTATAGTAAAGAGCTTAGACCAACAAAGTTAGACATTGAAAAGGAACATGACGTAGAGGAAGACAGCTTAGGTCCAGGCATACTGGACGATAAGATAGAAAGGGCATTAAGGGAGATGAAACTAAATAAGGCTGTGGGGGTGGATAACATTCCCGCGGAACTTTTAAAAGGCATAGGAAAATGTGGGAGGAAGAGGCTATATGGGCTGACCCGTAATATTTATGAGGAAGGAATCTGGCCGGAAGACTTTGTGAGATCAGTTTTAGTTCCTATTCCGAAAAAGGTAAAGGCTGCATCTTGTGAGGACTACAGGACGATAAGTTTGATATCCCACGCAGCTAAAGTTGTTCTCAGGATCATAAGATAGAGAGTAGGGCAAATGATTACTTAGAGGATGATCAGTTTGGGTTTAGGAAGGGGATAGGCACGCGTGATGCCATTGCAGTAATGAGATTATTAATCGAGAGGAATATAGGACACAACCAGGAGGTATTTGCCTGTTTCGTAGATTTCGAAAAAGCGTTTGATAGAGTGAATTGGGAAAAACTAATGAGTATTCTGCAGAAAATAGGAATAGATTGGAGGGAAAGGAGGCTAATCCGCAACCTGTACATGTCTCAGACTGCTCATGTGCGGGTAGGGAACTGGGAGTCCGAATGGGCAGTGCTAGGAAGAGGTGTAAGACAGTGTTGCCCATTATCACCGTTGCTGTTCAACCTGTATGCAGAAGAAATGATCAAAGAGGCATTGGAAGAACTGGAGGTAGGAATGAAAGTGGGTGGGGAATTCGTAAAATCAGTTAGGTTTGCTGATGACCAAGATTTAGTTTGTCAGTCAGCCAAGGGGTTGCAAGCATTGCTGAGTGAATTGGAAACTCAGTGCGACAGGTATGGGATGAAAATAAATATTAATAAAACAAAGGTTATGCGATTTTCTAGAAAGAAAAAGGCAAAGCTTAACATTAAAGTAGGAGGGCAAAAACTAGAGCAGGTAGAACAGTTTACTTACTATCTCGGTAGTGTTTTGGACCAACACGGTCAAAGTAGTAGGGACGTAAGGAGAAGAATTGCGCTAGGCAAAGAGGCTTTCACACGGAGGAGGGAGTTGATGGCAGGGACGTTGAGTAAGAATGTTAAGAAAAGACCCGTAAAAACTTTGATTTGGAGCGTAGCTATGTACGGCGCGGAAACTTGGTCATTGAAGCAGTAGGATAGACGTAGACTGGAGGCTTTTTTGAAATGTGGATGGGGAGAAGAATGAAGAAGGTGAAATAGACAGAGAAGAAAACAAATGAGGAAGTACTTGGTATGGTGGGCGAAGAGAGGGGTTTGTTGGGAGAAATCCTTTGGAAAGTGGGAAAAGTGGATGGGGGTATTGGCCGGCAGTGGGATGCTGAAGACTGTGATTGAGGGGAGAATGTTAGGCAAACGAGGAGAGGGAAGGAACAGGATAGGGATGTTGGACGGGATGAAGGGAGGAAGAAAGTACTCTGAGATAAAGAGGGACCTGATGTAGAGCGGGATGTTGTGTTTTGCTATGGGCCACAAAGTGTTGAATCAGTAATTTTTTCCATCCAAAAACCTACCTTAACCGGTAGATTACCTATTTCTAATAATAATTCTACTATTGAACATTCGTTGATCTAAGGATCTACATTTGTGCGATTAACTTTGTTCGAGTGCATGATCGAACTTATATTTGTGTAGAGGCAAAAAAATTGGGGTTATGGTTTATGGCTGGTGACTTAACAACCCCCGCCACACGTCCTTGAGGTGGCTTGCGAAGTTCTAAGTAGATGTAGAGATGCCCTAATAGATTCTCTTCCTACCTCTCCTCTTTACCCGGTTAACGTATTTGTTCCATGGCCTTCGTCGTAATGTATTTCCTTCAAATTCAGGTACAAATACAAACCTGTCTACCTAAAAAATCCATTACGTCTCAAGGTAAGCCCAAATTATTTGTTTCTTCTTTTTATTATCGTGCTTCAGGCTGTTTCATACTCATCCACTCCTCTGGTTGATTTTTACATTTCACTTATTCATTCTATCTTCACCAATCGTCCGCAACACCAGGTTGCCTTCATCCCTAATTTGCTTTTAAAATTATCGCTGTCTCCGGTCCTCCGAGAGACATGCTCCATGCGAAGGGTTTCGCGTTAAATTTCCTCCTCTCTGGTAAATTTATCTTCTTTGATAGTGGTAACTACCTCTTCTTGGCTTCCCATCTTTGATTGAGGTTATCCCCGCATGATAAACGAGTAGGTTGAACTCCCTAGGTCCCATGTTATTCTACAGTCGAGTAAGGCAAACGATTGGAACCGTTCTAATTTCTCTCCTTTTGATGCGACATCTTCATCGATATTCTCCCTTCCACATTCTGGGACAATAATTTATTATCATGTTATATCCATGCAGTACATTTTATAGAATGATGTGTATCTTTTCAATACACTGCTATTACCAGGAGGTCATCTGCGAAAAGTATTCCTTACTGCGTTCATCCGTATTAGCCTTTCATTATTTAATACTCATTCATTTCTATTTTTCTACGAGTACTTGAAAATATATTTTGAATTTAATTAAATTAAAGCTTGCATAGAGTTTTTCTTTTTTCTAATACCTCTATTTCCTTTGACACATATTTTTTCTCCGGCTAATTCCCATTAAGTAGTCTTGGTTTATGTCGTTTATTTATAATTATTCTATCGTGGTAATGCATATGAAGAGTTTCCAATAACTTTAGTGTCTTGTTGCAATTGCAATTTACAAAATTCTTCTCCAAGTACCAAACAATTAACGTATTCCAAGCAAATAGACGGATATTTCAATTTCTGAGATACTAAACAGGATTGCTTCAAATGAAGGTAAGAGATAGAATGGCTTATATAGTTTAAAATGAAGAGCAATTAGGGAAAAGCATTTTAACTTTTGAAAATTTGTACAAGAAGGCTGCAATTTATCCTGAACGCTACAATTTGCCATCATTAAACACAAAAGGTAATGCCTTTACGCAATAGTCAAGCTTCTATATTCACTCCTGCTTCCTTCAGGCTAGCATATGATCTTTAGTTCATCTCATATGCTGCATGCTCGTGAAGAAAAATTTTTCAATAAACTAAATTTCGAATTTATTTGCACTAATTACTGCTATTCAGTGCGTTTTAATGAATAAAAACCAAAGTTTCAACCAAATTTACTGAGTTAATCATTCAAGGCGGTAGAATTGACAAAAAATTACTTAGGCTGTTTTATCAAGGTTTAAACCAGGGAAAAATAACTGAGAAAAAATAACAATCGCTATGTTTTTGTTCAACCGGAATACGTCCAAAAAATTAATTCGTATGCGTAGATACATTAGGTATCAGGAAAAAAGTACGAAAAGGTAGGCTTGTTTAGTACAGTAACGAGGATCATTCTTTAAGGTATTTTTAATACATTTTACTTTTGATAACTAACGATTATGATGCCAGAGAGTGGCATTAGGTTGAACGAAATGATGAAACACTGAGAAATTGAGACCCAATATGAAGAAAAAACCAAGGCAGTGAACATTGTGGAGCCGGATAACTTGAATGTTAATACAAGGACTGTCAAGAAAACAACACACGTTTCAACCTAGCTTGGCGGTGGGCAGGGCTTGAGCCACCATCTTGGTGTCTATACGTCCCTACACTTAGTACACATCCTGATGTGGTAGTGTGAAGACTGTGGTTCTTCTACTTTACTCTCCGCGAACTGTTAAAATTTGCTCAATAATAGAAAATTCCGCGAGTTGCCAGTGTATGTAGAAAGCAGATTGTAAAATATTTGAGAGTGTAAGTATTTAAGAAGAGAAATAACGAAAGACTGGAAAAATGAATGTGTAATATAAGTAAGAATACAGATGGCCAAAAGGGCATGCATGAAGAAAAATGGAACATTAAGGAGTAGGATGAATTTGGACCTTTTTTGGAAATTAATGAATTTGTATGTGTACAGCGTAATTCTATACACTATTTGAGGCAATTGTTTTGAGGAAAAATGATAGAAAATGAATAGTAGCCTTTGAAATGTGAATTTGGAGAAAGATGCTGATCACGTGGTTGGACAAGGGAAGGGATGAGGCGGCCCTGAGGAGAATTGGGAAAGAGAGAAGCTTGATTGATACCGTCATAAAAGGGAGGAGAATTGACTTGGGCATGTACCGAGATGAGACTGCTTGATGAGGGATATTTTGGAAGGAACGTTCGGGGGAACTGTGAGGAGATAAAGGAAAAGATCTAAGTTTTGAATGTTGTGAAGCGGAATTGCTATGAAGAAAATGGGATAGGGAAACTGTAGTGAAGCAGATAGGACACTCATAGCAAGTTACTTGGTTGATTTTGAATGAGAATTGGTAGATACGGCAGGATAAATGCACTGAAAAATGATGAAATAAAATATAAAAACTGAATAATGAATATGATCTTTCAAAGAATGAATAAAGTAAGAAGTCTAGGGAGTGAAAAAAATAGAAAGTAACTGGACAATCCAAGAGTGCCAATTATTTACGAAGACAATAGGAAGGACAAAGGGAAGATTCAGTGATGAAGTTCACAAAAGAGTTTCGAGAAAAAGGTGATGGGAGATTTTAATTTAAGCACTCAGGAATAAATTTAGGAAATGAAATGTAACAGGATGAAATGGAGAGCTGCTATTTACCAGTCCTAGTATTGACAAAAGATACTGATGATATCAATGTTTGAATTGTGCCACCTATTCTCTTCTAGCTACTTACACGATTATTTCTGAAAACGTTTTAATTTACAAGTTAACTCAAACAAAACAAAACTAAAAAAATCAATTTTGCAAAAATGTCTCATATTAACTTTTGCTAAGGAGATCATCCATTTTTGCCGACGCATCGATCGAATAGCAGAATGACCAGTCCCGAAATTTATCTCTGCGACTGTTACCACTGTTGTGGTTCACCCCATCGGGAATCCTGTCCTTCTCTCATAGGCCGTTAAAACCCCACCAGCTATTCCAACCTTGGTTCCAATTTCTCCCATCCCCACCCAAATCTTTTGTCCCGAAAATGCTTTTCCATACGCAGAAATCCCAGACCAAGAGGAAAGTCAAAGGGTTGGCGGGGAGTGTGTGCGTCTGCTGGCGTTTGTTCCGCGTCCATCGCACAAAATAATTAAGTTCCCTCTCTCAGATGAGATCCCTTTCACGTCCGCCAAAGGCACACTTTGTGGCCCCATTGTGCCCCGTCCCCAGCATGAATCCCCTTTTCGGGAGGTGTAAGGGATTCGATGATGTTTTCGTCAATCTGGCCGATTAAAGGAACACGCATAATATGGCCTCCGCCCGCACCGACGAAACTATATCCTCTCGGACCCTTTCGACTGTCGAACGCTCCGACGCTACACTCACTAATCCCTTCTCTGTGGGCTTCCTTCCCAGAATCCTCCACGAGCGAATCCGTCTGCACGAGGTGAAAGTCGCCCGTGTTCCCCAAGGGCCGACGCCGCCGCCCTTGAATACTGTCGCGCGGGACACTTAATGACCCAAAGGGTCTTCAAAATGCGACCACCAGTTCCCAAATTCCGTCGCTGGGAGTGGACGTGAGAAAAATACAAAGCCTGGATTATATATGCGATAAGTAATGGACCCGACGGATTGGTCTATGGAGACCCACGAATCCCTGTGACCTGGACGGCAGGATTTTCGTCTCGTCGTTATTCTTTGAGTCTTTGAATACTACAGAATATGAACCTTGAATATTCGAATGCCTTAAAATATCTTTTTTCTATAAATTAAATATAAATTGGTTCGTTCCTGTCTACATTGACATCTTTGCAAGCAGCTTCCAAAATACCTCGAATTAAAATAAAATTTTAATCGTCTATCTCCAAGCCCTAGATTATCTCATTGAATTGGAGCGTTTTCAACAAAAATATTCAACGAGGCACTATCTTTTAATGATATAAATTAAGTTTAAGGAAGTAACCATTTTTGTCCATAGTTGATCCAACTCCCATTAATTTGTGCTCATAATGAAACTGTGCCATTAGAAATTATACTCAATATTTTTAGCTGATAAGTTGGCGAATTCGAGCAGAACTTGTGTGGATTGGAAAACAATAGAAGTTTATATTTAACATTTGGCAGAATCTATAGCCAAAGAAAATGCAGACTATTTAATTTTATGTAGGGAGAGACCCTGATTTGACTACATTAAAACCCTAAGGAGAAGAAAATTCCTTTTCTTAAACCATCCCGTCACGTGTACCAAACCGCTTATGATTAGTTCACATAGCCAACCTATTCCGACACAACTCGTAAACCGAAAGACCTTCCAAGGTTGGAGGGTATACTAGTATAGTATATGGATTTCTTTAATGTCCATGGGCCTTCAGGAGCTAACACTAGTTCACGCTATCTTCACATGCATGAAGGTAGAGCCGAAAAGTGGCACTAAGATATTTATCCCAAGGGATTAGGGTAAATATCCATATGTTTCAAGCAGGACATACTCGGGCTTTTGTTTCCACCCGAACGGTGGTCAAAGTATGTATGATACATGTCGAGAAATCGTTCACAACATTCGATATCACCGTAAATATTTACCCAGAAACTACGAAATTTCACCCTAAATTCATTGCGTTCTAAACACTATACCCCTAATACCTTTACCGATAGACGACTCTGCCACCACTATTCCCGTGTTAGGTGTCTTTGAAACAGCATTTTGGAATCCAAGTATGATATTTTTATACACTGATGGGGAAGTTCCTGCTATTATTTACAATTAGATAAGGACATAAACATAGGTCCATTACCGAAGATAGATGACTGTATCCCACACACGCGTTTCTATACATGTCTTTTATTTACGCCTCTGTCACTTAGAACAGCTTTACCGAAATTCGTTTTAATCGCAAAAACTGTAGATATGGTGTTAAATGAACAACCAACGACATGCTAATTCATGACGGCAAAGTTTAAAAAAGTTAAAGGCAGTAAAGGAAGGATACTGTACGAATATTAGACTAATTAGGCTGTTCACAGATATATCGTGGGATATAAATTGGTCTGCGTTGCTATTCCAAATATTAGTTACTTTCGTTGAAAGATACTATTATAAACTCCCTGGGGCATCTGAAATCCTAATTTTAACACAACTACGAAATGAGAATATGATTAGGTGGAAACAAATCACTGAAAGTGAAGTTCTTTCGTGAAATGCCAGTTATGATTTTTGTCAAGGTGACCCATCATGAATTTATGACGCTAGCGTTAACTTGCATGATTTTCCTTCCCTTCCACGGAAATACAACCAAACTACTTTACGAGCACTCTCCTTGTCTCCTCTTCCCAGTACACAATCCATTATAATGGCCCTTTTCTTCAGGTTCCATCGCTGGCTCGTTTGTCTTCTTCCTCGGGGCAGCTGCTTTTCCTTAAAATCATACCCAACCCTTCGGCCGCCTCGCCCATCCTCCAAACAAGACCGCACCTACTTGTAATTCCCGTCCCCAGAAAAATTCCTTCCACCCTAAAATGAGTCCCTTCCTTCGAGCGCTGATTTACGAACTCTCCCTCTTTCTCCGTCTACACCTGGGTCAAATCGCGTGAGCCGGGGACGCACACCACACTTTTCCAGCTTCACCTCCACGCAGCAGCGCCCTTCATCCAGCGATCGCTTTTTTTGGCATCGCCATGGTTCATTGTTTCACACAGAGCGAGTATTACTCATTGGTTTTACTAGATCTCGTCGATAATAAGACGAGAGAGTTGTGCGGGCGCGTATCCTCGCTAACATTCGATAACACCTCACGATCGCTTATTTAATAAACTGAGGCGTTTGATTCATCTTGAAAAGTGAATATGCATTCCGAGCACAAAAACAGGTTTAATCCATATCCTGTTTTTCAATCTGAAATCAAAGCTGCCCGTTTAAATCGACAACCCGTTTAAAACTTAATTACGACTTTACATCAAAGATTCATCCAATATTTCGCCAAATGTAAAATCATTCTAGTTCTGACATTAAATTGAATCGAAAGAGGAAAATAACCTTAAATGAACAAAACATTTTATTTCATCCCCTTAAGCATACCATTGGGTTAAATTCATATACGTAACAATTCTCTATTGACTGTTTTTTTTCAATGATTGAAATATGTAACCACCATTATTAACTGAGTTTTTCAACATATGCGCGGATAGAATTGCGAAGGAGGCATGGGAAGAACCGAGTGAGTGTCGACAGAGAAATCTTTAATAGAGTTAGGTTTCGCATTATCAAAGTTTTATTAATTCATTCAACCATGGTTACAATCAATGGTGAGCGCATTGTAAAGTTAGTGTCGTAGGTATTGTATGAGAATCAATGTAATCAAAACAAAGGTTAAAAGTTTTCACGAATATTTTCTTAGCCTCTTGACATAGCGTCCCTGTCATCAATTAACCCCTTATGAAAGCTTCTTTTCAAGTTCATTCTTTTCTTGTATCGAAAGTTGAAGTACATACACTAGAGCAGGAGGAACAGTTTACATAGAAGAGCTTTGATCCATGACGGTCAAAGTAGTAGGGGTATAATAAGAAGCACAATTGCGTTAGGCAAAGAATCTCTTACAAGAAGGGGAGAGTGGACGACAGGGACAAATAAGGAACGACAACAGGGACGACAAATAAGGATGATAAGAAGAGGCTCGTCAAAACTGTGATATGGAGCGTGGTTTTCTACGACCTGGAGACATGGTCATTGAAGCAGGATGATGGGCATAGGTAGAAGGCTTTTAAAATGTGAGTGCGGAGAAGGATGGAAAATGTGAAGTAGAGGGAAGGGAAAACAAACAAGGAAGTGCTAGGGAAGGTGGGGAAGGAGAGGGATTGTTGGGAGAAGTCATAAGAAGACGGGAAAGGCTAATGCAGTGCATTTTGATTAGGGTTGCAATGCTGCAGACTGCGATGGAGTGGAGGGCGTTAGGCAAGGGAGGTTGAAGTAGGAAAATGATAGTATGTTGGATGAAATGATGGGTGGTAGAATATAAGCGAAAATTAACAACAATTTATTCTATTGTGTGGATTCAGGTTGTTTCTTATAAGACGAGGCTGAGAAGCATATCAGTGTCCAGTCTGCTTCAATCAAAAATATTCCTTAAACGGGTAACCATTATTAATTAATGCATCGCAGCAATGTTTATTTTTCAGGAGATATTATTTAGGCTGTTTCCATCCAAAGACTACCTTTGACCGGTAGAATATTATCGATAAAATCTGATTTTTTTAAACTTTTACGACTTATATCCTTATATATTCCTATGTAAACATTTTTACCAAGCGATTTTTCCTATTTCTCAATAGAAATTTGGCTCACCTAATGTTTCTTTCCTTCTAGTTATTTCTCTTTTATTTTAAAGCATCAATCGCTTTTAATGGTACGATACGTATACAACACTCGTTAACCCAAAGGAAGGACGATCAATAACGATAATAAGTCTGGGTGCTCTGAGAACGATAAATGACAATCTTCTGATTTTTTCCCCATGCACAAAATTTGGGCATTTTCTGCGATCTCATTCACCATGATACTTCATGTAAGAATACTTTTAGCATTAATTTTTTTCGTCATCCAAAGTACTTGATTAGTCTGTCTGTGCTGGTGTCTTACTTAAGGGCGTGCCCCTGCGCCAAACAGAACACACATCCGCCGTTAGAAACCCGCTGTGGAAAAACGAACTGTTTTCGCAGGTGAAACTCGGCAAATTGTAGGCTGTCAGATCCCTTTTCCAGAATACGACTTGCCACTCGTATGTTATGAACAATATCTAAGAAGTGAATTCTAATAACCATAGGTTTAGGAATGACAATGCCAAAAATAGGTAACAGCGTCTTTCTATAGTCCATTAAAAGAACCAAGCACTTAATCAATCTACTGATGCCACCTGTCCCCCCGAAGGACGAGTGATATTTCAACGAGGCAAAATCATACGGCATTGAGGAAAATCACCGTTTCCATACTCAAAATATGAACACGACTGATGTAATGAAATATTAATTGATGCTATTCATGCCACATACATTCTGGGGCCAAAAGATACTCTTAAAAGCACGGAATTTGGCATGGACCAAAGCTCACAAACAAACGGGCTGAAGGACATTGACGTGCATCAACTCTCCAGAGTGCCCAAATTTCCCCTTCGCTATCCATTACAAACTCTCGGAAAGGCCAATATTAACGGCAAAATTGTGAGCACATGTCAAATTCGGATTCAATTGGAGGTGGGGTTTCTCTTTCACCGCTCCTTCCCAGAGTACCACGTTTACATACCTTCGAGCCACGCCATATCCTTCCTACACTGCTGTCAAACACGAGAAACCAGCCTCTCCAACCCCTTCAGAGGTCTCTGCATACCCCAATTGATACTGATGGGATCAAAGGAAAACACGCCTTCTGAATCGGGTAACTGAAGTGGGACACTTGAAAATCCGGCACGCACCGTGCATGCGTGAATGATTAAAGGCACGCCTAATTGTCTACTAATTTAATGAGCGTGTGACCAAGTGACGAGTGTTAATGTATAAAAGTTATGTCCATATGTATGCATGAACAAATAAATTTCCTTGCATGGCTGTTATCCTACCACCCCCTGCCACACGCTCTTGCAGTGGCTTCTCCGGTATCTACCGGTTACAACTTAAAATCAGAGAGATTAATTGTTTAACGGATAGAATTTGAATGTCGTTTTTTCCTCGAGCCATTAGAGACCATAATTGACGTCACAGCAATCGCGTAGGAGATCATTATAATTGGTAACGTATATATTTGTTGACATCTTGCATGTTTCATACTGCATTTTATTGTTTTTTTTAATAGACCCATCTTTTTAAGTTTCACATAATGCTTCGAATGCACGTATGCTTTTAATAAATATTGCTGCATGTAAGCACTTTCTTTCGTGTGATTAAGGATATCAAGTGCATGAACAAACTAATACTTGTGCAGAGGTAACATAATTTGGTTTTGCATGTGGTTTTATTTTAGTTTACGGGTGGTGACCTAACACCACCCGCCACAAGCCCTTGCAGCGACTTGCGGAGTATTATGTAAATATAGATTTATCTGAATGCACACAATAACCCGCAAGCCGTCGTAAGGACGTGTGGCAGGGGGTGGTAGGTCACCAGCCATTCTATATACATCCCTCTATTTCTTCATGCACCTGGCACCCTGCGATCCACCCAAGATCGATTTGAGACGGGGCGAACGAACACCAATTGTACAACATGCCTACATATATTACGATTATAACATGGTCAGCAGTCGTTCCTATGCCTACAAAAAGAGTATAAGAAAAAACATTAACAGAGGGCAGGCACATATACAATTGAGACACTTATTACCGGTTCTACTATTTCCGGACGGAAAATTTACATTGCCTTCATATAAATTCACCAACGCCCCACACGGGCCAAGGGCGCTCGACGGGGGGCGTTAGAACGCCATACTTGAGAGTGTGTGGGAGTTATAACTTTAACACCCCTATTTTCGACAGCGCCTACCTATTACTAAGTTGTGTAGATGGGGATGTAATTCGTATTAATTTATCGAACGGCTTCCTTATTTCCTTTTAATTATTTTTCAACCATCAATCTCTTTCATAGTGCACTCTTGCTTACTGTTAATGGTCCGATTTCTAACAACTGACTTACCTCTTCCGGATAATCACAACTAGTGTGTAGGTGAAATAGTCAAACCGGGTTCTACGCCGCCTCAAATTATTACCTGAGCCAGGAGATATTTAAAAATTGTGCTTATAATAATTCATATTATCAAATCACCTCTTCCGGTGGTCGAACTAATGGTAACATAAGTAATTATTTTATTCACTCAGTTTTCTAAAAGATTTAATCGTGTCGATGTGATGTGTTGTAAATATTACTCTTAGGTTCCTTGAAAAAATCACCTGAAATATGAAAATATATTGGCACAACACCCATACCCAATCACCCATAATAGTACGGCTATTGTAACATAGGAAATACAAGGATTTTCAAGGACAAAATTTAGTCCTAACACCCCCAGCCACACGCCCTTGCGGCGGCTTGCGGGTTATTATGTAGATGTAGATGTAGTATGAATTAGATCGTGCAAAGCTGGTAAACTATATTATAGGATGGGTCGCCATAATATCAGAACTTAAATTCAATTATTCGTAATAACAGAAATCAAGAAGAAAATTCATTCCATTTGCCTACAAGTTATTTCCAATATTTGCTTAGTTTATTATTCTTTTGGCAAATGTTTACTTGGTAACTATTCTGACTATCGGTAGCCGGTATCTGTGATATGACCTTTGGCAAAACTAGTGTGTGCCTTAGCCAGAAAACGACCCGAAGAGATACAAATTACCAAATCCATTAACGTTTGATAATATTTTATTGCTATTTATTTAATGTTTAATACTTCACACGCTAAGAGGTTGAGTAAATACTTTAACATTTGGAGGTAGGAGTCAGGTCAGAATGTATAAACGCGGTGACTGTTGAATTTAGCATGCGGCTGGTAATGCGTATCTACTGTTGAAGATATCCGACAGAGAAGATCACGGTGGTAATGAGAAAACAAAGGTGACGATTCTCCGGCATGCATGTTTGGCTGTAGTCAAATTTCAGACACGCAACATAACTGGTAAATATTTTCTCGCGGAGCCTAGTAGATGTTCACGCGCCTTCCAAAATGCAGCGTGGTCATGAGGCGAAAAGGGCGTGTCGGCCACGCATATCAAACCTCACTTAACCGTTTGGGTTTCACTATTTTCCCAAGCCGTCTTTTGAGTCAACAATTAAAGAAAGAGTAAAACGTAAATACAAGAAGAGGTGAACCCAAGCACACAAAAATACTTTTTGCCCGTTAGCCTTCACCGCATGGGTACTTGGTAGCCTGACAGCAGGGTTCGACAAACAACCTCCCGCGCAACGTTTCCAACCCCTCGAAATTAGCGCTATTTCCTCATCATTTACAGCAGATATGACAATTATTTTGTGCCCGTGTGTTATGGTATCAAAGGTGTCAATACTTGGAAACTTCAGAGTTGAGGCTAAAACTGAAAATGCTGCGTTTCCTGGCTGTTGACGGCGGAACCTCTAATTGTATTATATTCGGAAGCAACGACACCCATTTTCGTTAAATTTCAAAATTTATAACCATTGCTTTGGTGGGGATATGAGCTTTTACTTGGAACGTGAGAAAATATACTCTTTCACTCCGGGTCCATCCATCGCATATTCCAGTTATTATACACCTATTCTGATGAACGATCAATTTTAAATAATAGTAAGAGGAAAATTATTTATTTGTATGCGAAGTAAATAAAAAGTATTGTTTTGGGCAAGGACGCTAAAAATGAGTTAGAAAAAGACAATCGCTTTGATTAAGACTCCTATGGAAATATTACACTGGTTTTGACATCATTAACAGCACCTGGTGTAGTATTACATAACTGTGCAAAATTCCGCAATTAAGAACAAAAATACCGCCACCTTGCGGCAAGGATAATCAATAAAAATTATAATGTCACGTCGTATTTAAGTGAAACTATAAATTGCAAAATTGCAGTGCAAATTGCAGTGCACCTGCCACTGTAGTTGATAGTATTCACCAAGCGAAACATGATCCTGAAGAGTCTTTACAAAATAACGTTAGTTTCTTATTTACCCACAGCCTCATCACAATTAATATAATATAGAGGCTCACATGTTGACATAAAATTGCCCATAAAAGATAGCAGTATTTGATATGATAACACGAGGAAATTTACTTAAAACACAGTGGAGAGATAGATAATTAATTGTAATTGGATTTTTTTTTACCAAGTCTGCACTGTTAAGTATTTACATTTAATTTTCAAATCCGTCCTTAAAGAAAAATATTACCAATTTCTACGATTAAACATAAAGATATAAATTCAAAGTAGAGAAAGGTGATACGAGAAAGATTATGCTTCGCATCAGAACTAAAATATCTCAAGTGAAAATTTCACTAATTTAAGAAATCTAACCTGCGCCATAAGGAAAATGGTGAAGATCTCACTCTGAGCAATATTCACACGGAAACTTTTGTGCCTGCGATCAATAAGTAGGTCCCGCGTCGAGAGGGAATTGCTGTGAGAAACGAAATTAAGGTTTTGGAATCGTTAGAGAGATAAATGAGGGAAATAGTTTATCCCACCAACCTCCATGGAGAAAGGGCGCATCGCTTCTACGGTCGTACGACACCTGTGTCCCCTCTTCAAACGAATGGTGTCTGGGAAGTTCCCAATGACCCGGAGTTAGTTAGTTACCTATACGGTGAAGTAATTTCCTTAATAAAAAAAAGAAAGCAATTCCATTTGAAACACTGTTGTTACAACGTGACCGAGAGAGGCTCATCATATTTTCTAGAAGTTGTTCTTTTTCGGACGTCGGGTATCTCCGCCCAAAACGGATGCGACTAAACCAATGACTGCATCTTATTTCACTCTGGTAAACACCCATCATTTTGTGGCCCACCATATTTTTCACAACCAATAAAGAGTTCATCGGTTCTGCGTCCTCCCCGCTGTGTCGAATTACCATTTTTCCGCGCGGCGTCATTCTCAATTTACTCGCTTCCCTTTTATTTATCCCTCAACAAATTTCCCCACGCAAAGCGCACACTTGTGACCTTTCACATGCTCCCACGAAAGTAATGCGCGGCGTCGAATAAATCAACCACGGAAACATTGAACGGGGCGATGATGAGGCTTTTGATTTACGCCGCGCTCCTCTCCTCAAGAGGCAAGCGTCGGCCAAGGGGAAGCAAGCGTAAATCGAACGCCGTTCCCTCCTTTCCCGATGAGAAGGAGAAAATTCACTCCCATGATCTTACAGAACTGGCCCCCGCCGCCGTTTTCGGGGCGAAATGCAGAGCTGATGGAAATTATATATGGGCCGGTGATGTCTATATATTGGTAAAGGGATGGGTGAAACGCATTTCTACGGGACGCGTCTCGTTTATTTACGATGGCTGTAAAGCGATTGATTAAAAACTCTCCTACGTTACGCTTGCTTGTTTCTTCCTCGTGTCTTTATCGTCAAATTTCCTAAATGATTTATCATCGCTCGCATTTTAGTTAGTTTATGGCCTCTTTGTAAAATTCATTTGTATTCCACGAATACGTCTTAATTCACACCATGCCATTGACGGAAAAACGTCGGGCACTTCTGATCCTTGCAGCCTCCTCCGGGTGAATAGGTTAGCATGGATTTCATTGTCTCTCGACTTCATTGGCAAATATGTACCATTACGGGTGACACCGTTAAGTCCAATACCTTCTTCTTTTCAGATTTTATATGGATAATTTATTGAGCATAAAGTAGTTTTACCTTTCCACAGGACGGCTTCAAACTTTATCACATAACATTTTTCATTACGATGCGTTAAATAATGATATCCCATTTCCGCCACGTTCCAAGTCCCCAAAACCGCTCAAAAACCCCTTTACACGTTCCCGAGAGATCGTTCCTTAATTCAATTTTTTTTCGTTAAAGGAAAATATTTTTTTCGTTAAAATGAAAGAGGTCGCTCGTCTCTAGGATGGTGTCAGTGGAATAATTTTTTTTGTTCCCTGATAAATGGTAATACTGAAAATATTCCTTGCTTGAGACTTATTTCTACCCCTCTCAGGGTCACCTCTTACACGGCAATGAATCTCCGTATATATCTTAAGAAACGCATTTTCATTGGCTACAACAATAACATTTCCCCGTTTCAAACCACTTTGCCTTTTTTTAATAGGTATTACAAATCAGATAGATATTGAAAAAACACACAAGCATCAAAAACTTCAAAATCTGCAAGCGGCAGCTATGAGAAAAGAATATCAGAAGCTAAGAAAATGTAGTGTGGTAGAAGAATGATGTAGATAAAACGGATAGATAGCAGAGAAGTATGTTGAAAACTGAAAGGCAAGAGACGTTATGGAAGTCGCAAGAAGACGACGAACTAAATGAACACATTTTGAGGCACAAATATTTACTCATCATTCTTGAACTACAGTTGAGGGGGAAAAGTGCGGATGTTATCCAAAAACGAATTGCTGGAAGATGGATGATGTCATGGCAGAAGTCTGTGCAAGTCTATAGTGGAAAAATTGTGAGTAAACAAAGTAACTTGTGGTTTTACGACAACTAAAACCTCCGACTGACATCTTGTGATTATTCGTTTACACTATAACCCGCAAGGGCGTGTGGTGGGGGGAGTAAGGTAACTATTCACACCATTATTATGGCGCTATAAAAATATTTTATCTAACTTTTTCCCAATAAGTTGCTGCATTGCTGGAAATTAACATTCGAAAGAACACGCCTGAACCCATGCTCCGTACTAGTAACTCGAATGATTTGATTGATGTTATTTTTGAGTAGACATCTCTTACAATTCAAAATGAGGTAAGCAACCCCCGGAATGAACCATACGTCCGGGGTGAAGAAAAATTTTCAAGATAAGGGAAACGTTTTTCTGAAATTGGTATCCGTTACGAGCCCGTAAACCTTTTCATTAACCATGAAAAGTGCAATGTGTCAGTAGAGTAACTAAAATGTCAAGTCAAACTCCGAAGGCCTTGAACTTTTGTGCTAGAAATTCTTCGTATAATATAAGACGAAAGAGGGAGGAATCTTATCACGGGGGAAATGACAATGACCTTAAAAAAAGAATACCTAAGCAATGAACGAAGTGCACTCATTTTTAAAATTATATTACGGAGGCCTTAATTGTTATCGCGATTAAGTATCGCGAGTCAAAAATTCTTACGAGCAACTCGAGGCTTTCCCCTAACATTCTTTAAATTCTTACAGTTCGCCAACTTTCCCCGAAACTCCTCGCACGAGGAAGGCAGAGGAGAACTTCAATTCAAGAAAAATGACGTTGTTGATATTTTTACGTATTTAAAAGTGATGGGAAACTAGTCTAACGGGGCCGCTACAAAACTGCGTGTGATTTACCATGAAAAATTTCACTTCAACTGTCCGAGCTTCGATCCCGGATCTCCCAAAATAAGATAAGTTTCGGTTGGTAGAAGAGGATCCATATTCGATGTGAATTTTCGCATGGACTAAAGCGGAACAGATGCCCACGAGTACAGTACACAAGGCGACACGCTGAATATTCGTGCTAGATAAACACTATTCACAAGAGATATAAAAACATTGTTTGTTACTTGAAAGCCGATGAATTATTAAGAAATAATTCCAAGTAATTGCGGCATAAAACAAAGAGCGTATGGCTATCTAAATTTCGGTGATATTTGTCTAAGAATTATTGGTCAAGAAACCCTACCTCTTAAAAGAAAGAAAATTGTTATCTTAAGTACGTAACAGTTGATGTGTAAATTACAAAAACCAATGTGTGAGTTATGGGATGATGAAATATGACGGGTTAATTGAATTAATATGACGAAATTATTAAAAATTATAATTGTTCTAATATATTATAAGAGCACGTGTGCAAACAACCAGGCAAACTAGAGAGAGCGAGTTTTTCAAACATTGGAAAATACACTGAATAAAAAGACGCATAATGAAAGGGACCTAAGAAAAGTAATTAATGGAGCATAAGAAGCATTTAAAAAGGTGTGGGAACTAATGAGGAAGGTTATGCAAAGACGTAACGGATTTTTCATTAACTGCACCGTTTATAGCTCGGAAACCATGCCAATGAAACTGGGGAACGAGCAAGTGTCGGGGACATTTGAGATTTAAGCAGAGAGCCGGATGAAATAAATTGATATTTAGTGGTAAGAAAAACGATGGCATTTTAAATGCAATGTGGAAAGTGAGAAAATCGATCCGTGAAATTTGAAATAGTAAGAAAACTTAGATGTAGGAGATGGTGAAAGGTAGGAGACGATGAAGGGAATTAAAGGATAAAAAGAAGAATATTAGGTAAACAAGGAAGAGAAATGCGCATAGCAGGTGTTTCGGAAAGGTGCGAGGGTAGCATGGAAGATTCGAAGGAAAAAATATCTGGGGCAAAAGGTAGTGGAAGTTGATTTACAACGATGATGCGCAATAATTCTAGGTACTGTCTGAAATATATTTTATTAATGTTTATTATATGTATACCTTAAATTACTCCTAGGCACGACTTCCTTATTGATATAACATTTGTATTGTAGGTGAAAACAGAAAGAGTTAGCATCCTGAAAATATTTGTCCAATGAAGATGGTTTGGTTGTACAAACGATAAGACCAACTATTCAGTAATCGTTACAGGCCTTGCTCGAGTCCAGTTGGAATCGAACCATTTTTGCAGTACTAATTTTCAAAACTACTTGTCAATGGAGTGAAAAAATTACATTTAAAGACACCTTTTACTTGAAAATACATGAGTAAAGGTTGTTTCGAATTAGTCGCAATGAGAAATCCCTACTTTTGCTGTTGGCATTGCATTGTGCCGTAGTTTAATTCAATACTAGAGCAAAAACAATAAACAAAGGTTTGGCAGACCTAAATGACTCTACCATGTCTTATGCACTTGGCTTGTGTTGAGGCTCCATAGAATGGGAACACACGAACATTATTAACCTTATTTTACGTATAGCCTACGGCAGGATTGAAAAAAAATTGAAAACGCTACTTCGAGATCCAAGTCCTGTTCAAATAAAGTGCGCATGGGAGGGGAAAACACGGCAGTGCAGCGTTGAGCATCATAGAGGACTTATTTCTCCTCGTCAGCTACAAGATTAGCAATGAAATATGCTGACAATGCAACTAAAATCAACTCATATTTGAATAGAGAGGCAAAAAGACGCGCAGTTATATAAACATTCATCGAAGAAATTATATGGAGAAAAGTATCAGTCTTGCTGCGTGTGGAACATTTATTAATCGTCAAGATGCTCGCAAGTAATAAAATAAACTAACAAGAGTCTTAAAGCCCTTAGGAAACCTTAAATGCTGCTTATGGTTGCAATAACTCATTAATGTACCTCTATCAAAGTACTTAGATAGTTTTTAGTGATGATTTCACTTGCAGTTACCATTTTCGAAGACATTAATACTGAGAAATGAGGAAATTACGCAACTCGCAACTTAATTTAGGCTAGAGAAATTTGCATCGCTTCATTATGTTTACCTGACTACTGAAAATAAGTAAATAAATAAACACGCAATGTAATTTATTCAAAGTTTAGCTTGAAATTCGCACCGCATAAGGTAATAAGAATATCACTCTATGGGGGACTTGGGAAGAGTAGCTAAAATGGGCGGAAGAAAAAATGGAAGAGGAGTTTTCTGTTTATAAAGAAATACATCAAGTGTTTCATTATTTTTACCATAAAACAGGTTTTCATTTGATAGAAAGATTAAAAAATTCCCCAAAAATGTCTAAGCAAATTCGCCTTCTTTTTGATACATCTTTTCTCATTCTTTGATTAATTTTTTCACCTCTCCTAAATTGAACATATGCTTCTCCCTGGGATCTTCGACTAGCCCATTGTTCCTACGCAAACTGAAATATCATGCTAATGGCACGAAGCCACCGCAAAGTACTTCGTGCTACACAAAAAAACACGTTCACTTATCCCTGATGAATATTTTAGGTAGTAGCAAAAGCCAATGATGGGGAAAATGTAAGGCGGATTAAGTACCGGAGCACCCTGTGCGATGTGGCATCTACCGAGTAATGAGGATAAATGCCTCCTGGAATTTTTTCATTGTTTCATTTCCGACGGGTGCGTTCTGGTAGATGCATACGTTTTTGGTACACCGCTGCCGTAAATAAATTATGTCTGCCGACGAATTTTCCTTTGGCAGACGGACTGATACCCAGAAGATGGGAAAAGCACTTTGGCGACCAATTTCGGTCGCTGAATGTCGGGAAATTCTAGACAAATTGGTCCAAGAGAGTAATTTTCTACGAATAGGGGTGCAAAATACATGCATTGATCATATTAGCAACTTCAAGGATTATCATTAGAAGGACTGGCTAATAGCTATAGGCTCATTGGTTTTTCCCGTTCTTTACCAACCTTTTCATTCGATCAAAATTCCTCGCATCTTTAACTACCATTAATTGCCCATCATAGTTCATCCTTCTCCTTCCACTGTTATACTTTGCCTTCAGGTTTCCTTCCATTATAATCCACAGTAAGTGCCTCAGGATGTTTCCAATTAGCAAACCTCTTGTTCTTGTAGATATTCTCCATAGGCTTCTTTCTTTCTTCACCCAATCTACAAAGCAATACATTTTTTTGGTATATTTCAATGTCATCATTACAATATCATCATCCCTTCTACCTTCTTTTCTCTGTTGGTCTTATTGTGTGAGCCTCAATACAGAATACTAAATTCCATATGTAACTTTTAATGAAGTCCTTCCTATATTTAGGCTAGTAGTTGTTTACCAGCTATTTCTTTCGATTGAAAAAAGCTTCCTCTTTCGACAAAAGTTCAAAATATTAAGAGGAAGATTGAAAGAAATTCGAATTCACCAATCCAATTTCGCTTACTGTATCTCCATTTCTTCTTCCATCGCTGGTTAGATCACAATCTAGCAAAAATGAGGATTCGTCAGAAGCATATTCGGGAAATGTGACAAAAAGTTTAAATTTATTAATTAAAAATTGGCAAATTTCCAAAAAATAAAATTTAATGCGATCACAGTTTGAATGGAACTACATCAACATCAGGTGACCTATCATAGACCTGATGATGATGTGGTTACATCGAAACCGGTCGCATGAGATTTTATTATGTGGAAAATTGCCAATTTTTAATTAATCATGTTATTTCACCATATCACGGCTGAAACGTCTCTTGTTATTAAAAAATTTAAATAGTAATATTATCTTTCGCTAGTTATGCCTCATTCGGAACATGCGGCTAGTGTACGGGATTGTCATTAAGTTGAATTGATTGCCGAATCAGATCTCGCGCTGCGTAGAGCATCTAGATTTGTAAAGCATCCCATACTTCAAAGAGTGGGACCACCAGCCTTGGACGGAGACCATGAGTTGTAAGTCCATTAAATAATAACATTTCCCCTTCTTACTTTCCAGTTCTGCATGACCTGTTATCGTGGAGGTCTGTCGTGTTGGGGTTCATTTTTATTCCCTTTTTCTTGCACATATAACAAAGAACTAATTTAGTAGATGAAATTAACACTTGTTTTTACTTAAGTATTCCTCCAGCATGTATACAAATTCGCATATCATTTGGTTTTTTACGGAGTATTTTTTCCCTTTATCTTTTCTCTCACTTATCACCTAAATTTCCCACCTCGGGATTGCACTCACTGCCACACACCTTTTCGGTGGCTCTAGAGGTATTAATGTGGATGAAGATGTAGAATTGAAAAATATCCAAGAAAGCATAGCGTATGGTGTGCAGAGAAAATATATTGCATGCATCAAACGTCCATAATAATTTTAAGAAAGGAAAATGGTCGCAAAATTTAAAAGAAGTTGGGAAATAATGTTAAAAATGGGGAGGAAAGAATCCTCAGAGGTGGGGAGAAAGGGACTGCGAAAATTAAGAGAGCGGCCAGATGCAAAGACTGCAATGTTTGCAACCCAGTGGCGTCCGAGTGACGAAAACTACGACCGAGTGAGAGGGAAAGCAACCATTACCTCAACCTTTACCTCCGCTTAATCTTGAACACATGGACAGAGAGATTATGTCACTCATCCCTCCCCTCAATACGACTTCGGAGTCAAAATATTGACGCGCAAGGCACATGGCGACAGAGTGGAAAGTCTTGAAATGCAATCTCGTTCTAGGACGGTCGTTTTAACAAATAGAAATATTGAGTAAGTTGTGAAGAAAAACATTTATAAACCAAATAAGAGGGGCGAAGAATACATAAGGCTATGCCCACCTCGGAATCTGCCGGCGCTCCGGCATGTAGTTTGGTCCGCAAACACGACGCAGTCTGTGTTCGCAGTCCCTCGTTTCCTCGGGCCACCCGCTCCGTCAAACCAACTCACAAACACGCGCATTGAAGACGAGACACAGAGAAGACGAGCGCACACAAAGTCCAAGCGATGGCATCCCAACTCCGGCGCGGTCAACGGTTTTGGGCGACCTCTGTGCCCCCACGAATTCACAAACATCGGCCGGCTGAATATTATTTCGGACTGTCCCTCTCTGCGATCTCGTTCCACCAGGCCATTGCAAATGGATGAAATTGGATCAAAACTTAAACTCAAAGAGTTGTAACTGACTTTGCGAAACTAGTCCAGAGCTAATTTTGACGGATATCTCGGACTCGATAAACGTTTACGCGGGATGAATTATTTTGAAGTCCTGCTCTACACCATATGACGTTGTTATTGTACTCACCAAAACACTGGCGCGTATTCGGTTGCTATGATAAAGATAAAAGTGAAACACATTTCTTATACTGCAGTTTTTCAGTGAAAATGTTAACTTATATTAACACAATGCTTAGTAAATGATTTATTTGTATCTCGTAACAGAGTGAATGAGGGTATGCATGCATAAAAAATGTGCGTATGATAACATACGGGGGGTGACATTTAAGCATTGACAATAAATTGAATCGGAAACATATACTTATTTTTATCAATATTTGGCAGTGTAGGTTTTGTACGGGCAAGGATGGGACACGCCTACAATTCTTATCGTTGCCTAACGAGATACGACCTGACACCTCACACTATTATAAACCCTTCTCCGATTCCACATTCTTCCTTCTTCTATATCTTCCGTCCAATACGCTTATTCTTTTGCTCCCCCTACCGCCAATGTCTAACCTTCTCCCCTTTTTATCGCAGTTTTCTTCAACATTCCATCGCTAATCCAAACACTCAGCATCTATCTTTCGTCCCTACTTTGCATTCCTTCCTACAACCATCTCTCCTCCCCCACAAGACATAATTAATTAGGGCAATTGATAAACGATGTGATGCTTTTGATGGTTGTGGGATTTTGCTTAAAATTGTAGTGAAATTACATTTCATTCATTTTCTCTCAAGGCTCTGTTATCATATCTTCTATGCGATGAGAATACGAGGACTTTACTCAAGATCTTCGGGGAAATAACTTTCCCACTGCAAAGTATTTTTAGGATTTTTACAATATCAATATCATAAAAATTTTAGCAAATAATTTTGTGCAGAAAAGTGTGCAAAAAATTAATTCAAAACAAAGGTACTACTTTTTCAGTTGCAATAATGCATTTCCATGCTAAGGTCTTGGAAGAAAAACCAATCTTCACCAGTGAAGAGAGAAGGAAGTAACTTTTTAGGCGAAAGTTTCAAGGTTCGACTGACGATTTAAATCATTTGAAGCGAATTAATATCTTATGTATTACAAAAGGACATGAAAATGGAAAAGATCATACGCACAAGAAGAGTATAGCTCTTCTTAAATTAGAAAATGTATTTTTCAGCGATCCGGAAATTTCACTCAAAGGGAAGCTAGGCAAAGGCTGCATGCTTTCATGGTAACTATAATTTTACTTCGGTAAAGATAAAATTAGTCAGTGAACAAAATATAATATGCTGCATGAAATGTCATCAATCGTGGTCAAATTTAACCTTCGCGAGCTATTTTTGCCTCTATAAATCAGGCAACAAAACACACAAAGGCCTCCGTTTTTCCGATGCATACCGCCCCTTTTTTATATCTACTATTACTCTCGCTATGCATCCATGTTTTGAAAGAAAATATGATCTAGACGAAAGTTAGTACGGAGAGGTAAGTGGCTGATACAAAACGAAAGGAGCAAAGAAATTTAGCAACTAGTAGCCTTTTTCACTACAGTTGAAAACTAAGATATTAAGATTTAACTATTTTTAAGAAGCAACGATGTCATTTAATGCGCACACGACTAGTGACGCGGTAAGAAATAATATAGACAAATATTCTGGCACTGAATGAACTTACTCGGCACTCATTTTTGTATTATTTGATTGAATTTCAAAACTTACGGTATCCTCGTTATATTTAGCGGTAGTGAAGCTTCTAAGATGAATGCGTAGAAACATAGAGGCACTGAACTATTTTGCTGAAAGAGTTAAAATGAAGCTTATAACGTCATAAGCATCTTATATCGTATCGCCATTGGTGCAGCGTCAATCTTTTGCGAGGACATATGATTTGTTTCGCGCAAAGGCACTCCTAAAATTTAAAACCAGATAATTGTCACCCACGATATGGCAGTATACTTTCATTTTATTTAAAAAAGCCTTGCTGCTACATCAAAAGCCAACAGATAACGTATCTAAGAAAAATAATTTAAAAAATGAAATTTTCGTGCACTCAAAGGTGTCGTTAAAAAATTGATATTCCGCTCCATAAGAAAAAAAAGGAAAGGTGAATTCGTCCTTCCGATACGGGACCCTTTCATTCACGGTATATTCTTCTATAGCGTTTCTATATTCATAGAAGGGCAGAGAGGAGCTTGGGACAGCGTGGTCAAGGGTGTGTTCGAGGAGGGATGAGAAAGGGTTGATGGGTGGGTCCGAGAGGCGGGAGAGGTGGTCAACGTCCCTGCCTTGCGGGAGTGAAATGAAAGGGAGTCCGTTCCCTCTTGGTGGTCCCATATTTCATTCGAAATCCGACCGGGGGCATAACATCCTGGGTGCTTGTCATCGAGACGGACGGCTTGTTATCCTCCAATGGAAAAACCTTCCCGGAAGAGGATAAGGAACACAATCTCGCACCGATCTGAATTTGCGTGTTGTTATATTTTATCGCAAATGGTCATCAAATCCTTAGGATTGGTTTTGCGCAACTCGCCCCTAGATTCTCCCATCACCTACCCTCATCAAGTCTTCATAAATCCTCATTTTGGCGTCGGTCATTATATCTGGTTCACGCATTTCATCGAGGGGTGCTTTCATGAAGTCCTTTCGCATAATTTTCCATTTCAAATTGGAATCACCCTATTCCGCACTTAATTTTCTTGTATTCACTAATCGATCAATTGCCCGATAAACCTATTTATTTTACGTTTGAATCTTTTCCAGAGAATGCTTTCTTTAGTCCCTCCAGTTAAATGTATTTCGTAACTGATTCCATCTGATTATCCATTTTATCTCCATATTCCCCCTTTATTATTAAATTTCCATTAATATCACATTCCCATTCATTAATTTCTTGGTTGAATGACCACATTCCTGAGATGCATGTCCAAGAAAAGTTAATCTATAAAGCTTTCTCAGGAAAGAAGTGTCTCAATGAGTGAATAATTTGTTATATTAATGTATCATAAAAGTTTTAATTATAATTTTATTGATAATAGCATTTAAGAGGGAAGAATTTGGTCAGAATATTTTGACAGAACAACATTAGTTTCCACCCTCCAAAAAGGGAAATGCATCCATATGTCAGGACTACAGAATAATATTTGGTTTTTTTATACAGTCGAAGTAGTACTCAGCATCATCAATAAGAAGATTACTTGGGTAAACTATTACTTAGGAGTTGAACAGTTTGGGTTCAGAAAGGAGAGAGGCACACATGACGAGGTTACTAATCGAGGTTGCCAGCAGTAATGAGACTATGCGAGGGGAGAATGCAATACAACCAGGAGGTATTTGCTTGTTCAGTAGATTTTGAGAAAGCGTTTCAAAGAGCGAATTATGGAGACTTCATGCATTGCAGAAAATTGAAGTATATTGGAGAGAGAGGAGACTTATCTGTATGTCATGCAAATATGTGTGTATATATAAAAAATATATACATATATATATGTATAAATAAATAAATATGTATGTATGTATAATATATGTATAATGGGCTGACACAATATTACACGAATAGAATAGAATAGCAACATTTAAAAGGAAACTCACACGATAAATTGTTCGAGACTCTTGAAGAAGAGACTCTCTTCAAGAGAGAAACTCTTGAAGAAGGCCTCTGATAGGGCCGAAAGCTTGAACAATTTACCGTGTGAGTGTCCTTTTAAATGTTACTATTCTATTCTATTTGTGTTATATTGTGTCAGCCCATTATTGTGTCGCTCGTGTGAGTTTTTCCGTACAATAGTTATATATATATATATATATATATATATATATATGTATATATATATACATATATATATATGTATATGTGTGTGTGTATATATATATATATATATATATACACACAAAATAGGCATGTTTTTCGGAGTTTTTAGTGAATGTTTTTTCCCATTTCCCTTTAAAAATCCTCCCTCACCCTTATCCCTAACAAATTCCACCTGGTGCTAACACACCTTGCCACGCCCCTCTTTGATGGATCGTGGGGTATTTATGTTGATGGAAACATCTCAGACTGTTCAGGTGCGAGTGTTTGATGAATAGTCGGGATGGGCGGTGTTGAAAAGTGTATAAATGCAAATGCATTGCATACAAATATCGCAATATAGATCAAAATTAGGGGTGTGCAGTATCACCTATGTGGGACAGTTTACCTATATCGGGAATGCTTTGGGCCAAAAGATCAATGCAGTAGAGACAGATATGGAGCGTAGTTATGTACAGCACGGAAACATGGCCATTGAAGCAAGACGTTGGGCGTATATTGGAAGCTTTTAAATATGGGTTGGGAAAAGGATGGAAAAAGTAAAATGATCTGAAAGGAAAATTAACAAGGAAGTGGCGGGGGAAGATAAATGATTATCGGGGGAAACATTAAAAAAGGCAGGAAAGATGGTTGGAGCGAGTTTTGATTGGGAATGGGATGTTGAATACTGTGATAGAGGAAGGAAAGTTAGGGAAACGAGGAAGGGATAGGAATACGATAGGGATTATGGACTATGGAGGCAGTATGCACAAAGGGATTATGGAGAAGGGAGGAAGTATATACAATTGAAGATAGATTTTTAAAGGTTTGGGATATCGTTTTGCGTGTTGTAGGATAGGCAAAGAGAATGATCGTTTTCCTTTTGTATAGCCTGTGTCCATCCTAGACGTACCTTAAGCGGTGGAACCCAAATAGCAATAATAGCTTTCTAAATAATAAATTGAATTCATGAAAAGGTGAGTGTACATATAATTAGCTATGTCTTGGAATGTGTTAATCGCAGCAAAAGTTCGAGAAACTATAACAGACCGATCGAATGCCTAGATTTTTGTTAAATTTTATTATTCAAATAATTTCTTGTTATCTGCTGTCTCTAATGTCAAAATACTTATGATCAAGTTATCGAAACGATGATCTTAGTTAATAACTTTATCTTTCGCATATAGATTCAAATTTTATCAAATTTATTCTCATTAATATATCAATCGCTTATTTTTTAGTTTATGCTGCGGCATGAATTTTCCAAGCACTGAAAATAAACAAATACTCCAGTATTGTGCGGCAGACCACATTTAAAAGAGTTGAGTATCATTCACCGTTAATTCTGTACATGAAAATTAGAATCACATTAGGTCCAAATTGCTCGAGATATATGATAGCCAATAGGGCAAACTTTGCCGATGAAAACGATTATTTTGGAAAGAGAAATTTTCTCTACCTGCCACATGGTAGAGAAAATAAGCAATAAAATAAGAAATTTTGTTCACTAGCCACTTTCAGATACTTTATCTGATTCAATATAAATATAAATACGAAATATTTCGCGGCTCCTGTGGAATCTCTGAAAAGAACGAATTCCAAGTCCTCTGACGAATGGAAGTTTCCACAAAATTTCAATTGAAACTCGTTTTTAACTATGGATTACAGAAGGCTGGGCTAGTAATTATTAAAGCTGTAAATGAAAACTCTGAGGGAGGCTTTCCATTGGTCGGCATTGGGTGAGAGCCACAGAGCAGTCGTGGCAGAAATAATTAGCCAAAACTTTGCAGGGAGGATTAGAGAACGAATTCAATGTCGATTAACGTCACGGTTACTGGACTAAACTCGACTAGTGGCTTACAAAGGGATTGGAAGAGCAACCCTCCAACCAACCCTCTCTTCTCTCCGCCACCAAAAGGGTAATGGAGAGATGGCTTTGTTGCGTACGTGGGTTCAACTGCCCCGAACAAGTCAACAGTACCTGAAAAAAAGCGTCGGTAGACATAATCGGATAACTACGTGTATAAACTCAATAATCCAAAACTCTAAAATGACAACTGAATTTTGAATTCATTGTCCATGGGTTTACTTAATGAGTTTCGATGTTTTCACGAGGTGCCTCTAAATCATTGCTAAAGGGTGACTTTCCAACGTTTATAACTAAAAACATTACTTTATAAATCCAATTAAATGCCCACAGCAAAACTAATTGCGGTATCCATAATTTGGTTTATGAAAGGACGCATTTACGGTCTCACAACCTTAGCTACAGAATTAGATATTTTAACATAGTGAGTGCATAACCCCTACGGAGAATGATATATCAGGAAAAGAATGAATTTAATGAAATAGTTCCAATCCAAGGCAGGCACATAAAAATAAATAAATTAATGGCTTAATCCCAATCTATTGACATCACCACTTGAACCCGTTCTCTGCAGGGTGACTAGCAGAATACGTACAGAAGACTAAAATCACGGTTGCAACAAAAATGATTCAATTGAAAAGATTCAAACAAGTCACCCCATCTCGGAGCACACTTAAACTACAACGACATAAGGTTTATGATTATGTAGTCTTTATTGCTATAAACGGATTTTACCTCACGGTTTGATTTTACCGAGGATGTTGAAGAGGTATATCACACTACTTCCTTAGTGAATAACTGTTAAAGTAAGTCATGACAGAGATTTTAAAAGAAATTGGTGAACCAAACTATTGCATATCTGACTGATTAAGATAAATTATTTTAATTAAATTAAAAATACATTTCACGAAGGCATTCACAGTGAGTTCATTTTATGCTTTATACACTTGCTGTCATGACGGACCTTAGCTGTTTTATTATACGAAGGACATTTTTAATTTATTTATCTATAGAAGAGGTGGGTTCAAAGGATCTTATATCTATAACAATGATATTGTAATAAGGACTTCTCCGTACATAATTTCCTCTTGATTCCTGTCTCCGGGAACAAAATAAATATCGTCTAATGAATTCTTTCCTGAAGTTTAGCCTGAAATATGAGTCCTTTTACTAACACTGTCTTGGACCCTTTACCTCCGCATATCAAAATGAAGTGGCACTTTCCGTATAAATAAATAAGAACTCAGATCCTAGACTAGTGAAAATTACTGGATATAACTTTGGAGTAATTCAGTGCCCTAGATTTTTCATATAAATTTAAATTGTTTCCCGATGGCGAATAGTAGAGCTGCATGAAAGATTGACTTTCGGATCAAACTATAGGAATTTGTTGTTAGAATAATAAATTTTCCACAGAGCAGTACGCTTTTCACTTCCCACTAATATCATAAAGGAAATCTAAGGCGCAGTATTATTAAGGAAGACCCATGCCGCTCTGTACTTTAATTGCTCGCCTGGCGCAATTCAAAATTTTCTACTTCATCCATCATGTCCGCTGAGTCAATTTCGTTCATAACTTACCCAAAGAGGCCTAAATGAACGTCAAATAGATTTTGGTACGGCTGTCAATGACACTCACAAAAACAATTTCCTTGGAGGCGTTATCTATCTCATTATATTTCATTTGAAGTCATATAAGTTAAACATTCAGGCAAAAATTAATATCTATTCGAAGTATTCCCCTTTGGTGAGTATTTATAACTTCTTCAGCGAGGACTTCATGTAATATTTTTCAAATGACCACTTACATTTCTGAGATAGAGGTAAAATGATTTTAAGTAATGGGTCAATTAAAAATACAGATAAATACCAAAAGGAGCAACTTCTGCAAGGATTACGAGAGACCAACTATGACTCCATACCTACGATTAGGCATGTTTCAAAAGAAAGCTTGTAAACATTGTTAAACAACGTTAAAAAATATTTTAAATGATCGGTAGCACACTGTTAGCTCGATTTTTGGAATTATATTTGGTTCAATTAATGAAATAAAAGAAAAAAATTGCCCTCAATTTAATTATTTTTGCTAAATGGTATTGCCCACCCGAGAACGGATCTTGATCGCTTAAAGCAACGGGTGGTTGCCTGCGTCACCAAAGCTCTGGAGCATTTAATTGGATACAGTTTAATGAAGAATTTGGGTAAGCTTATTACATAACTTTCATTCTAAAAATTACATTCCTATTCATATACGATACTCGTATATCTTCGGTAAGGATATTTACTTGCACAATGTACCGAGGCATCAGAGCAAAAATGTATACATCCTTCCTTTTTTTTCAAATTTCTTTATCTGTACGAAGCTTCTATGCACTTGCATGAACAGTTTGGAGAGCTGCAATAAACCAATCCACCTTTGATAATCCATTTGCATGTTTTTAATCAATATTTGATATATGTTCTGCAAATCACCCAACGATATACGTACGTTCGAGTGAAGGTGCCTGCCAAAATAGGAAACGTACGGGAAATGGGAAAGACTTGGAGGGATTGGATTAGGAGTGAGGGGCTACCCAAAATTTACTATATCTTCTTGTTTCTCTTGTAAAATGATTCAAAAATATTATACTGGAATTTGGCAGTTCCATTCTGCCATCAACATTTTACGTAAATCTGAGATTAGTTCGTGGCAGATCTCTTATCTACCTGTAATCTGTCAATCTCTCTAATTCATCATAGTTCTTAGCGATGGGTTGCATCTCGAAATTCGTCATTAGCCTGCCTCTGTTCGCCATCCACCTTGCAATTTTTCCATGGGTAAACTATCATGCCCAAAGTGTTTTTAACTAACACACTTTCTCATTCCTACGAAGTACCAACCACAGACTTCATTCTCCGGACATTCTTTGGAAGATGATATTCATCTGTTACTAATTCCTCCCATTTCATCGCCTTTATCATTCGCCTGTATCACAACATTTCCAGTTATTTTAATACTCTTTCTTCATTCAACTCTCATTTCTCAAATTAATATACACTTAAAATCTTGATATAAATGTTGATTCACTGCCTCCTTTTACCTAGCTGGTACGATTTCCTATGAATGTACTATAGATTTTACTGTAAGGTTTCCTTCCTCAGGTTCTATCTCAGAAATAAACTACCTTGCTAGCTACAAACAGAGCTCCTAGGTGACCATATCACAAGCTTTACCCATTTCACGTCGGAAATGGGCTAACTAAGACCCTACTTCTAACTCGTCTCAAAACTTTCCGGTGGATTGTACCGCATATTCGGCTATCAGAAGGTAGGTTATAGGATAAGCAGCGGTCTTTCCTCTTTCATGGATGTATGCATTAGATTTCTTACGAGTTGAATGACTGGCATTAGGTAATGTTCAATCATGCACCGTCTGTCCCAAAAAATAGTAGAATCAATCCGGAAAAAATGTATTGTGGATCAAAATACAAATTACTAAAAGTCTTCAAAATATTACCCTTCTGCATCGAAAACCCGATGCCAGCGCCTCTGCCAGTCACGACACACTTCCTGGAATGCATCGATGGGTACTCTCGTCAGGCATCTCGTCACGGTCTCTTTAAGTGCTCTAGCGCTTCAAAATGTTTGCCTTCCGATCTCCATTTTATTATTGGGAACAAAGGTAATTCCGTAGGGGCTACATGAGGGCATCAGGGCACCTAGGAAAGCGTTGCCAAATGGCGCTTGTGAGGAGTTTTATGTGAAATCTCAGATATAAGAAGTTTGTAATGTGAATACCTAAAAAGAAGCTAATGGACCGGACCCTGCGAATCCATAGCCAAACCGAGTGTTCTACTTGAAATGACCAGGACGGGAGAAAGAGATATATGTAGATATAGACCTCTGTCATAGAGATAAACTTGAATCATCCAGCCAGTGAAACAAAGCCTAGGTAGAAATCGCTAACTTGTATCAGCGCGAAGCAAAGGCTCATTGGAGAAAGAAAAGAAATTTAACCAGGCCTCACAACGTTTAGAGAGACATTCAAGGAGAATAATGTCACACAAATCTGACAATGAACCTGATCCAACGGTTGACCCATCCCACCAGAGTAATCAAAGCGGAAATGGAAATAACACCTCAGAAATTGAGAGAAAGTGTATACGTCCTTAGGGCAGTGAAAGAAATCCTGGAAGCCAATGAAGAAAATTTTAAGAGGAAGGAAATAATACAGCAAACATGTGAGTGCATGGGAGCCATAAAACGTCAATTAAGTACTGTTAACTGAAAAAGCAAAACTCTGTTTTATAAAAATGCATCAATCGAATAAATGATTTTGGAACTGGCTACTAACTTAACCCTTCAAGGCAACACATGTACGACTATCCACAGTTGCTTCAACTAGGGAATTGTGTGAAAGGCATCCAGTACTAGTCGACAGCTGCACCTAATACAGTAGTGAGGTCATATTTCGTATGGTATATTGAAATCCTATGATTAGTTGGGATTCAATACGTCCACGTTTTATACAGAGTAAAGGACTTGTGTGGGCTAGTCTCCAAAAGGCAGTTTTAATATCGCTCATAAAACGTATTTTGATTGGAATTCATGGTATCAAATTCCAGAATTTTACAGCCTAATACGATCTACATGGGCGAAAGTCAATTTATAAAAAAACAGGTAAAAAATTGGCAAAATTCATCAAAGAGATGGAAAATCTCTCCAAAAAGGGTAGGAAACATTAGTGGAGGATGGAGTCCGAGAGCATTTCTCCTGACAGGACGTAGATGGCGTCACGCACGCATTACGTACGTGTTGATGGGCTTGCATAGTAGTTGCAAAGGCCCTTGCATGAGGCTTTGAGTCCAAGCGTCGACCTTCGAAGGAACACCTAATAAACCCTTTCCATGTCCCCTCCCCCACAACATTAGATCACACGCGCTTGGGGTGATGCGGACCGAAGGGAATAATTTGCATTTTAGCGATATCGAGAGTGCAAAAGAGGATTGCCTTTACAGTTTTCCTGGATGGAAATGGATATCCAATTGGAATTTAATCGAATTCACACGGCCGCTCGTCGAGTCAATAATTCGAGCAATATCGCTTGGCACTCGCAAAAGAGACTCTCAATAACAATCGAGCGGATGGCGTGAGGCCTTTGTTTCGTTTAGAGTGTGAATTGGGAATATTAATGAGTAAGCCATATGTAACCTTTTCCCCCTGTAATTTAATTTTACGGGACGACTAAATAATAATCACCGGAGGGAGTGACCGGACGTGAGTAATAACTAGCGACGAGGAATAACATTTAATGCAAACCGTTCGATGGGCGACTTCAATATTTCGTGTTACGACTCCAGCGAAATTATAAATTTTGATTAACAGTAATGTGTCTCAGTTATTTTTTAACACGGCAGCTGCCATGGTTATTTTACTACAATGTTGAATCATTCAGTAGCGCAATATCTTAATAGACCATGATCTAAATAATTGACAATGCTAATGGTCCAATGGCTTCATGTGCCCATATATGTCATGAGCATGAAACAGAACTTTATCGAAATAAATGAAATCGTTTCAAATTAAGTTAAAATGTACACGTGAAAAAATATATCAAACTAAAGCCAAGCAAAAACCGTGGGTGCAATTTATTATTGCGACTCCATTAATTATCTATGAAATTTATTTTATTCGAGCGTAAACACAAATAGCATTAGAGTGCAAGTAACGTGTAATTAGGACAATTAATTATTGCACGGTAATTTTGAGAGCACACTTTATCTGTCCAAATATTTGCTGTGTGCTGATTACTCATCTCGCTTCTAAAAGTGTTTGTGTACCTATACATACCGTATGCACCGCAGACCGCGAATGGACTGCGTGGTAGAGTTGCCCTAGACATACTATGATTCGTTAAAGAAAGAGAAAGAATGCAACATTGCGTGCATAGGTATGCTCGAATTAAATATAATTTAATGCAGAGCTGTTTTGCGGTCATGAATAGCGTTATCAGTAATTCATTGTGTTTTTTCACTGAGCGATATATCCCTAACATCAAGGTCATACTGAAATTCACTAGATTAAAATAAAAATGGCGGTTCATTAGAAATTCAAAAACTTGTCTTTATACGTGGTATTTTTGTGTAACAGGTTTGTTTCTTGGATTTTTATGAATGATGGAATGACTCTGACAACCAAAACAGCCGAAGGGGTTTTATAATGCATTTCGCATATAATTATAACATCCTAAGGCATTAAACAATTTTACTATAAATTCAGAAAACATTTTAACGATGCTAACAAAAAGGTTTAATATTTTATGCAACATATTATAAAATATCGTAAATTACTCACGTTCCATTAATTTTTACAAATATTAATATACACTTTCCATGTATTTCTACTAAGTAGTTACAATATTTCGTTGTTACTTTTTTGTATAAAATATTTACATAACCGATGTCATGCATTACACTTGGATTCATCTAAACATACCTCCCATACTAAGTGTCAACATGGAGGACCAAATGTTGATAAAAAGTTGATGTCATACCAAATATTTATTTTGTCTAATAAAGAAGAATTTATATTTTTCAGTAATAAAAATGGCAGCACTGAAGAGTTCTCATAGAATTTTTTTTCATATGAAACTGTTGCTGATCTGATTCCTTAAAACTCCTTCATAATGATTAAAAATTGATAAACACCTTTTATATATAAAATGTTCGTGTAGTTAAAAATTATCCTGTTTCGCCTATCGGACAGCTTTTAGTTATTAGTGTACTGAACTCGTTGAAGGAGCAAATGATGACTTTGGCTCTTCTAAAGCATGGGTACAAAACAAAAGTCAATGACAGTAAAACGCAGAAATATTGGGTTTCAAAATAATGAGAATACACTTATTAATTTTCATGGACATTGAAAAAATTAACAACTTGTACTAAGCTGGCATTTGAAGTTTCATTAAATTACCCAAATAATGCGAGAGAAAGGGAAATCCAAATTAATGTTATGGATTAAGTTATCATATATTTGCGAAACCAATCTAGTGTAATTATTACACGTGTAGCAACGTATTAATTCATAAAAATTAGAATGCATATGGAACCAAAATCTAATTTAACATTCAAATTTATTGTTAAATAATAACATGTATACTGCCAGTAAAGGTCTTTTCTATGGTAACATGTAAAAGTGCTGTATTTTGTGTCTTTCACTACGAATGTAAAATATAGGGAATGCAGTTGATTAAAAATTATCGATTCATAATTATGACCATTTACACTACTCCCCATAATATTTACCGTTTAATTTTAATGGCTAGCAAAGGAATAAATTAAATTGTAAGTAAATTGAGCTCTTGCGCCGATTCAAAGTTACAAACACTAATTTCTTTGGATATAACTGTAAAGAAACACAGATATGGATTTTCATAAATATCTCAATACGCAAAGGAGAAATTTATACCTTCGACTTTATAAATAATGACTAGATATGCACAAATAAAACGAAGTAATATGATAGGAGTTTGAATTAACTCACTTTGGACAAATGCGACACTATTGACGATTTAAGTAGGCATGCGCCATTTAGAAATAAATGTTTTAATCATGAACTTATTATTCCGAAGGTAATTAATATACTCATCATTACAAGAAAAAACTAGAAGCTATTAATAATTCATTATTAGTCAAGGTTAAGTTCATATAATTCGTTCAGATAAGTATTTACATTCAGGAATAGTTATAAATATTTTCCACCAAGTATTTTAGCAAAGATTTGATCATTTTCCTAAAATTTCACCGGAACTAAAAGAGATGCCGATTTACATCTCGACTGTCTATTAATGTAATTCAGAAAAACTGATAAATCATATGGCGATCCCTCACTCATACATGTATATACCAAAGCTTCTTAAACAGAACGTATGAAGGGATCAATTAGCACAAAGAAACGCCGCTCACCTGAGAGGAAAGAGAAAAACTTCAGCAAGGGTAAAGAATCTGTTTTGAGGACGGAAGGTGTTCGTCAAAGATAGAATGTGCTGCTATTCATCTTACCCAAATCGTCGAAAATTTAAATTATATGTATTACTATAGTTCAGGGGAGTAATTAGAAGTCTTTAAAGAAGAGCGGTCGTTAGCAAAATATACACGAGCTTTAACGAAATATGCGCCAACCCGGGATACCTCCCTGCACAAAAACATTTATATCTACCCTGAAAGCCATCGGGAAGGTGTGTGGCAGGGGCTTTATCCACTCCAGCAATACACAGCACACGATCAGACTAAGTTACGCACCATGCAAGAAACACAACTATAGAAAACAATTCCGACATAGGAACTTGTAACCAGTAATGGAACTCAAGAGAAATTCACACAATTTATAGTAAAATCATTCAACAAGAGTGATATATACATTATTATATGTAGCCTCAACTACTTTAAATATATGAGGGCATCTATGTTTGGCATATACTTACACACGTAGATGCATAAGTACATATTCATACACTACTATTTGTGTGTGTATATGTACATATATATATATATATATATATATATATATATATATATATATATATATATATATATATATATATATACTCATATATACTCATATATACAGAAACGGATATAAGGAAAAGGGATAGGAACACGTATAAAGGACGAACACAATAGTGGTGGGGAAGGCGGAATCGAACGGATCACAAGAGTAAAAATATTCCTCAACCGGAACTCGTCCTTTATGTGTGTTCCTATCCCTTTTCCTTATATCTGTTTCTGTATATATGAGTATTTATTCGCCGTTTGGCGGGATTTCGTGTTTGAATGTGTATTTGGCCAATGTGCCTCATCTCTTTCTTCTGGCTATGCGTGCCACGAAACGCACTGTTCTTTTCCTGTATGATGTTGTATGAATTCTAACCACTTACCTTTCCTCTTGTGTATTGTCTATTTCTCCTTTGGTGGGTGAAACAGCCCCCTGACGCCATCTCTTGGCTAAAGAATCGGGGCGCTTGGCGACATATAAGACCCACGGATCTCAGGGTAAATTACATATCCTCGATAGCTCAAGTGGTTAAGAGCATCCGCCCGGCAAGTGGAAAGATCCGGTGTTCGAGTCCCGGTTGAGGAAATATTTTTACTCTTGTGATCCGTTCGATTCCGCCTTCCCCACCTCTATTGTGTTCGTCCTTTATACGTGTTCCTATCCCTTTTCCTTATATATGTTTCTGTATATATGAGTATATATATATATATATATATATATATATATATATATATATATATATATATATATATATATATATATATATATATATGTACATGCATATATATATATACATGTATATATATACATATATTTTCTATATATATATATATATGTACATATACACACACAAATAGTAGTGTATGAATATGTACTTATGCATCTACGTGTGTAAGTGTACTATATGTCAAACATATACAGGGTTCGTCCGGAAAATAAGTGCACTGACTCCTGGGCTGGGCGCGCCCAGCATCGCTCTGACGGGCTGCGATTGGAGGGGGGTATGTTGGCAAGTGACGCTGAAAAAGGCAGTCGGCTCTGAGCTGTGGTGTAGTGAGGAGCTCTGTTAACGCGAACCTCCACGCTCGACCCACGTCACGGAACGCGATGCCGAGCAGCGTTCTTCCATCAAATTTGCGGTAAAGCTTGGGAAATCGGCTACCGAAACTGTCGGTATGATTAACCAGGCTTACGGGGAGTCAGCCATGTCCAGAAATATGATCTTTCGGTGGCACAAGATGTTCGTGGAGGGCAGAGAAGAGGTCGACGACGAGTCTTCGAGAGGTTCCCGATGATGCCTTCGCGGGAGCGTTCCAGGAATGGGAACGCCGCTGGAACAAGTGTATCGACTCACAAGGGTCCTATTTTGAGGAATATTAGCTTAAGATATGTAAAAGTGTAATACAGTTTTTTTCCTGAGCTCAGTACACTTATTTTCCGGACGAACCCTTAATGCCCACATATATTTAAAGTAGTTGAGGCTACATTTAATAATATACATATCACTCTCGTTGAATGATTTTACTATATATATGCAAATATATTCACGCATAAATTGAAATACGAAAACCCTCCTTGGGGCGAACAAATATTCATTCACATGGAAATAGATATAATGAAAAACCGTAGGAAGACTTACAAAAGACGAAGACAGGAGAGGAGGGGAAGGCAGAATCGAGCAGATCGCAAGAACAAAAATATTTCCCGAGACTCTAACAATGAATCTTTCGATTTGCTGGACCTGGCCTTAGGGAGCTATTTCACCCACCCAATTAGACGACACTAGAGAAAAGGACTGTAGGAAAAGCAATCATTCAACGTTCCTTCCTGACGCCATCTCCTGGTCAAAGAATTGGGGCACTTGGTTACATAAACCTCCCGCAGATTTTACCGTAAATTACGTTTCCTCGATAACTCAAGCTCAGAAGAGAAGGCTCAACAAGTCGAATGATCTGGCTTCCCACCCAGAGGGCCCGGGTACGAACCCTTGAAGTGGCAAATATTTTTCAGTGACATCCCGATACTTGAGGTGCTTTGTGGGGGGTACGTTGAGTAAGTATGCCGTCAGTCGGATGGGACATTAAGCTACTTAAGGACCCCTTAGTGACTTTTGTTAAGAGTAGCCCCCCCTAAAACTACTATTATCGTTAATCTATTTCTATAGACATAACTTAGGTGGATGCGCGTTAGTTACTAGTATATTGATTCGCAAGTGTGTAATTTTCCATGGTTTTTACAGGAATATTAACGCCTCTACGGGTGTGAATTGGCATGAATTTGTTAGTTTAGCATGTGGGTTTGTTCTGTTTTATAGTTGGTGACCTAACACCCCCCGCCACACGCCCTTATGACAGCTTTCGGGGTATTATATAGATGTATTAATACCCTAGTTGATGTGATTAGCAGCTGTTACTTTAGATCACATCGTCATCATTACATCTATCCTTATGAATACGTTCAATCGAAAACTATTATTTAAGACGAAATTAATTCCAGGTTCCCTTTCGCAGACGACTGCCTAAAAATGAATTCACGACTTCAAGGATCACTTCGCCAGATGCACATTTGGTGACAAAGTCGAAAAGTGGCAGAAATATTTCCCTCCAGCTACAAAAAATAGCCGTAGCAACATTCTTTCGCTCAGGGAGTCCAAACGAAAGTCTCTCCTTTTTCACACTCACTCACTTTTCATTTCACGTCCGAAGGAAAATTTTCCACTCCAGAGTACACTCGACTGGCTCCCGAGGGGCCTCATGAGGTCATACCCACTCCCAGGAAGCTTAATGAGCGAGGTGAATCAAGAGAGGAGATGAAAAAATTTTGGTGAGAATGTATGGGACTCACGTATCCGGGAATTTCCATCTAGCTCACCCCGCTTTTCCTACTTCATTTCCGCGCTGCCTTATCGACGAAGATAACGACATATGATTTACCTTTCATAATAGATACTGCAATAAAAAGCCGTACAATGAGTCATTTCTCATAAAAATTGGGCGTTGAAATAACCGGGATGGTGACTGAAGTATATTCTTAACGGAACCTGGTGACCAATTAGGAAGCATTACATAAATTGTGAAAATATCTGTAGTTCCCATCCGGATAAGAAAAGCATTTTATGCTTACCTAATTTTGAATAGATATGTCAAAAGTCGTATTCTTATATATGCTACGTGGAATACGGTGCAGCTTTTTGAATGAAATAGAACGGCCTTCACAACAGGAAATGTGGACTAGGTCTCTCTTGTACATATTAATCCAAACCATAGCAATAAATCATGCCAATACATTTAATCGCTTTCAGTTAGACTTAGGAGCAACTCCGCAGCGCCTCTAAATGGCCATCGCGTGGGATACACACGCATAGAATCTATACACCGCAGATGAAGGCACCTTCCTTCTCCTTTGGATAAGAATTTCAGTGAAAAACGCTTCGGTCGAGGAATTAAAAAACAAAATTCATTGAGATTGAAAATTATTTTTGTCCGTAACATTTACCAACAATTTAAAAAAAAATGAATTATGGCTATTGGGTGAGAGTGTATTCGACGAGCTATGTCCCAGTTACGAAGCCGTTGGAAAAAGGTCTGTTAAAATGAAACGTCAGCCTGTAAGTCCGTTCACGCTTTCCATTTTTGAGCGTTTTCTTCCTGCTTCCCATGTTATTTTTCACCCTTTCACACTATTTGTGTAATCAACGATATAAAGCATTATCGTTTTGCGATGGGTGCGAAAGTCTTAGGAGTGGGTAACGCCCAGCCGGTTCGATCCAATTCTGAAAAAAAGTCGATGAACGGTGAGAGGTGAGTCGGAACAATTATCAATTATTAACCGCATAAGCGCTCCTAATCGTGTTGCGGGGAAATTCTCCATGCGATACGAGGAATAAAATAAAAAGACGATTTCATTAATGTTTTAAGTTTTTCCTCATTACCACGTTGTTGTTTGTAATGAAATTTGGTATTCCGGGAACTTGCCGACGTGGGACTGAACCATATCCCCCGCACTTAAATGAAAGAAATGTGTTAATCCCTTAGCGGACCTTTCCTCCCCAAAGAGCACGACCCACCCTCCCCCATCCCACCCCTAACTCCCACCCCTGCTCCCGCATCCCTGAAAGTTGAATGTGTCATTCCGCCATTTCTATCCTCCCACCCCACCCGGCAAATCCCTCGCCCACCCCTGAAGGGTATTATATACAACTGACAGAGACGTGCTAGGATAATACCCCAATGCTTTTAAATGTTTGCGTGATAATGATAAAGTAAAGGAAATTCTTCGTAAAAAGAAATTTAAAAATGTTTCAAACCTCAATTCAAGGTTCATATTCCCCTTTGCCCTCGAATATGGAAAAAGATAGAGCAAGCAAAAAGGAAAGCTATATACAAACGAGGGATCCTTTGAAAAATAAACGCGTCTACGACGCGGTCTCCTATTCATCTATTCATAAGATAACCACAAGAGAGAGAAAATGTAGTCATTCGCAGTCACTAAAACATGAATAGCATTATGCGCACAACTATACCAATGAAGACTATACGATATCTTTAATTAAATATCGCAATTATTTATTAATTCCAATTCTAAACGAAAAAACAAACGGGAAATCGTTTACCAAATAAAAAAGCTGGGTTCAACGAGTTGCTGCAATGTATCATATTATTGTGGATGGAGGATGATGACGATCTTGATGTGTGGAAGTAATTTATCTGTGGTCATTAAAAGGGTTAGCTCTTCTACACTCAATCCTACAACAATCAGACTCACTCACGTCCGCGACACTTCGGCCATTAACTCCAAAACGAAACGTCAACTTTGTTTACCGATTCAGTCAATAGGAGCCAATGGTGCTTTTTGGATGAAATATTGTAAGCTTTAAAACAGCCTGAGGTTCATGAAATGAGAGTGAAAACGGAGTGGTGAAAATATATCGTTCCATCGGAGATTTCTTTTACCTTATCAGAGATTTTTCTGATTGCCGAGTGTAGTATTAGCGATGGAGAACGCAGCTGGTCTTTCGGAAAAGGCTTGGCACGGCAAAATTGACATAGCACCGTGACGACAAGCTGAAAAGGGTCTCTGACGCAATAAGCATTTCCGCTCCTTGCAGGAAAAGGATCAAATTTTATAAACTTCCTATCGGTCTGTGGTTAGAGATGATGTGACCCAGGAAAGAAAATAAAATGTCAAATCTTGGTAGTTATTTCAACCTTTACGCGCCAAAACACTGTCGAAAAAGATGTTAAAGAGCCTCGGACGCACCAGAATATTACAAAGCATCTCATTGTTTATCACCATCTCAAGAGAAATAATTTGTTAAATTGAAGTACATTGGGAACTGAAGAATCGTAATTCGAGACTGATTCCCGAAGGCTCCGAAGTTACACGAACTGAGCTCATAAATTACCATTGAAATCGGGGAACAAACTCCGTAGATGTTCATCAGCATTTACAAAATAATACGAAGTAATTTTCCCTCTTTTTATCTTCGTGCCTTCCACCATAGGACATAGTTTCGTAAACATCAGCACATGACATTCTCCCACGCGCCTTTCGATTACATCTAGGTATCAAAACGCTTGTTCATTCATTTATTCACTAATCCTTCAAACCGAAGAAAGGCGGATTGTGGACTTAAATCTTTCCTTAACCATTGCTAATTACCTAAATATCTGATAATTGTTTCTTAAAACCATATTGATATGTTCAAATTATCCACCACCTTAAGATATATCCCATCCACATTTCCCTTCTAACATATCATTCATAAGATATTATCAAGACTGATTCCAGTCATTAGATTCATTGTCACTCATGATATTTCCAGTCCAAATTCTTTTGTTTTTTTAATAAAGAGTATATTCAGTTGCCTCATCCATCATCAAGCTCTGATGGTTGCTATTTTTTCTGGTTCCATTTGCCAATAGCCAATTCCTGTGATTCATAAAGTACCATAGTCAGCAAAATGCTTTTTCCCACTGCTTTCTACTGTTGGCTACTTAGATCAGTTTTGAACTTTGAAGTCTTATTCAAAGGAACTGCGGGAGATACCGTGAAAGTAAATTTTAACGAAATCATCCGCTAATGTAGGAAAAGGATAAAATTTTACGAGCTTCCTATCGGTCTGTGATTAGAGATGATGTGACCTAGTGAAGGAAATAAAACTTCAAATATTTGTAATTATTTCAACCTCTACTTGCCAAAACGTAATAGAAAAAGAAGTAAACAAGCCTCAGACGCACCAGAATATACAAAAGCATTTCAATATTTACCATTATCTCCACAGAATTAACTTGTTAAATTGAAATGCATTGGATTTAAATATAAATTTAAACCGTTATGTAGGATCCAACCAAGTTTGAAGTTCAAATTAAAATTTAGATTTCATGGTGTACAAAGCATTCGCCTTTTGACCGGGATCTCGGTCCCGCTCCCGGTCCGAGTGATTTTTACAGTTCGGAATTATTTCATTAAACAGGTAATTTTACTATAAGATATGTACGCTCTAAATTCCATCCCATAATCTCTGTCGTTTCTCTCTTCCAAATATTCGGATATTAGCCTTGCCACTTTTATTCAGCACCCTTAAAGAAACCCATGTCTCACTTTTGATAATGGTGACAAATCTTAACGATCCTCGAATATAATTTTGATATTATCTCCGAAATAATCCACGCAATTGCACTACGTCACTCAACTTAATTGATCCTCCTCCTTTGGGCTTAAATGTATGTGATTTGTTTGTCATCTCTCGAGAGTATGCATTGAATAAATTTGTTGGGATTGCATCTTAACCCATCTCTTCCTTTCCCAATGGTTGGAATGGAACTGCTACATCATTTGGCAACTTCATATTAAACAAAAACGCTTTCGATATTTTTTTGTTCCATCCCAGGATCGTTCAAATACTCCAGCATTCAATTCCGCCCGCCAAACTCGCGGCGTATCCCGGGACTGGAAGGACAAGAGGAAGGAGTAAACAAGAGTGAGAGACCTTTCCCTCTCCCCTCCTCCGTGCCGTCACTCGATTGATGCGGCCCCGAGATACGAACAAAGAATAAAAAGAACTCTCAGTAAAAGCCTTTGCCGGGGCTGGGCGGTTGGGGAAGTGGATAGAGGTGGAAGGCAGAGCGGGGAGGGAGAATAAGGGTTTGGTGGGTGGGAAATCCTGATAGCGGTTAAGGAAGAAAGTGAAAGTCCTTCTCCCCAATGAATGCCAAGGAGGAACGGCTTCTTAAGTAAACTCAAGATATGGGGAAACGTTTTCCGAGCAACCCCATCCTTTTTTTTCCTTCATGCGCGGGAGGTAATTTAGCTAGGCCGCCATGCTGTTTCGTGATTTTTTGCGGCCCGATATTGAATATTGATAACCACAGTTTCCACGCAGCTCTTCCTTTTTTTTGTGCGCGGGCATAAAATTAAATTAGCGGAGTAAACGAGTCTTTCTTCGGGACGAGCCCAGCTTTGGAGGAATTCCAATGTTTTTTTGTCGAAGACGTTAAAATTTACAGCACCGAAAAAAAAAGCTTTGTAATTTATCGTCTCGTCCGACGAAAGTAGAGAGCATTTTCGAATTTTACGAAGCTCCGCGTAAAGAAGTTCATTTGACCCTTTATTTGTTGAGTACTGCTGAATTTTCTTGCTCTATTGCCTTTCTTGTTATTTTTAAACAAAATTGTCTTCCATTTCCATCTATAAAACATTTCCAGGAAAGTGCTGTCAGCTTTCCCGCCAATGTTACGCTTTGGACCACAGCCAAACGAAAGACACGCAGAAAAGAAATGATATTATTCGATCCCAAAAACCAGGTGGACACAATTTCATCCTTCTGGATGTAGACATTTGATAATTTATGTATACAAGTCCTGGTTCGAAACCCGGCAATGTGTGGATTCTGCACTTTTATCCGATTCCTACGTTGAACCAAGATCAATGCGTAATCCGGCCGTCGTGCGATAGTAAAATATTGTGCTTCCTTGGCACATTTCGTTAAAAGTAGGTAGAGTTCGATGCCCACACCAAAAAAATCCACATGTTCACGCTAGGAGGCAAACACCTACCCGTATTCTGCAAAAATTGTGTAGATATTTATGATAAAATATGTTAATTATTTTGTATATTTTTAAGGTAATCTAGCGGTTAAGGTAGGTTTTTTTGGATTGACACAGCTACCAAACAAACATTTTATTACTCCTAACAAAACACAAAATCCATCATCCTAATCTATATCAGGTCCCTCTTCATCTCTGAGTACTTTCTGCCTCCCTTCATCCCGTCCAACATCCCTATCCTGTTCCTTCCCTTCCCTCGTTTGCCCAACATTTTCCCCTCTTACTGTTAAATAAATTCCTCCCTGCTGGAATTTTTCCTGGCACTCTTAAAGCCACATACTACCTTGATCAAAAATTTCCCGGAATTTATTCAGAAAATTAAAAATACAAGTTTATTCATCTAAATCTATATTGTCCCCTTCAAAGTAATCCCCATCGACTGCAACACACTTATGCCAGCGCTTGATCCAATCCTCGAAACATTTTTTATATTCGGTTTTCGGTATGTCCATCAGTGCTTCCTGCGATTTTTCCATTACTTCCTCTCGGCTGCTAAAACGCGTTCCCCGTAATGGTTTTTTAACTCGATTGAACAGAAAGAAGTCACAGGGAGCCAAATCAGGTGAATTCGGTGGCTGTTGGATGGTATTTGTTGCATTTTTCGTCAAAACATTACGAATAATGATAGCACTGTGCGACGGTGCGTTATCATGGTGCAAAATCCACGAGTTTTCTGCCCACATTTCTGGTCTCTTTCGGCGAATTGCTTCACGCAAACGTCTCATAACGCCCAAATAATACTCTTTGTTTACTGTCTGGCCTTCTGGCAAAAATTCATGATGCACTACACCGTTGTAATCCATGAAAACCGTCAGCATTGCCTTCTTTTTTGACTGAAAACGACGTGGTTTTTTTGGTCTCGGCTCATTTGGTGAACGCCATTCACTTGCCTGATGTCTGGATTGCGTGTCGTACTCATAAACCCACGTCTCGTCTCCAGTAATGATCCTTTTGATAAATGTGGGATCGGATTCAGCCTCGCAAATCATGTCTTTTGCGACGTCAACACGGTCTCTTTTTTGCATGAAATTGAGGTCTTTTGGCACCAACTTTGCTGCTACACGACGGAAACCCAAATCATTAACCACAATGTCTTGGGCGGATCCATAGGCAATGTTCAAGTCCTCCGCTATTTCTCTGATGGTTAATTTGCGGTTATTGACCAACATTTCTTTTACTTTATCAATTTTTTCACCGACTTTCGATGTCGATGGTCTGCCACTGCGTTCATCATCTTCGATTGACTCACGACCACTTCTGAACCGCTCGTGCCACTGGTAAACGACCGTTTTTTTAGAGAATCGTTGCCGAAACACTTTTCCAACATTTCCAACGTCCGTGCGCCACTAAATCCGTTTTTTACGCAAAATTTAATACAAGTTCGTTGTTGCAAATTTAAATCCATTTCTGAAATTGTAAAAAATCGCCAACATACACAGAGATAGATGTACTCTTGGCTACGTAACTTTTGCAAATGTCAAGTTATGACACTAAGATTTAAAGGGAATATCAACAACAGATGTACCAATTTAACAAAAAAACAGAACTCAAATCGGAACGATGGGAGCGCCATACGGTGGTTATTCCGGGAACTTTTTGATCAAGGTAGTATATAGTACCAATGCATAAGCTGGTGACAGAAATATCGTAACTAACTATTGTCGGATTGCCAAGCTCCTAATAATGGCAAACATCTTAGAATCATTAGTTCTAGATAAGCTTAATGCTGTCTTTAATAGTATTTTTCCTTTATTTATTTACATTATTCCTCAGCAGCATTGTTTCACTATAGGAATATCTCTCTAATATTTTGGTTTTTCAAAAATATCTAATAGAAGTTATGGAAAATAGCTTACAAACAGATGCCATATATATGGGTGGTCTGAAAAGTTTCCGAAATAACAATGATGCAAGACATTTTTCTGAAATTTACGAGGCCGGAAACTTTTCAGACCACCCTCATACGTATATGCCAGTATATCGACTTCAATAATGCTTTTCACACGGTGAATCCTGGGCCTTATCTTAGAAAGTTGGAGACATTGGGAAGCAGAAAATTTGTAGTGATAAATAATGAACTTATATAAATTTTTCTATCTATCAACAGGCGTTCCCCGAGGATCACATCTGGGGCAAATATTATTTAAATTATTTATAAACGATATTATAATGGCATTGGACTCAATTCCGTTACCATGTTACTGCTACAACTAATGTACCACTACTAAATATTCCCTCCTTGTGTGAACGCTGAAAAATTAGTAGCATAACATTTCTCAATAAATTACAGCATAACAAGATTAATTCCTTGGAACTCCTAAGCGTAATATCTTTCAGAGTACCTTCACATAACACAAGGTATGAAGCACTCTTTGAAATAAGACAGCTTGCAAAATATTACATTATCTACTCTTCTGTTAGCCAGAATATGAGCGATGCCAGCAGTTGTGATTATATTGACATATTTTCTATCTCACCAGGATCCCTTAATAAAATGCTTTAAAAATATCTGAAGAATTTTAGAATGCTAATTATTACTGTATGGAAATCTGTACGCATTAATAAGTTGCTTCTAATGCCCATTTGGTAGATTTCCTTTTTATAAACCTCACGGCCTGTTTAATGACTATTACTAACCTTTATCATTTTGTACCATTATCTGTCCAGTTACAAATAGTATAATTCTTATGTTCTGTTTCCATTTTTTAAATTTGGAATATTATTAAATATTGATATTATGTCTCCATTAATTCATCCAACTAGGTATGTATTCGTACCTGTATAACATCTGGAAATGTCTTTCATACATTGCAAATCAAGATTCTTCTTAAATTATAAATCATATTTGAATTCACAGTAACCAGTGTGTACGTCTCGTATCTTTAAGTAATTGACACCTGTATGCTAATGTTTTTTATAATTGTGGAACTATCCTATGGTTTTATCATTATTTTTTAAAAAGGGTTATTCCCATCGATAAATAAATAAATAATCGAATACCACCGCTTATAATCTAAAATTAAACTTAGCTTGCTGGTAAAAATCACTTAAATCATTTTTATCAACGATTATCCGCCTAAATGGAACTTAATGGGTACCCGATCATTATGAATATACGCTAGAGAAATATTTAGTTAAAATATATCACAGATTAAATGCATTTTTACAGTAAGGTCCTTTAGTTTATCAATTCGTATGGGGTTTCTTTCTAATGCTTAACAAGAGGACGCAAGCCAAATCCCAATTTTTTCCTTGGGTGAGCTTTAGTCTTATATATATATATATATATATACACACACACATATATATATACATATATATATATACATATATATATACATATATATATATATATATATATATATATATATATATATATATATATATGTATATATATACATATATACATTCAGTCGTGCGATCTTTGCTTGCTTTGCGTTGCCGATTCCTAAGATCGACCTGCGAAGGGCCTGCGTGAGTGAAAAGTACATAAACGGGATTGGGGCCGTTTCTCGTCTTCCGAAAGCGGACTACGAAACCGAAGCACGTGCGACGGTGACAAAGGACCGCGAGGAGAAATCTTCCCATCGACCGCAAATCCATGACGATGCCAAGAAAAGGTTGACACCATGTGCTCGATGCGCGACAGCTTCCTTCGCTTTCAGAGAGTGGGAGCGAACAAGACGGTGAAGAGGTACCGCAATTATCCTTCATTACGTCATTGCTGTCGGAGGATAATGCTCGAATGGACGGGACACATTGACAATGTGCGATCTCCCTGTGATTGCGGACGTTAGAAGTGTAATCCACCAGATCATGATACTATATGCTGTGATGTCAATCTTGTCATTTTCACTACTTCAAGGAGAATGTCTCGCTATGACTTAATAAGTATATCTTATTGAAATTACGGCAAGTGGATTCTAATAATATATTTTTTGGCAACAACGTAGGTAGAATCCCCGACATATCAAACAGTATTGACTCAGAAAGATGATTGGGTAGGTAGGGCCACCGCGCACCTAGCTCTAGGCTTGATTTTGGAGCTAGATCGAGTGCAACGTAGGGAAGATAGGTGTGTGAAAAGTTGTTGTCAACGAGATAGCAGTCTCACGACAATATTGCAAGAATTAGAACGGGAGCCACTGTGGACCGTAGGTTGAAATACAGATTAAATTTCCTTCGTAAATTTGCGGCAGGTTACCTATCTGAGGATGTTAAAGAAATTACAGGCCCCGAATTACTACGGTAGATCAGATAACCAACGCTAAATCAGGGAGGCTTATAGTGGAACAGATAGAATGAAAATTTCGTTTATTCTTGGTATCATTAGAGCAATCACGTATGAGATCATTAGAATTCGCAGTTTTATCTATTTTACCATATACTGCATTTTATTTTTTTTATTAAATAGATCCATGTATGTAAAAATCCTACAACATCATTTGAATTTACGTATCCCGTCATTGAATATTGTTACATGTAAGTACCTTCTTTCTTGTGATTAGGTTTGTTCCAGTACATAATTAAACTAATATTTTTTGCATAAGTGATAGGATTGGGATTGTGCATCCATGACTGGTGAACCAACATACCCCCGCCACACGTCTTTGCGGCAGCTTGCGGGATACTATGCAAGTTTATAGACAGATAAGGCGCGTGAAACTGTGTAGTGAAGTAACTATTTTTTTTCTATGCGCTTCCTACGGTTCTGAATGAAAATCTTGGTGCCTGTTTCACAAAGCTACAAGCTAATCCATAAGTTTACTCTATAAAAATTCTTGAACTTGACACTGACCTTTAACTTTAGCATACTCCGTAATTCAAGTAGGTAACAAGTGCTGCAAAATTTATTACCATTCACAAGCTTAGTAAGGAAAAATTACAAGGAATTGTAAACCGACTGGTGGCTTTAAGCAATAGTACACTAGCACCCAGAGAACAATACACTCCTTACGTGTCTGTCGCCCGGAATGGAACCCGGGACCATGTGATCATAACCATGCGCCTCAATAACTTCAATACCATACCCCCAATGATCTGTATAATACTGAAAAATATATAGACAATACGAGAAAACAATAATCGAAATTTAAGCAAAAAAGTAGTCACAGAATGCTAAATGAATATGTAAAATAATTTGCAATTATGAAGAGCAGTGGCTTACTGATAAGACAAACTACTGCACAATTAATTTTGAATTCAATTGCATATATGCGTAATTAAAATTTCTTTAGACTAAATGCGTGGCCATAATCAAGTTTCGGGTTTAATGTCGTGTTTTTAAGTTATATGAAAAAGAAACTGCTCCACGGCGATCCTAAAGAGGAATAATTTTATTATTTTGATAAGAGAAGATTATTGAACGATAGCATACCTATGAATATTCCAGTAATCTAAAGCGCAGCATGACGACTATATGTAACGGTTTTTAGGAAAGTGAATGTACTAAAAAGAATAAAGCGACTTAAAGGAGATACACAAAAATTTGAACATCAAAATATATTCATCGAGCCGAAGTTATATTTCGGTACCATCAATGGCGAACTCATTCAACGAAACTTCAGCCTGGAAAACTCACGCTCTTTGACGGATTATTTGATTTATTATGGTCGTACATACCTTGCTCATTTACTTCTTTTTATAACTTTAAGTGAGAAGGGCAGCGAGAAATTTCGCACTTGGGAAACCCGAGGCTCCAATGATTAACCGTGCAATCGATTGATCTCTTTCAGAGGAGATTACAGGGGGATTACGGTAGGGCCGGTTAGTGTTTGAGGGTGTTCAGGGGTCATTCTTGCCACCTCTTCCATCTCCTCCCCTTGACCCTTTCGAGGGACGCGGGTAAGATGAAGAAAAAGCCGCCACAAATGAACAGCGCTTGCCAAAGGGTTACGGAGCAGAAGGGAAGTTTGGAGCGGGGTTTGAGCGCAGAGGAACACATTTATAGAGCTTTGCGGTATCCATATTCGACTACCGATTATGGTCAAACATAAATACTGATGTTAGGTCTACATAGATCTGACGATAGTCATCAGGTTTATCTATGGGTGACAGGAGTATGTAATAACATAAATATAATCCGTAATCTTGAAAAATATCCTCCAAGTCACCATTATCCTTCAAAAAGAATATCATTACAGAAATACTCATTCTTTCACGGGACAATCGGGAATCATATACTAAAAAAACCGAATTCACCATAGAAATATTAAAGAAATTTAATTTACAAGTCAGGACAAGATTAAGCGTTGCGTAGACATTAGGTACATTCGAAGGTTCATGTGTGTGCTAGTTGATAGTACATGCATCTGCTCGTGTGTGATTTGTTAAGGCTTTTACATGGATATATACGATTTTGTGCGTGGAGAATTTGTGGGTTTTGAATGCAGTTTTATTCTTAATTACGAGTGGTGACCTGACACCCCCCGCCACACGCCTTTGCGGCTTGTTAAGGTACTTTGTAAATGTAGATATCATCGCAGTATCATTCGCATTGGACATCCTAAACCTGTATCAATTAGAGCCTGTGTGGCTCAAATAGTATTTAGTGAGCGTTTAAATCGAGGAAAGAGTCGAATTCTGATTCATTAGCTCCCTCAAGGTCAGGCACAGCAATTATATTCTGAATGATTGCTTTTATTGAACAGAATATCCGATTTTTTAAGCTTTGATGACAATTTGCGTCGAAATTTTGAATCATTACCTACATAGTTACATTACTGAAACCAGATGAAACACTATTTGTGCACTCAGTCCTGAAATATTTAAAATTAAATTAAAATCATTAATTTCTTAAAATAGATCATCTTATCTAGCGACTTCAAAAGAAACACTAAAATAAAGACACTTATTAGCCCGGTCGTCACCTATGGATAGGAAGAGTCAACTACGTCATCCGTCAATGAGAACATTTATCATGCATTTCAACGGAAAGCTCTCGTAAAAAATTTTGACCCTGCTGTGTGAGAGGGTAAAATGTAAATAATAAGAGCTGATATAAAAATACACTGGGTTCTCCTAGGAAATGATAGGGGAGGTTTGTGAAGACACGATGACTGGCTTGGCTAGGTCACTTGGAGTGGTTTTATATGGAAAGGTTGCCAAATTGGTTGTTATGTGATAGCATTGAGGGAACGACGGGAAGAGGAATAGGAAGGAGAAAGGGATACAGGTTTTGTAAAAGTACTTGAAGATCGTGCAGGCTGTAAGGTGACGGGGGAAGGCGCAAATTAGAAAAGAATATCCCGACATCTTGCGGTAAAATGAATCCCATTCCAGTCTGTAGCGCCGAAGAAATAAGTAGTTAGTAATGAATTATCAACCATTAAATAAATTCGTAAATTTATTTAGAAACAAATTTCCCCAAAGAAAGAAACAGCTACTCACACTATTTACGCTGGAACCTAAACGATTTGGTAAAACTAATTGCGTCTAACCGGAATACGATTATGATGACGGTTGCCTATTATCGAGCATAGATACAGTACCCTGCAATGACATTAGACATTATAGATGTTAACGGTACCATCAATTTATGCATAAATACGCTCATGCATGTGGAAGTGAATATAAATTAACACATGCATAAACACACGCACAGTTACACCTAGACAAACATATTTATAACTCATCTTTGAACGATATGTATCTTGTTATGTTATTATAAACAGCAATGAAACGGTCATGGTAGGTTTTTGATGGTAACAGGTAAATAGGCACAGTTATACATCTAATTCCTTTCTAACACGACACTAAGTACTCTAAAACTATGGACTATAGTAAACGATACCTTAACCTCGCCTATTTCCTCCCCCTCCATTATTCCGTACACAATGCAACTACCTCGCATAGGAGTAATTTTAGTAATGTACGCAAACGCCGACCCTCCAGTTGGGCTTCTGTACGCATTTCAATGGTCGCCTGTAATTAAACAAATCGAAAAGAACACCGACACGGCATCCGGTTGTCGTCATGCCGCACAGCCTCGCACCTGCCTGTCCCCTCCTCTTTAGAGAGATCCTCCCCTTCCTCCTTTCCCCTTCCTACTTTCCTTCTTCTGGGAGCAACCCTTCCCATCAGCCGCCTTCCTTCCCCCCCCTACAACGGCTTGGGCCATTCTTCCCACTTACCCAGAGAGTTGAGAAAAAGCCCTCCATCCCTTTCTCTCTCTCTCGCCTTCTTCCTCTCAAAAACTTAGTTCCCTCCTCCTATTTCCACTCCCCTTAGCCTCCTGCGTCCCACACAAACACACAAGACGCGTCCCGCGACCCTCCATATCCCCGCTCCCTCAGCGCCCCACACGTCCACACCCTTCCGCGAGGGGGTAGGGAGCACTCTCCCGACCCCCCTCCCCTCCAACCCCCCCGCCTTTCGACGCCGACCCCTCGCATCATCCTCCCCCGAAGCGACGGCAGGGATGAGGGGGCAGGGTGGTGGTGGTGGCGGCGAGCGAGGAGGACGCCACGCGAGACTCGGGTGAGAGGGTATGGGGAGGAAGAGGGAATGTGGTGAGGGAACAACCCTCTCGCCCCCTCCGCAAACACACAAAGGCGCACGCTTCGCTCACACATGTTCTAAAGTTGAGGTGTGGCGGACGCGGATGAAGGCAGCGAGGGGAAACCCGAGGGAGGAGGGGCCGGGGGGGGGGGGTTAGGATGGGGGGGGTGGGATGGCTTTGAGGGGTTGGGGGTGAATGAAGGGTGGGATGGAGAGAGGGAAGGCAGAGCAAATATTGGAGAGGCAAGGCGCGCAGGGGGCCGGAATCTCACGGGGAATATTTACGACGGGTATATACTACGCACTCTACTACCGTAATTACTCGCATATTGGACCCATCCGTATCTACTAAACGCCCTGCGAGTTCCCACACTTGGAAAACGGTTGGTGCAGTTGGTGTCATGATACCAGCCTTGAAATGAAAGTCCTTGGCTCGAATTTATAGAACCATTTTGAGAGTAAAGGTACAACAAACTGCATTATACAATATTTATTACTTATTTGCAATATATAAGTTAACAAAGAGTGGGGAGGTAATACGAAGATTTTTTTACAGGGTGACATCTTTGCACAGAAATGTACGAGAGCTCGTAAACACATTTGAAACGTCAATGTCTCAATTTTATTTTTAACTTTAAATGATTCAGTGCAAAGATACAATTTCTTAACATTAACTGTCATACTTGGAAAGTAAGCGTTTTTATATGAATTATAATTATAATAAATTTGAGTATATATTGCAATGTTTTCCGAAAGCGGTACGCGTAGAAGTAATTGGAAAGGTTTTTTCCCATTACTTCTATCAAAATATTCGAATTTTCGGACGAAAATTTTCAGATGAAAGTTCTTTCGTGGTTTAACCTCGGCTTTCCCTCGATCGCCAATCTCTTGAAGTAAAACAAATATTTACGTGTAAATATATGAGTACTAAAGCAAATTTCTCCAATTTTTCATACTTGTCTGTATACTTTCGGGATCTAGTATTTGTGATAAGTAAACTCGATAGTCCTGTAATTTACTTAAATGGGCAATATTTTAATTTGCTTTCTATTTACCCAAGGTGGCTTCCAGGGCTCTCCTCCCATTCCCACATAGTAAAATGTCGAAAATTCCGAGGACCATTTTCTGACATGCCTAATTCCATAACAAACATTTTCGTCGGTATGTCCCAAATAAATATTGCTTATATTCAAAGCAAGGTAACTCCTTAGGAACAATCGCATTTTTTGGGCGAGGGTGTGGTTTAATATCATGTGAATTTTCAATTTGAGTGTGAGACATGGCAAAAATCAAATTAAGAAAATAAAATCAAAATGTTTACGTCCAATAGCGTATGTACATTTTTTTCTAAGATAAAATGAAAGAGTATCAACCTTGCCATAGGCTATGACAGTTTTGAACTAATGACCGTAGTTTCAGATCCTAACATAAAGGAAGGCTTCTGTATTCCAGTTTGGTTTTCCTACGCAAGCCTATTTTATTTTCCAAAGAAAACCATAATTTACTACAATCATATCCTTCGCAATTGGTTTCCGTCTCGCAAACGAAATTACGACCACGGGTTTTCGTTTCGCACATCCTTTTCTCTTCCGAAAACAAACAGCAAAGAGGGCGTGGGAAAGTGGTGGGGTGAATGTGAGTGACACGAGGAGCAATAAATAATTTAAAGAAATATCTCTCCCGAATTTTTTAAAGAAGGGAAAAAATTCTGGGGCGAAACTCCCACGCTGTTATCAACTAACGCAACAGACACTGATGCCTCAAAAACATATAATTGGAAACCTTCCTCGGAAAAACGCTATTCCGTCTTCTTTTATCTCCCGAGGTCTCCCAAGTAACCTGCACGCTGGGCGATATTGCCTTCCGAACTATCTTTCTCCTCCTCTTCCCTTTCACACCCGTGGAGGGCACGCAAAATCATATTATATATATATATATATATATATATATATATGTTAAAAAATACATATACATATATAAACACACACACCCACCCTAACGATTAAAAGATAAATCCCATTTCTCACTTCTCCGACCCATAAAACAGCGCAGCACCGTCAGCGCCTTCATTTGTTTCGGGCTGCACACACCTCCCGCTATTTGCGCTACAGCGGAATTTCGGTGTAAAACATATTTAGCTCTTTCAAATGGATTCACCTTATTATTTAGATTCACGACGATATTTTCACAGTGGAACAAGAGCATGTCCTTTTGATGCATTTACACTCCAATGATAATCAAAGGTGGCTGTATGTGCTACTAATGGAGGATTACCCAGTGCATGTAAAAATGAAGTATTGAGCAAAATACTGCGACTGGCATCTTCGTCGCTGAACCTATATTCAGAGGAGTGCAATGCAAAAAGTGGTGTAAGACATGGGAGATGGGAGAATAAATTTGAATGAATGTATTCCGATACATTTTTGGAGGAAGAGTACTAAATATATTTACCATAAATATTTATACTATACAGGGAATCAACATAACTCACGTAGAATCGGTTGAATACTTGGGTGTTGCGATTACTGAGGATACGTTCTGGGGAAAACACATTCATGAAATTTGCAGAATAGCTAATAGAAAGTTACGATTCATAGAAAGCATTAGGAATTGTAATGAAAGGGTGAAGGAGCTTTGGTATTTAATGTTACTTAGGCCCTATCTCGCAGTTTCCGCAGGTGTATGGGATCCTCATGGGGTAGGTTGAATTTTGTCACCAGATCGATTGCACGTAGAGGACAGGTTTGCGAAAAGTTGTTATGAACAAGGTAGTAGTGTCACGACATCATTGAAAGAATTGGGATGGGAGCCACTAGTTGACTGTGGCTTAAATAAAGGATAAATTTACTGCGTAAATTTGAGACATATTACTCATCTGAGGATGTTAAAAATATATTACAGGGCCCCACTTACTATGGTAAATCAGATCTCCAACGTAAAGTCAGTGAGATTTATAGCAGAACGGATGGATTTAAAATGTCATTTTTTCTTTCTACCATTAGATATAAATATAAAGAATAGAGCAATCCTGTAGGAGTTCATTAGAATTGGCAGTATATATATATTCGTCGATATCCTGCATGCATATCTACCTCACAGCTGTACAGCATGATTTCAATATACGTATTTTGTTATTTAATATTTATGCATGTAAGTACTTTTTTTCATGTGGTAAACATTTTTCGGGTCCATAATGTAACTAATATTTGTGTGGAGATGATATGATTGGGATTTCGCATGCATGGCAGGTGCCTTAACACCCCCCGCCACCGGCCCTTGTGGCGGATTGCGGGCGATTATGTTGATAGATGCATATGTAGATGAGGTATCACTCGCCAGAATTCCTACATGTTGTTAATCATCTGGTAATCTCCCAAATATTAAATTTTTCTCTGTACTTTTGTTGTCTTTCTATCATGGCATGATTTTCTCGTAGCATGAAATGATTTAAAACATACTGAATTCCCAAGATTCCTGATTATAATTTCAATCCCCTGGAGAGGGGCCAGTCATACGTTTTTATTTCTGACCCATAAAGCTGCTTAAGGATAGTATACCCACAAATACTATGATACTAGCGGTTAGCTATCCAGGACATATGATTAACAAGCTAAAATGATTTTGGTTAACCAATTACTCCCATACACTGCATAACCAATACACCGAATTCTTCGGTTAACCAATTTGGTGCTCAAAGCGGTGATTCAATTAGTCGTTCATTCCAGTATCAGTCAGTAATAAACCTTTTGAGAATTACTCAGAAAATCTAATTCACGCTCTTAATCGTTAATACGGATAAAAAATATTAAACTAACGATGGATTTGTATGTTTGAATCGATGAGCAATTTGTTATTTCATAGGAAAGATATTCCCTAATAAAAGGCACGAAGATTACTCTAAACGAACCTTACACGATTTTGGAAAATATAATTTGAAAATAAAACAAAATGTAAATGGTATTTCACATTATTTCGCCTTATTTTCCTGAAATAACATTAGAATCTTGAGTTAATTGTCTTTTTGTAAGTTCCACGAAAAATTCATCATACATGAACAATACAAATTTTTACACAATCCTAAAAAAATGAGATTTCATGGGATGGAGACTAAACCCAGCTATTATAGCCTTCGATGAGGTTGGCATCACTATCTAGCCTCTTAAAAAAATTATTTTCGGAACACAAAAGATCATATATGTTCACTCCTTTTGAGAAGGAGTTCGACAAAGTTGAATTGATTAAGTACTTGAAATAATTATATGTCAAAACATCCCCAGGGAAATGCATCTTCATTTAGGTATCGACGTAAGTCAACAATAGCACACGGGAAGTTGAGGAAACGATGACAGTAAGGTGATTGATATAATCGTGATATCTGCCTTACCAATACGGAATATTGTAATTTTGTCTTAGGATATTACTTTAGTAGAAATTAAATTAGAACTTAACTAAAGAAATACATAAATTATGACTGTGTAGTTCTCCAAAGGGACTAAAATCATAGTGATACTCATGAAAAGAACAATGTGAAAGGAATAAAGTGTAGGTAGGCACTATGAATACATAAAAGAAATATTATTGGCGATTACGAAAATTGGATTCCTCACGTACAACTAAAGAGTTAAAACTAATATTGGAAAAGATTTTGATACAGAGCAGAGCGTCGCATTTTTGTGCCACCTGGTCCATTTGGAGAGAGGATGACGTACGAGGAATGATATAGGTTTTCTGGACATGGGTGTGGATAAGGATGAAAAAAATGCTGGCTAAGGAGGAAAACAAAACACCTAAGAAAATCGTGGAAGAGAGATAAGGGAACTGTAAATGGAATTTAATAAGGATGAAGGAGTGGATGAGAGGATATATTTAGTTTTTTTAGGTGTTGGAGGCTGCGGCGTAAGTGATAAAATTGGTTTGAAAAGGAAAAATGGAAACAGAAATGGGTTTTGAAGGAAATCTGCTACTAAACAATACTCCGCAAGCCGCGTGTGGTGGTGAGGGGGAGGGTGAAATGAAGGACAGAAATAATGGGCAGCTTTAGAAGGAAATATGTGTTTAGTGCAAAATAAATTAATGTTGCGGATAAATTTGTAAACTCAATAAAAACAGGGAAGTGAAAATTTAAAAGGATAAATGAAAAGCAGTCTCTAATCCATTGACTATTATTTGGTATTCTACTGGTTAAGAAGGATGAACACAATCTAAACAATTGTGCACCGTTTATTTGCTTGCCTCTCCTCACCAAAACTCATAACCTGAAATCGGACACTACAGTAAGTTCCTCATCAATTCCGTACACTTATGTCCTCCCTTCATACCATCCAACATGCCTATCATATTCTTTCCCCTTCCTAGTGTGCCCATTGTTCTCCCATTTATCACAGTTTTAAATACTAATTGTTCATTTAACATTTAGTTTTCAATACTTTATTGTTCATTTAACATTTAGTTTTCAATACTTTATTGTTCATTTAACATTTAGTTATTCCCATTCAAAACACTCTGATCCATCCTTTCTGCCTCCCTTTGATTTCTCCCATCTATACTATACATTCCAAGGAACTGCGGGAGACACCTCGACAGTAACTTTTAACGGAGTCATCCGGAGTCATTGTCTATCTACTTCACCTTCTCCATACTTCTCCACACTACATTACAAAAGCCTTCATTTGTACGCCGACCATCCTGCTTCAATAACCATGTTACCGCGCCGAACAAAACTACGTTCCGTATCAAAGTTTTGAAGAGCCTATTCTTAACAACCCCATTCAACGCCCCCGTCATCATTTTCTTCCTGCTTACGAAAGCTTCCTTACCTAAGGAAATTCTTTGTCTTATGTTCCTACTATTCTGACCATATTGGTCCAAATCATTCTACGTGATAGGTAAACTGTTCCACCTGACTTTTCCCTCCTAATTTAACTTCTCTTTCTTTTTCGGGCAAGGAAATAAAAAAATCCAGAGCAACACCATATTCTATTGGTCGGACAGGAATGAGAAACAAATATTAGGGAATCCAAAACAAGTTTTATTCGGTCAAGATTTGGATGCCGACGTAAAAAATAACTATCGAATATGCCACATAAAAACATATTCAAGTGTACGCACGCCATCGAGAATGGAGCGGCTGGCCTTCGTATCAAGAAACCAGTGTCGTGACTGAGTCAAGTGTGTGCGGTATGAGCGAGTCATTTTACTAAATGCAGCATGAATAGATTCCACAGAGTGACGCCTGGAGCAAGGAAAATTTCATCTACATCGTCCAACGCCTATGCATCCCCTAAAACACAACTCTTCTCGCACACCCCTTCCTCCACCAGCTCAACGCCTCACCCTTCGTCCCCCTTTTAGCCCCCGCACGCACCTAAGGGGATGAGACATCCCGAGTGGCGGGGATGTCACTCGACCACAGAGCCGCGACTCAGTGCGAGCGGGGAGAGTGTGAGGGGCGTGGGAGGAGCGATGTGTACAGAAGGGGGGTCGGAACCTTCCCTTGGAGTGGCGGGGAGGAACGACAACACTCAGCGGGGAGTGGCGTCGAGGTGCAAGGGGAAGGGTTGTAAACTCCTCAATAGTAATTAGAATGAGAGAGAGACTAGCTGGGGGAAATAAGTCCTTTTGTGTCAGTACATCTCATGTAAGTACTCGTACACGGCGCGCTGGTTATCAAGGTGGTCCCTTCAGATGAGAAACGAGCGTGTTTGTTAAGGTGATAGAGGGTATATACATCTATATTTTACCCGACAACTTCCACGAGAGCGTGTGGCAGGGGATGTTACATCTCCGATCCTAAGAGCAATTGTACACCAGTGCTACAGCAATTCTAATCGAGAAACACAATAACCCTTAAATTAAATTTACTCCTCTGCATCCGTATTGTGCGAGGGAACAATTATTCTTATAATCGATCAGTTCTGCGTCGATTCCCTCTAACTTCTCGCTATTATCTCGCCGTAATACTACGGAGCTATGCCTTCAGTGTCAAACTCAAATGATTTCCACATAGTTTTCTTTTGCAAATGTTTCAGTAATCTAGTTTGAATATTGCACACGGTATTATTGCCAAGAGGATTAAGGGAAGTAAAATCAACACCAAATAGGAGGCCCAGCACAAGTACTTACACTCGTTGACACTGGAACTACAGGTACCGATACTTGTTGCTCCTGGCTCTATGAATACGCATGTTTGACTCCTAAGTGTCTAGTCACATCCAGTTGCACCGAAACATTGATCATATAAAGAAAATCTCTCAATATATATCTTAACCCTCTATTTGGCTTTCTAATTTAAATGATGACCAAAGTATCACTCCCATAAAGGCTATTATTTTGTCCATAAAACACTTTAAAACTCTGAACTGGTTTATGCCGGCCAACTTCGTCCGCTGGGTGGTTACTGCCTAAAATTTCCAATTATTTTCACGAAAACCATCGGTGCATAAGATAAATTAATGCACGAGTATACCATAAGAGCGATACATCGTTTACAATGTAATGTACCGTTGATTACGGAAGGATAAATGTACTTCTATATCTAATCCGTACCCTGCAAGCCGCCGGAGGCGTGTGGTAAGGGGTGTTAGGTCACCATAATTCAATTACTTAATGGATGTGCTCTAGGTTTATGACAAGCAGTTATTTCACCAATCGTAGTCATTTCGTTGTTTATATTTGTTTTTGCTGAGATTAAGGAATATGAGGGAAAAGGAAGATTCCCTGAATCTTATTTTTTCAATCTAATGTAACCTGTTAAGAAATCTGCAGTCCAAAGTAACATTTTGCCCATGGCAAACAACTGCATTGCGGTCTATAGCAAACTGAAAACCAACATAAATTTACCATTCTTTCGGAAGCGTTTCCGGTGGTATTCATATTTTGATTACATCAAGATCTTTGAACAGAATATTTATTCAATCCATCACCGCGTTCAGCACCATAGAATTACGGCTCGCTTATGAGTATGGTCATTCAGGCGTTGAGCCCGCCACGCCGCGTGTACGTTGAGAAAGCGGATTCGCTGTGATGTGGGCAGAAAGCAAGATGGGAACGAGCTGTTGAGTCCGTTCGCCTTTCAAGCTGGACGTATCCCTGAAATGGCCGCACACTCGACCGTTTCGCATCGTTGCATCGAAAGCCAGAAAATCAGAATTCCGCGCCCGCCTCATGAGAGACGAAGGAAATACACGAAGTGCCTTCAGCAATGCCGCTCCAAGAACCACGGCCTCCACTCCCTCCCATCCTGTCCTGTCCTTCTTACGTTTCCGCCGTAAGCTGCGAGCGCTCTCAAGGACGGCATAACTGCCCTGGCTACTTCTTTATACCAACCATGGTAGACTCGTTGAAAAGCTTCTGAAAGCTAAGCGGTACAAAACGACTGAAAATGTGTCAATTCTATAAGTTACTTCCTTTTACTGTGATTGAAAACAAGTTTTTGTGGATCTGATCGACGTCCTTATACCTATATCTTCACAATAACCCAGGCATAGTCACTGTGAGGGGTGAGGGTAGGTGTAAAACACCGAATTCTTATATATCATTGGGATGGAGTCCGAAAATATTTTAATGCGTTCTTGTTTTAAACTATTCGTCACTACTGCTCCACGGAAAACTTCGAAATGTATTGAACTAAAAGGGGGACCATAAGTACCTATCTACATCTACAAAATAGACCCGCTAGCCGTCGCAAGGGCGTTTGGTGGGGGGTGTTAGGTCACCGCCCGTAAACTAGAATAAAACCACATGCAACACCAAATTATGTTACCTCTAAACAAATATTACTTTAATCATTCACTCGAAAAACCTTAATCACGCGAAAGAAAGTACTTACACACAACAATATTCAATAAGAGTATATATCTAATATAATGCCACTGCATCCCGCAAGCAAATATAGTGCGATTTATTTTTACCTCTCGATGTAATTGAGTAGCTGAAGGGTTACTGTTTTATTATACTGAAATGACATTAAATTTTTCAGTCTTCAGAGGTTTACTTCTACATAATATCCCACAAGCTACCGCAAGGGTGGGTGGCGGCGGTATGGATCACCACCCGTAAAACGCCCCCGCCACACGCCCTTGCGGTCACTTGCGGGGTATTATGTAGATGTAAACAGAATAAAACCACATACAAAACTAACTATTCATGCCATTTTACTTTCAAAGAGACGTATATATTCATTCAAAACTAATTTTAACTTATACGCATGCAATATCATGTGCTAGGAACGAACACACATGCGCCGACGACTATGCCTAAACAGCGTTTACTCTTGTCCTCACTTGTACATCAAATACCTTTACTGTTTCTGTCATGACTTTGATTTCTTACTAGTATTATGATTACTGATGATGATCGGCAATGAAGGGTGCGTCAAAATTGAGATCAAAATGCACCGAATTCAATCCTCAATTATTAACTATTTCCCATGAGTACTAATAATTTAAAAAACTTCTTTTAAACATTAGTGACTAGAAATTGACTTATATAGTATATTGGCCCTTAATATAAAGTAACATGACTAAAGTTAAAGCGAACTGGTCGTAGATTGAACAACTCCATTTTTTACAATCATTGTTATCTCCTGAACTCAAATGTAAACCTCCCGTAATACCTAAACCCTGAAATATTACCCTATATTTCTCACACTCTGTTATTAGGTGCAAGTTGGCCAGAACGATTTTTACCAAAAAAGTGAGGAACTTCAACCTCTGTAAATTTGGGACAAATTTATCAAAGAAGAGTAACCCATCTTCAAATGAGTGATGGCAACTTCCTTCACCTTACTATTCTTCACCTTACTATTTCAGTTTGAAGAATAAAATAAGGATGTAGCGGGAATCACGCAGCTTAGAACTGACAACCGCCCACCATGTTTCATGCCACTCAATTAATGATACCTGTCTCACCGCAAACTTTACATCAGCCGAAGGGGCCAGCGTAAAATTAGGATCAGATTTGCTTAGGGCACCCATCGCAGCTGAGTCAGCTATCTCATTAAGAGAATTTCCGGCATGCCCAGGTACACAAAAAAGAAAGATAATTTGATACCCTTTGTCATGAAGGGTGAGAAAGAGAGATTGAATTTCTTACAGAGGGGCATGGAACGAAGAATAGACAGAAATTGTGGCCCCATGAATTATTGGTTGTTCGTTTTCTAAACTTCGTTGTTATCCCCTCAGTGGAAAGTTCATTTTGTTGCAACAAACACGGAATAACACTTGAGGCTTGACTTTGTTGCGTCTCGTCAACTTCTTGCACTTTAAAGTAATTATGAGAAACAAAAATATAATCTTAAGTACAAAAAAAAATTTAATCGTTTTCAAAACGGAAAAGTCGCTTATTGTATTTGTGGAAAATAAAAAAAACGCTACAGATTTGGAAAATTGTAATACTATTTATAAAGTTAATAGCATTTCAATTTCGTAACAAAATGATGTCGCTTCTTGCTTAAAATTTATCGTTCGAATAGCTGCCTAGGGATAACAAGAAATAAAATTTAGAAATGTTACCCAAAGTGGAACCTTGCAGCTGTGTTATCGTGTCATTCGAAGTATTAAATTTATTTATTTTATTTTTATTTTAGAATTACGTTGCGATTAGGCGATTTTCCTGGTAGCAACGGGCAAGTTTGGTCAAAGATAACTCCTACAACGAAAATTACATACATACACGCACTAGAAAAACAAATAAGAGACAAAATATTCTTGCATAAAATGACACTTCCACATCACATACCAACAAACTTCCACATCACATACAAAATGCCGTCCATATCACATGCAAACAATATTTGAATAACTAAAATGAAGTTTATTACCCAGTGGCTGCTTAACATTTATTCTTAAAACTTGGATGGAAAGGACTCAAACAAACCTCCAGGCAGCTGGTTCAAATCAAAAATAGTTCTATTTAAAAAAGAGTATTTTTTATTATTTGTTTTTTGCGTCCTTATTTTTGTTTTGAAACTATGGTCGTTTTTTCCCTTAAAGTTAGGCCTTTCTATCCCTTGCCATAAATCTTCCCAAGCTTCGTTCTTTTTAACAATTCTATACATCTTATTAAATGTAAAAGGTCAGAAACGATGTCCACCGCAGTAGCAAATATTTACTTATCGTAATGATACAATTGATTACACAAGGAGAACGCACGGAGCACGCGGAATTGAAGAGCAGTTTAATAGAGTTTGGGGTGTATGAGTGCCTTGCTGGGCGTAGCTACGAAATTTAGGAGTGCTAAGTCTGTGTCCATCTAACATTTACCTCAAACGGTAGATAACTAAAGAATATAAAAATAATAAATCTACATAATACCCCGCAATCCGCCGCAAGGGTGTTTGGGGGGGAAGGTTGGTCACCACCCGTAAAATAGAATAAACCAACATGTAAAACCAACATATTTTTGCAAACCTTCACCCACATTTGCGTATTTATTCATGCGAAAACCTTTCAAACTTAAACGCATGAAAATACATATACTATCAACTAACATACACATGCACCTTGGAATTTAGTAAATATATCCAATTATGGTCAAATTAGAATTTAAAGGTAAGAAAGGGATATTCCATTACATGCAAATATACATTATTCCCAGAATATTAATTCGCCCTGTCGTTGAAAAAAATAGCATTTTCGTTCAAATCAGTATTAATGTCGTTATAATTGCAAGTATAAATACATCAAATCATTCTACGTGCATGACTGACAACAAATAATTTCCTCCCATCAACTAATGACACAAAATACGGCAAAACACTGACTGTGGCATTAGTTCTGCCGATAACGGCTGGCCCCAGTCCATGATCCATGACAATAAACCGTCGAATGTTGAAAAACAAAACAACCAAATTTTCCCATATGAATAGAAGTATCGAAGCCGATATAATTAAAGGAACTGATAGCTAGTTATCTCAAGACAAGGAGACTTTTCCTTGGGGCTATAGAACGTACACAAGGGACCGGAAAAATAGAATTGAGGTGGGAGGAGTGTTCTCAGCTGTTATAGATATTCACGAAAACAGAAGAGAGTCTGTCCCTAATATTAGCATAGAAAGTGTTTGGTGTTCCATAAAAAGCCATCGGTCGAAAAGAGTCTACATTTGTGCATACTACAGACCCCGCGAATCCAGAGAAACATGAATTTTAGACTAGAAAGAGAGGTCACTAATTTTAATTCCCTGTTAAACAATAGAAAAATTATAATTGGAGGGGATTCAAATCTTCCACCCATAGACTGAAAAAAACTATAGCTTCATCATAGCAGGTAAGGACAAGGAGTCATGCGAGTCATTGCTACTTGTTTTCACACCACATCCGTTAAACCAATTAGTACTGACAGCCACCAAAGGAAAAAATATACTTGATCTAGTAGCCACAAATTTATTCGAAGTCGTCCTAAACATAGCCACACTTAACCGACTTAGTAAAAACAGAATAGTGTCAGGAAAAGTTAACTTGATGACTGTTAAAAATCAGAGACCTAAAAGAAAAATTTACTTGTTTAACCGAGCCGATTACGAAGGATTAAGGCGCGACCTACAGCAGTCTTATCATACATTTTAGAAATGTAGTAGAAACAGAGGCAATGACAGTTTGTGGAGTCCTTTTCTCGTAGTCACACGGGCTACAATAAAAAAATAAATACCTAATAAATTTTAAATGGACAGGAGGTAACCTAGATGGTACAATGTAGAAGTAAATAAAGCATTAAAACACCGAAGAGTATGGTACTCAAATATGAAGAGATCAAAAAAGGATGAGTTTAACGACAAGCAATATGTAATATTACATTGCTAAAAAACAGCCAAATTGTTAGCAAGAAAAACGTATCGCAAGGCGTAAATAAAATTCAAAAATAAACGATTGGGTGGATATTTGGATGATAACCCAAAAGCGTTTTGGTCATATTTACGATGGTTCCACGAAATTAAGTCGACAGTGCTATCCCTAAATAAAAACGGGCAAAAAATTTACACCCGTTTAGAAAAGGCTAAATCATCAAACCGCTATTTTCAAAGCGTTTTTAATATTCAATCGCAGGAACTATGGGAGTCACTTTCCGATCGCTCTCTTGAATCCTTGCCTGAAATTACAATGTCTTCTCTTGGAATTGAACGCCAAATTAAAAGACATCAATATAAATAAATAGCCAGGCCCTGATCAAATCCCTGTTCATGTTTACAAAACGATGGCTTCAGCAATAGCTCCTTTCCTAAAAATTATATTTGATAAATCCCTAAATAATCACGCAGTACTTAAAGCCTGAAAAATAGCCAATGGCAACGGAGAAGATCCGAGTAATTACTGACCAATCTCTCTCACATCCATCTCATGCAAAATTTTAGAGCGCGATTGAAATATCTCGATTCTCAGAATTTTCTTACAAAAAAAACTACACGGTTCGCGAAAGGGTAGATTTTGCGAGACCCAAATGGAACTTTTCTTTCATGATATTTTGTTCTCGGGAGAAAATAACGTTCAGGTCGAAACTATTTTTCTAGATTTCCAAGAGGCATTCCACAAAGTACTTCATAAAAAGTTGCTCCAAATGTTGGGAAGCTTTAAGATTAATAAACGTGTTATAGATTGGATTAATAACCTTTTAACAGGCCACGAGAAAAGGATTGTAATAGACGGGGTATCATCAGATACAGTAAGCGTAACATCGGGTGTCCCACAGAGAAGTGTTATTGGTCCGCTATTGTTCCTTTTATTCATAAATGAAATCGGGTCTCATGTTTCCAGTAAACTTCGTCTATTTGCTGACGATACTAGATATAGGGAAATATGCAGTCATGAAGATAGAGTATCATTAGCTAACGACCTATATGCAATTAAAAAGTGGTGCGAGACATGGGAGCTAGAATTAAATTTGAATAAATGTGTTTCGATAAAGTTTTGGAGGAAAAGGACTTCACCAGAAAACGCACTATACAGGGAACCAACATTACACACGTACAATCGGTAAAATACTTGGGTGTAACGATAAATGCAGATAAAAGTATGTCCTGGGAAAAACAAGTTCGTGAAATTTGCGGAATAGCTTATAAAATATTAGGATTCATAAAAAGAATACTTAAGAATTGTAATAAAAAAGTCAATGAGCTCTGATATTTCACGTAAGTCAGGCCCCACCTTGAGTATGCTGCGAGTGCATGGGATGCTCATGAAGTAGGCTTAATTTTGGAGCTAGATCTAGTGAAACGATGAGCAGCTAGGTTTAATAAAAGTTCTCATGAACAAGGTAGCAGTGCCACGGCACTATTGAAAGAATTAGAATCGGAGTCACTATTTGACTGTAGACTTAATTACAGATTAAATTTACTGCGTAAATTCGCAGGTTATTTAACTGAGGATGTTAGTGGCATATTACAGGCCCCCACTTACTATGGTATACCAGATCACCAACGTAAAATCAGGGAGATTTATAGTAGAACATATAGTATGGATTTGAAATGTCGTTTTTTCCTCGAACCATTAGAGATCATAACAGACATGACAGCAATCGCATAGGAGATAATTAGGATTGGTAGTGTATATATTTGTTGATATCTTGCTTGTTTCTTCCTGCATGTTATTCTTTTTATATAATAGACGCAGTAGTACAGCATGATTTGAATATAAGTATGCTGTCATTAAATGTTGTTGCAAATAAGTACTTTCTTTGGTGTGATCAAGGTTTGTAGAGTACATGAACAAAATAATATTTGTGTAGAGGTAACATGATTTGGTATTGCATGTGGTTTTATTATAGTTTACGGGTAGTGGCCTAATACCCTCCGCCATACGCCCTTGCGGCGGCTTGCGGGATATAGTGTAGATGTAGATGATAGTAGCTACGGTAAAACGACTTAAAAAAAGGGGGCTGTTTAGCTAGACAAAAAAAAAGGACCATCACTGATGGAGCGTAGATGGAGCGTAGATGGAGAGTGGACGGGTGGGCGATAATGGAGTATAGTGGGGGAAGTTGGAAGGGTGCGGAGAGAGGGTGAACAGGGGGCGAATCTCAGGAAAAAAAATGCAACGCTGGAAAAGGATTGGGGAAAAGGGTCACTTGGAAGACGAAAAAACATGGCTGGCGTGGAAGGGGGGAGCTTTCGGGGGGAGGGGGGAAGAGAGGTCGGGTTGGGGGCACGAGTTCTTGCATGCATGTTCGGCAAGTGGTCAGACATCATCGCCCTCCACGGAGGACAGCTGAAGGGGAGTGAGAAAATGTCTATTCACTGTACACGCCGTCAGCAGAGTGTAAGACAAGGCATGCAAAGCACGGGAAGGATAAAAGTCAGCTGAAATATGAACGGAATGTAACTGGCGATCCCGAGACAACGGTTACAGATTCTTTCTAGATTTTTAAATAGTTTAACGAGGAATTTTACCCTAAATTTTAAACTCCTCCCGTTCTTCTCGCGAATAATTATGTAGAGACATTATTTTTTATTTGAAGTTTTTTCTCTTGAAATTCTTTTATCATTCACCCCTAACTCTTGGAACCATTAAAAAATTACATACACACATTTGCATGTACTACACACACTACTCGTATGACTGCTTTGTATGTTTTCAAGCCGGCATCCCCCAAAATAATTTTACTAAGTTACAGAAAGAGTCTAAATTCTCGTATATTGCAAATCATTCTTATTAATCTTATTTAACGCGAAGTTCATGGAAAATAATTCATATTTATAGATATTTTGATTTTTTTATGAAAATGTAACTCAGTTTTATGATACATTTATATTTGCGCAATATAATTACATTTCCTTATTTTGATGAGATATTTAAGGAAGCCATTGATGATAGACAACTTACAAGGGAAACTAATGCCGAGATCTCTGGGAAAATTTAAATAATTTGATGAAACTACGTGAGTAGCAAATGGAATATACAGAAGGAAGAAAAGATGTTGCGGAATTGAGAATTGACGATTAAAATGGACGATGAACTTAACTTCAACAGCACGAAAAATGAATACAAATAAACTCAAGAGCAGGATTTAAAACTCAATACCACTTGCGTGGAAACTACCATGGGCTAATTACCAGTGATAAGAAATTTAACAAATGACTTGGAATTAACATTTTCAAAATTCCTGGCTGGATTTGATTATAAAAACCCATTAAGCAGCTCACCCTGCTCACGAGTAAAAGCATCTGGAATTGACGGAATTTCTACGGACGCATACAAAGTGTGAGGAACAAAAATAGTACAAGGGCTTCAAGAAATAGTAGCTCAAGTTTAAAAGGAAGAAAAAAATGCTAAAAGATTGTTTGAAAATCACGTATGCCCTATTTTAACAAAATGGGCGGTATTAAATAGCCAATACTATCTTGTTATTTCAAATCTATGCAGAACACACAAAATATTGACCTACATATCGCACAAAGGACTACTAGATTTTAGATAGTATAACAACAGATAAATTTTAAACAGAATTAGACAAGATAAATTAACATTGGTGCATGCCCTATCTTTGCAGAATTCCACCAAGCCTATGCTTCTACAGGGACAAAACAGCTATTGGATATACAGATAGAGGAGATTTGGACGCCCACAAAGCTAATTGAACTGATTAGAGCTACGACATCAGGCACAGAAGTACGCATGCAGATAGAGAACCAGATAACTGAACCTTTCAAAATTACATGGGCTAAAACATGCTGACGCGATGACTTCAAAATTACCCATTCATTAATGTATTGGAGTATGTCATAAGAACGATAGACGTAAACGCCATCGTTATTCAAACCTGTAGATTAGTTTAACTGACAAAATTTGCGTACGATATGCATGTACGCAATGTCAGCTGAGGTTAAAAACATTTATGTACACTTAGGTTAAAGAAGTGAGTTAAAATATAAACAGGGGCAACATAAAAACGCTTACACGAAACAAAGCATGAAGGAAACTCCTTAATATAATATTAGGAGACATTAGCGAAGGTTAAATTACAGATTTAATCTTTTGCGTAGATTGGAAGGTTGCTTCTATGGCGATAATGTTGAAAATTCATTATTAGCTCCTTCGTTTTACAATAGGAAAGACTATATCAATGAAAATAGTGATGTTAAGAGTATTGCTGATAGATTTAAGAAGTCATTTTTCCCACGAACGGTAAGGAATCAGAATAATGTTATTTCCTCCGACCGCGCTAGGAGGGAAAATTATTTTGGGTAAAATGTAGTCTGGTGTGTGATAACCCCCTGCCACACACCCTAGGGGTAACTTGCGGGGCACAGTGTAAATAAATAACTTAGTTAAGATGCAATTTAATGATTCATGCAAAGAATATATTGACGCTGACGCCTTGTAATCTTTCCACCATATAGTTGACAAATCAATAGTGATTCACACTAGTTCATTAACAAGCGACCGTAGTTGTAATTGGTAACTGCCAATTTCAAGGCTTGATAATAGCACTTGACTGATGAAACCATGGTCAGTTGTTATAAATTAGAGTGAAACATTGCAAAGTGATTTTTTTAGCCTACGGATTCATATCCTTCGTCTGAGCGTCACTATCTAAAGATGGAATTGAGAATAGTAATATCATAAAATTCACACAGGCAAATGTACGTTTACTAATACGCATATATACGTTTTTTTTGTTTTAGTTGAGCACCAGAATGTGGGCTTTGAACGGATAGCATATCAGACAGCCGGACTGAGGGGGAAGGCTTATGAGATATCCACTGTGGATAAGGAGGGAAAAAAATTGTGGTAGACTCGGAGAAAAAGAAGAAGTGAAACGGAAAGATAGCGTAGGAAAATATGAAGTTGTTCGGGAGAAATTTGAAGAAGGTGAAAAAGTGAACAGGAAAAAATATTTATAAATCGTGGGAGACTGAAGGCTGTTATAAAAGAGGAAAATTTGGGAATGCGGGAAGGGAAGGAAAAAGTGTCGTAGAGTCCATGAAAGTCAGTATGAAATATGGAAAACTGAATAAAGAAATTTTGTATTTTCAAAGAAAACGGTGTATTATAACAATATTGACGAAAAATGCTTCTAATGGAATATATTGTCTTGTTCAGAACTGTTTACTAGACACTCCCTAAAGCAATGAATTATTAAATTAACTAACTTGAATACATTTAACCCTCCGAAGGACCAAAATTATTCTAATTTAATTACATTTAAACAAATTTGCAAACCATTTTGTCATAAGCATTCGCACGGTAATATTTTTAGAATATTTGCTCAGTCTAATTGGGATATTTCCATATCTTTGAAGTAATATGGTAGATTGTCTTTGCACAAAAAAGAAATGAACAATGGTCTGCGGTACAATTCACTGTAAAATCCTACTCATTACTCCTTAACCTTGTCACATTTGATCCATTCGAGAGATCTCCCCTAAAATACCCACTCAATGGGGGTACGGCACGGCATCAGCGGCGCCAGGGGTTCGTCCACGAGTGCCATACGCGAGCGATCACGTATCAACGTCTCGTGAACCATCCCACAACTTAAAAGACGCGTTTAGGGCAGGCTGTCCGGGCGATGCAACTTCATCCTTGCGGCCGGAAAATCAATTCCAACACGACCACGGGCTCGGGGGCCCCTACCATGAAGGAGGGGGGCTCTGACTCCGTCTCCGTAACACCCCTCGCCCCCTTTCCCCAATTTCCCCCCCTTCCCCACTGCCTTCCAATTCCACCACCAACCCCATCCCCACCGCACTCCTAGTCTGGCAGAATGATGGCGGGTTAAGTAAGAGCGGGAAATGGCCGGGCATCGGGAGAAATGTTCGGGGAGTATTAGGTGGGGGTGGAAGAATGGGGGGGGGATGGAAGAGAGGACGAGATGGAAAGGAAAGAGAGAAGTTCTCCCCGAAATGTACGTGGGGGTGGGGGTTAGGGAAGATGAACGGTTTCTGGCGGCGAAGGGGAGGGCGTACCACCCCACACACACACATCCCTACTCACTCTACCATCCCACTCCCAAGCCCCGATCCCTCACCCCTTTCCTCAAAGGGGAGGGTAGAGAGGAGGCAGAGCGGCGTATCTCAGAAATAAGGAGGAGGTCCGTGAGAAATGGCAAAGTGAGGCACTGCTTGCTCCAGGAATCCGCTAGCTCCCCGAGAGGGGGTAGAGTGAGCGGGGGAGGGGTGGGAGGGAGGCGTGGGTGGAGGGAGGAAGGGGTGGGAGGAGGGGCACCTGAGATGCGGGAAAGGGTTGGCGGGAAGATGAGTTGTTGAAAGAAGGGGTGGGGACTCGAGTGGTTGCTCCCACGGAAGGGCGATGCTCAGTTTACGACATCGAGAAAAATACATCGAGCTGATGATCGAGAAAGATACATCGGCCGTGCGATACAAACTGGGCACTTTCAAAAATAAATTTTGTCCCAATAACGTAAAGTAACACTTGTTTGTACTCGTATGTAGAGTGGGTGTGGCTCCATAGATATGAGCCGTGCACGTTTGTGTCGGGAAGCGATCATTTACCGATTATTGCTCAAATTATTACGTGATAAGGGAGTTAATTACGAATCTTAAGTAATACTATATTTTCACCACATGACCATCAGATAATTTAACCACAAACAGTACGAATACTATGTCACTCGTCTCATCTTTATGGAACTTCATGATGAATCGTGAAAAAGAAAAACTTTAAGAGTAAAAAAAGTTTCATGGAAGGTACTATGGTTTGAGATAAAAAAGTACTATGAAATTTCATTTAAAATGACTTGGTTAGTGGAACGGGATGTCGACCGCTTGACGAAACTGATCTTTTTAAATAAAATTCAGTGGAACTTACGATTTTTTCTTTTTCAAAATTTAAGAACAGTATCTTCGTTGGGATAAGTAACATTTTTACATGCCGAAACTCATTATAAGTAGAATGAAGTTTACAAGATTAAGGCTCTTGTAACCTTCAGACTGATTGTTATGTAGATGTAACTTCATTATCTCTATTCCGTCGTGACGACATGGAATCGTCAAACAGCATACGGCGATATTGCCGATGTAGACTGGCGAGCACGGGGAGATGAAGGTGTCTGCCAAGCGGTGATTAAACACAGGGGTTGATTCGTATTGGGGAGCACTTGGAGGGCCGACTTTCACGAGATTCATACCCTCCCACCCCATTACGTTCTCGCTATTGACCAGGGCATGTTCAAACCGTGGCTGGAGTGGCTGCATCCTACCTGCTGTCCGAATGAGTTTTACTATATCGAGCCAACCCTTAGGGTCGGACTATTAAACAGTACAGAGCACAGTACACAGTATTCCTTCCCGCTACAACTTGCTTCAACACCAAATAAATTAGTAACCTATTTCGTCGCAAATAGTTCATTTAATGCTCGGATATCGTTTGACTCTTGATTTCGGTGATATTGTGGCAGAATTAAGAAATTTGCGGTAAACTACCGCTTAGGGTAGGTTTTCGATTGACTCAAGCACTATTACTTATAAGATACTACTATATAATCCTGAATTAATGGCTGACTAATTATGCTACCCATTTAGGGTAGGTTTTTGATGGGTCGCGTCACTACACACTTTCTGAACTCGTAAGCTCTCACTAATGTAACAAAATATTCTTAACCCACATACTATATGCTCCAATTACTCCTATTATACTAACCAACTATTTTCCTACATTTACTTTGCTTTAACAGCTAGAACTTGATTGTTTGTTTTCCTTTCCGTCAATTTTATGTCATTCGGTCTTCTCCTCACCCATATCTGAAAACCCCATTGTTTACGCTCGCATTGTTTAGTCTCAATTACCAAGTTTCCGCGCCATACAACACTACGCTCCACAAACGCCTCCGCGGGGTTTCATCTACGTGATTACTTCAGGTGAGACACCTTTAACTCCCAAACCTTCGTAAATGCTAGTTGTAGTAGTTTAAGGGGGGGCTGAGTTCATTTGCGCCATTAGGAATGGACAGAAAAGGATGAAGGGTGGAGAGAAACCCGGCGTCGGCATTAGCCCACTCTTTACGATAGGCGCCAAGGGGTCAGCAGCTTAACGTCCCATCCGACGGACGGCGAACTCACTCAAAGTGCCCTCTACAAAGCACCTAAAGTAGGGATCGGGACTGAAAAAATATCTGCCTACCCCAGGATTTGAACCCGGGCCCTTTAGGTGGGAAGTCAATACGTTAGCCTCCGCACCATCCGAACCCCCTTCGTAAATGCTTCCGTGCTTATTGGAATCCCTTTTATGTCTCTACCACTCTGCCTACCCTCCTCCAAAGCACATCTTATAGTATAGTCGAACTCTTGAACTTCTGGACATTTGACCACGGATAACTCCATTCACATAGTTAATCATACCCTCACTCCGTATCGTTTTCCTAATGTTATCCCCTTATTTCTTCAGCATCCCAAGCCTAAGTATCTCCGAAATGTTCATTGACTGCCCAAACGGGCAAGTATAAACCGTCCCGGTGAGTGAAGTCCCACCTTTACTGGTCATTGTACATAAGAAACGCCTGGCATTGAAGAAAGAAACATGGCTGAGGTGGAATTGTGGTTTGCCAGAGGGAGAAACTTAAATTAAAACTAGGAATAAAGTATGAATTCCAAACATAACAAGAAAGGAAAGCCGACAGTGAACGGCTTTTTACGAAAAAGAACGTCAGTAAAGTAACAGCATAAACTATCTCCTGCATCCGCGGAATGCTGCCTCTATGCACTTTTAAAATCATAAACGTGAATACACAATTTGCCCTTCGAATCGTGTCGATATGATATTTGATTCGTGAATTCGACCCAAGATAAAAGATCAGGCAAACTTCTATGTGTATCTTCGGGGTTTAAAATACTTTCCGATCTCGAAGTTTTCGGTGGAAAGGAGTCTATATGCACCGTATTCCTAAACTCTAACGCCTTTTGCCCGAGGCACCGATAAGTCACGCCTTACAAATCCGATACTAATAAGACGAATTTTCCCCAAGTTTTGAACTTGAATACTTAGTACCACCCTTGAAGTGATTCAATTGTTCTAGGGTGATTTTTCCCCAAAATTGGTGATTATTTCCACGCGACAGATCGAACGTTGGCAGGATGGATTGAGATATACCAACTTAATGCTCATTTCATCATAAAAGAAAATGCATTATAATCGTATATCGCCGGATTTGTAAATATATTAACGATATATTTCGGTCTCTTGAATGAACTGATCCTTTCAGTTTATCTCGAAGATTTTAAAGAACGGAATTTAACGAATCTAACACCAAACCGACTCCATTTGGAAAATGAATCGCGTTTGCATTTTGGAAAAAGTAAAAACGTTATATTTGACAAGATAAATGATTGAAGCACACAATGAATAAAACACACCCTAAGCGGGCAGTTTATGATTTCAATACGAACGATTTGGTAAAAAATAACCGTGTTTATTCAAATGGCAGGGTCCCGGTGATTATTTCATGAAAGCATCGAACCCGGCCGTAATCGAGAGGGATCTCTCACCTGAGTGGTTATGATGCACATAAAAATCAATAATCCAAGTGGATTCCCATAATGCTGTCGGATTCAAAACATCCGCTGACGCGGCGGCTTCGGCTGACAGAAAGTTCGAGGACTGTTTTCATGAGTCAGCGCTCTGTCATTGGCAGACAAATTGCACCAATCCTTCTCGGCCTTATTGTAAGGGTGCCGCTTTTGGCTGGTGGCAGAAGGCCCATATCAACTCCGAAATAAACCGACACTTGGAACACTTCCATTAAATTTTAGCTTCCTTTGTATTTATTTTTTTAAGTTTCCATGCAAGTATGCATCTCCTTGCGACAAAAATGTAATAATCTGAATGCTACGATACAGAATTTTCAGATACAGAGCCCATCGCTCTATATCTTTATGGAATGACTGTTTGTTCAAAATGCAAGGCCTATTTTCGCTAGCAAGTAGGCAAACATTTTCATAACTTCCTTTGCCACGATAAAAAGTTCGTGCCCTTGAACACAACATGTTTTCATCTACAAGTATGATTTTCACCAAAAGTTGATCAAACGTGGCTTTCGCCCCGTGGTTTTTCGGCAGGCTTACATGGTATCCTCTCGTCTAAAGCCAATAAATTAAAACTTACGTAACCGAGTTTGTATCACTAACTTAACGCACGCATGCAAATGTCAGAACACGTGCGTCATTATACTTCCAAGACAACACTGACCAGAGTAGGCCACTTAAAAAATCCAAGGTTCTATAATTTTCACCGCTGTGGGTAATCCAATGAAATACACCACATCGATAAGAAAGGCATATGAACATGGCGTTGATACGTATGCCGCAACATCTCAGAGACCCCGTTACCATGGCGACCAAATTCTTGAACGAATGCCGAATGAATGAATTCCGTTGCACTCTTGTGCGTGCGTGCGAGCGGGGAGGGTGAGATTTCTTTCCCTTCCTTTAAGAGCGCTTGGGCAGGGAGCGTTCCGTTGGCAGGAGAAAGGAGAGGTAAGGAGAAGGGAAGGCGACGCGACCGACTGCGCCCGGCGAACCTCGGAAAATAAAATCAGCAGTCTCATGCTATTGAGTAGTAAATGGAGAGGAAGGGAAGGGTGCTCTCTTTGCTGAATGACTCACTCTGCTGATTTGAAACCGAAGGGGATCCGTAAGAAAATCAAGAAGCTTCGACTGCCTGCCAGTCAATGGAGTATATTTATTTATGCTTTATCCCTCTAGTATAAAATTGCTGCGTATATTTCCTTAACTATATAAGACGATCAATTCATTTCCGTGTGCTTTTCTCCGTCGTGGGAAATATTGGCAATAAATATATCTACGGAGGGATAAGAGAGACGTTGATTTCAGTATGTTCTTCCCTCGGTATGAAATACTATATATCATTCATTTTTCAGCTCTTGCTTGCTCTCCTCCTAAGAGAAATCTTAATGAAAAAAAGATTTGCCAACTTCTACTTCATGCATGGTCACTTATTTTCTCTCTATAACCATGTCAAATTACTTAGTCATTATATCATACATCTAATAATGTATTTGACGTCTTTTTAAAAGTTCCCTTATCTCATAAAATTGATTCCCAGTGTCACAGGCGCTGAAAACATGATCCCTCGTATCAATATTATTCAGGTAATCATCTAGGTCTATCAAATTTCACTGCCATTAGGTTCTTGAGAATTTCTGATCTTTTTGGTTACATAATTAACCATCCACAAACACCAGTTACCAACCCGAAGGTCGGTTTGGTAGGTGAGGGTAGAGTTCACCCAATACCAAGCCCAACGGCGTGTGAAATTCGCACATCAGGGTAAAAAGGGGGGCCAATTCCTTCTCTTAGGCCGTATGTGTTGCACCAGAAGGATCCTGCTTCTCGAAAAATCACACAGCTTGGGTGAAGCTGAGGGAGCCGAGAGGTGTCACCCGGGAAGCCATCATTTGCAAATGAATTTTTAAATCGGATTTTTTTTCAATTCGACTTTGTGAGTGCCTGCAGAATATTACGCATGATAATGCATGAAAAACTCCAAACATTACGTCCGGTTCCAATGAAGTTGTGATTATCAATTCAAATAATTTTTAGCACATTTTTAGAGTCCGTTTATTCAACTTGAAGCTTTTTACCTAAATCATGTACGTTTTTGGAGGCTTTTTCCTTTCAGTCATTCTCCTTTATCTCTGGCCAATCCCGGCTGCAGCTTGCACCCGCTGCCAAACACATGTTTGGTGGATTTAAGGGTATTATGTATATTTATTAAAGAGAGCATCAATCAATCCACAATTGAGTAGGATCCTTAAGTTGCGAATTGAATCGGTGAAGATGTTACAAATCTCGAACAAAATCTACAATAATTCGATGGATATAATCATAGCAGCCGGCCAGTAGTTATTAAATACCAGCGAGAAAACATCCCAAAATTTTGATCTGTGAATTTTTTCAGCTTTAATGACTTCCGATAATTTTTCACAAAAATCACAAGACATATTCGATGCATTGTTCGGGATTTTAAAAGCCGATTGCATTTAAGCAGGAAAAAGGCTCAGGAGAGAGAGGGGGCTTCGCAGTCGGGAACGGAACGCCTCGTCACACGCGTCTGTCATGAGAGGTTTCCCCTGTCATCGAACGCTTCCTGAATATATTCAACTTTTAATTGATGGAAATGATATCCAAAACACATTCTTATTGAACGCTTTAGCCTTTTTTGAATTTTCATCTCATACAATTTGGCTTAATATGTCGATCGGTACGCTACCGCCATTCAATATTCCTCAAATTTCTCTGGAAAGCTTCCATTTCCTGCACCATTCCTCATTCCGGAGACTCGCTTCGGGTCCGACTCTGCTGTCCCTGCTCTTCCCCATAACCGTCCTTCGATCGGAATATTTCTATTGGCTGCGAAAAGTTCGCGGCCGAGGCATAAATAATAATTGTCCGTTCCGTTCTCCAGCATCCGATTTGCATCCCGGCTACGCAGAGAATCTCGGGCGGCCCGCCCTCCTCGCCTTCGCCCGCTTCCTCTCGCCATCATCCTCCCCCACAGTTGTCTCATCGAGGTTTAATGAGCGGCCCTGATCGATTTCCCGAAGAGACTTCCATTCCCGAGGCAATGCCAGCTCGGCGATGGGCATACAATTGATTTGAGCTCGAGCGATGCATCCGGACCGTGAGGTGACGCGGTCGCACCCTCCCATCCCTTCGTCGGCTGCGGTAGACAAAAGAGTCCTGCCTTCTGAAAAGCTTGTATCTTTCAAGCTTCTGTACGACTACTTACTCTAACCATTAGTAAACAGCCAACTAAAATTGAGCTGATAAAGGAGAATAAAAACAAAGTTTATTCGATTTTCCAGAAATAAAAAAGGCTGAGCTAAACATTAAAATAGGAGGGCAAAAACTAGAGCAGGTAGAACAGTTTACGTATCTCGGTAGTGTTTTGGACCAACGCGGTCAAAGTAGTAGGGACGTAAGGAGAAGAATTGCGCTAGGCAAAGAGGCTTTCACGAGGAGGAGGGAGTTGATGACGGGGACTTTGAGTAAGGATGTTAAGAAAAGACTCGTAAAAACTTTGATATGGAGCGTAGCTATGTACGGCGCGGAAACGTGGTCATTGAAGCAGGAGGATAGACGTAGACTGGAGGCTTTTGAAATGTGGGTGTGGAGAAGAATGGAGAAGGTGAAATGGACAGAGAAGAAAACAAATGAGGAAGTACTTGGTATGGTGGGCGAAGAGAGGGGTTTGTTGGGAGAATTCCTATGGAGGCAGGAAAAATGGATGAAGTGTGTATTGATCGGTAGTTGGATGCTAAAAACTGTAATAGAAGGGAAAATGTTAGGAAAACGAGGAAAGGGCAGGAACAGGATAGGGATGTTGGACGGGTTGAAGGGAGGAAGAAAGTACTCAGAAATGAAGAGGGCCCTGAGGTAGAGTAGGATGCTGGATTTTGTGTTTTGTTAGGAGTCACAAAATATTTATTTGGTAGTTGTCTCCATCCAAAAATCTACCTTAACCTTTAGATTACCTTATAATAATAATATAGCAGAATATCTCACCTGCTTTGCTTCAAATGAGATTCGTATATAATGATATTTGTAACGCACCTATAAATGACGTGAAAGACTTGGGAATGATTTTGGCTAAGATGGACAGAGGTAGGGAATTTCTACGCCAATAGAACTACATCAAGGGGTATATGATATTACATGAAGGGATTCATGATACCTCATGAAGGGATATATTCAAAATGTTTTATTGAAATGTGTGATCCCAGACTAAGTTTGCATTTAATGCTCGCACGGTGTTCTAAAAAAATAGGAATTCATCTCGTAATAACAAAGATTAAAAATTCTAATTCAATGCATCCAAGTCTATATATTTATGACTATTTGTAACTTTAAAAAGAAAATCATCATTCGATTTTTTGAAGTACTTCAGAGGTATAAAGCAGATTTGAGCTATTATGAATTTAAATGTATATATGTAAACTTCCCTCCCCGGACTACAACCTTGACGTGGTGGAAGGGCTTGTGCGTTCCGATGACCCCTAGAGCTGTGCTGGCGGGAGTAATAATTATTGCTCCTGGTAGGGTCACCCATGCCAGATAGGTCGAAGGTTAGGAGCCAGACGAAAGGTAGTCCACGCAGCGTCTGTTCCTCAGTGAGGCGGCTGCAATGGCGTCTGACCCCAGTGGGGCGGCCAGTAAGTGATGGTGTTACGTTAAAAACACTATTGAGGAAGGCAACGGGAAACCACCTCAATTATCATTCCCTAGAAAAATATGATGGACAATAGAGATAATTTGAGTCCTGGCAACCACGGGGCTCGGCCCAATCGGCCGTGTGTCGTGCCCGGCAGCGGGGGAGGCAAGGCTTCCGCGGTCGTCATCCCACGAAACCCTTGCAAGGGAAAACCAGCAGCAGCAGGACAGAAGACGCAGGAGAAGAAGACAAAATTAGTTAGAATAGGAACGTGGAATGTTAGGACAATGATGAGGACAGGGAAATTGGAGAATGTTAAGCGAGAGATGGAAAGGGGAACTATAGATATTTTAGGTCTATGCGAGGTGAGATGGAAAGATAGCGGGGATTACTGGAGTGATAAGTATAGAATAATATACAGCGGTGGGGACGAGAGCCAACGAGGGGTTGCCATAGTATTAAATGAAGAGGTAGGAAGAAGCGTAGTCAACATAGAGCAGGTAACGGATAGAATACTACTAGTGGAGATAAAAGCAGAACCGACGAACTTAGTTATTATTCAGGTATACATGCCACCGAGCAACCATAAGGAAGAAGAGGTCGATAAGATATACGATCAGTTAGAGGACATGATCGCGTGTGTTCCAGCAGGGAAACATTTGATAGTGATGGGGGATTGGAATGCGACGGTAGGCGAAGGAAGAGATGGTGATGAGGTGGGCGACTACGGTTTAGGTACGAGGAATGACCGCGGGGAGAAAGCAGTTGAGTTCTGCAGGAGACAGGGGTTAGTCATCACCAACACTTGGTTTAGACACCACAAAAGACGCAGATATACATGGAAAATGCCAGGCGACTCAGGCAGATATCAGCTAGATTATATCCTGGTTAGACACAGGTTTAGGAACAGTGTGATAAATTCCCACAGCTTCCCGGGAGCGGATGCGGACTCAGACCACAATTTAGTTGTTATGAAATGTAGCGTACGTTTCAAAAAGATAAGGCAGGGGCGGCGAGTTAGAAAATGGAATGTAGAAGCATTAAATGGGTTGAAAAGGAAGGAATACAAACAGGCGGTAGAGAAAATCATGGAGGATGGCAAAGGGCTAAGTACTATCGAAGAAAAATGGGAAATGATCAAAAAAGGGTTGTCTAAAGCCGCAAAAGACACTATTGGAACCGTTAACGCTAAAAGGACTAGGAAACCATGGATCACGGATGAGATGATTACAAAGATGGATGAGCGGCGAAAATGGAAGAATATAAATACAGAATTAGGCAAAATGAAGTACAAAGAATTGAACAATAAATTGAGGCGGGCAACAAATAAAGCAAAAGAAGCATGGTGGAAGACGCAGTGCGAGGATATGGAAAGTCTCCAGAGGAAGGGTGAAATCGGTGCGCTGTACAGCAAAGTTAAATCGTTATCGGGAAGTGAGAAAGGGAGATCAACGATAGCAGTTAGAGATAAGGCGGGTAAGGTAATAGTTGACGCAGGAAAGATCCAAGAGAGATGGAAGGAGTATATAGAAGAACTGTATAGTAAAGAACTCAGACCAACACAGTTAGACATTGAAAAAGAAAATGACGTAGAGGAAGACAGCTTAGGTCCAGGCATACTAGACAATGAGATAGAAAGGGCATTAAGGGAGATGAAACTAAATAAGGCCGTGGGGGTAGATAACATTCCCGTGGAACTTTTAAAATGCTTAGGAAAATGTGGGAGGAAGAGGCTATATGGGCTGATCCGTAGCATTTATGAGGAGGGAATCTGGCCGGAAGACTTTGTGAGAGCAGTTTTAGTTCCGATTCCGAAAAAGGTAAAGGCCACGTCATGTGAGGACTATAGGACAATTAGTTTGATATCCCACGCAGCTAAAGTTGTTCTCAGGATCATAAACAAAAGGATAGAGAGTAGGGCAAATGATTACTTAGGGGATGATCAGTTTGGGTTTAGGAAGGGGAGAGGTACGCGTGATGCCATTGCAGTAATGAGATTATTAATCGAGAGGAATATAGAACACAACCAGGAGGTATTTGCCTGTTTCGTAGATTTCGAAAAAGCGTTTGATAGAGTGAATTGGGAAAAAGTAATGAGTATATTGCAGAAAATAGGAATAGATTGGAGGGAAAGGAGGCTAATCCGCAACCTGTACATGTCTCAGACTGCTCAGGTGCGGGTGGGAAACGGGGAGTCAGGATGGGCAGTGTTAGGAAGGGGTGTAAGGCAGGGTTGCCCATTATCACCGTTGCTGTTCAACCTGTATGCAGAGGAAATGATCAAAGAGGCATGGGAAGAACTAGAGGTAGGAATGAAAGTGGGCGGGGAATTCGTAAAATCAGTTAGGTTTGCTGATGACCAAGCTTTAGTTTGTCAGTCAGCCAAGGGGCTGCAAGCATTGCTGAGTGAATTGGAAATTCAGTGCGACAGGTATGGGATGAGAATCAACATTAATAAAACAAAGGTTATGCGATTTTCTAGAAAGAAAAAGGGCAAGCTTAACATTAAAATAGGAGGGCAAAAACTAGAGCAGGTAGAACAGTTTACGTATCTCGGTAGTGTTTTGGACCAACACGGTCAAAGTAGTAGGGACGTAAGGAGAAGAATTGCGCTAGGCAAAGAGGCTTTCACGAGGAGGAGGGAGTTGATGACGGGGACTTTGAGTAAGGATGTTAAGAAAAGACTCGTAAAAACTTTGATATGGAGCGTAGCTATGTACGGCGCGGAAACGTGGTCATTGAAGCAGGAGGATAGACGTAGACTGGAGGCTTTTGAAATGTGGGTGTGGAGAAGAATGGAGAAGGTGAAATGGACAGAGAAGAAAACAAATGAGGAAGTACTTGGTATGGTGGGCGAAGAGAGGGGTTTGTTGGGAGCAATCCTATGGAGGCAGGAAAAGTGGATGAAGGGGGTGTTGACCGGCAGTGGGATGTTGAAGACTGTGATAGAGGGTAGAATGTTGGGCAAAAGAGGAAAGGGAAGGAACAGGATAGGGATGTTGGACGGGATGAAGGGCGGAAGAAAGTACTCAGAGATGAAGAGGGACCTGGTGTAGAGTAGAATTTAGGGTTGTGTTTTGTTAGTAGCCATAAAATATTTGTTTGGTAGTTGTGTCCATCGAAAAACCTACCTTAACCGGTAGATTACCTTAAAAAAAAAATGTAAACTTAGCGATAAAATTTAGGTCTCGAATTACAGCAATTAATGGTACGACAGAGTTTGAGTGTCAATTATTTAGTCCTTTTCTTCAATAAATTTTATTGCAGTGCAAAATTGAATTTTGGTCTATGTTTCCAACAAGTCGATAAATAAATTATATATCCGCGAAAAAATTCTGCATAGGATAAATAATACAAGAATTGTGCGTAAATACGGCAGAAGCGAAAATCGTGCAAAAACAAATATGATATGAAATCAGCTAATGTAACCCGCAAAAAGTTTTCAATATACTGTTTGTTTTAAGTTCAAACTGAACTAATGTAATTTTAAGTTTGTTAATAGGAAGGCATTAATGCTAAACTTGTGGTGTAATGGCTATTCCCTTTCATTTTAGTTTTCCTTCATACATATTGGAAAGATAAGTTATTTGCGGTAACGACAAATTCAAAGTATTCATTTGGGAGTTAAAGAACAAACTTAGCGGAAAAAATATCAAAAATACACATAGAACTCAAATTTAATTAGCGCTGTCGAAAACTCTTTACAGAAATATTCGAGAAATGGATAATACGTATGTACAGAAGGCGACGCTTAAATCCGGAAAAATTTCAATTTGAATTTCCCACCATATCGCAGTTACACTGGAGATCGCAATTGGCGTTTTTGAAAGCTATAGGCATCTAGTAAACAGTCATAACCTCAAAATAGCCGAGATGTGATGTACACGTGCGGAATTCAATCGAAGAGTCGCTATTATCGAAAGTGTTCTCGCTGGGCGTTCACACAGTGAAATAGTTCGATTCTTCTGGTACCCCAGAACAACTGTTTACGATATTGTGGTTAAGTATAATGCTTCGGAGAAGTCTTGGGAAGGTTTCGCTATTCCGGCGAGGAAATCTCATTCGAGGAAATGCGTGCTTGTCCGGATTTAAGAGCCGCACCTGTATAAAAGATTTAAAAATATCTGTCTGGTTTTTACAGGCTTGTAGGTCACTTTCTGATAATAATGGGTTCCGTCTGCTATTGAACTTGAACGACTGGCGACTATACTCTCCATAGCAACTGGCTAATGACTTAATGAGTGCACGCTGACCATATTTCACGTGAATTTTAATTTTCGCGTTATGACCGAAACAAGTTCCATTCATGCACTTCAAGTATCCAAGTATCTTCAATTAAATCTTCGGCATTCATTGCGGATCTGTCTCAAGTTCTGACGGGTCCAAGGGTGTACAGGATGTTAGGGTCACGTCGGGGGTTAAAGAGGCCAGTTAGGCTTCCGGTACTCGCGATTACGGCGTTCGTAATAAAAGAGCACACAAAGCATTCTCTGTGGATAAATACGCGTCTGCAATACCAGAAGATGGTCGATCACGTGACGGGACGGCTCCCGGACTCTTAAGTACCTCTTAAAACTGAAGGGTATAAAAAGGATTACATTGGAATTTTAATAGCGACTAAAAAAGCAAATGGCTCGGGACTTGAGATATGCGTATGAAAAAGAAATGCATACAGAAGCAAGGGCGTAGATGGGCGGGACATTGATCTTCTACAATTCCAGAAATTTGTTGTGCCCCTGGCTCTCTCGGTATAGAGAGATAAACTGTGCAAAATAAGTTAAAGAACGAAAGGATTGTGATATTCACGAGTGTGAGAAGCGAGTTCTTCACTGAAGGAAGATAATTCAAAGCGAAATGAAACAATTGATGGTCGGAGCGCTCTTTCCGCAGGTCGTTGAAAAATATACGGATAGTTCAGAAATTTAACGACTCGCGATGGAGTACGATGGCGTACTACGGTTTTCATATGCAGAACTACCATGGACTCCTCCCACTGAGTACTGCCTATACAATAACGAAACGAAATCAGATCTATTCCCTGTAGAAAGTTTATGAGTAAAAGCTCATTGGTTATAATTACTTGCTATTCGTATCAAAACTTCAGCGAAGAAATCACTTTCAATAGGCAAACGAAATGATTGGTTCACAGAAATTTATTCCTGGAAAATTTTAGAGCATGTACGCTAATATTTGACGGATGAATTAGGTATTAATTCTTAGACACGCAAGAAAAAATGGGACTAGTAAGATTTTAAGTTTGGTTTGTGACAAGAAGTAAGTAGTGTGACCTTTTAGTGAGGCGACCGACAGCTGAGGTCACTTGCGCCATTAGGGATGGACAAAAAAGGATCAAGGAAAGCCCGGCTTCGGAATAAGCCTACTCCGAACATACCACCGTTCATTCCGACGGACGGCGTGTTCGCTCAAAGTGCTCTCCACAAGGCACATCAAGTAAGGATCGGGATATCACAGAAAAATATCTGCCGCACGTGGATTCGAAACCAGGCCCTCTGGGTGGGAAGCAAGTAAGTTAGACACCACACCATCCCGACCCCCTGGGTTAGTGACAAGTAAGGGAGATGCCTACCACATAATTCTAGTATTCGTTCACCTATTCCGCTCATGCCTTAAGCACACCAAACTCCATTATGTGTTGGTTAACGAATGGACACAGAAAAAATCCGGACATATAACACATTCTTCTATCAATTTCCAATCCTTGTATCAACAATAATGAGTTTTAAAATTAATTGCTTGCTAGAAATCCGCCGCACCGCTGATAATGATCATAAAATCATGTTAAAAAAACATTTTTTTACATTACTACGCAACAGCCAATAAAGAAAAGAAGTTTTTTCGCTATTTATTATAGAACATTTAAAAAATAAATGGTAAATTAAGCTTTTGTAGCGGTACCTGTACAAATACCTGTACAAAAGCTAAGTAGTATCTACTGTATCTAACATCCAAATTTCAAATGTCCTAGAAAATTATATAGAAAATGTGCACAATTATTTTACGCTGGAAAGACAAACTTGGGAGTTTTTAATGCATGGTTTATGCAAAAATTATCGAGAAAACTTTCGGAAAAGTAGATTTTTTCCTAATATTGCTACCCTGTCTTAAAATTTTTCAAAATGTATCCCATTAGAGCCCGCCAGGTTTTGACAATGGCTTTCCCACGACTAGAAGGCTCCCTGGTAGGCGAATTTCGCAAGGTCCTTAAGGGTATGCTTGCAAGCTTCTTTGACGGCACTTTGGGTCCCAGGGTGGTGTCCTTTGAAGATGAATTACTCGTTTGAGAATAGGAATTAGTCTGCTAGTGCCAAGGAGTAACTATAAATGCAGGGGGTTGGAAAATCGTCGCGGTGCCGTTACACGAGGTCTTTGCAAGCAGACCCTCGACTCTACCCCTAGTTGTCCTTCAAGATCTTCGGGACGAATTTAGCGCAGATATCGCCAAATGTTCAGTGATAATGGTGTGCAATATCATCTTATCAATGCCAATACGATCTGAGATCATACGCAGACTTAACCGACGGTCTGAATTTATCACTTCTCACACACATCAGGAAAAACTGTTACCGATGATTTTTATGCAAATCTTGTATGATCGAAGAATCATATGTTGATATAAGGACAAATTAAATTGGTGTATCGTTTCCTAAAATGTCTTGCACGAACATATATATATATATATACACACACACACGAGGGTCATCCGGAAAGTAGTACCCGTTCGTGAAATAAAAAGACAAAAGTAAATATTAACAAACATAAAAAATTTTATTTGAAAGAGGATACTTTAAACTACTTCTCAACATAATCTCCAAGCAAATTAAGGCATTTGTCATAACGTGTGACAAGTTTCTGTATTCCTGCTGCATAGTCCTTCGCCGCCAGCTCATTGAGATACGCGAGGGACCCATCTTGCACAAATTTTTGCATAATGCAGATGGTGTTTAACAATTTCATGAACAATTGTTCGAGAAACATTGGGAAAATGCTCACAGATGTCATCAATTGTGACGCGCCGATCGTTCCTCACGAATTCGTCAACTGAGCTCACCAGTTGGTCTGTAATGACAGACGGTCTCTCCGAACGCTCATCGTCGTGTGTGTTCCCCCTCCCCATGTTGAAGTTGCGACACCACCGCCGAACAGACGACTCGTCCATTACATTGTCTCCATACACCTCCTTTAATTGGCGATGAATATCACATGGGCGAACGTTTCTTGCATTGAGGAATTTAATCACTGCCCTTACTTCACAACTGGCGGCGTTCTCAATTTTTTTAAACATTGTAAACAATCACAGAAACAACACAGGCAATGCTAGCGTCACGCAACTTGGCTCAGAGAAGGCAGACAAGCCACTGAAGCTATCTGACCTCGTCCAGCGGCTACTCGCGTCGTCAGCACTTCATGCGGCACGAACGGGTACTACTTTCCGGATGACCCTCGTGTGTGTGTGTGTATATATATATATATATATATATATATATATATATATATATATATATATATATATATATATATATATATATATATATATATAAGTTCAGAAGCACGAATTTTGTTAAATTGATTGTTCTTGCGTATCAATTCACTGAAAATTAGCTTAATTTAGTAAAAATCAACAAAGTTATGAAAAAAGGAAAAATTCACTGATAAAAAAATCAAGCAATTAGTCCCGAACGCCTTAGAACGAAAAATTCGAGTTAATTGAAAAAATCTCAGACGTGAGAAGGGAAAGAACTAAAATTGAAAAACGTTTTAAACATGGTAGTAGGAGGTCGGCTGTTCCACAGGTGCCAGAATGTAAAATTGCATGTGTATGCGTGTGCATGAGTATGCATATGTGCAGTGTTGAAGTGTGCACTTATAAGAACTTGAGTTTTTTTGTTCACGATGAAATTTCTACACTGTGAAGAGGATATGCCGAGGCTGTTTGTGGAGTGGAAACCAAAAATGAGATGAATATCCCTACCTTTCCTCATGGAAAATAAAATAAACAGGATTTAAATTACCCTTGCCCCAAAACATTAGTACCTCATCACTTATAAGAAAGGAAGGAAACAGGAAGAAATATACCGCCATTCTAATGCGAAACGCATCTGGTGGTTACCGCGATCGCAAAACGAGTGCATCCGAATCACCCAAGATTGCTTCATGACTTAAATATTTTTGAAATATCCTCTAGTTCAAAATGTCCTTCTTTAATAATAAAAATAATAACCGTGTCCTGAATAAAGAGGGGTAAAATGCTATTGGAAACTATATATAATTTCTACTGGGTATCGAAGGCTAAAAAATGCTCGTATATTACCCCTTCGCCTCATCAATGAATGCGAATCTAGTTTTAACACATTAAAAATAAGGACTTATTGCCTCTTACAACCGAATATCCAATAGTTGATTCAAGATAGAATTCATTATATAGTTTATATGGCAGAAATTCTGAAATATCATATGCTTTCAAACAAATATAAATAACTATTGGGAGCAGGGGATATATTAAGACCAGTACGCAGAGTATTGCACTAATGACTGGAAGTCCCAGGATCGATTCCCAGAGACGCCTCAAAATATTCGCCCAATCTGTGTGATTTTTCGTGTAGTAAATCTTCCTTGGAAACCACAGGCGGCACAATTAAGGCCCCTCCTTAATACCATGATTTGTGAATTTCACACGCTGTTGGGCTTAGCACTAGATGAGCTCTTCAATTACCTGTCAAACCGACCTTCGGGTTGATTACTGTGGTTTTTTCGCTTGTGGTCCTCACAAAAGCAGAGACCCAATTAGTCCTATGCAATAGTTGCTGGTCAAGTTCACTGATGTACTTCCTTTAGTCAAAATTGCAGGAATAGTGGAAAGCTCTACTTTAATTAGCCATATTGCTTTTTGCCGGCACTCCTTCATACATCATCTGAAAATCTATTGGTTAAACAAAATATAGGAACGAATGGTAGTAACCTGAAGGTTGAAATGTAACTCCTTATTTCATGGTCAAAGGAGCAAGGATAAGATATTGAAAAATAAGTAGATTAGCACTGTTGGAAATTCACATAAATTCAAATACTTTTTCAGTTTACATAAAACTGTACAGTCTGGTTGGTTTCCATTTTCAATGTCAGGGAACATTGTAACCGACTGTATTTGGGTTTTGGTAATTGGAATTACTATTCAATTGGTTATAATTAGTGAATGATGTGCTTGTGAGAGTCGTAATAGGGACCACTTTAGAAATGAAAAAGACTCAGGAAGTATCATAACTTTAATAAATATTCACTTTGCAAATTCATAAATTAGATACGGATGCCTAAATCACTCTGAAAATGGCAAGTGATACCTAATTGTACGCAACACGAGCTTAAATGGTCGGAACTTGACATATGCTATGAAAATCATGCATAGCATGGAGAATTTTCACCTCTTAAAAAGGGATCCCCCGGATATTGTTAAATATGAAAAATAACACACATAATGATTTCACTATTATCACTCCTGTTTATTCACTCGGTTTGTTTGAAAGCCCGTAAAGTGGGTGTGGCGCAGTCTCCAGTTTTCTTTTTGCGTAGCTAATATATGAACCAGACTAACTAATGGAAGTTGGTTATTTAATGATAAGAGTTGACATGGACTATAAACCTATTACCTATGAGACAGAACATATTTTAATATTACTACAATATCCCAGGTGCCATGGCATTTTTTGACGGCAAGGGCATGATATTTCGATAATTAAAATGCACATGTTTCAGATAACATTTCTTTCCTTTCTACTGCCTCTATTCTCCCCTTACGGTGGATGGGCTGGGCAGAATCACATGAGGCTATAGCTATAACTGGGTCTCTCCCAAAAATAAGTGGAATGATTTTTTTGCCCCCAATGCAGATGGCTGGATTGGGGTGATTTGTGGTAGGAAATGTAATGGAAGAACTTCCGAAAGCAACACGTACCAAATCAGTTAACTGTAGGCAATTACAGCGTGCGGATTGCTGATAGACCGGACCCCTGTTTGACAGTCACGTCACGAATTCACGACAACACTTTCCATTGAGCGATGATATGGGATAAAATTGTGCATTAAGCTTGGAAAATTGGGTTCGAAGACCATGACCATGGTTAAGGATGCTTGATTGCAATGGTATTGGCCAATCGATACATTAGGGTGCTCTTATGAAGTATTTAAGCAATTAGTACTTTGACCTACAATACATTTCCCCCACCAGATTTATTCTACTTATTTTTGGGACAACCCTTGTTCGTCTTAACTTTCCCCCACTTTCAGAAATATCTATACACTAATGCACCCATTATGGAGTCGGGGACACAACTATTCTCCAAATTCTTATCCAGCACTGTATCTCTCTCCCCCCCTAATATTTCCCATCCTAATTCAGATTTGAACGAGGATACGACTCGAGTATCTCCCCCGGCAGAACTGCGAGGGGGCGAGGCATAGAGGGGTGAGGGGATGGGAGTTCAGTGGGTGCGGGAGAGCACCAGCCTTTGTGCCGAGGGAGGAGGGCGGCCGGCGCCCAAGCGCTCGCGACTGCAAAATGAAATTAAGGACAAAATATGAGAGGGGGAGTGAATGTGGTCGTTGGGGGTTGGGGGCTGTTTCGGCTGGGAGGGGAACGGCGAAAGGGTGCCAGGGGGGGCAGGCAGCGGGGGTCAAAGGGGTGTCGGGGACCGACCGAGTAGCCCATTCGAGTAACAAGTGAGAGTGCTTTGTAGCCAACCCCGCGGCGGCAGAGGGTTGAGGGAATCAAAAATATTGCTGAGGGGCTGTTGACTTGGGGGTTGAGAGAACCAGGGGTGCCCATGGCGGGGGAGGAGTGGGTTTGCAAGTCGAGGGTTTTGGGGCGGGGGTCATCGGTTCAAAAAGGGCGGGGGTTGAGGGTTCGCGAGGGGTCATCTGATATAGGTGGTGGGGGTAGGGGAGTTTTTTTTCCTCTTTCGGTTGTGGAATGGGGAAGCGGTGGTCGTGATTGATGGCCCGGGGGTTTTAGAAGAAGTGATGAAGAGTGTGGGGGGGGGTTTGGAAATAAACGGGATGGATGCGGGGGAGTGGGTAGTTTGGAACGAAATGGCGGGACCCGTATTTTCCTTATTGATTGCCTAAAAGTTAGAAAGGACGTAAATTGAAAAAGAAGGAGTCTGTTTTTATTTTAAATTAAACTAATGCATTCGGGAGATCGAATGGGCCGGCGTATATCCATGGAAGTATGGGACACGGTCACGTAAGCCTTTGGAAATAGCTCGTGCGTGGAGAATTAAAATGGCAAAGTATAATAATTTTCCCGATAAGTTAAATGAGTGGTAATCTTTGTAATACCGATACTCTCTTTTAAACCTCCCCGTGTCATTAGGGTGGGAACGATGTCAATTCGATCAAAATTTACATTCATGAATGAGTCATTTGATTTTAATCCCTTGCGTTGCGAACACTGCCCCCTTTGCATGGGTTTGAGTAAAGGCCTGCAAAGAAGTGCACACATTGCAATAAACCACCAACTCTCTTATATTTACATGGATAATTTACCACTTTTGCATGGAGGATCTACATATGAAGATACACCGAAACAAATAACATTAACATATTATTCCAAAGTTTGTACAGCGCAATTGGGAATTAAGCGTAGTTACAATTACTGTTAAGCGGTAATAGTTCTTAGTAACAATACCTAGGTGTTGAGGCATACATCTTTAAAACAGGGTGGAAACCATTAGTTGCATGAACATAAATTCATATAATATCTCCTTCTTACTTTCCAGCTTTGCATACCGTGACTTAGTATGTTGGAGTTCTGTCGTCATAATGGTTGTGGTTCATTTTTATTCTCATCTCTTTCGTGTAACAAAGAACTAATCCACTGTGCGGAGTTAACATTTGTTTTTAATTAAGTCTTTCTCCAGCATGTATATAAATATTATCGTTTTTTCGTGGTTTTTAGTGATTTTCCCCTTTTTGCTTCCACTCCAATATCATACCATTCCACCTGGTCCCTGCACCCCCTGCAAAATACCTTTTGGTGGATCGTGGAGTATTCATGTAGATGTTGAAAGCAATTGGAAAACTTTATGATATTAATGAAGAAAATCAGGAAAATCAAAGTTTTAAAAATTATGAATACCCACAAGTTAGATAGAATAATAAGTTTTAGATTGATTCAAGTAGCCTGACCTTTATCCATAGAGTTAAATATACTCGTAGGTATGAAAACAACACAGTAATCGGCCCAAAAGTTGATCTGTTTAGTGAGGGCAGAGCTCAATTAATACTTACTAAGCCCCCGCATTGAGAGTGAAATTCACACACTAGGTCACGGTTACCAGTTCCTTTCTCTCTTCCGCCAATAATTTCCCAGGAAGACCTGGTACTAAAACAAATCAGTCCGGGCAAAGCTGAAGGTGTGCAGAAAAATTAAACCAAGTCCCATGCAGTCGGTAACGGAACGAATTCAAATCTCATTGAATCCTATCACGTTCCCGGCGAACATATTGGAATAAAATATAAATAATTTGATGGATGTTTGTACATCTATCTTCTGTGATAATTTATTTAAAAAATGTATTTTTATTCGAACGTAAGTCCAAAAGAAACACAAAACGATTATTGGAAAAATTTAACAAATTCAGGGAAGCTCTTAATTAGAGAGCATTACAAAAAGTTAAATAACGATATTAATAACTCAAAATTGGAGAAACAGAATTGTTTTTCTTGGCCTAAAATATCATGCCCAAATATAAGCTAGATGAAAGGGAGTAATTTATGTCATCGGCCTGGCCTGTGAATTGTCCATTAGTCCAATCACTGAGCGTGAAAATATATATTAATTAACAAATCAATTTATACGGAAGAAAGGTGACAACGAGATTGTCAATACCTAAGAATTATAACATATTTACATATTAACTTTTCAAACAAAGAACAATTAATATTTGCAAATTAATAATTAAATTAACTACCAAAAACAGTGATTATAAAGTGGCTACCGTAACATTGTGGAATATGTCCAACGAGGGATGAAAAATTTACAAAGATAATATTTTTAAATCTTGGTAACGTTATAAAAACATTAGTTTGGATTTCAAATTAATTTTCGTTGATTGCATAAAAATATTATACCCATTGAAACTCGATATTGAAAATAATTTGTTTCTGCAAAAGCGCTGATAAAAGAGGTTGAAACTATACCGAAAATAAAAATCTCTTTAAACACTTCTCCCTTTGAGGAATCCCCTCCATATTCCCTTGACAAATACTGGAGGTCCAGAAACACTTACAGGGTTAAAAGAGGAAAACAATTAAGAGCATTGAAGGGGGACGAATGACTACGGAAGGACAGGGGCAGATTGCATGAAATATATTTTATAAGATATTACAAAAGGAGGTAACATAACTCTTGACGAAGAATATAATGGCTGGTAATTATGAAATTATTTTATTAAGACTGAAAGAATGATCTGCCATACCAACAAAGGATTGTCCCCTGAGAGGATGTGTATGCCGGGAAAACAAAGGGTCGTCGAACTAAATGAATTGATACGCGATAGAAAGGGATATGAAAATATATGAGTCAGATTAAACCAAGGAGTTCTCAAGATATTTTTGAATTTAAATCATAATTTACCAGACACCTACAGGAAAATGAAAACAGAAGTGCTTTTATTAATATCTTTCAACTACTATTTCGCTAAAATTAACCTAATTTTGGTGGAAATGGCCAAAGAGTAAAAATAATAACAGAAAAAAATAGCATCGCATCAAAGATCTAAAACGCATCACTAACTTAAAAATACACTTGAAATACCATCTCGGCCACTACGAGACCCGTAAGGAAGATCAGGGTACAAGTACAGAGGAGAGACTAGGAAGAACATTAAGCACAACAGCTCACAAATAGTGAGAGAATTATCAGTGAATAGAAAATAATGGAAGGTGGCATTAAACTAATATTGTGATTGAAATTCTGATGATGCACATAAAGTGATATTGAATGCTTCTATGACTCAGCCGTGGCACACACAAGTAAATAAAAAAAATGATGGCCCGATGAAGAAATTCATCTGAGACGATTTTTTTAAATTATCGGCGGCATTATCGCATTAACCCCTCAGCGTGGGGTTTCAGTATGTTACACGTCGCACTCAGCAGGCCTTATCCGCGGATCGACGTACGCCGGACGCCCCGCTCCGCTCCCTCGGTCTTGAGTTTTTTTCTGCGGCGCCATCAAATTGTTGTAATACATATGGTTACCCTAGGCCTCTTAGATAATCAGTCTTCCTGATCGTTCTGTTTCGGCTACTTGAAAATGCACTCTATAAGGAAGATAAATCTATCAGGAAGGAGTCCAGGCCTCAATGAAGATTTCAGCTGTGCTCCGCACGAGATAATAGGAGGGATAGGGTCAAATGGTGCCCCGACTGCAATTCAGGCCTATGTTTAGAGGATTGTTTCAAATTTTATCACAAAAAACTGAACATTTAGAATGGAGGTTCGAATCTTAAAGGCGAATAAAGAAGCAAAAATATAAAATAAAACGTAAGTAACATTATATTGAGTAGAATAACAATTATCCGGTTGAGTGTCCTTTTAAATGTTGCTATTCTATTCTATTTGTGTTATATTATATATATATATATATATATATATATATATATATACACACACACACACAAATGAATTGATATTACATGCGGTATGAAGTATATCTTGTTCTACATAAATTTTTCCAACGCATGTTGAACAGTTCGATGTTCAACAAAGTGAAGGTGTTTCCAAGAATCGCATCGGTTGCCGGTTGATCCTTGCTAGTATCATAAATCATGGAACAAAAAAAAACAGAAGAACATAGGAATTATGTTTATCTAGCATAATTAATTATTCCAAGTGAAATGAACCCAGAGTTACAAACTGGCTTTTCCACCCCTTAGGGTCTACATGCGACTAACGAAAAATAATGAATTTCCAAAATTTACTGTCTGAAAGGAATTCCCTCAGGGAATGTGTTATTATGCCCTCGCGAGCTCTTTGGTGGGCTACTAAACGTTTCCTTTTGGCGCTGAGCCTAGTGCTTCATAGCGGCATGCAAAGAATTTGGACCCCCCCCCTCCACCCTCTCCTTGCTATTGCGCCGACTGTGGCAACTCCACCCCGCGCCCGTCTCACTCCTCCTTTTTCCCCGCGTCTCCCTCCTCCCCTGGTTGAGGGAAATTTGTAAGGGTCTCCATTTCGGAGACACAGCCACGCACTTGCATTGAAGGAAGTCAGCATCCGCTTAGACGATTACTGCCGCCCTCCATTGCCATACCCTTTCCCCTCTTGCCCTCATGCCCACTCACACATGAACACCTCTATTTGGGTTAACACAAAAGCAATACAATGCCGGAGCCCAGCGGAAATACTCTTTGGGACGCATGGAGAGGTAACACCTAGCCATGTGGGCACTCAGGTGACGTTAACATTTGCTAGGATCCCAACAAATCCCATTTCCGAATACGCCGTGCAACGAGGCGCGAATTCACGGCATGACGTTCCTGAAAGTTAAGTGTTCCACTGCACACCATCATTTTGTATTGCTGCGGATATCATGATCTCCGAAATCGTTTTAATTGTGTAATTAAAATTTTCAATTACAGTGGAAAAACACTTGTTTGGTTCCCAAATAGAATGTGAACGCATGCATAGATCACGCATACATAGGTCTCTTCTCTTGAGATCTTCCAATGTTTTCACATCTTTTCCTTTAAAGGTCCCCTCCTGGCGATGTACAAATACACTAGAGTAATCAGAAGAAATGCTGGGGGGTTTTCTCTCTAACCTTTCTCTAATTCTTCTATTACCTTTGTTTAAATAAACTATTATATAATTAGATCTTTTTAGAACGACTTCGATATACAGGGTTCGTCCGGAAAATAAGTGTACTGACTCCTGGGCTGGGCGCGCCGCTCCAGGCGCGCCCAGCACCGCTCTGACGGGCTGCGATTGGAGGGGGGTATGTTGGAAAGCGACGCTGAAAAAGGCAGTCGACTCTGAGCTGTGGTGTAGTGAGGAGCTCTGTTAACGCGAACCTCCACGCTCGACCCACGTCACGGAACGCGATGCCGAAGTTTTTGGAGCAGCGTTATTCCATCAAATTTGCGGTAAAGCTTGGGAAATCGTCTACCGAAACTGTCGGTATGATTAACCAGGCTTACGGGGAGTCAGCCATGTCCAGAAACATGATCTTTCGGTGGAAAAAGATGTTCGTGGAGGGTAGAGAAGAGGTCGACGACGAGTCTTCGAGAGGTTCCCGATGATGCCTTCGCGGGAGCGTTCCAGGAATGGGAACGCCGCTGGAACAAGTGTATCGACTCACAAGGGTCCTATTTTGAGGAATATTAGCTTAAGATATGTAAAAGTGTAATAATTTTTTTTCCTGAGCTCAGTACACTTATTTTCCGGACGAACCCTGTAAAAGTAGGTTTGCCTTTTATCCGATGAAGACTCTCAGCACCATAATAACTAATGGTGTGCATGGTAAATATTTATTATAATTAAGCCTGTTAGTTCAATTAATACCTGACAGTATTTGTTTTGACAGACCGTAATGATACCTTTTGTCTAAAGAATTTATCAATGCCTGCTGATGCCTCATGATGGCAATGCTCGTAAATAAAAAGAAACGTTTCAGGCGTGAAATGGTGGAATATCATGATCAATTAAAAATTGGCAATTTTCCACAAAATAAAATTTAATAAGACCGGTTTCAATGTAACTACATCATCATCAGGTAAGAAAAAAAATTGGAATCAAGTAGATGTTTGACAAATAAAGAATTAGTATGGCCTGCAATATAGCCTTTCCTGTGTTCCTTGATACGTGTCGAAAACCTTCTGCCTCCATGACCAATGTAAATTGCTCCACACTCACACCGATGATGACGTAGTTACATTGAAATCGGTCGTATTAAATTTTATTTTGTGGAAAATCGCCAATTTTTAGTCAATGCTCATAAAGTTTAATGAAGGAGGAAAACTAAACAACAGATCTGTACATATTTTAGAGTGTAGTGTTCATATTTACACGTATTTCACAAATATTAATCAGAATTTACTCAGCTACAGAGGTTTGTGTAGTGCGTCGTATTTATCGACCAGTGACAATAGGACGCCACGCATAATCCGCTGTTCATGTTACTATTATTGGCAGATTTGAAATCAATCACCACTGCCAAGGAAACACGGAAGTTAAGAAAATTTTGACGACACAAATTTCGTTATAATTAAAAAACCTCCGTCTCCAATTGCCCAAAAACTCTTTGCATTAAGATCATACGATAGGCGTAGTACCAGAAAATATTGTATTTAGAGTTTGATTTAAAGTTATAGTCTATATTTTATATAGATAATAACTTTAAATACGTAATATAATTCTAATGTCTGTAAAGTTAAGAAAAATGTTGGCAAAAGGAAATTAGGTTAACATCTGGTGATGAAATAACAAAAATTGGATGGCGGAGTATAAAGACTGCAGCACTAGCCTGAGGATTGGAAACCGGAAGAAGGATTTAAGACAAGTAGGTGTGGCATTTTCAAATGCAGATGAAATTTAAGAGAAGAAAATAAGGAAAATATAGCCATCTATATTTTCGAAGATTAACTCTTCTGTTAGCTATCTATTAGCTATCATTAGATATTTGCATAACGTCCAACAAATTGGGAAATATCTGCACGAGGAACCGATTAGGAAATTATTGGATAGATTTATCAACAAAAGATAAAGTGGGAACGGAGAGAACGACGGAAAGGAAGGGCATGTAACTCATATTTTGTATTTTGTAAACATTTACGACATAGTGTCTGGGGTTTAAAAAATAAGGTACCCCGAAAATTATTGAAACAATTGATTGCCCGATTCTAACCGAACGGATCAAATTATTATTATTTATCTATAATGGGGAAGCCTTGCTTATATGAATTTCCAATAGAAGAAATGACTTGGAAGGATAAAAGTAAAAACCTATACAGGTTAACCAAAATGCTATTCTAACGGAGAGTACTCAGTTATGGACGAAAGAGTCCCGGCTTCAAATCCTCGGTCTCTGGGCGCATTAGCTAAGCTGAGAGAGAGAGAGCCCAAGAGATTTTCCTGGCCCGGAATCCTCCTGGGAAACCGCAGGCGGCGGAGAAGTAAGGGCCCCATCCAATCCTGAACCCGTGTATTTCACACGCCACGGGACTTGGTTAATAGGTGAGACGTTTACTCGCTCTCATCAAGCCAACCTTAAGGTTGAATAATCAGGTTTTCATGGCGGGACTCTAATAATAGTAATGAACCTGGTCGATTTTCAAAAGTTTTCTTCATCAAAACCAGCAAAACAAAACCAGGAGAAAATCATCAGAAAGTATGGAAAATATGAATCGCGTTTCATTAAATTTTCTGGAACACTAACGACGGCGGCTTCAGAATTATTCAAGTGAAACTAAGGCCGGGGAGAGGAATTAATTGACCAAAAAAGAGTAACTTAACGAGGGAATGATGAAGTACGAAGCAATTAATTAAGAGAACAAACGCGCCACAGAAAAACTTGGGGGCGATAGAATGGGAGAGATTTAGAATGAAAGAGAAGGGTGGACCTATGAACGTGTCCTCTTCCATCTTTTAGGAAAATATTTTTTTTTCGAGCTCGCACGCAGAGATTATTGCAAGAAACTTCCCAATTCGTGGCAAAGTTATGAACAACGAATTTCTAAGGAAATAATTAGGCTCCATCCCAATCGACAGTCGGTGGACCATTAGGGAAACACAGAATAAAGTTTGACGTTGCCAAAAATATGTACTTACAAGAAAATAGTTGACTCACACCTATTACCTCTTAGTAAATAAATGACGGAAATACAAATGAAGACTTCAACACGGATCTAATGTAGGTGTCAGACATTTGGCCACTAAAGACATTAAATAAGTGTAGAAAAAAATTCTGAATTCGATAAGAATGGTGTAACGAATTTTCAACCCCTTAAATATTAAAATTTTGTCATAGTACATTTTATTTCTTTAAGTCGCATATATGCCGCCCAAACTTTCCACTAAAATTCTGAAAATCTATGGGAATAAAGCAAATTTGAATCATTATGTTGACCAATTAAATAGATTTATCATCTAAGGAGAAGATTATAAAACAATAGCCGTGCATCTAAACAAAGATTCTCAACTTTTTGTCCTCTTCTTTAAACCTCAACGTCGGATCATTCAACTTAATAACTAGATTAATTAAAAATTGGCAATTTTCCGCAAAATAAAATGTAATACGACCGGTTTTATTGTGACTACATCATCATCAGGGATATTCTATTCATGGACCTGATGATGACGTATTTACATTAAAACCGGTAGTATTAAATTTTATTTTGTGGAAAATTACCAATTTTTAATTAATTATTATATGCCACCATATATAACCTGACACTTTTCATTTTATCAATAACTAAACTTTACGAGTAACCTACTCAGGATAAACTCTCTAAGACATTAATGAACTGCTCGATTGTGATGATAATCGATATGCTGACATGTAAACCCTAAGTAGTATCTATACAACGTGTAAACCATGAAAAATAGTTACGATACGAAATATATGATTTTTGTGGTGGACGCGAAAGGATATACTCTTTTGAATGTGATAATTTTTCAATTCTTTTTTTTGCTTGGTTTAGGAAAGCACGTATATCGTAAAAAATATAAGAGTTCCTGATATTTTCGGTCATAGAAATTCATAGAAAATCATCAAAGAAATTTGGCAACATCCTGGAAACTGAGTAAAGAAGCAATAGAAAAAAAGTTGCAAAGTTTTATTATAATTTATAGTTTAAAGCATTTCATGCTATCCACCATTCAGCCATTGAAAGTACAATGCATATATATATATATATATATATATATATATATATATATATATATATAGGTTCATAAGAGCTAATAAAATATTGCGTGAAAAATGGAGCACAGTTCATTACCTCACAGATTTATAACTCACATTGTTTGCCTTATTTCTTTCTGTGTCATGCAATTTTGAAGTACGCCTATCTTAAACGGTGCAGTCGAGAGCAAACACCTAAGGATGCACTTTCAAATAATAATTGCATTTTTTAACAGATTATTTTAGTGTTGGCAACACTTTAACTGAGTAACAACATATTACTCAGCAATTTACTGAGTAATAATTTTATTGCGTTGAGGATGAATTATCCAACCATTTTATCCCCTGAGAAATGAGTTATCTTTGCTCTCATTCGCAGCATACGAGTAATTACATTTTTAAATTGCTGGGACCGGGACGCCACTTCAGGAGTGTTGTTTAAAAGTGTAATTAATCCAAGAGTATCCGTGATAATCGTGAAAAGAAGATGTATTCCAATTATACCTCCTACGGCAGCAAAGAGGGATTAAGTCCGAATATATGTAATAATTTAACACTCCCACGAATCTGTCTGCAAAATCTTTTCAAAACGGTCATTTATCTACTTACTTCTTCTGAAGCTTTGAAAACACTTTTGTTATTTTCTGGATTTCTCAGAACTGTGTACTTTTTCGTTTTAGCATTTAGAGTAAATTTATGTGGAGTTTAAATAATTTAAATTTCATGAAGAAAAAATAGTGAAAATGAAAATATTTGATCTCTTCTGTTGCCTACATCAACAAGTAAATGGCGTGGAAAATTCAGCAGTCACCCCTTGCCAAAAGTTTTGATATTAAACTGTATGCACTAATATAGAATGTATCTCTGAATCAGTGCATTTAGAAAGATACTCCAGGCAAACAATAGGTAAGCAAGAAATCCAGGCTCGGAGAATTTGTGAAAAATAAACAAATTTGTGAATGAGTTACATATTTTTGAATGCGCGCACATGTTGCAACAAAATGTTAAAGTGAATATAAAGCATATTCCTACGAAAGTATAAATGTTAGAAACAAAATTTTTACCATACATGCATTTAACTCTTTATGTAGTGTTTATTTACCTAAATGTGGAGATGTTTTATGTATTTGAAAAAAAATAAGTCAATGATTTGAAATTTGATAGAAGAAACCAACTTTTTCTATTAAAAGCAGCACTAACTAGAAAATGACGTAACTACCTGGTAGTTTTTAGCTTAAATAGTTCCCAAAACAAAGTCATATTTTTATAATCTGATCAATGAATTATCAATATATTGAATTTATATTTTTGCAGCCACGCAAACATTACACCTTATCTAATTTGATAATCATTTAGTAGCTTTTCAACTCTCATTTCTCCGGTAACTATTTTATCAGAATTTGGTATTAACAAAATCGCAGTCATTTATTCAGTTTACTCACATTTCTCGTTATTATGACAATAGTTTAGGAATAAATAAAAGTGGCCATTAGGAGCTCGAAAGTTTTCAATTCAACGGTAGGTGATACTAGCCCAAGCCTAATATCTGCCTTCAATTCCGGAACATGTTATTACTGTTCTGCACATAGAAACCTGAAGAAGGAACAAGAAAAATATGGTACAAATATATTATTGTAGTTTTAAATTTGTTCCTAATACCATGATTTATAAGAAAAGATTGGGAGAATTAAATTATTAGAAATTTTTCATCAGAATGACGGATACAATGTAAAAACGAACATTTTTACTTAAAAAATATCACAGTCATTTCGTTTTGCGTATGAATAGACGGCTTTTCGTGTGAATTGAACACTAAAATTGTGAACTTTTACCACGAAAATAAGATGATTAATCAACTTTGACTAAAAAAATTTTCTGAATAATTCATGTATCACGCAATGCAGGAGCCCAATTTTAGGAGCAAAAGAATCACAATTGATTAAAGTTGTAACTCAATTCAACCGTGTATTTGTGTTAAAATAGAAGCGGCACCATTTCTAGATCAGATAATTGCTTAGAATGAATTAAAATACCTAAGCATACAGATTCACTGATGATTCCTCGCGATTTCTGAGTGGTACTCGGAAGATTCCCACCCAGAAAATGAGACCTAGTACTAGTACGGAGTTCCAATAAATTTGAACTAAATGAAAAAAGATAAAAATTACGTTAGTCATTTCACCCTCTTCCGTGAACGTAATGAGATATTTTCCTCGTAAGTTAGCGGAACCCGAATTCAATTAAAAGAAATTCAAAAGTTGGAAAGATAAACGGTCTTCGCGAAATTCTCGGCTGCTATATTTTTTATGGCTTTTAAAGAATAGATGTCAAAACAACCCCGAAATTTCAATTTTCCTTGGATTATTAGGCTTTCCCAAGCATTGATCTGAATGAGAGAAATGTCCATTACTTAACACTTCACACCCCATTGTCAACGGTCATTGTGGGAGTTAGGATCCCGCATATACATGTAATTTACTAGAAACTGGCGCCATATAAGGACTAATGAATTATCCCACTTATATTATCGATCCGATGAAGATGCTAGATCACTCATTACGATAATTGCTGTTCCTCATTTCATAGAAAAATATATATAGTCAGTAATCTTGTGCCTGATCTATATTTGTCTGGTCCGTCATACAGAATGAGGCATGGAAACTACTTGCAATACCACCCAAGTTGTAAATTAAAGAACCTGGCAAAATTATTTTTTCCTTAAATGAATGAAATTTTGAACCCGAATACTTCTAGCTCTTCAATCATTAATTAGAAAAGTAAAAAATCACCTAAAGTGCAAGTATTCAGTTAAGTAGTATTGCTATATATCCGTATTAAACAATGTTACACGTTCTATGTCTACTACAAAAATGGGCATTTTCAACCTAAAAAACCAACAAATAAATACTTTAGCACCCAGCATTACCCTCATCTACACTTTCCAACATTTCATTGCCACTCCATTACCATCTAGTTCACATTTCCTGCCTTTTAATTTCTCCTAACAACATTCCCTATATATTGCACCTCTTAATTCATTCGTTTTTCTTCCTGTCCGTTTCACTTCTTCTATCCTCCTCTACACCAATATCTCAATAGCCCACAATGTAACCACTACATCCATGTAACATGCTACGCTCTATTTTAAGTGCTCACGTTATTTCTTTACTGCTCAACTGAAGATTTACTGTCATCAATTCCTACTTCCATATTTCAGTTAAATGAAGATCATCGCCTTTAAATATCTAAATTAAACACTCAATTCAAAATATTATACAATGCAAACGTTTCAAAAACTTCGGATTTCTTATAATTCTAGTACTATTTTAATTAAAGTATTGGAGATTTTGAGCCCGGGTTAATTAGAATTAACCTCACTGAGATCACAACGTATCGTTATTTTCGACACATTTTAGCCCACCAAACAATCCTATGAATTTATGAGATGCTAAGAATGACGCAAAACGTTTCACCCAACGGAAATAAAGCTCAATACTTCATATTTACATGAAATTATTCCTCAAACACTTTCCGATTTAAAAGACGAGGTGCACAAGGAAAGAAAGACATTGAGTCGTTAAAGTAAGTAAAAAGAACGAGAAATTTTCAATTTCTCCCAATAAACTTATCCTCATTCGTCAATGGCTTCGGGCAGAGAGAGACCTACGATACGCACTAACAAATCAAATGCTGAAGGCGGCGTATTTTTCTTAAAAAATTTGCGCCACAAACTGCTTCAATTTGAAACGGTAATGCTCACACATTCACACTTTAAAAAAACCTATTTTTATTTCAATTCCCAAAATCCCTAAGTGGGCGATGCCTGAAAATGGATGCCCTCCGTCTCCCTTCCTCCCTCACGGCACGGCAGGATTTTTTGATCGTCGGCAGGATCCATTAATTCGCGGGTTGCCTCGTTCTAGGAAGGAATGGCTCCGATTGAGACTTTAATTGAGAGCGCCTCGGGGGGGAAATTATGTGATAAAAAAAAGAGTTTAATCTTTTTCTTCTTCACCGTCGGGATGATAACACGCTCAGTAATCTCCGAATTTGCAAAGCCTCCCTTTTTTTTTACTCCACCTTTCGCAGCAACCATTCAGAGCCGTCGTCTGTCTCTTTATCGTTCGGAGTTTTGTCGCGCGGCGGCCTCGGACCCGCGCGATGATTATAAAACCCCTCGCGGCGGATTCACGGGTGCGACGAATTCGGCTCAGGGAGGAGGTGGGGGGGACGGGGGGCTGGGACTCCACGCGGGCGTGGGAGTTGGCGTTTCGGAGAGTTTTGCGCAATTATTTCCGCCCGCTAAAAATTGGGCATTCACCCTGCAAGCTCCCTTCGCCTTCCGATTGCCGGCGACAGTTTGCGTGGGCGCGGATGTTGGAAGCGAACCTCCCCATTGGGCATCTTTCACTTCTTGCGAAAGCGATTTACGATTCTGTCATGTGATAGCCCTTAATCCCAGCCGGCGCCAAGTGGAGACGAACTGCGCCAGTTCCCACGCTGAAGTAGGATGAAGATTATTCCTCCTTCGTCCTAAATCATCAAGGCCTGTGTGCTTCCCTTACTTTGATAGAGTTTACGGCGCGAGCGGTTGAAACGCAATACTCGTTTCTCTGACTTTATGCTACAGTAATGGACCAGTATTTTCATTTTCAAAGTGAAATAATTAATTTATACAGTCTCATCTAAATGCACCATGATTTTAACTGGTGAGAGCGTCATTTAAAACGAAAGTACATACCACACATGCAAACAGTTGACATTTAGTAATTTTAATTGGTGAAAAGAAAATATTTTTATTTTTTGGTAACTCGATATTGAAGTATTTGGCTTGGAATGGCAGCAATGCTTGGTTCTATGTTCATTAGAAAACTTCCTTGCCCGGTAATATTCAGTAAATAATTTTCAAATGAACGCTATGTGAATTTTAAACGATTAATGTGAAGTGAAAGCAAGAAAATACTACACTCGGTCGAGGAGACTACCAGGAACTCTTACAAGTGCAGTTCCATAACTGTCGAGGGAGATATTTAATCACACATAACTCATGCTATACTTGTACAATTTCTGGGTATTAGCAAGTCGCCAGGTTCTTTTCCCCTTTTTATACTTGCTGATTTACAAAATACCCTGTAAGTCGAAACTTGTCAGCACCCATATGGCTTTACTATAACTGTAATCATGACCGTCATACGATAAGGATCGTAATTCTGTAAGAATACATTAGATTTTATATTGTAAGGACCTTTATCTATTTGATTGATGGGTCGTGACACATCAATCAAAAAGATGTTTGCAACCAGTTAAAGTAATTTTAAATTTTGGGGTTTTGGGGATTACAAAACCCCAAGATCTCGAATTTTAACAAAAATTTGCATGTATACCCCTCGAGAAAAAGGGGTTATAAAAACTTTTGGCTCTTACAGTTAGCGTAATTTTATTTAAAGGATGATAACTTCTTAATAAGAACAAAATCAAAGTCGAGAGCTTCCGCAGAGTAAAGCTGTCACCACGTACGTGCGTGAGTGAATTTTCCCTATCCTTATTTGATATGCTGCATACATTTCTCGATCATTTTAGCGCAGATATGAATAACTCATTCATCGATGAAACCTTACGTATCTGTTTACGACATTATACTGCTTAAACATGTGGAATTTCTCCGTGCAAATATTTCTTCAGTGAATGGTAAAAAAAAAGAAACTGCAACTCCATGACTCAGTTTGGACATTGGGCTATGAAGAGTGTATGGATTAACCTATTTTTCAATTCTGTATTGACCTATGGAATCCATGAATTGCATTGAAATATTATTCCCAGTATTCGCGATTGCTTTTCATTCTAAAACATTTCCATAATTGATAGAAACAAATTTCATGTCTTAGGGTGAAATATGGCGAATATAAAAGAAACGAAAATCCGCTCGTGTATGGTTAGCTGAGTTCTCCAATTGTACGAGGTGAAATTATTCCCAATATAGATTCTAGATTCTCCGAATAAATATCAATTCTATATTTCCCATGGTTGTGCAGAAATTTCCTTTGAATTTATCACTTTGGTCTCGTCTACCAATTAAATGCAGCGCTAGAATTATTCTTTCTGTGCCATCCTTAAAATCGAATTATTTGCATTTTAATGAACATTTAAACACCAGAACAAAAAATATTTGTACTACAAGCGTTTTCCAATACTTATACAATTTTATATAATACACTGAAGACTTTTTTTCGTTCGTAACAACTCTTTTAACGAGCGGCAGCTTTTCTCCGTACCCTACTTGGTTTAGTAATTAAGGCACCCAAAAACTCGACGCGTATTCCACCTTCGTGAAGGATTCTCGGGTCTTCCACCGGGTCAAGGGTTCCATATTGGCCGACGTTTCGATGCCCGACTCGTGCATCGTCTTCAGGGTTGATGGCTGCCATTCCGTATTTGGCCGTCTTATATACCTGAGCTCACGCCTCAGGTGACCTGTGATTGGCCCGAGGAGGGGGGCCTTCCTGATTGGTCGCCGGGCAGTTGTGGTCCGTTCCTTCCTTTCTTTACTTGTTTTAGCACCGGTTTCCATGCATTGCTGAGGGAATAGCCGGAATCCCTATTGAAATTATGTCCTGCCATTTTAATTTCAATTGATTCTTTGACTATTCGGTCCCAGTAACCACCGGCGCGTGCAAGTACCTTCGTCTCATTGAAATTGATGGAATGATCCATCGCGATACCGTGTTCGGCCTGTGTTCCACCTGTCTAACCCAACTTTCCTTGATTATTTCTCTTGAATATTTACCCGTTATTCTGCATCCATTGGCAAAACGCCGGTCTTTGTATTTCATACCATTTCTCATATTTGATACCATTTCGGCATCGACGCGAACCCTCCTGCTCCAGTAAAGATTCCAAGCTCATCGTTAACAACGATCCTCGTACCACTTGGTAAAATTATTATTTCTCGACCATGAAGCAACTGTCAGCTCCCAAATTTCACTCGACCATCTCTTATTCCATGATCGAGTTGTCAGCTCAGGCTCAAACGAATACGGAAACGGAGAAATGGACGAAACACCAAGATCTCAGGTGAGAACTGAGACAGAAGAGGTTTCAAAGAGGCGTTAATTGCTCTCATTTCGGGCACACTCGGCTGAGTGAAAGGATTACTGATGCACAAAATCACCTGTACCCCAGCTTGCTTGGCAAAGACAGACACAGTTGCTGCGGATATACAGGAGGCCGTCCGCCTGAGGTCCCTTCACATATGTACAGGGTTCGTCCGGAAAATAAGTGTACTGACTCCTGGGCTGGCCGCGCCGCTCCAGGCGCGCCCAGCACCGCTCTGACGGGCTGCGATTGGAGGGGGGTATGTTGGCAAGCGACGCTGAAAAAGGCAGTCGGCTCTGAGCTGTGGTGTAGTGAGGAGCTCTGTTAACGGGAACCTCCACGCTCGACCCACGTCACGGAACGCGATGCCGAGCAGCGTTATTCCATCAAATTTGCGGTAAAGCTTGGGAAATCGTCTACCGAAACTGTCGGTATGATTAACCAGGCTTACGGGAAGTCAGCCATGTTCAGAAACATGATCTTTCGGTGGCACAAGATGTTCGTGGAGGGCAGAGAAGAGGTCGACGACGAGTCTTCAAGAGGTTCCCGATGATGCCTTCGTGGGAGCGTTCCAGGAATGGGAACGCCGCTGGAACAAGTGTATCGACTCACAAGGGTCCTATTTTGAGGAATATTAGCTTAAGATATGTAAAAGTGTAATAAATGTTTTTTCCTGAGCTCAGTACACTTATTTTCCGGACGAACCCTGTACTCCAGCGCATGACCCTTGAGCGAGGTAGCGACCCATCCGGCGACTGCGGACTTCGCTACCCTAACACATCCTCCGGAGTTTTCGGGCATTAAAACGGCAAAGCAAATTGACAATTCCCGTAAATTTGGACGTGGATATCAGAACTTGCAGAATATATGTAAAAGTTTATAAAGAGTCCTACGGAATGAAAGTTTAGAAATACAACATGACCAATATAACTCTGCTCTTAAAATTTCAATTATGTACTACTACTCTAACCACTAATGGTATGTAGATATATGGTGCGTGACTTTGTCTGCTCGTATGCTATGTATATCTGGTGTGATTACACCCCCTGCCTCATAACTTTCGAGTGGCTAGCATTAATATGAGTATACACGTTTTCTCAAGGATTTCAGTGGATGATCCATTTCCTAACCCTTTCAAAACCTTCCTTTCCCTTTACCCTTATACCCATTCCACACAGCGTTTGCACCCTCTGCCGCATACCTAATTTGGTGGATCCCGGAGTATTTACGTTGAAGACACAAGCGCAGCTTTTGAGAGAGAATATGGATGGGTTTACAAATAGAAATAAGAAAAGAGCTCAAAATGCTCACCATTATGTGAGTAAAATATATTTTATAGAGTGCTTAGAAAAATGTTATTCATAATAAACAATATCTTTAGTTTAAATACGTAGGTACAATACTAGGTATTTTATATGGAAAATATTTAAAAAATATACTTTAACTCAAAATTATGAATGAACAAACTGTAACGATTCCATGGGTGGGTACTCTAATGCGATAGATTAGAATTTCACAACGACTCTGAAAATTTCTTCAATGAATCCGTCGGATTAATCACCATTAATTACCATCATTTTTGGTACGTCGAGATGACTCGCCCGATTTAATTCATTTATAACTTCACCCCCTGATAATTACCACAGCTGAGAACGCACGGACCCAAGTGAGCGAAGAAATTGGCAAAAGCAGCGTTTCGGGGTAGCGCAAGAAAACGAATTCACTTTCTCAGCACGATCCCTCTGAAAGACAGAATTTAATTCACCGTTTACGTTTCGAAACGACGCGAGAAAGGAGTTAGTTTTGAACGTCTCACTATTATTTTCGATAATTGAGGTACTTAAATCTATTATTCACCGGAGAAAGAGAGAGAGGCACTATCCCGGGCATTCTATCGGGTCAGTGACTTGATTCGCATTCCGAGGGAGCGTCGGGCGGGAAAGGGTAAGGCACGGAGGGAGGCGGGGCGGAGCGGCCCGCCGAAGGGGAGGGAGGGTGGGTGGGTGGAAAGAGAACAAAACCCCTTTGCGCCGCTTCATTAAGCAACTCCAATTTTCCTAGAGTCCTCAAAATGGGACGTCACACTCCGTAAATCCTCGAGCCGGTGTGACTCTACTAATGAGTGTCCGCGCGCTCAGGAGGGCCAAAAGGGGAAAGGGGTGGGGGGCCGAAAAGTGCGCTCGCGGGGGTCCCAAACATCATCCCTACCCCCTTTTTCCCTACCCTCAAAATTTCGTGCGGGTCCCTGCAAGAAAAGAGCTGATCTGGGAGCGGCCGAGGGGTCCTTTTCTCTCTCAACCTCCTCCCCTACCCACCCACCCAGCCGCCTCTCCCCCTTCGATATTTCTTTCCCCCTTACCTCCAGGAAAGGCTGGTGGGAAGGGATATGTGTGGGGTGGATTTGTGTGCGCACGAGGGGTGACGACGGTATAAAGGGATCGGGTGGCGGGAAGGGAGGAAATGAGACGGGGAGGAGATTCGGGGGCGGAGGAGGGTGGAAGACATTTAAGCCAAGAAGCGGTGGGAGGGGTAAGTGGGTTTGGGGAGGCCATCGACGGATTTCACCTGCCGTGGAGAATGGCCATTTGAGAGGGAGCGAAGACTGATGAAGGGAAGAAAACATTCCCCTGAAAACTCCATCTCCCCGCTGTCGAGCACTAGCTGCGTGGGCATAAGGTACGGATTTATGACAAACTTAGTGCTCTGATTATATTTGCGGCGGGAGCTAAGGGTGGAAATCACTCGCATCACGAAGGTAATAAAATAGAGTTAATCTTTTGAGTAAATTTGAACTATTTTTCTTTCCTGGATATATATAGAGATCATCTTCTTATAAATACCACGGCAATGAAGTAAAATGGATTATGCTCATAGATACTCGTATAAGTTTTAACCCTTCAATATTTTACAGTTTGTCTCACTGTAAAAAAGACAAACTGTAAAATATTGAAGGGTTAAAAAAGTCATACTTTTGCTCGTCATTTCGTGGAATAGTATTTGTCATTAAATGGGCTTTGATGGTACCTCTTTGAATAAAAGTGGCAACGGCCTTATATTTCCTTTCGTACTTTTTTTTAATTTTCCATCAATCCACAGCGGTAATCTGCGCTCGGGATGGCAATATATAATTGGAATGGTTCCGTTTAACAAAGAACCTATAACTCTATGGGCAATCACAGGTGGCCTACTAATAACAGGTAGGTTTCGGACAGTCCTTAAGCACATTCATGTGAACTTACCAAGGTCACCTTTGCATGGGCTCCCCTATATCATTTTCGCCCTGAGTTTCTAATTACTTCTCCTAGCCTTATTGCCGTCCAAATTCATATATATATATATATATATATATATATATATATATATATATATATATATATATATATATATATGTCTATATATATGTATATATATATGTATATATATATATGTATATATATATATGTATGTATATATATATATATATATATATATATATATATATATATATATATATATATATGTAGATAGATAGATAGATAGATACACACACGTTCTCCCCTCAACATCTCTCATCCACCTAACTTCGTAAACTTTGACCAAACTCCTTCCCTTCTTCCCTTACCTTTTTTTTTTAACTGGTGGTTAGTCTTCCAATCCTTATGACTTACTATCTCCAAATGTCGGCGTTTATGAGGTTTCAAAAAATATTCGTATGCATTATTTTGATTGCCCACCTTGTGAAGCACTAGTACATGCTCAAAAATTGAAAGAAAAACACACTCGTAATTATTTAATTTATCACTTTATTATACGACGAATTTGCCTTATCCCTTAATCATAAAAACAATGCTGTAGATAAAAAAATACCTTTTTTTAACTACAATATTACTAGTAATAGATTTTGGAACCTCTTGAAAAGCATGCTAGAACGCAGTGTTTATAAATTTATTTTTTAATTGGATAACGGGAGAGTGAAATTTCATTCTTACAGATGGTCTCTACCACACGTAAGAAGAGTAAATCAGGGAAAAATATAGTACAATTCAGAGTACAAATAACTAAATTTATTTAAAGTGACACCCTTTTGCATCGACACGCACTTGCCAGCGTCTGTCAGTTACGGTACGCTTCCTGGAAGGCGTCAACGGGAACCTCGTTCAGGCACCTCGTCTCGGCATCTTTGACTTTACCCAGCACTCCAATATGGGGACCTTTCAAGCTTGTTTTTATTCTTGGGAATGAAAAAAGTCCGACGGTGCTTATTTTTGGGACAGACCCTGTATTAACATAGTGTTTACTTAAAGTCACATATAGCATTTATTCTCCTGACTCATAATTAAAGCTGTCGCAAGGGCTACTACCGTCTTACGGACGGTGCCTACTACTGCTTCACTCCCGGAGACGACATAAACTTTAACGCGGACCTTCCGAGCAACCATTTCATTCGTCACACAGATCAACCCGCGGGTTTAGGCCTAGAAGTGATCCACTCGCATTAGAAATACGGAAATATTTGAACTATTAGACAAATAGCTTTCCTCTAGATGGCTCAACTGATTTGAGTCTACACTATAAATCATGTGAAACTAAATTTGATTTTTAGACATGTAGTCCATGACTTCTACCTTGAAGGACTTCATTTTGGAGTAGTCATAAATGGTTCTGCTTTCCTAGGAGTTCATCGATGACATAACTGGGAAGCCCAAAACTGAAAGCGGAGAATTCTCATACGAACAAGGATATTAGGAGGAATAAGAACACTTTCAAGGACGAGGAAAGAGGCGAATAATACAGAGGAAGCAGTGAATATCTGAAACTAGGTGATTAATCGTTTCTTAAACTAGTAATTAACAAGGTTTTGACAGGCGTGAGCCATATATTCTTCTCCACCTGCCATCAATAACCAAAATTTGATATTGCACCTGTCGCTATTTATTTTTTAAGTGATGGAATGGTTTGAATGATGTTTCATTCATTGTTTAACCGAATGAAGAGGAAAAAAAGGAATTAAAAAGCTCAAAGTTAGAGAATAAATTCAAAATCCAACCCAATGATCGTTTTCTTAAATTCTGTGCACAGCTTTCCATTACTAAGCTGGAGCACAGGATGCAATTAGTGAACTCGCAAATAATTTGTTTATTAAAATTGCTAATTTATTAATTTCAAGAAACTGCGGGAGATGCCGTGACAGTTACGTTTGGACGGATTAATCCGCTAGTATGCATTACCATGCAATGACTTCAGAGCGTAAAAGTGATTCCGGTCGGGGCGAATGATTTTTACATTCTGAAATTGTTCCATGGTAATGCTAATTTATTGTTTAAAATGAATACGTTGAACATATTCGGTTCCATATAACAAATATGAACAAGAACTGAACACAATCAACTACCGTGCTCTTTTTCAAATGAATACTTCTTTATTAGAATTAATTTAATCTATGATAACTAATAATGAAATTATTGGTATCACACTTATGCCACTTAATATGTTTTAAGCTTATTTCAAGCTTAAATAAGGCTTTTTAAAAGTTTTAGAGGACTACCTACAACTTACCGTAACAATCAATTTGGGGATCGAGATGGTGCGGGGGCTAACGTACTGGCTTCCTTACGTATCTTACTACCCTGAGGGCGCGGGTTCAAATCCCGGCGGTGTTGAATATTTTTCAGAGGTATCTCGATCCCTACTTGAGGTGCTTTGTGGAGGGCACTTTGAGTGAGTACGCCGTCCGTCGGATGGGACGTTAAGCCGCGGACCCCTTGGCGCCTTTCGTAAAGAGTAGGCTAATGCCGACGCCGGGTTTCTCTCCACCCTTCATCCTTTCCTGTCCATCCCCTATGGCGCAAATGACCTTAGCTGTCGGTCGCCTCCCCTCAAAACTACTACTAACAATCAATTTGATAAAATCTTGAACGAGAATTATCCCGTTATCGTATTCTTATTCACATTAATAGGGCTTGCAAATCAAATTATTTGTCTCACAAATATATTAATTGATTTTTAAAAATGCCTAAAAATGTCTCCAAAATGCTTATGTTTGAAGACTATACTTATAAAAGCATTTTTTAGACCATAATGATGCTTAAATTTACGTAATTTCTATAAATAAATAGATACATCAGTGAATCCACATTTTCGCCACCAGTTATGAGAATAGTTCTTTACGAGTAGTCTCCAGGATCACTACACGAGCTTGTTACATTTTGAGGCAGTATGGGTACTATCGTCAACTATTTTTTAGCCGAAAAATAAGAACCAAATCCAATTTCATGCCTTAAAGCCTGACAATTTCTTGTGCAAACTTTGTAAATTGCTCAAATGAATCAAGATTAAATCTATAACCATCATCATTAGTCTTTTTATCTGATAATTGGTTTACTGCCACCTCCCACATCCCCCATCCAATGCTAATTCCCTCTCATCTATCAGATTTTCCCTCTTTTAGGTATCCCTCTTTCTTTGATCTATGAAGGGAATCTTAGTCTTCCCGTTGGGTCATTTTGTTCTATTACTACCCCAAAAACTGGTAGTGTTTTTTTGTAAAACCATTATTTATAAAATGATGTTAGAAAATATACTTCTGAGAGCTTTAAAGCCATGTGACTATTTTTTAGCCACATTTTAAGTGTAAAATATTTATAAAGAAGGCAAACTTACAGGAATGTGTTTATGGAAAAACTTCGTTGTCATGGCTAGATCTAGATTAAGGAATATTGGGTAAAATAGTTCAAATCGATCACCCCGGGCTGAAATTCGGGATAATGTCTACATTCAGATTAGATCAGCACACTTAGTATAGCTTCGGAAAGGCTCTCCAATGTACGTTAAACCATATTCACACGAGCAGTAAAGTGTCACTCAATTGACCCGGTTCATACTTCTACTCGAACGTAGACCAACTCCACGATGGTTCTCCCGCGCCCTTCGCCCATAGAGAGCAGCCCATCCAGGGAAAGGGGAATGGAACCATCAAACTCCATTGCAATCTCCTCCCCGGCACTAACTACACCCACTCCAAATGAGCTCTGGTTCGAACGAAACGCTGGTCGAGATTCCTTTTCGGTTGGGGGGACTCTCGCTTCCCCCCGGGGGCCGCCATCGCGAAATCTTGAACCCCTAGCGGGTGCGGGGGTGAAAAAGGAGGATAGATACGGGGCCAAGAGAGGGTTTCAGCGGAGGAACTCTTGGCATGCCCTCGATTCGAGCGATAAGAGAGAACTTTCTTCCTCGGACTCCTCCCCAGAGCAACACGTAATCAAGACGTGCCTCCACGGCCCGTCGTGGATTAGACGGGGGGGAGGGGGTGGAGGCGGAGAAGAGTGAGAGTGAGGGGGTCGATGGACTGGATAAAGACGAAAGAACGAAGGGATGGGAGCGAACCCGATGGTTTTTCGGGCATGCGGCGAGAGATGAGGCGAGGGGGATAAGTAAGCTCGTCCCCGGAGCCGGCTGGGGTGCACACCACCCCTCGCCTCGTTAGGAATTCGCCGGGGGTGGGGATGGGGAGGAGGAAGTGGTGTGCTCCCCGGCCAGGGGGTCGGGATGGTGCGGGAAGGGAAGGTAGGAGGAGGAAGAGGGGGGAAGGGAAGGGATAGGTGGGAAAGTGCGGCGGTGGAGTGGTGAGATGGGAGTGGGTGGTGCCCATCCCCCGAGAGTTATGGTCGGCGAGATAAGGGGGAGGGAAGAAGGGAGGTTAACCGACCAAGATGGGGGGGAGAAAGGGAGGGAGGGGGAGATTTATTCCCGACGGGGGAGTGTGGAGGGAGGTGCTGGAGGACGAGGGACGGGTAGGGAGGAAAATAAAGGAAATTATCTTTCGAAGGGGTCTCCTCACGGGGTGGCTATACCGGAGCCTTCTTCACCATTTAAACCGAGACTCCACTACGGTGGGAGCCGAGGGAAAGTGGCCCGAAAATTAATTCAATGGTGAGAGAGAGAGGGTGTGAGAGAAAGAAAAAAAATTACTCCGAGAGGTTTTTATGTAAATGGGCGGTTCTGACATTAGATGCAATAGATATCAGGAGATTGATTGAACTGTTCCACCCGCGGCGGTGGGAGTGCCACACTACTTTTATCGGAATTGACCGTGCTGCTGCTGCCCCTCCATTCTTCTTCGTGACTGCAGAAAGTGCCCCCGGGCGCGTTAATGTCGCGACGAACGAAGAAATTTTACACAAAGGCTGACGGGACTAAATTTAACTCGGCTTTAAGGAGCTTTCGTGTATGCATAGATAAAGCCGTTATGAACAAAATCAACCCAGGTGACTTTAGGTCCACAAGCATGTAACAGTGAACTCGATCCTCTTAACTCTGGTACGATATATAATTATAAAAAACTTTTTGCAAAAAACTAACATGGCATAAAAATATACTAATTTTACATTATTGCCGATTGTGTATCGAAATTTTTTGTACTGACATTTTTAGCTAAATTAAATTTTGAGTGTCGTTATTATACCATGAATCTTGCTCTCCATACCATGGTTAAACATTGCATTTGATATTGAAAAACCGTAGGGATAATGCATAAAAGTAATACTACTACTTCACATTTTTTATACATTCCTTCATAACTTTTAAAATGCATATTCATCCCTTAACTCTTCCACTCTGGCTCAACATTCTACCCTCTATTTCATCCCTTATCATACCATTGCCTCTCAGCATCTCCTACAAATATTAATGCACCTAAAATTCGGTGGAAAAATCAATATCGCCATGAAACTAACAGCAAATGCCCCGCGAATTTATGCCATAACTTTGGGTTCTTACTCCTTCGGATCAGGTTTCCCAAACCTTTTTTTGATTGGCGCCATCGAAGCAATAAAAAAATTTCACAAGCCGGCCGAAAGTACTATTTTTAGAGAGTAAATAACTGCATTATGAAAACGGTAGGACATAAAAATGCACATAACTTTGAGAAAAAGATTCACCATACGTAGTTAGTAGGTTTAATGCATGCGGATAAGTAACATCACAAATGATAAATTTGCATGTTGAAAAATAGTCAAATCACAAAGTCTGTTCCGATCAATCTAACAGTTTCATAAGAACAAGGAAGTATGCAGAAAAGGAAAAAAATTATCGAATTTAAATTTGCAACTTTTTCCTCGTACTTCGTCGTCTCCCAAGACAACGTTTTTCGACTCCAGTTTCTCCTTAGAGATCAAAACGGATTCACGGTCCCTCTTACTCGCATGATCCAGGATTGCATTTTTGATCATTAATAGTCATTCACCAATATGCTTAGAGGGGTCATCTTAGATACGTATTGTCATAAAGTTACGACGAGCATTAAATCCTTTAAGGAACGGGACATTGGGGGCCGTTTACATTCTTCGTTTAATACTCTTCGTAAGTTGTTCCCAGTAAGTTACCAAAGTATATCATGGGTTATGACTTGTCGTAAAGTAAGGAAGAATTTTAAGTGGCATTTAGAACGCGCTCATGGACGCAAGGATAACACGTCAAAGTATGGGTCCAACATTTATTCCTCTTACTGCTTATAACCCATTAAAATGCATAAAACCTCTGCCACACACCTTTTTAATGAATTGCGGGTTTTTTGGGTGCATGTAAAATATGTGATATTAAAAAAAATATTATTGAAGACATGTCGTGGATAACATTAGCTCCAATTTCAGTGTTTTAAATTGGTCGTTTAGAAGGTTTAAATTAAACTAGCAGACCAGTGATATTCTCATTTCTATGTATTTTACGTAAATTGTCTCTTTGGTGCTTTTCTGAATGTATATTCATGAAAGTATAAAGATATGAACATGAACAATGCTGTCATTACGAAAACTACCAATACCAAAGAAAACATTAACGAAAGTTCTCCGTGATATACATTGCATTGCTAGATCACATATCAACAAAGAGAACTGCACATTTAATTATCCACATTTAAAATTAGCGTTATTGATATAATCCTCATAATATGAAAAAGAAATACATGTTGTTTATACGTTGTCACATCAAAAAAAACATTATTTCTGGTCCTGTCACAATCACATAACTTTGTAGACGTTCTCCTACACATTTCATTTTTATGGAATATTTGTAATTTAATTTGTGTTTTCATTAGAATATAAATTAAGCATGAAAAACTACATTAATACCCCGAAATATCCGTTAAAAAGGTGTGTGGCAGGGGGTACAAATACAGGAGGGAATGAACAAGGGATAAGGGATACTAAGGGTGTGTAAAGGATTAGGAAAAGGGACAACACATTCACTAAACGTCTCCACAAAGACGTTCAAATCCATGTCCATGCTAGCGAAAAACTTAGCCTCAAACAAGTGCTGCAGCAAACAAATTTAAGCAAAATGAAGCAGTAGAATGAATATTTCGAATGACATCTTACTTTCATGTAGTAATTTGTCAATATAATTTAAAAGGGAGCATGCAAAAAGGACCTCAGAAATATCGTATACATCGTTCATTATGAAAGTAATGTGCATGATTTTATTGTGGCAATACTATCCATGGCAGCGCAGTACAACCGTTGGAATATGTGATAGGGGGTCTGCCCTTCCAACGCAGTTGGTTGTCAGTTTCCTCAGAGTAGTCAAAATGGAAAGACGTACCTCCGCGTGAAGTGTATTTTTCGCCTTTGTAATACGGCGCGATGGAGCGTTCGCTTGAACAGCAACACGCCATCAAGTTTTACGTGCAGCTGAGAGAGAATGTAACTGAAGTATTTCAGATGCTTCAAGAGGCCTTCAATGCCTTCACAGTCCGGGAGGTGGCACAAGACGTTCAAGGAAGGCCGGGAGGAGGTCGCCGACGAACCCCGTTCTGGACGCCCAACAACGGCAAGAACCGATGAAAAGGTGAATCGTGTGCGCAAAGTTTTGCGTTTCGACCGTCGATTGAACATCCAGCAAATATGCTGACACCCTACACACGTCCATATTTGCGCGCTCGGGAGGGCTGACATTAAATTCATGGTCAAGCTCCACCATGAAAATGCCCCCAGCCACATGTCCTTCATCGTTACCAACTTACTGGCCCGGAGTACCCGGTGGTCCCCCAGCCCCCTTACTGTCCCAACTTCGCTTCGAACGACTTATTTGTCTCCCCGACTGAAGAGAGAGCTGAATGGAAAGCATTGGGAGACCGTGGAACACATCCAAAAGCATGTTACAACGTTCCTGACAGACATTCCCGTCGGGTAGTTTCAGGGTGGTAGACACGTCTCCGCAAGTGTATTGATGCAGCGGGAGAGTATTTTGAAGAATTTGAAGAATTTGTACCAGTACTATCATTAAATATAGTTTTCCCAGAGAATGCGCATTACTTATATAGCGGTCCCTGCACCATCCTGAGATGATTATTTCTTCAATATTTGATATGTCATAGTGAAATTGATTTTTTTCTCCCGGTGTCAAACTAGAATTAACAATCAGAGCAAGTTGTGTATCATGCATAACAAAATAGCATCCACAAAGAATTTTTTTCCTTTTTTATATAACAAAAAACTAATTAGTTTGGTGAATAAACCCTTGCTTTGAATTATGTCTTCTTCAAGCATGTACAGGTACATGTACATGTACCTGTATTCAAACGTGCACGTATTTGATAGTTTTTTACTGAATATTTTTCTCTTTTCCCTTCCACTCTCATATCATCCCTTATCACTCGCCCTACCCACCTGGTGCTTCCATATCACACGCCTTTTTGGTGGATCCTGGGTATTTATGCCGATGTCAAATGGAGGGCGACGTTATATCAATCTCTGGACTGAAAAACATGCTGAATAGAGACGATTAGTCGAGTACATTTTTGGTTGAAAGCAATACTTATTGATTATTTATGCAATGGTAGTTAGATAGTTTAAAGGGCACGATAATTAGATATTTTTAAATATTGACAGATTTAGAAACATATATGTCAGGGAAAAGGAAGATACCGGTCGGCGATAACAATTTTTCTGAACTAATGAAATACTATTCGCCAAAAAGTTTAAAACATTGCAATGCCTGAATGGTTCAATCTTAGACCACAACAATGAAACGAGACGTGACTGATAAACAATGAGGAGACCCAATGTTCCCTAATTACTTCACTTGTTTATAAAATACCGCCGGCTTTTAGGAATTGTCTCTCGTTCTTTAGGGAGAGATATCGTCTCCGACTCTAAATAATAAAACGGGAATTTATTGTGAGGATCGTTCGCCTGCAAAAGATTTCGGAAGGGTTCGATTGGGAGATTGCACGGAGGAGGTGGGGGAGAAGAGAGAAGAGGAAGGGAAGCCGGAAAAAAAACAGTGATTCATTGGATCAAGATCGGGTTCTGTACAAAATACCATCAATTTTTACGCTGATAAATTTTGATCGGTTTCTAAAAAGAAACAATGACGGGGCCTACGATATAAATTCTTCCCGTGTCACACATGGCCCCGTTTCTGGGATTCTTGCGTCCATGTATTCGTGAAAAAAAAATCCTCCGGGTGTGTGACTGTTTGTAATCGTATATGTGTGTGTGTGTTTGTGTGCATGTGTGCGTCTGAATGTACACGTATTTCCCTCTCAATCCCTCCGCGCCCCTGACTTTACGCCTCCACGCGCGCGAAAATCGTTTCCTCCTTATGTGTACGCCATTCCTCCCTTCGCGGGTCGGGAATGGCTTCCCGGTGAAAACCGTTGGGTTTTTGCGACCGCGATATTGAATTTATAGGATTTATCTCTCGGAGGAGGGGTTGGGGGTGGGGATCGGCCCGCGGAGTTTTGTGGAGGTGGTGTCTCGCAACAAAGGGATGATGGGAGCGAGCGCAGAGGTTTAGGGGGGTGGGGGGGGGGGGGAATGGCATGCGGGGGGCTCAAACTTGGGGAGTCATTCGCCGGCAAATAGCGAGGCCTGCGAGTTTTCGTGGCGGCGGAGGGGGCTTTGGGGAAAGGGGTGCGGCCTTGAAGTTCGGTGGGCGTTTCGTTATGGGGCCGTCTCCTCAGGCGGAAATCCAGGTTTCCCGAGGTAAGTAAAAATCACCACCCGGGAAACACTCCCGCCCATACACACCTACAAAAACCCAGACTATTATACGAGTTTCGATGAAGTAATATGTATTCGCTGAAAAACGGATTGCGCATCGTGAAACTATTTTATGGCACTATTTTCCACGGTCATAGTGTCATAAATGAATTGTTGGCACCGTAATCGGTACGGAGGTCGAAAAAATCATACCAAAACAAAGCCAAATGGATTACAAGGGTGAATGTTGAAAGACGAAGGAAATACATCTTTCTCGAGGACAAAGTATCGCTATAATTGAAAGCTTTTAAAACTGAATTTGCATTCAACCAATAAATAATTCCACTCGAAGGAGCTAAAAACGTCCCAAAGAAACAACGATACTTTTATATCAGCCGATGACAAATTTAGCAACATATCTAAGATCGGAGTTCAATACTGAATATAGTCGAAGATTTTTTTCTTACGAGGTTCCCTTCGTAATTGCCAAACATCAAGATAAGAAATTTTAAAAGAATTCTCTTAGTGATTAATTTCCCATTACCTTTAGCAAGCTCTCCTCTTATATACTTGTTTTGTGCATGCGTAAATAAAAATGTGCTATTTAATACCTCATTAAATAGACGAATAATTAATTATGGCCACACATTATATAGACGTATTATACAAGAAGGATTAAAATAGAGAGAGATAGATACAAGCAGGGACAAACTAAGGTACTCGTTCTTCCCTCTCACGATGTATAGTCATGATAAATCAAGCGTAACCACTTCTACTTTTTAAATTTACAAAGCAAAATTCAACACTTGCTCGAGCGCACCCATCATTGCATACAGCAACATGGAATGGGTATAAAGTATAAAGGCGTTAATGTGTGCATATATGTCAAATATACATATGACAAGAGGCTATGCATGACTTCGACGGACCAATTTATCCGTGCAGCATTAACTGCTTATAATACGTATTATATGCCTTTTTATGTACGAGTGCAAGGTGGTCGTCTTTTGTACGTAAAATATAAGCAATTATTAATAAAACAAACATTTTTATTACTATACGAGGTAATTTTCAAACACTGCTATGGTAACGAACATTAATGAATGTTATTTGATCATTACTGCATTATAGTTGTATGTACAATACAATTTGATCAATTTTTCTGTGCATTTTTACACGCAACATTTGTAGTTTTGCAATTTTACATAAATAGTAAACTCTTAAAGACATATTTCAAGAACATCGATTTGGTGGTCGCAGTTTACCGAAAAAATTATGCAATTTCAAAGGAAAAATCCAAGACTATCGAATTTCGCAGAATCTGTTTTCAATGCACTGACCTTTTGTTCAGCTCTCGGCATAAATCATAATAAACGTTTGCAAATGATTTATCACCTAGATAAAGAATGGCACAGCCAAAATTTTGCTCATGGTTGAAGTCAGTAAATTCAATTCATCTTATAAGTGAAGAAATTTTTTCAAGGATTCAATTTTTTAATACTCATAGACTTCCTAAAAATTTCATGAAATTTCAAATCCGACATAGCCTATGCTAATGTGTGTATTTTTGTCCTATTTATGCAAAGCGTGAGAAGCTCTTACTCCCTACAGTTTGGGGGGATTTACCCATAACAAACAAACGTGTGAATTTTCCCATTCTCAGATTATTGTGATTTGACATCGACATAAATACCCCGCAATCCATCAAAAAGGAGTGTGGCAGGAGGTACAGGGACCAGGTGGGAAGAGTGAGTGATAAGGGAGGATATGGGAGAGGAGGGGGAAAGGGTAAAATGCTCGGTAAAAACTATTAAATAACGTGCAAACTTGAATAAATGATGGAGGAAAACCAAATTCAAACCAAGGGTTTATTCACCTAACCAACCAATAACTTGTTATACAAAAAAATTGAATAAAAATTAACCAAAAGCATCTATACGACAGACCTCAAAAAAAAAGAAAAATCTTGCAGAACTGAATAATTCTACATTTGCATAATACCCCACCAGCCTCCGCAAGGGCTTGTGGCGGGGGTGTTAGGTCACCACCTTTATTAGAGAGCAAAACCACATGAAAAATCAACATATTTATGCAAACCTACACCCATATTGGCGTTTACATTCATGCAAAAACCTTTTTGACTTACATGCAGATGCATATATTATAATATAACAAACACATGCACCTTAAATTGTAGTAAACATTTATCCAACAACTTTCAAATTAGAATTTGAAAATTAAGAATGTTACGATACGTAAATTGCTGATGGCCGTATGCATAATGGCCCCACGTCCTTACGATTACGGAGTGCTGTGTTATGTAAATGATGAAAAACTTCCCTCTTAGAGTAAAACGCCAACTAGCCTATGAAATCAAAACTTCGAGACACCTACTTCTTCCCTATCCTGGAAAATATTGAATTCTGGAATCAGAATAATCTCTTCTGCCAAGTCACGCGGAGTAAATCACCCGAGATTCGATCCCGGGACACATTAGACCCGCGGCAGCCGGGGTTGATGGAAGCGTTGCCCTCGAGGATTTGTCAGCACGTTTATGAGAACTGATATTCCCGAGACTGAGCTGATATTTGATCCAAAGAGGGTGTGGGGTTGAGCAAATCCCTGTGGGTTGAGGACCCTAAGTCCTACGAATTGGAAAAGGGTGAGGGTGGGGATGGTGGGCGTGGGGGGGGGAGGCGAATGGGTTGGAGAGTGGGTGGCAGCCCGTAGTCTAAGCGCATGGACCATTAGAGGCATATCCGGCATTGGCGGCGCAGTCATCGGAATCGGGGTGGTGCAGGGGGGGAGTCGCGGGGGAATACGGGGTTGGGTGGGGTGTGTGGATCAATATTCGATATTGCGAGGTGTAGGAGTCAATTATTTCGAGAAGAATAGCGGGAGGTTTTGGGAGGCCGTGAAGTATGGGCGGAAGGGGGCAAAGCGAAGGGGATCGTTTCTCGGAAGGGGGGTGGAAAAGGGGGTAGACAGGGAGGCGAAGGCGGATGGAAAGCGATACGGCGACGCTCCGGAAATACGATAAATATATATGTGCACATAAATATGCATGCGTCGGTACATTTTTACAACTTTAATCCCCCTTCTTACTCCCTCGACAAAAATGAAGACATTAACAAATTTATATTTTATTGGTAATAGGTGTTCCATGATACAAATTTAACAGTAATTTCTAGCTACCAGCGATAACCAGTGATGCTTTAAAAAGTCATATACAAGGTTTTTGGTAGAACGATCACTAAACTTTGGAGAAAATTTCGGAGCATGCTACGGATTAATGAGTTTATATTTTATTTAACTCGGTAAGGACTGCTTTCACACTCGCAAGATGTTACGTACCTAGTTATCTTATATTGATAGTTTAAAATATAGTGGGAAATTTTTGCATTAGGCACACAAAATATTGATTTGATCTTATTAGTATTAATTAATTCCAAGAAACGGCTCATTGGAGGCTCACAATGTGAAGGCTTTTTAATATCACTAATTGGAATTTATAATGCTTCAGAAATTAATTACTCGAATATTAAAAGATTAATTACCATGTAAAATGTTAACAGAGGGGGACGTAACCTACCGCATTTTGTAAGAGAGAAACTGAGAAGTTAAAATACGAAACAGTAGTAAGAAACTATATTTTCTTTTGCTTTCCATATGATATTTCACAAACTAATCATTTATCAACATGACGGTCAGAAAGAGCTGTGAGACTATGAAATAAAAAAAAATTTCAAGTCTGTATCACAAAGCCTGCATTTTTGACGCTGATGAGTATTAGTAAATAAATTAATGAAAAGCTTATCTTCCGATTCATTCTACATTCTCAGTAGTATAGTAAAATTGCATTCAGTTCTACCTTCGAGGCACCATTCGGTAAAGCTTTTTTTCCAAAGCCGTTTATTTTCTGATACAGCTCATCTTAAAATAAACTGGAAGACTCTTATCAATTTAATTTTAGGCAACATTAAAATTATTAGCACAGCACAGAAGGTTATCTTATGGATTACGCAGCTAAGGATGAAGATACATAGTGGATCATTATGAATTTAATGCTTGATAAAACATTTTACATGCCTGCTAAAATTAAGTATTTAATTTAAAATATACTGTTTGTGGTATTCTTAATGTTAGGAATTCAATACAGCAAGGATTAAAATACTAAAGATCAATGCTATAAAATCCGGAGAGTAAAAAACAGCATCTGCACTGGAAATTTTCTATTCTCCACTATTCTCTGCCAACTCTTTCTTGGAAATATGAAGTGTTGATGTTGATTCGATAACTTCACATAGAGCAAAAATGGCAGTGTTTATTTATCGGTCATTTCCAACCACTTGATTACTTTTAAATTATGACTCAGCATGTGATCATCTCTAACGTGCTTATAATTTGTTCTATACGAATTGAATTTAAAAATAAATGCTGCGTTCTTTTTAAGTAATGAAACTAACCAGTGTGCGTCGGGTCTATCTCAATCGTTTAAAAAAAATGGCAACGGATCAAAATTCGTCCCTGGAATTGATCTGCTCTTGGGTAGCAATAATTTTTCCCCGATTGTTGCCACATTGCTATGTGAAATATAATCAGCCGTTGGCCCGTCGGTAAAAGACCAGTCTCTGTGGGAATGCATCTATATGAACACAAGAACGCTGGCACTATAGTGTGTATAGGCCAGGTGGGGCACAAAGTTGACCCAGGCAACAAATTTAACCTAATCCGCGTAATGGTACATCCATTAATCTAAGGATGCCTCTGAGATATTGCCGATTCCCCTTCGCCATAAACCTCCACGGTCATATGGCATCCGGTATTCTCTCGTCTCTCCCCCATACTCTCCTTCATCATGCAAAATTCAGCCATTCGTCAGTTTTTACGATACAATCTACGCGGTATGGGCTGTCAGATTTTTTTGATGTTCTGAATTATGACTAAAGAGTATTTGAGTGAGAACTTCCCACTTATGAGGATAAATAAAGGTCTATAAGACCCTTGGATCAGGTACATTACAACAATTCTGCCTGATTCCGCCTTCCCCACTTCTCCTGTATTCGTACTTCATGTGTGTTCCCATCCCTTTACCTTATATCCATTTCTATGTAAATGATTATACATATACATACATATATATATATATATATATATAGTAGGGGCATATCTTACTATATTAGGTAAGACTTACTACAGCAGCATTCCAAGGCAACCACGACCATGCATAAAAGTATTCAAGTATCTACCGATATTACCCCGATGCACGGTAGACTACTAATTATCACACGCCATGGAACACGAGCAACCGTTTGCAGAGCACTTCCAATTAAAATATGTTAATAGCACTAAATTCGTTGCTGCAAATTCAGTATTCACTATCATCACTATGGAAGACAAAATCAACATCCCTAAACGAAATCTGAGTATTAAATAGAGACGACGAACAATGGTTGAAAAGCATTTCCGTCGAAGAGAGACGAGGATGACGGCCGAGTGCTGCTCATGAAGTTCTCTTGAGCCGTCAACTAGGGACATTCGAGAAGTTGTCCTCCCCACGAATTGTTTGTTTTTTGTCCGAGGCTCGCAGAGCTTATCCCTTGAGTAAATGCGGCGGACTTCAAAGTGGGGCGCGAAACTGACATTAAGTTTCCCCTCTTTTTGCACAACAGCATCTCAAACTTTTCTCAAAGTTCCTTCCATCCGAATTCTTTTAAGGAGACACTGGCCGAGGAAATTTTACTTTCCGCAGACAAAAGTCTGGTCGAAAGTTTCAGCTTCTTAAAAGCAAATAGGGGTAGGCAGATTTTTTTCTCTCCCCCCAAAAAGGATTGGCGCACCCAATCGGAAACGTCCGTGGCTGAGGGAAAAACCTCGGAAGGGCCAAGAACAGGGGCGCGGATCCCTTCGATTAGCGAGCGCACAACAGCTGGCGGTGACCAACGAATTGGATCCACGAACCACACACACATACACACACAAACGGAACACTCTCCACTTCCTTCAACCGGTATGGCCAAGAATTTCCCCTCAGAAGCAAACAAAGAGGTAGAACTTTCTTGAATGGAAACATCCCGCTTAGACGATCCCTAACAAATGTGCTGCCCTCGGTTCGACCGGCTGGACCCCTTCTGCGGGAGACTAATCACCTCACAACTCACTGAAACACTTCGCACGGCGATTGCCACGCCACTAATTGCATCACCGCTCGGGGGCGATTGCGGTGGGCACGAGTATTTCCCGTGAACAACGGAATGCAGAGAAAACAGCGACGAACTCATCTACCCCGTCCACACTCGGTGTATAACATAGGCATAGGTTATGTTTAATTACTATTAGGGCAGTGTACGGACAGCTGAGGTCATTAGCTCCGCTAGGGAAAGCTGAGTAATTTGATGTAACCAGGAATTCACACAGCCGCGCATCTTATCAGCGAAAGTTTTGGAACATATATCGCAGCAAATGGAACCACAATCGTTATACTGAAGTGCATATAGCACCTACTATCGTTGTATTTAATAACAGGTATGAAGTGTTAAGTCGCTAGGAAGGCTCGATTCTTTTTCAAAATGCCGCTTTTGTGTAGATTTTTAAAACTAACGTGAATTTTAAACCCTGCTCAACTGTCTCACAATTTTATGCCAGAAGTTGTATAGTGACAAACATATTATTGTTTTATAATTGAAACTTTGTCCTGTTCACGATGTTTTCACCAGAGAGGTTCGTTTATGGTGTATGTAATTTGCATGTGGGTTGAAAAGGTTGTTGCATGAATATTTACACCACCACGGGTGTATATTGCATGGATGTGTTGGTTTTGCACGTGGTTTTCTGTTTTTTGCGGATGGTGACTTAAGAACCCCAAGTGCACGCCCTTGCGGCGGCTTGTGGGGTATTATTTAGATGTGGTTGAAGTCGAAAGCAGCTCGGGAAGCAATTTCGAAGGCGAATTCACACCTTTTTCCTGAGTCAGAAACGATTCCAAATGTTCCCTAAATGCGAATAACTGTGATGAAATATTAAAAAAATTATGAAAACCTATAATCCATGTTGTATATTAAAAAAATTAAAATAAATTAAGAGAAACTTCAAGGTACCAGGCTTGACTACGTGGAAACAAATTTTCGTATGCCTATGCGTTGAAACTAGTGGTGCATAAAAAAATAGTTTTGGGGAAAACACACAGTATTATTCACCCATTCATTAACTAAAGAAGTTTCAAGGCGAAGTAAGCAACCGCGTGGCAAAATAAACAATACATTTTGGACAAAATTTTACGATTTAAAAGAATTTCACCCAACTGTACTATTAAAATAAATGTTTTAGAATAGTGCTGTCGCTACAAATATTATGGTAAGGTACACATGCAATAATATGAATTCAACCAAGACTCATCTACATCTACATAATACCCCGCAAGCCGCCGCAAGGGCGTGTGGCGGGGGAAACTCAACGTCACATACGCATTGTTACAAAAATGGCAGTGAAAATACCGTAAATGAGAATTTTCGAGCGTGTACAAGCTAGCCTTTTGCATACCATTTGCCATGTTGCTACCACAAATGAAACCACAATGCTCTCCGGCCGAATTTAATTTGTTTTATTTATTCATCGATTTTATTGGGGCGAGATTGAGACTTTAGACTCCCTTCTTCCACCTAACCTCTAAATATTCTATCGAAGACATTTACAAACAACCGTCCTAGGTGGAGGAAAACCCAACCAAACGCCTCGTGACCTTTTGGTTAGCAGGTGAGGACGTTACCCTGCCACCATTGAGGCAGGGTAACATTATATTTCAATGCTAAGTGTTTTGCCCCTTCACATGCTAACTATAGCATTATTCGAGTTATCTTCGTACTTTTTCCAAATTAACCGATTGAATTGAGATTTAGGGAGCAGAAATAGGAGTAGATGAACCCACTATCGGGAATCGCCAAGATGAACGAATCATCCCTAAGGGTTCATCGGCGTAAAGAGGGCTAAAAGAATTCTGAAATGTCACCGTAATTACTTTCGCACCAATCAAGAGAATATACCTAACAGGTGCGATCTGAGCCATTGCCTTCAAATTTGGAAATTAGAATTCAGGCGTAAAAGGAATAGCGCAATCGGATCACCAGTTTTCCTTCAAAGTACACCAGCGTGTCCAACTGGAACATTTTGTTATTTATATATTAAAGTAGCAATTGAATATGCCAAAACTCGCTTCTAATGTTCCTTGTTTTGCGGATAAATTCAGTATTCACAGAGAAATGTAAGCACAAAATACACATTAAACTCCTGATCTGTCGAACGATAGGTACCCTATTAGTACCCTTGGCTTTAGTTATTTCGATACAATGATTAATATCATCCAAAGCAAAACCACGATAGAGAATGCGATGCTAGATATTTCTTCGGAAAGCTAACGAAATAACTGTTGATTTTCAGTATTCGAATGAATAAAATTAAACAAGATAGTTTTGAAAGTTAAGCAGACGCAAAGTAAAGACATTTCAAATAACAAGCATGATTCGTTTTCGCATAGATTCTTTGGGAAATTTTATTTGTATTTTTGTCCCTTATTTCACATCACAGAAGTTGATGAGGATAGGAAGAGACTCGAATCCGCGCGTCGCTGGACTCGAGTGGTTCGCTAAGTGGTGCCGGGAGAGCGCCAACCGGCCCCCCACCCATCATGGTTCCCTCCTCTCCCGCGGGCGTCTACTGCGCTGTGCTATACGGCGCTGCTCACTTGTTTGCCGGCCTTGTTTGCGATCCACGCGTCCCGCGACGGGACGCACTTCCGAGTGAAGAAAGGGAAGAGAAAGGCCCCATTCAAGGCCCCACTCACCCTCCCGACATTTGACAGACTTTCCCACGGGCCCCACCCCTCCCCCCTCCTCCTCCCTCTCGACCCTTCCCCATTCCTTCCTCGTGAAATATCTCCAGCTCTCGTGCAAAATGGAAGCATTTTCATTTATCATTCGCCAAATTAGATTTCCTCCCTGCGCTTTACACAACCTTCTCTCAATTCACAATATTATACTTATATCTCCAAGCAATCACAGTGCATACATTCAGGTTTATGTTAAACATGACTGAGACTTTCAGAAAGGTTAAAAACGAACGAGTTTAACAATTGCAGTAAATTAATTATTATGACCCCGTACTACTTCGGTAGATCAGACTATTAAGATAGGATAAGGGAGATGGATTCCAGTACAGAAAGATAAAAAAACTTATTCTTTCCTCGGGCAATGAGGAATAATTATAGCAAGAAACCAAAGTCACTATAGAAATATTAAAGAGATATCCCTTACAATTCAGGACATGACTTAACGTTGCGTAGATACACACAGGTACATTCGTATATGCATACGTGTGTGTTAGTTGATAGTATATGTATCTGCATGTGTGTGAATTGTAAAGGTTTTCGCATGAATTTATATAATTTTGTGTGCGGGAATTGGCATGAATTTGTGGGTTTTGACTGCGGTTTTATTCTTAATTACGGGTGGTGACCAAGCACTCCCCGCCACAGGCCCCTGCGGCGAATTTCGGGGCACTATACAGATGTAGATGTAATGTTCTTCATGATTAATGTGCATACCGTTTTTTGAAGCAATATTTTGAGTATCTCAAGCCATGAACCAACGCGAGTAATGGAGTATTATTCTTTGCTATAAGTCAGATGAACTTAATGTCAACAGAAAAGCCATGAACAAAAATACGTCGTACATTGAACTTTGTAATACTTCCAAAAAAACAGCAAAGGAAGAAGAATACATGTTACATCGCAAGGTAACATAAATATTCATATTATCAACCTTAAGGAATATTAAAGGGACAATACCGATGGACTTACTAGTAGGTCACCCGAAAGCCTTGCCAAATATCTTGCGTTAAGAGAATTCTAGGTTTGAGGTTCCTCAACCTCCCTAATGGTGATCTTGTTCGGGTAGAATTCGAATTTCGAAAGTTTTAAACATTTCCTTCCAAAACTTCTACACTAGAGACTTGAACAAACCCCGAGAGGATCCCACGTACTTAGTACACAAATCATTAGTTCTATTATATCACAAAGAGTGATAATTCTCCTATTCCTCTGAATTCAAACTAACAAAACCTTCGAACCCGGACGGAGGTTTCAACTATTGCTCGAGTTTGCTCACGAAGTGGCACATTTACCAAATCCTAGTTTAGAAAGTTAAACTTACGCTACGAAGTATTGTAAAAGGTAACCGGCATACTCTTTCTTATTAAGGTTTTCAACAAGTACAAGAAAAGTTTCCTACAGCATTGCCTAATCCTACATTCTATGAATCCATAGAGAATAACTGTGGGAAAACTTAGGACATTTCTTGAGGGTAAAAACTAACAATCTAAGAATAATGCACTATCGGAAAACATTAAACCGAAAAACAGGTTTTTGCTTGAAAAATTATTTTATTCGTTAATTTATCGCAGGTTGATAAATGGTCATGTAAGTCCTAAGAATGGAAAAATTCACTTTTTCCTTAAATTCTTTGATTGCAACATTGATTAGTCAAGCGATAAGTAAAAAAGAGAAACCTCGTAAAAAATCTGGAATAAAAAAATTATATATTCAATTTTAGCATTTTCGCCCTTCATATTGGCAGTAAGGATGTGAATTAAAAGGTGAGATAGTGAGTTCTCTTTTTACCATGTCAGAAATAAAAAATGAACATAACGACTATTCACTCATGATACTCAATTTAAATTCCAAGCTACTTACATATATTCATGAACTACGTACTAGCACGTGTGTTTGTTTACCTCGTGTGTTCTGTTATCAAAACCCTTCCCGCATGAGCGCATTAGAATGCCATTAAAAATGTAGTGCTCGTTACAGTATTGCTTGCTCTGTTTTGCTTGCTTTTAAGTTTCCCCCTCCATCCCTAGTCTCTCTCTGTTGGGGAGATTCTCCCGCTGCCTGCAGCGTTGTGTCACATTCCCTACCGGTGTAAGTTGAATTTCGCCCTCTTACTTTTCAATTTCTAACTTGCACGTTAATGGATACATTTTTCCTACATTCTAAATTGTATTTGTTTTATTATTTGATGATATGTGTACTTGCATGCGTGTAAGTTGAAAGGGTTTTTAGATGAACATATACGCAACTTTGGGTGTAGGATTGCATAGATTTGTTGATTTTGCATGTGGTTTTGTTCTTTTTTACGGGTGGTGACCTAATCTTCCCCACCTCACGCCCATGCAGCGGCTTGCAGGGAATTATGTAAATGTATACATGTTACACTATACGATAATGGAATCAAAGAACAAAAAGCAAGAGCACAAAATAAAAACGAACCGACCTAAACTTAAAAAGTGATTAGTTTTAAAATGCGCCATTAATGTTGTGTAAAATACTTGCTCGTCATCATCACCTCACAGCTGACTCTATAGATCAAATCTCCAGCTCATAGTGTTCATCCGCTCCGTCACAACTCTTTCCATGGATGTGCTCTTTCCACGTTCTTGCGAATTGAAGTTAGCCATATGCATTTTGATTTTGAGAAAATCTAGAAAGCATATTTGCATATCTATCCAAAGGAAATAAAATTTTGTTTTTCTATTTGTTTCACATTAAATTTCTCAGTTTCATACACATCAGCGATTCTGTTCATATAGCATAAAAGGGAACGCATTTTATTCGTCTTCAAAAAGAGAAGGACTGAGACTTTTAGAAAGGCTCAGAACAAACGAATTTAGCAATGACACTAAAGGAATTATTATGGCCCCACACTACTTATGCAAATCAGATCACAAAGAAAAATTAAGGGAAATGGATTCCATTACAGATAGATACAACTCATCTTTTTTTCCCGGGCAATCAGGAATCATGATAGTAAGAAACAGAAGTCATTAAAGAAATATTAAAGAGATGTAATTTACAAATCAGGAAATGATTAAACGTTGCGTAGACATAAACAGAAATATTCGCAGGTGCATGTGTGTGTTAGTTGATAGTACATATATCTGCATGTAAGTGAGTTGTAAAGGTTTTTGCATGAATAAATACGATTTTGTGAGTGAGGATTGGCATGAATTTGTGGGTTTTACATGCGGTTTTATTCTTAATTTCGGGTGGTGATCTAACACACTCCACCACAGGCCCCTTTGGCTGTTTGCGACGTGCTATGTAGATGAAGAGAAAAAAATTGATTGGATATACACATTAATCATGCCCAGGAACCATAGCTAATTAATACAAAAAATGTTCTTAAATTTATAATATGCTATTTAAAATCGTAGAACTGAGTATTAAGGTATACTGAAGAGCAGACCTATATATATGGCTGCAGGGGCAACGCAAGGCATAGGTAAAGGTAAAGCTGAAATGAAGGGTATAAAAATATTCGATTTATCACTCGCTCATTACACGCTTATGTCTACACATCAGCCTCTAGATAATACTCCACAAGGCATCACAAGGGATTGTAGTGGGGGGGGCGGGGGTGTTAGGACACGACCCGTAAAATGCAACTATAGGAAAAACAAACCAAAATATGCTGATGCACACACACTTAGACGTAACCTTTAATTCTAAACTTATTGTACCTTGCACGCATGCAAATGTATAAACCGGCCACCAATATGCAAAATTACGTACACCTACAAATACAATATATGTCTACGCAGAGTTTAATCATGTTCTCGTTAGCAAAAACATTGATTCCTATGTTTTAATATAATGATTCCCGATTTTCCCAGGAAAAAACGAGTATTTATATCTATCTCTACTGGAGCATGTTTCCCTAATCTTATCTCTGTGTTCTGTCTTACCCAAATGGTGTGTGGCCATAATAATTCCCTTCATTTCATAGTTAAACTAGTGCGTTCTGAACTTTAGTAAAAGTCTAAGCCTCGCTTGTTCTCTTTGTATCCCAAGAGGCACCCAGCCTGATTCCTCCAAAAAGCCTTTCACGCACCTTCTTATCGGAACAATTTTTTTTCTGCTGGCGTATTTTCTCCAAATGTTTTCTAATTCTTTTGTCAAGGAGATCTCCAAAGGATCCCATACACTTGAGGCGTATTCCAAATGTGCCCAAACTAAAGCGAAATAACACATCTCTTCAACTTGCGCATTACATTATTGAGTAATCGAGTGGGCATACAAAACACGCACGTTCATTAAAATAAGAACAAAATATATTTTTCCAATGTTTAATTATTTTCGTACTACTAGTTTCAACGCTTAGGCGTCATAATCAGGTACAAATTAGTCAAGTTGCGTGAATTAGTCAAGTACAAAAAAAAAGAACAGTGGAAAAATACATTTTGTTCTTCATTTAATGAACATGAACTTCCACAAAACTGAGCCTGAAACAATTGAATACAGAAGACGCATGTGTTTGAGATGAAACAAACGTATCAAGTATTCTTTACAAGCAACTACTTTTAGATTTAGCGTTTGAATTTAAGACAGGAGGGAGGGAACGGGGTGGAGCAGTCCCTCTTTCAGACCCATACATAGTTACTCCAGCCGAAAAGGGAGAGGTTCTCCTTTAATGGGTACGAACATTTTCTTGTCGCCCTAAAATCCACCCCCTAGTTTCATCCCCTATTCGCTCCCTATCCCTCCCTTTCCATACGCTCCGTGGACCGAACCCTCCCCACCACCGAACCACCCGACGGCGGAATTGCTGGCTGGACGAGGAAACGCACTCAGATCCCTCCAGAACGCAAAATTTCCACCAAAGTTACTCCGGGTGGGGATGGGGAGGGGGCAGGAGAAAGAGGTCTGGGGGAGAGGGTGTTTCGCTGGGCGACGATGTCCTCCCCTCTCCCCGAGCCGCCCCGCCCTATCCCCTCGCCACTCCCCCTTTCAACCCCCAGCACTCCCGAAGTTCTCGCTCCCCAGTGTTGCGAACACGTCGCGATAATTATGGTGGCACACGATAATTCACACCTCGCCCACGATGCACGTACGTAGTCTCCGCGGTCCGCGTAAAACGTGAGATAAATTCAAATTTTGGACACGTCCGTAGTGTAACCTAGATATTTGAGCCATTACTCCCGAGGTGACGGTGAGATGTTATGGCGAAAGATGAAATTCAATCCAGATCCTTGAGTCCACCATTCGACTCAGAATTAGATATCACTGTATCCCAGGGCTCACGATACGATTACCAATGATTGTACAGCCAATCGTAGGAACCGGGGGTGAGAAAACGAGGAAGAATTTTGATTCAAGTGAGGAAAGGCTTAGCGATAGGTATTTGGAAAATAAAGTACTAAAGGAAAATAGTTCTTGAATATGCATGAGAAAATAAAAATCTACAAGAAGTTTCTCCCTACTGTTGAGAGCCTTAGGTATATGATGGAGAGCATCGATGAAAAAATTTAAAAAATATATTAATTGTAGCTGACGCTACACGAAAAAGATGAAAATAAAGTGAATACGTAGATTGACTAATAGAGACACCCTTTAAAAAGTGGTGGAATGGAAATCCTAATGGAAGATGAAAGAAGAAGTGACGATCTAATTGGCTATATTCTGAGGACTTCATATTTACAGAAAACTATAGTTGAAGACTATATCAAAAAGATAGAGACTAAGGAGGAAAGCTAACAATAGTAATGAGAAACAAAAGCCACAGACTAAATCAGCGCAAAGAACTACGAAGTAAGTAACTATATGCACATGACAGCTGCGACTTTATTTATTTTAGTACTCAAAGTGAAGACGACACTACCTTCTTTCGTATTGGATATCTATTGAGTGTTTTTCGCACAGAATCTTATTATCAATCGTCAAAAAAATCAATGCGATCAGAACCACGAGCATAGGCGCAGAAACACCCACCCTGGGCCCTGATTTATCAATTAGTATCACTTTTAATTGAGACATTTCCAACAGGTTTGGTGAGTTGTAGCTGCTAGTAAGCGTATTACATCACCGTTATTTCGGCCCACATTGCACAGTTTCATTCATTTTTTCCTGATATAAAAGATATTTGAAGACTAAGCTATAGGAAAATAAGTGCAATACAATAGTTTTGTCGAAAACATTAAAACTGAAGAAATCCCTAGTCTTCTGTTAGAAGCAGAAAAAACTAAATCGCCTGTGCATGTTTTGCGTTGTTTCAATTTTGTGACCAAATGTCCCGCATGATTCAAATTAACCTGCAATACATTTGCCCATGGAGTTAGTATTGTAAAAAGGTGAAATTCCAATACTGAGTCTGAGTAAAAGCTATCATTTTCATTTTTTTAAATACAAAAGATACTGCTATCCTTAAGAAGGCTGAAGCATAATGATACTATTGGAAAAAATACAAAAGGACTCCACAAGGAGAATAATTAAGCTATCACGTCCGTGTCAAGTTTCCTGGTTAAGTGAACAATAGTCATACTTCTGCGTAGCTAGTATATTGCCTCACACAATTAAAATCGCCTAAAAATTTCCTTTTAATCGACCCATGGGCCGATATTCGTCCGTTTGAGGGGAAAGGGAGCGTCCAATGAAGATCTGACGTTTTGTTCAGACTGGCGCGATTGGTTTCCATAGCCAATACTTTCCACTCGGTTCGGCTTTGATTGAGACCAAACTATTAATGCTCGCCGTTGCGGACACTTGATCATGAATGAAAGCAATGTTCACAATTGGCGGGCGACGGAATTCAGCGAAGGTCGAAGATGTTGTCGAACATGTGGTAGAAAACCATAGTAACGTAGCGTCGGGGAGATATGAGATGTGAAGAATAAATCATCCGCGGAGTAACCACCTAAGCATACTCACCTACTGCGTGGTTACTTGATCGCTCGACTCTCACTCTGATAATCTATATCTAACTGATAATACATTCCAATGCGTCTCGATCAGACACACGGTTTATCACCTTACAAAGCAAGCATTTCCTTATATAACTCAAAGTATTCACTTCACATTTGACCACTCATCGGAGAGTTAGGAAGGGTTTTTTGAACTTACCGGGAAGTACTTAGGAAGCATAGGACATCACTGCCTGGGATTTACGTTCTATTTACAAATTAATGGTACTTGACCTTACAAAATAACGTAACCAATAGTAGCTATGTTCTTTTCGGTCACTTCCTGAAGATTTCGGAAATGTTACGGGAAGGGTTCAATTTTTTCAGAAATTAGGAATAGTTAAAAATAACGATAAATCTAGACTGAATCATCGTTTCTGGTTTGCTAGTCAAAGTACTTGTGAGCTTTGAAGATATATTTCTGCGCCACCCAATTTTCACGTTGAAACTTGAATACCAGAATTAAAAAAGTGGTAATACCGTAAATCTTTGTACATAATCCTATGCTGGCTTAGCAAATTGTTTCTCCTCACTCAAGCTTTTAAAATTAAATTATTCTTAGAATTTAACACGGATTTGAAAATTTACCCCACCAGTATTGCGCTATGATGAAAGCTTTATCCGACTAATATTCAAATCAATTCATCCTACCTTATTTGTATAGAAGGTCCGCTTTCCAAAGCAGAGTTGACAGGAAACTCTTCTGGAAGCTCACATCTAAAAGGAGAAAAAGTGAGAAATTTTTCAATGTAAAATGTAAAAACATGTACTCACTTATTCACGTATTCCTTGATGCTCGTAGTTTTTATTATCTATGATAGAATTAACATGGCCACCACCGTTTACTACTTTAAACTTAGAATTGTACTCGATTATATTTTGTTGTTAAAGAAATGGAGCCGCAAAATATTTCATGAACGTTCCTAAGTGATTTATAATAGTTTTATTGTACCTTGTTAATTGAGCCCAGCCGCACAAAACAAAATGGAGACCAAATTTAAGTTTCAAATATTGAATATATTGAACAAAATCACATAGCCAATTGGAGTTGACTTCAACAATATAAAAAACATTGCCTCTTATATTGCTGTCAAAAGTATCAAAGTAATGGAATAGGTTTTCTGGGATATTTATTATTTTCATGATTGATTTTTTTAAAATTTACTTTTTAGGTGATGTTTTTTAATATTAGGCAGGTATTGAACATGGAAATAAAAGTACAACGACAGCTGCAACATAAATGCTCCAAATAAGAAGACTCATTTTATATTTAATTCTATTCGCACGTTCGGGACTGTACTCATGCAACATAATTGGAAAGAAAAATATCACGAAAACATTCATTTTTTTTCGAAAATTCATTAATATTCCGGAGGTGTATTAATAAATTTTCTAAATGCATTGAATTTATTAATTATTTTTCTAAATGCATGGCAATTAGTACAAAAGACATTCAAGGAGAAGTTTAAAATTTAGGCTAAATGCCATCACTTATTAATCAATGCTATCAATTAAAAGACGATATTAATTTCGAGGATTATTAAAACTATTGATACTATTCACAATTTTCGTTGATTTTACTTCGAGACATGTGCGGATCCTAAAAATATGAAAACTTTTACCTATTTCCGGTAATTAACGGGAGGTATAAAAATAATTTGAGTTTGAACTTATCATAAAATTCTCAATTCGTTAATTGTAGTCAATTCTTGTGATGCTAATTGTGATTACAATAATTCCCAAAGGTTTTTATTGTTCAGGAAAATCACCATTCTAAAAAAATGAAAAAGTTATCTTTCAGATATATTTTATGCGCGGTCGCAAACTTTCCCTAGTATTTTTTGAGTTTATGGAATTGTTTATGCCCATGCATTGGCACGCGTGATTAAGAGTGACCTTTAAATGAGATATTAACTCAAAACTTCATGAATAAACCATCCGGTAGGAATGAGATATTTTTTCCATTTTATAAAATACATTTTTTCTTTAATCTCACAAACGCTTGAGTAAAGGAAGTCGAGAGATGTTGAAATTCTCGGATGGAAAAAAAGCAAAAAAAAATTACCAATTTCTAATTCCATTTCGGATGTGAAAAAAATACTCTTTCCCGAATTCATTCCCTTAATAATTACGCCTCCATCTCTTTTTTACCCCACAGTAAAAAAAACAGCGCTAACCAAATTAATTCCACCTGCAGTCTGCGAAATGTCAAATGCAACGGCTTGCTACATTATTTCCTTTCAGTGTCTCTTCCGCCATTTTAGTTGGCAAACTCTGGACCCACCTCGGACTATCCACGAACGAAAGCAACGAATGGGATCGTTTCATTAATCATCTAATTGCGAGGGATTTTTTTCCGAGCTACCAGCTGTAAAATTACGCAGGGAAAAGGTTAGGAATGTGCAAATAAGACACAGGAGAAGAAAAAAAAGAGAGATGCAAAAAATGTATGGCGAAAAAATTAAACGTCCCCCTTCCACACTGGTACGCCTAGGATTATCGGGCGTATCTGTGGACGCTCATCTGTTTTCGTCACGACGATCCTCACATCGAAAGCAAAAAAATCTTCCGCCGGTGGTGGAACCGTCTCCCTCTGTCATGAGAATAGGGCGCCGGCAGGGTGGCGGTTGAGCGGTGAAGGGAAATGGGGTGGCAAGGGTGAGGTGGGAAAGGGGTCGGAGGGGAGGAGGGCATAAGAGATGCAAAATATAACACGAAATGAACGGATATTATTTCTGCCTTGCGCCGTTTTGCACCTCAAAAATCGTGCAAAAGGAGTCAGCACTCTTTGAAGTACGAACAGGATATCGTGTTTGTGTAGGTATGAATATTGTAACAGACATTCTGGAGGCGAAAAAAAAATCATCTGATATAGTGGTGCAGCCTTCTTCGGTATATTATATTAAAACGTAAACAAACGTCTATTAATGCCCTTTTCACCAAATGAGTTGTGCATGAGAGAGCTAACATAATCGCCATTTCTAATTTGAGTAGTTAATAATAATTTTCTGATAAATATTTGATATCACACTAAATTCATCCATTTCTCGCTTAAACAATGACCTCCAGGCGAGCCCCTGATTCTCGCAGAACTTAAAATATGTCTGAAACAATTGCACCAGAAGTAATAAAATCTGCACTGAAATTGTAACTGGGCAAATGAAAAAATATTTGGGTATATTTTATGAAAAATTACGCATGAAGTATATTTAAAACAAAAAGGGTCACAGAATATAAATGGCGGCTAAGAATTCGATTATAAAATGTCTACAGGCCGTAGTGGGTATTTTAGGGTAATGCTAACAGACTCTCTAGTTGAAATTAAAGTGGGCGGATGAAAACTACCTATTTGTTTTCTTAAATGCACCTAGAATTCAGATGAAGTGAAAAATCTCCCTCAAAAAGTGGCTGCTTATGTAAATCATATGTTGTCGCCCAAAAATGGAAAAGAAAAACCGATTAATAAGCCAACAAAAATATAAGTGAAAACTATGTGAATATAAAAACCGAAAAAGAAAGTTTTTCATGAAGCATTCAAGATTAAAAGAGGATACACAAATCATACGACGTTTATATTAGATAAAATGATTTTTTTTCATAAAACTATTTGGAATGCTGTAGCTAGAGTTTTTTAAATTAATTTACAATATCGAATCTGTGGATAGTGACAAGAGTACTTTTGAAGTTTTCTCGCTTCGTTTGGCAAAATCTTTTCTCGCTACGGACTCACCCATTAAAGTCGTCTAACGAATCCGAAGAGGGGGAAAGTGATTGCTTTAGGTGCAAGGGTGGAGTGACTGCACGAGTGAGGATTGGGGAAGGGGCGCCGTCACCGACGACGGGCGAGTTAAAAGAACGACAGCGGCGATCCAAAGCGCCCGGAGGTCAAATGGGGTTAGGGGTCGAGGAGTGGGGCCAGGCGGAGATGAATACACGGGAGGGAAAGCCAAGGTGTGCTATGCTTTATTTCAATCCTTTATGAGGACGATGTTGGACGCGTGGATTACACAGGTGCAAGCGGTATTACGTGTGCGGACGTGAATGTAAATTTCCATGCAAAAGACGCCTTCGGAGTGAGCCCAAAGTTCGTCCTCCACGAAGAATTTTAAACACTTCACGTATGATTTCCGTCTGGCTCCGCCATTTTCAGTCAGTACTGTGAGGAAACACTTTCCGTTTGTGTCCTCTTCCTACATCATTAGCAGATGACACTGGCTTACCACCGATAGACGACGAACTAGACCAAACTTATACCGGAGGGACTCAGGCGTGCAGAATAGGGATACGTCACGTCCAACGCATAAACTGAAATAGCTGCTGGCAAAGTTTGGCCTATTTAGGTCTAATGTCAGAATGACTTCCTCTCTAATTCACGCCAACCAGAAGCAAACTATAGGTTTGTTCGAACGAACTGTCATGCACAATTCATTACCATGTGCCACTTTATAAACTAAGATACTGGGAGAAAGGGATGATAAAGTGCATCCCTGAAGGTTAATGAGAATGAAACTTACATAAAAATGATCCGCAGTGAAATTAGAGAAGATGCTATTACAATAACGGACAGTGAAAGATGAGCTGGAAGAAAAAGGTTACATTGAAAAGTCCGTGCATTTGTCTGATATGCGTATCTAAGTTATTGCCAACCATTAGCTTCACTTGAAGGAGCACACACAAATTGCCAGCGAGATTGGTCTATGACAGTGCTAAAGAGTTCGTTTAACTCGACCGAGTTGAGTGATTCACAAAATATGAATGAATGAGAATTTTTTGAGTTGATCAAACACTATTTTGTGAAAGGCAATTTGCCTCAGGTGAGTCAGAAAAAACTTTATCAGCATTATTGAGTGAGCGCCTTTAATTAAAATTTTATGAGTGACCACATGCAGACATGGGTGCTGGATGTCACTGCTCTCCAAATCATGGATAGAAAAAAACCATATCATGGCGATGAAATAAACAAAAGGTGAGGCAGATAGGTACTGCTAGGTATCTCGAGTGAACGGGTATATTATATTTTCTATAAAAATATGGGTACGAGAAAACTAACCGTAGGATATTCATGTATGCTCATATTACTCATAGCAACTATAAATGAAATCAGGTGGCAAATGTTTGGTGGATTAAAAAATGCTTGGAAAGGTGCTAAAGGTCATTTTACGGATTCATAAGATATGAAATGATGAATATGAAGTAATAAGCTATACTTAATAATAAATATGAGTCCGTTTCTAACAATATTCATTAGAGTTTACATTTAAAGACAAATGAAAAACCAAGGGAACTCTTATGCCCCTCCGTTTCTGTGCCAGCGATAGAACCAATCCGATTTGGTACTAATTTGGCGACTAAGACTAAACTGTTAACCAATTATGAAATTTTTCACCAATAACATCAATGAGGCACCACACATTGGTCTTCTGTTTCATGATACCGCAATGGTGATATTTATGCGTTGGGACGTTCAGTAAGTAAAGCATTCCTGGGGATGTCTCAGGACACTCACTGCTACTACACCCGAGTTTGATTTTTTGGGTACAAGATCTTGGGAAACTCCATGTACATGACTGGCCCTCCTTAATACTCTCATGCCTGAATTTCACACGCCGTCGTGCTTAGTACAAGGTGAAATTTACCCTCACCTATCAACGTGACTTTCGGGTGGATAAGTGTTGTTGCCATTTGTAGCAATGATCAGAATAGGATTTCGATGGATCAAAACACAACACGCAATTGGAATTACACTCTTGGAATAAAATCTATCCTAAAACCTCAGACTAAGTATTTAATAACTCGTTCTTTAGGTTTCCATATTTTATACCTTCCTAAATACTATTAAAAAAGTCCATTATTTGCCTAACTCTACCTCGATTTCTCAACATTCTCACCTCCATTTTAGTACTCTGAGTATCTTCGGAATCCACACGTGCCGCCTATTTTAAATGGATCCAAATGACCATCTCTCTTCCCTTTCTATGCTCTAATAGCAGTTATTCGTTTTGATGCCTGTCCAATTTATTTCCTCCATTCTTCTCCATATCCAAATTCGAAAAGCCTCTAATCCACGCTTCTCAACTTGTCTCAAACAATGATAATTCCGAGTCATTTAATAATACTTTCATGAAAAAGTTTGCTTTAGCTGTTTCTTAACTAGCATAAATGGCAATATTTTTTATTTTCCCAGATTATCAATCCGTGTATCGGCGCATGTGTATGTTAGTTGGTAGTTTTTGTGTTTTCATGTGTGTGGGTTGTAAGGGTTTTTCTATTAATAAAGGCCATGTTTTGTTTGTGAACTATATTAATTTGTGGCTTGTGCATGCGGTTTTCTTCTTATCTTAGTAACGGGTGGTGCCCTAACACTCCCCGCCATACGCCCTTGCGGCGGCTTGCGGGGTATTAAGTAGATGTAGATGCTTCAGAAAGAAGGAAACTTTTTTAAGGACACTTAAGGAACGAGAGGTCGTTTTGGTCGAAAATATTATTATAATGTTTCAACATTATCAATTATTTCTTTTCGTTTTGCTCGATAAGCGCAAGAAAAAATGACCTGGAAATTTGTTTAGTGAAAAATCTTAAGTAATTTTAACACAATGTATACATTTGTGGCTTGTGCATGCAGTTTTATTCTTATCTTAGTTACGGGTGGTGCCCTAACACTCCCCGCCATACGCCCTTGCGGCGGCTTGCGGGGTATTAAGTAGATGTAGATGCTTCAGAAAGAAGGAAACTTTTTTAAGGACACTTAAGGGACGAGAGGACGTTTTGGTCGAAAATATTATTTCTTTTCGTTTTGCTAGATAAGCGCAAGAAAAAATGACCTGGAAATTTGTTTAGTGAAAAATCTTAAGTAATTTTAACACAATGTTTAAACCAACAACCTAGATTAAATCCCACCATTGATTCATGTCGCCAATGAGGACTTTCATACCATCCACCGTAGTCTTATGCGAAGCCATAATTAAACAGCCCCCAAATGACGTCACCGCATCAACTGCACCGGCTTTGGAGGGGGAGGGGGATGGATTCGGTGCGCTTCGATGCGCGTCATTATGCTCTTTCCGGGGCCCCTCGCAGCGCTCCCATCGAAGCGCTCCAATCCGTGAAAAGGAACGAGTTCTGGCGCAGCAATGCGATTGATGCGCTAAAGGGTCCGCGCCCAAGGGAGCAGGAGATCCATCAGCTAAGTAGAGATTTAAAACCCCTTCTCCGGCAAGGAAGCAGGAGCCTGAAAAGGCCTCGACTCAGCGTTGCAATGCACGGGTGGCCACGCTCACCATGGAGCGTAAGAAGAATGGATTCCATTTATTCTAAATGCATTTACGAAAGCGCAATACAGGGAAAATGCAATATATACGTGTAATTATTCCGAAAGGAATAACAAATCAAGGGATAAAAAATAAAAATAATATGAAATGATTATTTTACACAATGATTTAATACGTCATAATCGTGTCAATACCGGTTCAGGCCATAATCATTTTTATGATTTTCATGATTTTTCATATCGAAACGATGCGTTGGCATTGGAACGCCGGGCTCGCAATGAATCGACGTGGAAATTTACTACTGATTATCACGTTGAATACTTTTTTCACAAATAATATGTAGTCTTCCACTGTTAGGTTCTCAAAAGCTGCTCACAGACGGCATTAAAATTCATCAAACCCTGATTAATGCAACAAGTACTTAAGAATATTTTTAAAATGCAATGTAGTCATTCCTTCAGTATGGAAACTTTCCAATCGCAACGATTTCAAGACACGAAGAGATTGTGCTTGGTAGCAATGTGATTTCTACATCTACATAATCCTCGAGGGTGTGTGGCGGGGGATCAATCCTAGGTAAAGAGAAACGTTTTGGGCTTAATCGCAAGCTAAAAAATTCCCAAAGTCAAAGATCTGCAAAATATCAAAATTGAATGCCCAATTACAAGTGAATAGTGAAACCCGTCTCCAAACATCGCATGCGTTAGAGCATATTGTCATTGAATTTAGCTTTTTCGGGAAATGATTAAGTTCTCAGTTCACATCTAAGAAGGATAACCCTTTGAGTTCCGGGCGTAAAACAATATTTCAAATGATAACATTTGTTCACTACGCTTCCCTGGGTCATGCGCAAATTCTACTACGCTCTTCCTCTGGTGGCGACACCCCGAATCGCAAAATGAACGAAGAGTAGCCCGCGTGAATAAGTAATGGCGGCCAAGTTCTGAGGATGACGGTGACATATTATGAGATTGGGGGACGAGAGAGGGGGATAAGGGGGGCTGGACAAACAAGTTGGGTGTACTGTTAGAGGGAGGGGTTACTCCAAATACATGAATGGTGATGATGCCTTCGGTCATTGATCCCCCCCCCTTAATTCTGCTCCCCTCTCCCGAAATGAGGGCCCAGCCAAGCGAGAGAGCCCGTAGTCCCTCATCGTGCATATCCCTTTACAGAAATCCCCCCCCCACCCTCTAACGTATTCATTTCCCTCCTTGTTAATACGCCCATTGTATGAGGGGATTGAGGATCAGTAACCAGTGTCAACAATGACATCATTACTCTTTCAATCCGATGATTCGTCGACCGAAGCTTCTTCTCATTCTTCCGCGTCCAAAGCCAATTCTTTTTACGCCGCGGTGATTTTTTCATGCATCCCTCTTTATTTGGGGCACGTATTTGTCCCCATGGTCTCCCTCGTGGGACCTACTATTCCATTTTTTTCCTCATCATTTTTTCTAGCAAAGCCGTTGTGTCTCAAGATGTGTCCAATCGATTTGCCAATTCTATTCCGCATCGTGTTCCACGAGTGCTATTGTTTCATCCGCGTAATTTCCCGTTTTTCATTCATTTCATCCGAGCGATTCGACCTACGCAAACAGCACTGGGATTCGAAATGTTCTCTTTTATTCTCGTTTCCTCCTCTCTATGCACATATCTCTTATCCGCCATTTGCCGAAATCTGCCAGAATGTGCTTCCATGCGTAGATGCTTCCAGCTACGTTTTTGTTAAGTCTTCATGAGTATTTTCTGGGTCGCAAGAATGTTAGAGAACTTTCATATATGGTCCAAACAAAGTAATCATTTGTATACTCTGCGGGAGGTGGTTTTATTTTACCAACGTACGCCATATATAAGCAGATCTGCCTGTTCATGTAGGTATTACAAAGTCATTAGGCTTGAAATAACTCATAATTTATTTAAAAAATGGACAATATCAACGTTATTTTTGAAAAATTACATCGTTAAATTATGACTGGTTTTTCCTAATTTCAATCTTAATATAACCTGCTTAGTTTGTTCCGTTTTCCGTGAGAAGGTTAAATGTGCAATTTTTATATGAATGAGCATGGCCAATTATCTTTTGTTTCCTTTATGAGAATTGTTATTGACATGTTTTCAATTGTTAGTAATTATAAAACGAGAATGTGAAGGCTTTTTTTAATGAAATTCATCATACACACTATATTTTCAACTACCTATGTATACTATGTTTGGTGGAACTGGCATATACTTGGGATAACAAATGAAACATATTAAGTATTTCATTTCCCTTTTCATTACGAAGGTGGCTCCTGCCGTAGGCCTACGGTTCATAGTGTGAGACGATTCACACCAATGATATTTTCATGCACTGGTCCCTTCCCGTCCATTTACATCCCTAATGTATCCGTCCATAAAGTACAAAGAGGGCCAAAATGACCATGCCTACGCTTCTGCACCTCTGTTGTGAGTTTCCTGAGAGGTTAATGTTCATCGAAGAGGAACGCATTTGTCTTTAGTCGCATCCGAAATATTGTGGAATCTTCTCCCTCTCTCTCTCCCTGCCTTACTTTGAGCTTCACTAAGAGCTTTGAGCGTACTCATTTCATTTACGCTTCATCAGCACAATGTGCCGCAATGAAGCTCGAGAATAAACGCAGGCACTTACGGAAATGTTGGGCTTAGCACGAGAAATTGTGCTTCTCAAATTACGGAAGTATTAGAACCAAACGAGGTGATATGATGATGCCATTTTTAGTATTCTGTGCTTCAAATTCTATTCTTAGAGTTTTGTATCAAAATCCTTCTCACAAGAGATATAATTATCATTTTCCTTGGGGTGACTACGACAGACACATTTAAGATAAATAAAAAGTCCATTTGACCATGAACTATCCTTAAAGTACTTAGGCTGACCCGAAATGAATATTCATCAAATTTCAACTGCATTGCCACAATTTACGTATTTGTCGTCCAGACTGTGTAATTCAAATGATTGCTCCAAGTACGTCGGGAGTAAATAAATGTCGATTTCGTATTCTATTTTGGAGAATGATGAATATTATGAAATATGAATTAATATTAATAAAAAAACCATCATTTTTCCTACCGGGAGAGTCAAAATGGCAATGAAGATTTTATACTTTGAGAAATCAGACTAATTTAACTATGTAGATACTGTTTTTCATTTTTATTATTCTTTATGGGAATGGAGCGCTTAACATTTTGTGACAACTATTATGCTAACGATTCATCTTATTATTGTCTGAATTAGATCCTTACAAGTTGGTGAATTTGGACACATCGGCGAAATTTTAGCGCCAAACCAGCATGCAAATTTATGTTGATGTGAATAAATGTTGAATCACTTGAAATGAATGCAGCGCGTCAATGTTTGTCCACTGACCAACATTCCGCTGAAAAACATTTAAAAAAATAATAATCAACGAATAAATAGGTTTTAGAATTAAAAAAGACACATATTGAAAAAAAACCGAATTCTCTTCTTTAGAGGTCGATAGAAATTATTTCCATTAAAAATTATATAAAATATTAACTTAAGTCGGCAGGTATAATTGAGGGTTCGAGTTACGAAGGTAATTTTTACGAAGAACGGTCGATTGTACGTATAGAATTGCCGTTTTACAATCATCGTTTTTGACATAAAATAAGTTGTCTACATCATATCGATTTCGTTCGGACTTTAAGAAAGCGTTTATTACATCTCCGAGTATTTTCAGCTGGGTAAAACTACTTCAGAAATGGCTTCCCGTGGCTTCCGAACATCTCCTCACACCTACGGAACACACAGCTCCCAGCACACCCGAGAAATCAGTCCCAATTCCAAACTCATCAACTAACTCCCATGCCGGCCCTTGTTCTACTTTGCTCACGGGTCTTCAAGTATTCTCACGATCGCCCCAGTCCCTTAGCTCCAACGGTGCACCCCGCCCCACCCTGGTTCCGCTCCGACGGACGGTTGCCCGGCAACGGCCGTGAACGCGGCCGGGAGTGATTGATGTGTGTAGGCGATCGCGCAGTTTAAAAACAGCGGGCTGTATTTTTTACGTAAAACGTGATGGCATATTTGGGCTAGTATATGAGGCAAGTTTACAGGAGTGGAAAACTTATATAAAATCATATGCCATTTCTACGGGAACTAGAAGTAGAATGTTCTGAAGTCTTTACGTATTTTGAAGCGATGTGCGAAGATGCTGTATTAGCATTGGAATGAAAGAATTTTCACAGAGGAGAACGACGTATAAAATTAATTAAAAATATCTAAGTATGTAATTACGACTAGAAAAGGGGTATTATTAAGAGTGTACAATTATTAGTTTCGATAAAAATGTGAACAATTTCGGACGATATCCTTTTTCTTTGCGACTTTAAAGTGACCGATGGCTTGCAACTTACACAACGATATACATCCTCACAGTAATCTACAATTCAGAATCGGGTGGGCAAAATGGGAGGCAAAATAATAAAAACGAATAAAATATGGACGTGAATATATTTCTTTAATTATCTTGGGAGTTAAAACACATTTTTAAAGCCCAGCTTCATTTTTGAAAATCTGATTTTATTGCAAAAAGAAAACGATTTTAATTCATGATCATACTTCTTCATTTCACCAAGCACGTATAAAGATATTTCGCCTAATTTTATACGTTAGATTACGAAAATAGTTTCACCTCAAAACTTTTGTCGTGGTATTTCAATGAAAAATGTAAAATGAACGCCTTCGAGCAAATAAAATGGAAGGGAGTGGAATTTAAAATTAGCTCAGCGCCCACGGTGTGCACGGCTCCATGAGTTCCGAAATTTCAGTGCTGAAGTGAAGACTAGCCACTGTCTGAATAACTCTTGGAGTTACAAATTCTGGATACACACTCGAGTTGACTTTTGACCAATTCATTTTTCTAATTCACATATCAGATGGCCTCTACTCGAAAGAACGATCTTGTCAATACGTTCAAAACGGAAGCATTTTTTTATCGACGGAAATAAACAAATCAGATCAGTTAATAAATAAAAAAGCTCGTTGTTTACAATTCCGATTAGAGCAATTTGTTCGAATTCATCGGGATGGAAAATAGGAGTGAGATTATTTCAGTTAAACGTTGAATACGACAGCATTCAAAGGTGAATCATAAAAAACAGGATATGACACACATGAATGCAAAACTTCCAAAATGAACCCTGACTAATCCTGAAAATTTACTCTCCGTTTCATAAACATAGTCTGTTATGGAAAACACAGGTTCACCATACCATTTTCCTTTTTCGGACCGAATGCAACGAGAACAATACTAATTGACAGGAATTTATTACATTACTCAGGTCTATAAAAAACTTTTCTCTGTACTTGCGCCAGGTGAAATTAAGTACTGTCGAAACCTTTGGATTATGTGCGGGAGCATAAAAATATGGAAAGATGGGAATATTTATGAATTTAATATTAAAAAATTAATTACGATTCAAATCCAACTAACGATGTGCAATTATAAAAGATATAAGTGTAGGCAAATATAGACATACTCAATTGTAATGTTACTCTCCCGACTGGTCATTCTTGTGCATCGTAACGCCCTATATTTTGGATTGAACGCCCCACCTGATAATTAAATCCCCAGCTCAGTCAATAGATCAAATAACTATTAATTACATTGAGTGCAAATTATTATTATCCCCAGTTTACACTAATGTTTAGGTTTTCTGTTAAATATATGAAGTTACACACCATACCTTTATCGTTCCTTTCGAAATGTCAAGTCGTCACATATTGCCGGACACTTTCCTCTCTTCGACTTAAATGAGCCATTTATTATTCATTAAACTTTTTATAATGTCTATGAATTAAACCAAATCTGCAGTTGAAAATAATAGCGTGCCTCTTGTATTTTATTACACGCGCATTTGTAGAAAATTCTGACCTCAAGGTACAACTCCCAGCTATACAACCTGTACATCATTAAGACCATCAGCTATATTTTTTCAAGGTAAATTCAACTCGTCATAAAAGATTCGATTCTTTAACATGAATGGCTGAATACAGTTGGTATATTTTAGGAATATTTACATTCTTATTAGCCGAAGCAAAGTTATTGGTGACTATTTGTTGCTTCTTGTTGGAAATTTTTCAGCGGAGAAATAAAATTTTTCCACCGACCACGAGTCTCACCGTTATATCTGTATACTTAGTACAAATATAGGTTATTTTAGTCTTTGGACAAAACTTTACCGATCGAAATGCGCAATTGTGTTAACCGTTCTTAAGATCCACCTCACGCACTCACAATTCTTCACAAAGAAGCCCACCTCACCCTTTCTTCACCCAGAGGAAATGCCCGCACGGTGACACCACCTTCGTGGGACGCCCGGAGGTCGCAAGTCGAAGCCAGCCCGGGCGGGGAAACTGGTGCGCAAATCCCGAGCCGGAAACAGAAACACAACCGCGGATGCATTCGTTCGCCTAGCGAGGCGATAAAAGGTTACCTACGTTCCCCACCTCCAGGTGGAGGGCGGAGAGGGTTGATTCATTCCCGGTTTATGAATGTAACAAGGTCGCAGGGGGGGAAGGAGTGGCTGAAGGGAGAAGGGGCGCGGATCATGTGCCGAGGCGTGGCGGAGTCGAAGAGAGGAGCGAGCAGCAGCTGCCGGCGCGCGGGGTTCTCTCCTCTGCCATTCTCTTGGATCCAGAATTTATATTCCTGGGTGTTGTTCCTCCTCCTCACACCCCCCTCCTGACCATTTATCACCGTCTCCCGCGAAATAAATGCAACGGTCCGTCCTCTTTACTTGATGCGCGCGCGGGGTTAATAAAACACCCGAGGGCCGTGCGCAGAATGGGAAACGGCCGACGGGGGAAGAGGGTCGGTCGCTCGTGTATGTGTGTGTGTGTGTGTGGGTGCGAATGGAGAATAATGAATTCCTTCCAGTGGCGCCGCATCTAGCTGTTGTAGCTCGCCCCCGCGTGAATAATTAGCCAAATATGTAGCGGGGAGCGTATCCGCGAGGTGCTGCGTGGTGAGGGGATTCGGGTGCGGTGGTCCCCAAAGGATGAGGGTGGGCTCCTTCGAGCTCCCGCCTGGAAGATCTGCGGCGCTTCGCACAGCCGTGCCCCACGGCTGTCATCCGCGTCTGAACCTCCCGTATAAACAACAGGAATGTTTCACTTCAAAGTCTCAAGTGTGCCAGTATCTCCCAATGAAAAGTCTCCATGACATACTGCGGTCCATGGGAGAAGTTCAACGTGCAATCGTACGTAACAATTCTCGTCACCTTAGTACCATCAATCTTTCTGGATAAATAAAAGAGCCACAAAGAATTTTAAAGGCTATGAGTGGGTAGGTTTTAGAAGATTGTCCATTTAAAATAGATCCAGGATCACATATTACCAATCACACGCTGCAAGGTCAACGCATGAGGAATTTACGAGAGAACAGAGTACTCAAACCGAAGATTGATTTGAAATACTAGAGTAGAAGTTGCTTCTTGGTGATCCATACAGCGTATGAAACACACAATTTCATGTATGCACGCGTTAGATGAATGGAGTAGTCCCCTGTTCTGCCTCGTCTGCGGTTTCCCAAGAAGTTCCGGAACTATGAAAGTCACAAGAGCTCGGATGTCAAGTTTGGTGTATCAAAAGACATAACTACAGGCCTTTGACCTCGGGGCCATACCTTTGGTGACTGAACAATCTTCCCAAGCAACCAATTCTTTATAGATTAGTGCAAATGAAGCTTTAAATTTTGAAAACAGCAGTCACATCAATTTTACGAATGATTCGGCTTTTCGTAATAAGTATGTAAACGTTTTACTGAAAATTAAGGTTGTACAGCCAAGGGGCCGGATTAAAACACTTCAACGTGACGATCATCCGTCACGAAATTGCGACATTGCATATAACGTAACGATTTAAAAATGTGGATTTAATCGTTGAAATGCATCAAAACATAGGATCTTTCGAGCATTAGAAATACTTTAATTTTAAATACCTTAAACGGGTATCAGTGTTTTTTTTAATCAGGGTCCCCTTTTAGGATAGGAATTCCGAATAAAAAATTTGTCATATATGTTGATATTCATTAAAAATTGATACAGTTCATTTATGAATCTCTATGTATGACTGGAAACCTCTCCTCATCTCTGTAAAACTCTCAATTGTCTTTCAGTGCCCATAACCGAGACTAGAGATATACATTGTAGACGGTCATTTCGGGAAATAAACCCGCACTTGGATGAAAACCTTTCTTTCGTTCTGGTCAGCAGCTGGTAGAGGGCCAAAATAACCATCTAAGTAGAAATACAGAGATGAAAAACTATGAAAAACATGGAAAACGATGCTTCTGCTGTATAAATGGCAAGCAAAAAAAGGTGGACTGTAGACACATGTTATAATAGGGCGTAATCGAAATGCTCAATCAATTTGTTTGTTTTTGATATTCAGGATGTGAATGAAAGACTGATAAAACATTTGCTTTTCGGTACCGTCTTTACTCTTCATGAAACACTGAAACTCATTTTTAATATTGAAGGGTAATGTCGATTCCGCTACCTCCAGTCCTTTGTTTCCGTTGATTGCAATTTTCCCGCGAGGGAATATTTTGACCAAATCAACTGTTAACTCGAAAAAAATGAATAACGCCCTTCAAGATTTAAAATAATCACTGAAAATCAAATATTTATTCCAAGAAATATTGAGTCAAAAAATTAATAATGAAATCATTATTCAATATTATTCAATATACATTTAATATTTAGTATCTGATTCGTGGTATAACCACATCAGAAATCCACCTCAATCACCGAACGTAGAGTTCTTCATAGACTACTGCTTGAACGTTTTTTAACATTCATGATACACTGACCATTAATGTGATATAAAATAATAAAGTTTCATATATTCTGTAAAGAATTTAAGTCTGCATATTTAAGCTTGCACTAACTTCCTCGACAGAGTCTAGGTTGCACAGGGTGCTTTAGGAGTCGCTCCTATGAATATGCACTACTTTTCACTCCAAAGGGTTAATCGCTTCGCTATTGCGTAGCTACTCGTCAAGCGCGGATCTAGGAAAATTATCATTGAAATCTTAACTGCGTGCGATATCGGATGAAGGAGGGCTTTTAGAGAAAGTCTAGTGGAAAATCTTAAGCAATATACACGTGGGAAATGGATACCAATAAAATAAGTATTGCCCCACATTCGCTTGTGGACCGAATCAAAATTCTAAAATTGACAAGGATGTTTTTGAACCATCCGCCCCCAGGTGGTAAAAACGTTTGTGAAAAAGTATGGTGAGCTTTTTTCCCTCCTAAATTTTCAAAGAAGCTATATCATATTGGCCACACAAGTTTGTAAAAACATGAAAAGGAGGATAATGATCATATTTCAGATACATTACTAGAAGGAAAATCATGCTGACGCTGTTTACGGCTGGGAGACTGGTTAGATAGCGCTGTTTCTATATTAAACTCTATCAACCACCACATGGGAGTGTGTTAAGTGGTGATAAGTCACTGAGTAAAATAAAGAACATTCAATTTCATTTTCATCTAAGAGCCTTTAAAATAAAATGATGGAATATTTTACTTAATTTCATCTTGAATGTTTGTGTAAATTTTCTAATCTGTCATCAGAAATTATAACAGAATAGAAGATGACACACATAGTTTGAACGATGGTACTTATCTTTTAATTTCTTAACATGGCCTCTTTTGTCATCGACATCGACACAAATACCCCGCGATCCACCAAAAAGATGTGTGGCAGGGGGTGCAATAAGGGAACCTGAAGAGCTGGTGACAAGGGAGTTGAAGGGAAAAAGGAAAAATATTCAGAAAAAACTATCAAATAATGTGCAAATTTTTATACTTACTGGAGAAAGACTTGATTGAAAAGAAACGTTAATTTAACTAATAATTTACTGATTTATTTTGCGAAAAAAGAGAATAAAAATTAGCCTCAACCATTTATACGACAGGACTCCAACAAACGAGAAAACCTACTCGTCCTCGTAACAAGACAGGTCATGAAGAATTGAAAGCTAAAGAGGAGGAATTCTACTATTTCATGGAAATGCAACTAATGCCCTAAAGTCACAGGTAGGAAATGTGTTACAGCGTTGTAGGCAGCGGACGACGTGAGGAATTCCCCCCACAAAGAGAAACGAGCGATGGTAGAGGAAGCTTGAAAACAACAAAGAACAGTAGGCAATATTTTGCCGAGCATTGCATTCATTAAATGGCAGTCCCATGAGGTTATGCGGAAAAATCATTGCAATATATTTGAAAAACTACACAGTATCTCATACGATTCGTGCACATCCAGCCGGCAAAGTTGAGCATCAATTTTTCGTATTTATAGCGCCCAAGCAATCCATATCTTTCAAATAATCCTAACACGCTTTATTTTCAATCATCATATGTTTGCTAACGCATGGGGTAGTTTTTATCCCCCGTTAAAATGCTGAAACATAATATTTATGAACAGGACAGCAAGCGAAGACAATTTCTGAAGAGAAAGTACGTATACCAACACTTAGCATTTTCTCTCCAATTTTTCGCTAACATTTTTTTATCAGAGTAATTCCAAAAAAATACAAATGAAAGAAATTCTTGGAGAACGTATGCTCACTGCTAAGCTTCTCTTGTTTTGTTCTGGGTGAGTTGCCTTCATGGTGGATATCTTATCTCTCCATTTATCCATTTCAAGGCGGAACGCCGCGATGAATACGGACGACTTCACCCTCCCTCTTCCCCACATGCAGTACGCCCCCGACTAGGGCCACAGACTTCACCCCGTCGCTCAGCAGAAGGACATTATTATGTGCGGGTCTCGTCTAGTATTTACCAGTTCCTCTTTAGGGATGTCTAGCTGATCATGTCTACGCGTTGTTATATGCGAACGGTTTCCGGGATTCCAGTGTCCCTCCGGCTGATTTAAAACTAACTCGAAGCCCCATCCACCAAAAACAAACACAGGGGCGCTAACTGTGATCTCTCATGGGCTCCTAATTTCTCCTCGTTTCTCATTTGAGCCTATGAGAAGCTTAACTATCATTTAATCTCAGCATTTGAATATAACTAAGAGTAAAGACCGCACGGTTGACTGAGAAAATCCGGATGAGTGTGGACGAATATTAACTCTTTTGACGAGAAGTTTTTTTAAGTCTTGATAATATATTTGCATGCGTGAAATGATCATGATCAGGATAGAGGTTCAATTAACATTCATGGCCAGCAAATAGAAGAAGAAAGTAGTAAAAGTGAGTGAGTTTCCCGTTATTAAATCAAAATATGGCCGTAATGAGTAGAGTATCCCTGGTAATTTTGAACCCTAAATATTCAAGCACTTTATTTTATATTTCAGTGAAAATTTACGATCAAAGGGTGATATTAAAGCAAAAACCGCCTCCCCCATTAAGAAGAATCAAGTTAAACATTCAAGTATTAGGAATGATGCTGTAATAAGTGGAACAAAATACTCATCTATATGGGAAATATTTTGGAGAGGAAAAAATAATAACTTTGTGATTGCACAGAACATTTATTACGATACGACGCCGGGTTTCGACGTTCAACATCCTCTTCAGGTGAGTCATTGTCATTTCGACGTTGAGCGTCGATACCCGTGTGGTATCGTGATAAATTTTCCTTGGAATCACAAAGTTACTATTTTTTTCATTTCCAATATGAATCGATTCCATTATTTTACGCCGGAAACCATCAATATTTTGGAGGAAAATGGGCGCAGCATTAATGAATTTAGTAAAATAAATGTGGTAGAAAAAGAAAATTTTAAAGAAAAGAATGATAATTATGGGTATCAATATCGAGCGAAGCATGATCAGAAACTCGGTTTTAGGGACACACGAGGATGAGATACGGAACCATCTCAGATATGCGAGACAAAGAATCGAGAAGTAAGTTGGACGGGGTGGAGTTGGAAGTTTTAACTAAAGCCGGAGAAGAGGGGAAGTAGCAATGGACAAATTGACAGAAGGCGGAAAATTTGGGTGGTGTAGATATTGGGAGGCAGTGGTTCATAAAAGTTCCGGACGAAAGGGGAATATTTAGTAAGCGGAAATTTGGAAGTGGAGAATTGGGCTTTTTGAACGGAATAAAGGGTTGTAGAAGGAATGAGGGACTGAAGAGGAAAACATTGAAGAAAAACCAAGAGGGCGTCTAAGTAATGCATTATTCGTAATGACTTAGGGGCTGCTCAAAATCAGTACCCAAATGGTAAACAATAATAAAGATGATCGAATTTGACATTTGTTTTCATTGGCTAGGTTTTAATGTACCTAAGAAAGGAGCCTGGAATTCTTCTAACTTTCCTTATTTAGCCTTAACGTATTTTCGGAATACAGGCTGCAATAGAGTAAAAAATAATTGCATTGAAAAATCAGTCCATTGACAAAAATTTGCGACCGCTCTCGTAGCATACCGTGTTGTTTTTGCTATGGATGAATTTCGTGGTTTGGAAATAAGGTGTGGTTAATTAAGTTACAATGAAAGAACTTAGTCAACATTTAAAGATGCAATTTGTTTCTGAACTGATTATAATCGAAACCATTTGGGTTTTTTCCAAGGTTATATACTAGAAATGACAATTCACTTAATCCTAAAGAATTTAAATTTAATGCTTCCAAATACATTTCAACTGAGACTCAAAGAAGAGCAGTCTGAAAACGTGATGTAACGGTTTGCTAAGTTCGAATAAGAAATGGCAGAAATCTACTATTGAGAAATCTCTGTATTTGATGCCACCATATTAATCAAAGAACCATGCCACCATATGGCAATCCTTATGCTGTCACGCTAATAGTATTTCACTGAAAGTAAACTTATATATTTATCGTTGAGGTAAAATATTGACCAGTAACCGGAAAAACAACTCAATTCGAGTATACATAAATCTGATCTGTATACAGGCAGACAGAGGTGATTTTAATTGGATTCTAGTTTCGGGTTTTTTTATTTATAATTGCATGAGATGATGCATGAATCATAAATTAGATAAAAATATAAGTGAAGCAGATAAACAACAAGCAATGACAAATCGTGGGTACATAGAGAAAAGCATAATAATATTCTTTTGAAACATGGTCCGCTCAAAAATCAAAGAAAAAAGAGGAATATATTTGAGTGAAATGGAGGGTCAAACAAAAGTAAGCCTATTAAAAAACAACTCGTATTAAAAATCGTGTCAGGTCACGTTTTACATTTAACATTAGAGGAGATGATAACATTTAAAAATTTATTCTCTTTTTAAAAGTTCATTTCATCACATTTTGACTATTTATTTATTATTCTTAAAGGATTAAGTGATTGAAGATTCATTGATTCTGAATTTTTTATAAAAGCTTTGTGGTGGTCGGATTCTCTTCTGCTTTCATGACCAAATTCTGATTGGGTCTTTTCGGATTACCAACTGCATAAACTAGTGGATTTCCACGATTGGGAACTTTGCAACAACACTGCTCTGAATACACAGAAGCACGAAGTAGTATGAGGAATAGCATAACACCTATGGAGCTGGGAATTTAGAGCCTACTATGAGACTGAAACCGGCGAAAATTATCATGCTACGAGGATATGCATGCACGTGAGAGCTACCCACTGGCTATATTTTACAATTAAAAGGACTAGTAATGCTCAAATGAAAAAGTTAATTAACTTACTGCTTACATTAATTCATGGAGGAAGTGGATTAATAAGTTCACCTTTTATATTTTCTAGATGTTTATATTTTCATATGTGGCCATCAATTATTATGTAAATTTATTGAATTCTTTTCTGTTTCATAACTAAAACAAGCATGAAATCTACTTTAATAAGGATAATAAATTGCAGTCGCACATTTACGGCAATCTCACATATCATACCATAATATGCATAAAACTAAATTGAGGAGAACAATTAATTATGCAAAACGCACGCCAATGCCAGAACAGTGTTGAGGACAGCTGTTGTAGACAACACTAGACGATCATGTATTGATATTTTGCAGATGTGTAAGGAATACTGGAAAGGAAAGTGGAACAATACGGTTATGAACAATTGCTGCAGCAAGAAGAAAAAAGTCAAAACGCAGTCACTGTGGTAACCATCCAAAAATTATTAAAATTAACAGTTTACAAAACATTTTAAGGATTCCGAAATATGAACAAGAAGCACCTCAAAATAAAGGAATTATAAAGACATAAAGCCAGTAAGAAGAATAATGAGATTCCTTTCCTTTTAGAAGCAATCTTATAAAAATAAGCTCTAATACACTTCGATAATTTGATAGATGTTATATACGTTGCGGGTACGAATCAAATAATAAAGAAGAGCTCATGAAAAAGAGCCCGATGTGGCTCGCCTATTGCCCTGCAATATCAATAGTCTCTATCACGTTGGTTAACTCACTCATTTGAATTCTCATTAAGTGATTTGGAACCATTAACATAAGGGTATTATAATTCGTTGTGTCGGGCGTGACTTCATGGAATCGACTTAACATAATGAAAAGAGAAACTTTGTAATTCCACATAGATTTATTAGACGGACGACCTAGGTTTCGACGTGGCACGTCATCATCAGGATGGCATCAGGGGGCACATCAGGTCACCTGATGATGACGTGCCACGTCGAAACCTAGGTCGTCCGTCTAATAAATCTATATGGAATTACAAAGTTTCTCTTTTCATCATATAAGGGTATTATACATTAAATGGAAAAGATACGGTGAAAGCCTGCCACTTCATTAAAAAAACATTATGAAATAATATAAATCATAAATAAATTATTAAAAATTATAGAAGGAGAGTCACTAGGAGCATGATAATTGCGTCCATGACTTAACCTACTAGATAAGCAGTAAAACTATACCGACACAGAAGGACCAAATCTAGAGTCGCGTGAGGTTTGTAGGGTAAAAGCAGAATGAGTACTAATTTTTTAAAGAAATTTACTTTTGAAAATATTCCAACAGAAGGAATCCTTTTACCCTCATACAAACCCTTACCATGGAAAATTTTGCACCACAAATCGAGTTACCCCATCTAAAATGATGCGGGATGCTAATAACCACCAAACGCTCTAATGGCTGTTGTCCTATCATATAACCACGTGGTGGATTCGTGGTTAATAGGCAGAAGCCTCAGGTGAACGGTGCCAAACTTAGTTCCTGTATTTTTTAAAAATGAATCCTTTCATGATTCCTAGCATGGTGACATCTGGTCCCTGTACCTATTTCTTACTCGCGGGCGGTGATCAAACAGAAAATCATCGCTCCCCAATCCCTTGAACCGTCCAGAGTTGCTTTCGCTCGCTAAACACCAAAATCCGAATTTATCTCCTCTCCTTAATAAACATCCCTCCTTTTCGCCTCTCCCCACCCAGCGACCCTTTCAAAAAACCTATTCTGTTATTTTTATCGGCATTTCCCGTGGCACCCGCCGTCAAAATATCCTTCATCCGGGCTGATCCGGAGCCCTCATCCCGCCGCCCCCCCCTCTCTCTCCTAACACAACCCCGTCTTCCAATCCGCGCAACCCCCCTCGGAAATCCTCCCATAGCCAACACTTCCCTCCTCTCATCCTCCCCGCCAACCAAACCCTGTCAATGCCCCGCTCCGCGAGTGGAGCTCCCCGCTGCGGCGGTGGACGAAACGTCCAACGCGACGACAAGGCGCGTGCTTTTCCCAGGATTTATTTATTCGCCGCGAATTTTTCAGATGCCACGTGCACACTCAATCACAGCGGTCGTTTGTTTTATCGGCGCCGATTCCGCTCGTTGATTAAAAACCGAAAGTAATCAAAACTCGGGGCCGCTTGGCGACTAATTTTATGCAATTCATAATTGATTTAACAGCGAATATTATTTAAATAAATGAAACGCACCATTGCCCCCCCCCCCGGTTTCATCATGTGTCCTCTCCGTTTTCGATATGAAGTTTTATTTTATTTTTTCATTTTGCAGACCGCGGGGAAAAATTGAGTAAATTTATTTTTATTCCCTAATTAATGAATGTCTTTGAGCGTGTGCATGTGGTAATTGACTGAGAATGGGGAATAAAATATCACAAAGAGCTTAATTACTGCATGGATTTCTGGAAATCACGTGGAATGGTTTTTTTTAATGCGGTGTGTACTATTATGTTTTCTCGTTCGATGAGTCGCGGCGGTTTTTTTATTTATTATTTTTTTAATCCCGAAGCTGTAGCTCTCAAGCGAAAACTAAAACGTACTCTATATGTCTTCGGGTGAAGTACGCTTTCTTTAACTGGAAAATATTTTCACAGATTTCCATAAATTAAAGGGAGGACCTTTATAAGAGATTCTAGATTTTCCAGTTTCCACGATTTGTGTCACTTTCCGTAGCCATCCGCATCACGCCGTAGTCATCGGCATCATGGTGCGATGTTTCACGCACGGAAGTTCATACGCATGAAACTCATTCGTGAGTAAGATAAATTAATTCCGCGGACTTGCGTTTATGAAAGAAGATTCTTTATATTTTTTAAACCTCAGAATACATTTGCCTGTGACCGACTCAATAAATGACAGTGAGATTGAGTCGATGTAACATATGCAAATTCCAGGATTAAATCCGAAAGTGGCTTACTCCCCAAACTTGTTCTCGCTCCAAAATATACCCATTTAAGGTTTTCGGAAGGGAGATTTTTTTGCACGATACTCGAGAGTACGGATTTTGAATAAAAAAGACCCAGCATAGTACAAACTCTTCTTACCCAGGGCTGGGATAATCAACAATCATTCAACCAATAAATCAAAGTATGCTATTTATTTTGAATGCAGATTTAGGATTGTCTCCAACGACTATTTATCCCAATTTTTTCTTCATTTATTCCTAACTACTGCCTTCTTTCATGCTATCTAGAAGGCCTACTCTTTTCCTTCCCCTGGTCCACTTTCCCAACGCTCTCCCTCATATCACGATCTTTGAACTACCATTATTTTTCAATATTTCCTCCATCCACTTCCTCTGCCTATTTCGGATTTTTCCCAGCAACCTTTTCTCTTCGCCCACCTCATTAAAAACTTTTTTGTTTATCTTCCTTTCTGTCCTTATTTTATTTACTTACTCCCTTCATTGCCCCCTCCCCCCGCATACACCTCAAAAGACTCTGATTCTCACCTCAAAGACCAGGTCTCACATCCATATAGCACTAACGTCCATATTTGAGTCTTTAATAACCTATTTTTCACATATTCAGTCAGTGTACCTCTTTTGCTGATGGAGCTCTTCTCTTAATGCCCCCACCACAGTGCCCCTCTCCTCCAAAATACTGTCTAAAAACAGGACTAGCTACATATATATTTATATGAGGCATAACTTCATAGCCTAAAATGTTAAATATAATTATACATATATGCAGATATAAAAAGGTAGGTAGTGACATATCTATGATCACCTGGTGAAAGATATCTCAAGTGTCTCGAGTTTGATGGTTAATTCCAGGATTGCTTTTCTCTCGACATGGGGCGCTATTTCGCAGCTTTCTTCGGGAGATATTATCAACAACGATTCGCGGCTATCAGAGATTTGACAAATTTACAAGGCTCACAATTTGCCAACACATGAGATCTAGACTAAGCGTAAGCAGAGTATTCCAGAATCTCCTCCTCTGGTTATCAGTAAAAATGTTTATCATCCTTTGATAGATAACATTGGCAGATTTAAGATGAGAAAAAATTAGTCAAGCACAAAGTGTGCATTATATAACCAGTTTTTTGTAAAAAATACTCATGTTAGATCGCAAAAGGAGGAAGTTGCATATACTTTTAATAAGTGACAAAGAAGCCCGTGCCACAAAAATAGATACCCGATTGCTCTCAAGCTGTTTGTTTTATCCACTTTCGAAATCCTATTGCTCTTTATAAAATATTAATTTTACCGCTGGAATGATTCATTAAATTATAATAAGATCTAATCCTACATGCATATAAAAATAAATATTACTTTTGAACGGAATTTTACGTGAAATTTCGATGCTTCTCTTAATGATTGAAAAGGAGAGAAGAGGATTGAAATCTATAGAAATAGAGTAACTCGAGACATAAATTATTCATTCAAATATTGACTTCAATTTGGCCAAGCGCAACTATCGTATATGCAGCTGCAGAACCGAGAATATAGTCATTCTGATGCTTCTCGTCGTTCCATTTTATCCGTAAATAAGTAGTTGGAAAGCCCAAGCTCTTGGGACTTCGCACAAAGTACGCAATTGACTTGAGAATTTATCAAGCGGAATACGGAAATTTTAATTATTTTTATAAAAAATATATCCAAGTAAATATATCATTATCGGTCATTTTCAATGGGAGACCGGCAAGAAGACAAGTAACTCGAGAGAAAATTTACATCGTACGACCAGACGTGGGCGAGCTACGGCATGTAGTATCATATTTAGCGATAATCATTGTATCCAAGGATAATACATCCGAATTGGACTCACAAGAGAAGTTGATTTTGTACATAATGATTCGCCCTTGAAGATAAATAGATATTTTAACGGTGCTTGGATTATTATCACAAGAAATTAACTCATGGGTAATCCACACCAATGGGATGCACTTTTTCCATGAAAAGCAACTGGTACAGCTCCAGGATAAACAAGAGGAGTGGTACAGCGGGAAGGTAACAAGTTGGGAGGTAGATCAAGTTGATCCAGAAGGGCAGGAGAAATGGACAGCTTGAGAGATGAAGTGCTCACATCTCACTTTCTTTTCTCCCCTCCGCCTCTAAGCATTAGCCACTCCATGAGTGCCAATGTGTTTTCAGAGAGACACCGTGCTGAGTCAGAGGAGGACTCAACGTGAAACTAACACGAAGATATAGGGTGTAAATACCGCCTCCAGTATTAATTTTCCAAACCCTTTGCGGGCAATTTTATCCACTCAACATTGCTTAAGGCGCAAAAAGGTGTCACTCGTATCGTAATTAACAATGCAAAATCCAATAATAACCGTAAAAGTCACACAAAATAGGGTTTTAAACTCTCAACCAGAACCATGCGTGCGTGGAGAAATCATTTACTTTCGTAACAATGGCATTTGCCATTGTAACGAAATAATAATAACTTTTTTTCGTAACTATGATTGCCACTCACTGACCAATAATTTGCAGCATCTCTAAATTAATACCAACATTCATTTACCTCAGTTTTACACATTTTTTTTAAGTTACACAAAATATGACTTCCGATTCCCACAGCAGAAATATTTGACGAGAAAAGGAAGACGGACATTACAAAATACCATTGCGCTTTGTGTCCAAAATCATTTTCTCTTCCCTCACACACAAACCTAAAAAAACCTCGGCATTAAAAAATAATCCGCGCCGATGCAAACATTAAATCCAGTCAGTGCGGCACCATTAATCAGAGGGGGGGTGGAACTTTGAAATTAAAATCCTCGCGATGCTAAAAGCATCGGACGAAAATTAATGCGCTTAACTTGACATCGGAAAAATGCCGCGTAGACTCTTGGAACATAAATCGCGGGGTTATTCTCCAGGAGAATGGACAATGACTTGGGGGAGAGGGAAGGGAATTCAAAGGAGACTAACATCAAACATTTGCGAGGGAGCATAGGAGAGATATCGGCTACAGACGGAGGACAGTTGATTTTGCGCGCGGTTATATATTTCTTACCTCCCACACCGGCCCACCACTGGCCCAGCGAGGCTTCATGAAATATTAATGGCGGGAGAGAGGAGGGCGGAATCACACGCGGACACCCGTACGCATCCGGGGAAGTTGTGGGGGTGCAGCCGGCCAAAGCCGCGGTTCTGGTTCCCTCCTGCCCCTCACGGTCAGGGCAAGCGAGATAGGGGGGAGTGTTGAAACCACGCCACCCCTTGCCCTCCCCTAACTCACAACCGTCCACTTCGGCCCGTAGCGAGAACTCTGACGAGGGGATGCGGTGGGAGGGTTTCGGCGGCCGCTTCAAAGGACAAATGGTCCCAATCCCCATTGAGAGGGCCGCCGAGAGAGAATGAGGGCCTCCTCTCCTGCGCTACGAGATACTAGACACACTCCTCTGGAAGGCCAGTTAGGAAACTGAAACGGATAGAGAGGATGGAAATGGAGCGGTGGAAGGGGATTCCGTTTGGCTCGAAAATTTAAAGAGAATAAAGAAATGCTTGAAATGTTACCGTTTTCGCATAGGTAGACGAGATCTAATCGCCAGTTTCTCTGGTTGCATTGGATATTATAAATTATTTACATTTACTACTAGGAAATGAGTTGCAGTTAGTGGCCCCGCAACAATTATTATGCTTGGAATTGATTTTTGCAAAATTTATTTTATGAAAAATATTTATCAGCCTATGCGATTATATGGAATCATAAGGGTATATAATTTCCATTTTTTGTAAAGTATGGTCACTTCTTACTCGGTCTTAATAGAAAGCTGAGAGCTTCCATTTTTGATTGTTTTGATCAATTGCCGAAATGTCATCAATTTATATTACTCGCATAATCAAAACTTTTGTGTTGTGCAAAGAAATTATTTACCTATTAATGCCATTATTACGAATACATGTTCTAAGCATACCGTCGATAAGAAGACACTGGGTGATACTGGAACGCTATGGACTTCTCCGAGGGCATCTTAAAAGCATCTGATCAAAGAAAACGCATGTAACAAGAGGCTACCATCTACACCATTTTTTTACTTCATTCCTTTTGATTCATGCGTAATTATGGTTCTTCCGATTCCCAAGAGTTGGTTTTGCATTGAAAATCAAGCTTTGCTATACACTACTGCTACGTTTCATGTACCACTGTATTTTTGCTGAAAACTGAGAATATTATTGAAGACAAAAATATGTAAATAATTTTCCTAGTTAATTACAGAAGGCATACGTCTCATGCGATGCAGAAACATACTATCGTAGATTGTATAAAGTGGGTTCGGCATGGTGCGGTGGCTAACGCACTGGCTTCCCACCAAGAGGGCTCAGGTTCGAATCTGGAGATGACAAATATTTTTCAGTGATACCCCGATCCCTACTTGAGGTGTTTTGTGGTGAGCACTTTGAGTGAGTACAACGTTCGTTGGATTGGAAGTTAAACTGCGGACCCCTTTGTGCCTTTCGACAAGAGTAGGCTAATGTCGACGCCAGGTTTCTGTCCACATTTCGTTTCCCATTCGTCCTTAATGGCGCAAATGACCTCAGCTGTCGATCGCCTCCCCTAAAACTACAACTACTATGTAGAAAGTGTAACCGTGTACACAGAAAACCACGTACATAATATCTAATGGATTATGAGTTCATTTTTAAAGCATTTAATTGTATCATCTGCAGTGCCAAAATAGTGCTTTTGGTGAAATATACGCGATGTTACAAGTGAAATTGTTAATTTTGGGCTGGAGTATCAAATTTAGTAAAAGACTTGCGTATTTCATTTCTGCATTTTTTACCCTCTTGTGATGAACCCACATCATACAACGTTTCACAAGGCTTGTGGGTTTGGCCGGTCACGGATCTAGAAGCTCACCCCCTCATCCTCAACGAGATTACATCTCGCTGAGGATGAGGGGTATGCCCGGTTTGATCCTGGTTTTCCACTGTGGATTGGCCAAAGCGCCAAGTGGCATTTAGCCACCTAACCACTTCCTTCAAAACCTAACGCAAAACCCAATGTTCATTTTCTTAAAATTCATATATTCTCTAAACAACCGCGCTGTTTCCTTGCAGTTTTCCTTCAGTTATGCGATATTCCGAATTCAATTCAGCGTTTTTTGGATATTAATTCTTACCATGACTTCATTTATTAAAAATAATTTGGAATTATAAAGAAAGATACCAAAATATATTCTGAATAATGAAAAGACACAATGGAAACAATAAATTAGATCAAGTTGAATATTACTGTTCAAAGAAAGACTACATCTATTCGGATATGATGGGCAATAATTTACTGCTACGCAGTCATAACAATATTATTCAATATTGTATTTCGTATATTTTTAATGAAAACTCCCGATTCTTCTTCAGCAAACAATATAAATGTTTTAAATGCTTCGTGTTTTTGTTATAACCTTGCGTAGCACCTGAAACTGATTACTTTCATTATTTCTTCAAATGATTGAGTAGTATATATTATTAAGAAAGCGAGCGACTGTTGAGAACATTTGCGCTATTAGCGACTGATGAGTATTAAGTTAGAGGCTGGGTTTTTAAGGGATTACGGAAGAGTTGATACCTTGAAACCCGGCGGCAGAACAACCCACTCATATCGAGGAATCTACACATTAAAATCTCTTCCAACGGACATCTTATTCACACAGCGCAATTGAATTAATTTCTATATCGAACTAAATAAGGGGTTGGGAAAAACTGTAAAGAAATACTGTCGTCACCGAGATTCGAACCTTGAGATTCGGAGTGCCGGAAGTCGGTGGTCTAGCCACCGCACTCCCCCGAGCACCTAAAATGTTTGAGATTACTACCTCAAGGGTTGAGTTGGTAACCGATCGATATAATTTCTATTAACTAAGGAATTTACATCAGACTCGACTCCAGGATTTCCAAATTACTAAAACAATGTTCACAGGGAACCAACAGTGACAACACGACTTTCCAGTCCAACATTATGAGAAAAACAAATTTGCACTTTTCCCCAGATTAATTTGTCAGGTGAGTTTCAGTTCATCGAACCATCTTCAGATAGAAGGACTTGTACCAAAAGATGGTTCAATAATCTGAACGCGTTGTACTTAATACGTTCCGCTATATCTCGCCTGATTCTGTTGAATATTTCCAGTTTGATTTTGTTTCTCAATTAATCTGGGATTTGCTGCAAACAAACGGACAGCTCCCCCACCAATAAACAGTGAATAAAAATCGCAAAACTTCTCATGCAAAAACAATGGAACTGCCAGCTAAAAGCGGCTAATCAACTATTTTTGTAGTCCAACTCTAGTCTCCGTTGCCACCTAACTAACTAACCCTCTACGTGATGCTTTTAGCACAACTTCCACTCCCACGCTCTCCAACGCTCCGCGGCCGGTTTCCTGAGATAAGCCTTTGATTCCGTGTCCTCATCCCCGTTATACCCTCGGTGTGTGGACGAAGTGCACTCGACAAATCCACAGAAGAACATAAATCCCTGCGGGGGTGGGTGAAGAGGGAGGCGGGCAGTTCCCTCGGGCACGGTGGCCTGCTCACGGGCATCACGTCCGCTCATAACCGACCTCTTCACGCCCAGAGGCATCTCTTAACCGAGTTTGGGCAAACTACGGACAGCCAGCACACGGCCTCGACATCTCATAACCGGAATTCAGGTTTGCATAGCGGCACAATTCCATAAACGCACGCTGCCCAACTAGGGAGTGTGATCGGTATAATTTTGCCACTTGACCACGTTACCCGCGGCCGTGCTTTTCCTTGTGGTGGGTAGACTACGGAAGCACCAACCTTCACCAAGTAAATAGCCTCACCGGAACAATTTCTTTGAACCCCTCGAGGCTTGCCTGCTCTCCGGTGTCCTCAGAGGGCGAATCATTAAAATGATGGTCACGATCCGTGATTTTGAGTACACCACCTTAGTCACGGACTCTCTGCAGCATGCAAAGAAGATTGCGGGAAATGTATTGATAACTCGGAGAGGATGTCCTCATCCATACTTAAGCTCCAACGGCTGACATATGTAAGAGCCTTGAGCATTCCTGATGAGACCAGCAGATTAAATTTACCAAAAAACCTAGATTATTAACTGTAAATAGTTCTTGGGTTATTTAAATGGTTAACGATTTGGGAAAGATCGAGCACGTAACAGTCCTCATTTTCTAATTAACACCTGGTTTACATACTGATATATTAGAAAAAATAACCTTTTTATTCAATGTTCAGGCCTGAAAAGAAATTTTGATTGCGTTTACATTTTGACTGGCCATTCGCCACATCCAACTCCGCGCTTACATTGGCCAAATATGAGGGACTAAAATGCACACCCATGATCTGTTTAATGGGGTTAGACCAAACGAAATTGATGCCCACATTGCGTTATTCCTATTCGCAGGTTTTTTAATAAACTATTATGGAATTCCATTCCCTCGTAAAGCATGTTTCTAATATGCAAATTGCTTATGGAATGTTTCACCTATGAAATGACTTGGTTTCACGCTGTCCTTGATTCCGAAGTCGGTAATAAGGTGTCGTCGTTACAGAGAGTGACCTTGGTTGTGTTACGATGAGGAATCTCAGAGTGCAATCCATCAGCCGTGAGCGTTAAACGACGTGTGACGTCACGATTCATTCTCGTAATGGAAGCCTCCAATTTGAATTATAATGACGGCGTGGGAAAATTTCGCAGGTTTATAACGTCGAGGGAAAAAATTTGCAGCACAAGTGGACTCTGTGGGCTTCGCAACGAATAAAGCACTTGGAATTTTTCGCGATTTAAAAAAATGTTCATCATAATCATAAATTCGCGCAACAAAAAAAACCGCTGACCCAATTTTATCGTAAGAAACACGAATAGTAGCTGCATGCACCAATACATATACAAATATATGTAGGTTAAACGCTGTCCATCATCATTTCGGACGGTCAACGTGTTAGCCTCATAATATTTTTATACGTCTTTCTGGGCACACTTTTGGTATAAATAAAAAAAAGAATAAAGTGCATATTCTCAATAATTATTGATTGAGATACACAATATTGATGATTGATGATATTAATGAAGGATATAATAATGCATCTACACATATGGTTCCCGAATAATTAAAACTAAGTGTTAAAAAAAAATGTACTTTCAACATTTCCAGGTGACAAAATTTCTTCAAATTTAAATTCACTGAGTTGCTTAAACTCTTCACCAGTACAGTAAATGTTCTGATTGCATTTTGCCGACAACTTTCATTCTAAAGGGACTTTTTTACGCTAAGAAACTAAGATGGCCTAATTCATATGTAAATTGCAAGGATAATTTTCCTACCAAGTATAATGCAATGGCCATCAGATTAAAGGAAATATAACCGCAAAAAAATAAGACACAAAAGATAAATATATAAGATTTGGGTTTCTTTAGATTTTAATCAGTCGCATCAGGAGGTGCATATTTGAGTGACTCACGGTGAACTCAAATGTCATTTGAGATGAAGGCTAACGGAGAGAGAAGTAAGGTGAAAAAAATTAAAAGTATTGCCGGTAATTTTGCATACTACCTTGATTTGAGATAGTTTATTTATCCCCAGTGAATCATAAAAAATAACTATTTTTGTAGGATTTTTTCTGGCATAAATATATATATATATATATATAGAAAAAAACTCGCACGTCTGTGTGTGTATATATATATATATATATATATATATACACACACACAGACGTGCGAGTTTTTTCTGTATATATATATATATATATATATATATATATATATATAGGTGTATATATATATATATATATATATATACCTGCTTTCGTAGACGTAACACGGAAGTGCCGAATAGTACAATACACAGTAACACACAATATAGAAACACAAAAAAAAGAAGAACACTCACACGTATTTTCTTGATATTTCGACGGAAACAATTCGTCTTCATCTGAAGATATAGAAGTTATATCTATCTATCGTCTATGTATATATATACATAGACGTGCGAGTTTTTTCTTACTTTTTTATTTTTAATTTTTCTTTAATTTTACAAAATAATTGTTCCTAAAATTCTCTTCACACCTTTCATACCAAGGACAGATATAGCATACGCACATTAATCTAATGTTGATACAAATTTCGTGCGTTGGTATCGATGGAAAAATTTTATATTTAAAATTTTTATTCACATAATTATGCTTCTGAAATGAATTCATCAAGCGTGTGCTTTGACATTTTTATTCTTTTCCTTTAAATTTTGAGGTGAGCTAATAATATTGGACATGATAATGCGCTATCTACATTCATGCAAACCTAAATTTTAGAAAAATAAAGCCACCTTGCTTGCGATTAAATGCGACTTTCCACCGTTTTATTTACAATTCGATAGAAACGATTTCATCTCAATACAAGTTGAAATAAATAAAGCTTTAACTCTTCTCATTTAGCCATTGCTCAAAAATTGCTCAATCTAACACTGTTTCAAATTAGGCTAAAATTAGTTTCGAAGGCCATTTAAAAACGGAGAGTTCTGTAAGTATGGAATTACATAAAACACAAAGAGAAGCGTGTGGACAGATGTATCACACTACACTGTGGGAAGAAATGAGCGCTAGGTATCAAATAGGTACTCATCATTAACTTAAATTTTTTAAAGATTACTCACATGTTCATCTGTTTCTGTATATATGAGTATATATATATATATATATATATATATATATATATATATATATATATATATATATATATATATATATATTATTAAAACACTCGGTAATATTTGTCATGTTACATTTGTTCCATCGACCATGATTCATGACTCCATCGCTTTAATATTATCATCAGCATAAGTAAGACCATACACTTAAAAATATTTTGGTGAAAAAAACTTAATTTTTGCATAATGTACCTGCATTCCTCTCATTTTGCTATAATCGCAATAGATTTTCCTAGCTTTTCTCTATCTCCCAACTACGATGACACTAAACGTCAATCTCAAATCCTTTCATGGCCCCTTTAAAGATTTTCAATTTCCAAATAACATAATTTCGTCAAAGATTATATTTAAAAGAAGAGGATTTAACGTTTGCCATTGTGTTTTTTGGAATAGCAAAGTCTACAAACTGCTTCGTGTGAACAAAGTACTTGAGACGATACCAAATTTCACCTTGAAACTCTTTTTAACTAGACTCCCTCCGTCATTTCCTCTTAGACGATTCTCTATGGCGCCTGCATAGCCATCACCCCTTGGAGACCAATGGCACTCCCAACTACTTGGCAAAGGGTCCACCCAGAATGCCTCCGAACGCATTCGTACTTGTTTCCATTCCAACAGACCGAGGGAGCGCGGGTCGGTCGCAACGCATAATTCAGAGAGCGGGTCGCTCCCTCGCAGTGACGTCCTAACCGCGTGAGTTATTTCGGCGGTCGTAGCAGGGAGTCTCTCGGAGGAAGATATAATAGTCACCTGGACTAGACTTGTATTTTGTACTCACACATTCGGGGCGCAGTGAATTTGGCCCAGGAATGGTGGAAAGGGCAAGGGCGATAAACAGAAATTATGAAGCGGAGAAAATGGAGCGGGAAGTAGAAAGATAGCAACCATGAGTGAGGTAAAGGGATAAAGAGAGCTTCCCAGCCAACGTACATGGGGAAATATGCAAAGAGTGCATGGTCATACGACTGGTAGAAAAAATTTTTGTAAAGAGTAAAATTTCAATAGCTGGATGGCTTAAGGATATTTCCTCCGGGATGAAAAGGAATTTTGGTAATTTGTGCACCGGCCGATAGTAATTCTACCTCTTCGACAAGGGTCTGCACGGGGATACCTTGGCTTAAGGGACAATTAACTCCTCGAGCCAACCCTGGTAAAGGGTCATCGAAAGATAAGATCGTTTAGAAATCGCTAGCACCTCCCCTAGGGTTGCAATGGCAGCATTATAACCTCAAGCACGTGCGATTTTTCAGACCTTGAGTTGTTAGGTAATTACGGGGAAGAATTAATTGATTGGTTACCCGGATTTCGGATAAAGATTTGCAAAAACCTCAATTTATTAATCATGACAAAAATCATTAGATCTTTCCGGTTACTACTTCATTAATCTTTACATTCATTGGTGTTGCAGTATTCCAGTTTTGTAGCAGAATTTTTAATTTTACACCTTGCGTCGTTCCTTTTCGCCTTCGTGATTATGACAGTGGGTGGAAAGGTAACTCGTTAACGGGAAGGTCTCTCGTATTTGAACACTAAAGATAGCATGCCGAAGTCGTTTTTTCATGAAAAAATCACATTTTATCAGCTAAAGCACGAAGTTATAACCACAGCCGTTTGACGAACCTAATTTACGCTTATATAAAATTATGTCGTATAACCGAACCCCTCCTTCGCAATTTTCTCTTTTCATGAAAACAATCATGGGTCATTTTAGAGTGCTAACAGATTTTAACAGTCTTAATCAGCTCTATAAGCCAGGGTCAGCTCTTGGTGCTCCAAGGACGCTTACTTTTGGCAAATCGATGCGCTCATTTCATATTTGTATAATTCTTCCTCGGCAGAATATATGCTCTCATCACTCAGGAAATTCATATTCCATTGTAATGTGTTCCAATATTCGTATCCGCTGGAGAGTGCCGTCGAAGTGAGAGAGACAAACGACTCCTATCGTCTAATTTGTGTCGTGAATATAATTTTAAATGCGAATGTTAAGGGGTCAATGCATGAATGAAAATGTTACGTCGAGAGAAAATTGGCTGGAAGTAGGATGTTGCAGACAGGAAGATGGAGATACTAATTGTGACTGCTGTAGAAATGGACTAATCGAATGGGTTATCTAATTGCGTTCAATGCACGATAAGTATGGGCAGTCTTCACGCATGTAGAAATTTGGGACAAATTCGCAAGGTGTTGAAACTATTCGTATCCTTCAATTTACTGGAAAATGAGCAATTAACTGCGTCTATTGGTTCTTCCTGGTTTATGCAATTTTAATACTACAGACAGCATTTCGATAGAATTTTGAGCATAAGCAGAAAATTTCTAGTTTTATTTAAAAAACGGTGACATATTTTCCAGTCATATCCGAGCCCAATATAACAGTGATTTGAACGAACTTGCATTTTTGTCCATTTATCCAAAGGGAACCCCCAAGATGCTTTCTGAAAATAATTTGGCGTCCTGCTCTGCTGGGTGTGTCTATTCCTTGGATTCAGGCAATAGGATGAAGACCCACGTACTAATCGTTTTTGTCACAATCCTCAATCGCATTAGGGCAACCTGCTGTAGGACAGTCGGGCCCACCATCTGAAGGGTGGACTTGGAATTAGAGCCGGAGAGCTGCGCAACTCCATTGGCTTAGGGAGACGACCACAGAGAATACCGAGAGCATAATTATCGCGGAGTGGGAGGGGGGGGGGAGTGGTTGGAGTGGGCAAGTGAAGCGGACGGCGGAAGGGTGATTTGACACGGATTTCATATGTGGGGGGTCAGGGGGAGCACGGTCTAGAGGAGGGATAGGGAGGACGGTTGGGGGAAAGTAGGAGAGAAAGAGATTAGCATGGAGTGGATTGGAATGCGCGGACTGCAGAAAGAAAAAAAGGGACGAAAGTGGTTAGTTTGCAAGAGAGCGCCACGCTTTGGAAGACGTACGAGGTAAGACGTCGCTGCAAATGGAAGAAATTGATTTTTGGGGCATCGACGACGAAATCTGTACAATTTGACGTGATTTAAACAAGATCATGGGCCTCCTGTCATGGATGAACACCCGAAAATTTCCCCCAAATGGAGTATCAGGTATGTGGATCATTGACGGTATTCAAAATGTTTACGAACTTGGGCTAAGACAATCGACATTGAAAATGCAAGGGACGGGGTGCTACTATCAAGTCCTCTCGGGAAAATCTGCCATTTAGTTGACCTACCGTGATCATGCACTAAAAAAACGGGTAACCACTGGCTTATCTCCACAAATAAGCTTTTATTGTTTTAATTTTTGTGCTGTAACTTGAGCACAAATAAAATTTTGGGATCATTATTAATAATTTACAAAATAAGATAAGTGATAAACTTGATACTGAAGCAATCATTCTAAAATTAAAGAATAAAAATTCTTCCAACCTTTATCCGTTTATGTCGATATGCAGATGCAGAGCCACCAAGGGCAATTTATGAGTATATTTATAAGGTAAATGATAAATATATAATTCCTAATGAATTCTTTGATGATTGATGGTTTCAGGCGTAACTTTATGGAGTCGATTCATATTAGAAATGAATGAATAGTAGCTTTTTGTTTCAACAGAAAAGTTATTTCAATGCGACCCAGTTTTCGAAATACATTTTATGTGGAATCACAAAGTTAATATTTTTTTCATTTCCTAATAAATTCATGTTGGAATCAGAGTTATTCAATTTTATTCTGGTAATACCATGAATCTCCAATCATACCTTCATGAGATTGTTTATCTCAACACCGTTACATGATAGATTTTTGTTAAATATTTTTCCCTTTCCTTTACCTCTCGACTATCCTCCCTTATCACTTACCCTTCCCAACTGGTGCTTGCACCCCCTGCCACACACCATTTTGGTGGATACCGGGGTATTTATGTCAGTGTTTATCCCATTACAGTAGCCGCTAACGTTAGCGTACCTCTAGTAATCCACTGCGGGTAATATTTTCAAATTATTCTTTGAAGTGCTCTAAACGACTCTGCAAAGACTAATGTGAGGGAAGGTCGCAATGAATGGCATTGAAAAGAAATCCGAGAAAAGAATACCTAAAGTTATTTGAAAATCGCATTAAAATTTTGCGAATCTTCTTCAATAATTCTGCCTCATTTAATATGAAAATGATATTGATATGTCATTTTTATTCGATAAAATGCTTATCACTACCCACGATTAAGTTAAAACAGCTTTTCTTCCATTCGTAATTTTTGATTCATGATGTCATTCATTTGCAAAAATTCAAATAAACTTCCAAATTCCAAATATTCCATCAGAGTAGAAAAATACTTTGCCATTTAAAATTCATATATCTACAAAGTCTTTAACAATTCTTCGAATTTCATAGTGCTGCAATAAAAGAAATATGATTCGATTCCTAGGCTCAAAACACAATAAAGGCATTACTGTGAGCGTTAACCACATCGAACAAATATATTATCTGCTCAGTCGCAAGAATTATTTTCATCTTCTACGTGCGAAAACGCCTGGAAGTGGATTCGTCAATTCTTAGCAAAACATTTTGGTAAAAATTATTTCCTGGTTGAAAAATAGTTTCAACGACGCTGGAAATAAATAATAAAATCCTCCAAGGAAGCGCAGTCACGGAACGAAACTTTTATGGCAGAGACTACGAAAGTAGAGTCACTCATTTTGATGGACAGGTATACTCGCGTCCTCTGTCATAATATGTATAGCCGCCACGTTAGGACTAGGCCATGAAAGTGTCCCTGGATGGGCGAAATACGTTAACCCCTGGCAACGCTCAGTCACCGGTGATCATACTAACCAGGAGGCTGGTTCGACCTTGCATGACGCCAGCTAACTTGATGTGCCCATTTAACTCCCTCTACATCATGAACTATTTGGAGTAATTTATCTACACTGCATTAGGTTTTTCAGACATAAATCCAACCTCTAATCGGAGAATCACATAGAATTTATATATAATAGGATCTCCATATTTCCCATCTATTTTCCATGTTTTGTGGCGGGCAGAAATAGAGCTTTAGATCTTCATTATGACCACATCAGCGAATAAAAACTAATAAAACCTAAATATTCGATAGACACAGAGAAGGATAACCATTTTTGCAATATTTTGATTCAGGTATTATCAAAAAAAGTTTGGAATAAAATTATAACTGTAATTCATCCCAAATTTAGTACATTTTCCAATTTACAATCATCATCAAAGGCAGTGGTTAAATAATGAAAATCAATCAAAATATAAAATAATTGAAATTAAAAAAAATATAACAGAAACTGAACACGCTCTGTCTAATAATTACAGGCTATTCTAAAGAGTCTTTCCCCTTTTCATAGAGTGAAATTACTTTGGGCATTCTCAAATAACGTCTGTTCCAAAAAAAAATCGAGGGAATCAATCCGTCAGGGTCTCACGTTCGCCATGGAAGATAACCCCATCGCTTAAACGGGCATCTCCGAGGAAAAGAGACATGGGGATACTACGGAGCCACGAGCGAAACACACGAGGGTGAAGAAAGATAACTGTCGCCTTGTCTCTTCTTCCCGCTTCCTTCTTTCCGACGAAGGAATCCGCTTCCGTAAACATCCCATCTCTCCCATTCCCTCTACACACCGATTTTTTTCATTTCCAGCCCTGAAGGAGAGCAGCGCCTCCTAACTCTCCCCCCCTGCCTCAGCCGAGTGCCCTTCTTAATCCCCTCTCCCCGCCCCCTAGTTGCCCCACCCACCGGGGTCTTCTCTCCCTTTCCCCGCCAGATACATGTCACAAAAGCGAACGTCCGCCACGGTCATCCTCTGGACAACACAAAAGAGGAACAAACAAACTTGACAGCGGAGAGCACTGCCCGGATTGGCAAGGAATGCCGAGGAGACGGAGAATGCGAACTCCTGGCGAAAATGCCGCTCATGGTCAGAAACACAACCCGGCCGATGTGACATTATAATGCTCCTTAAAACACTTACAAACTACCAGCAAAAACTATCGTCACGATGTCACGATGATATTTAGTATTTATTATACTATTTGAAGGTATCCAGACGCAAAGAAGCGGCTCAAAAATACATATATATGTACGAGGATTTGTGCTATTCCAAAGCTTGCCACAGGAGACAGGAGAAGAAAAGATTAGAAGCGGAGGGAGGTATATCATTTGGAAGAAAAATGAATATAAAATGGACGGAGGAAGTAAAAAATGAAGAAGGCTTTGGCAAGGTCAGTGAAGAGATACGCCTTCAAAGGATAAAAGGATTGGGTAATTAATGAACGATATCCTAAGAAGATTGTTAATCGGGTGCTGCAATTGAGAGAACTATAAAGATGAGGAATTTTAGAAGCAAATAGATGTAACTAAAAATTTCGTTGATCCATGCGTGATATGGTGGAAATTGAACAAAAATAATGGCCACATTCTGGCACTTATTCTAGTTAAAAATACTTATGCGATCAGGTTTCTATGCAACTAGTGCATCACCTTTAGATGTGAATCATCTTTACCCGAATGTTATGCATTACATTGATACCTAGTAAGCATACAAAAAAACCCTTACTAGGAAAAATGAGCCATTATTTGGCCATTAATGCGAAAACCTACAATTTGACTGAATACATTGACGCAAGGAACAGGAGGAATGATGAGTTTGGAAGATAACAGGATCGTTTGGAAGGTTTTTTAAAGTCTTTTCTCCGATAAACAGGCCTTAATGATGGTGATGAATTTAATAGCTGTTCATATTCCATCTATTCGATGGTTGAAGTTTGATTGCGCGTAATATTCTGCCACTCTTAGATGAACCTACCTTTCGAATTCAAACATCAACTTCTACTTAGTTCAAAATTTTCATAGAAATAATTATGCATTTTTCAATATGTTTTTAAAATAAAAACTAAATTCCCTATTTGTCAATTATAGGATACGATTAATCAATTTATACTGATGTACTGATTTCTTATGCTAATGAGTACCTTAAGGCAGTATAAATTACCTTGGGAAGAAAAACAATTGGAAATAAATATAAAATTTCCGATTCAGGTCGAACAAAAGATAATTATGTACTGTAGAGCGTGCGCAGCAAAAAAGATAAGCATATGATACTAACTTCTGAAGTTTAATCAGGGTGCTCATTGTCCGTGAAAGGTAATTAGAAGGGAGGATAACAACAGTCACTATTAGAACTTGGATGGATCCTGAGAGTCCTTCTCCGGTTATTACATGGCAGGCATGCAATCACTTGAGTGCATACATCGACCGACGCCACTATGCGGTCCAATCCTATCCTTGTAGAAACTACTGTTCTCATAAAATGTAGGGCGAAGTATAAATTGGCTTGCAAGTTTTCCCATAGCGATTTCTTGATTTTTAACTTACAAGCGTTCAAATACTAATGTTTCACTTCGTTTACACCCTTGTGAGCGTTACCTAGCGAATTAAATTAACAGCGCTTGTATCCTTTTTATTCCAGAAATAAGCATAGTTCAGAGAAAATGAGAATTTTCGTTTCTTTTCGCAACATTAAAAGTAGGTACCTACTTACTCGGGAGTGCCATTGCTTTGAGATTCGCCAGGCGTAATCATATGGGCACGGGCCTTTGACGAAAATCCCTCGAACGTATTTCAGTGAAATTGAAAATTTCAGGTTTTTATAGCATTAGAATCACATAGGGAAGAGTATAGTAACATCCTGATGAAAATTCAGAAAAAAATACTTGTTTTTACAGAGATTATACTATAAGTGGGTACGACCTAATAACGAAAAGAGCAGCAGCCTTCTAAGGCTCCACCAAATTGAATTTGCTGAATATCAAAGCACCGGGAAGCATCTCGAAAATTCAAGTACACATCCATGATAACGGTATCAGGTCACATGCTTATGAGGTCTCGAGGATTCAATTCTATTTTTACGCTAGCAAGGAAAAATGAGATGTACAGGTTTCCAGGGTAATTTCCCTTTTTCTCACGATTATTTTCATCACTTTGTTTTCTGTCGCTGTTTCTATCGTAAGCCTCTCCTTCCCTGCCTCGTCTCTCTCTCTCTGGGGGGGGGGGGGCGACACTTCCACTGCCTGCAACGGTGTGTCGCATTCCCTACTTTCTGTCTTTGTGAGCGGGGACCATGAGTTACATGCCTATGTGATGGTGGAGTTCCCCCTTCTTATTTTTTTTTCAGTTCTGCATGCCGTTTTGTTTTGGTGGAGGCCTGTTCTATGGGTGGTTGTGGCTCAATTTTTTCCCTTTCGCATTACAGGTAATAAATTTGTTAGGTGAATTAACCCTTGTTTTGCATTGGGTCTTCCTCCAGCATGAATAAAAGCTTGCTCTCAATTTGATAGTATTTTAACAATCATTTTTCCATTTTTTTATTCCTCTTACGCAGCTTCTCTTATGACTTACCCTTCCCAATTGGTGCTCGCACCCCCTGCCACACATCTTTTTGGTGGGGCATATATGTCGATATCTTTTCTTCTCTTCCCATGTAATCTTGTAATGACAGCCCCACTGTAGCATTTTCGCAAGATGTCGTGGTCCAAAACTAAATAGCAACCTATCGCACGTAAAGAGATGACCAGCAAACAGCAAACTGTTACCCGCTACTGAAACGCTAATTGGTTTTCATGAACCAGAGTTTAAAAATAATCAAAATTTCCATTTATTAATTGGCACAATTTCACGGTAAATAGGCTACTTTTTGGACACTTTAAGTAGGTTCGTCCGACCAAATGCGAGTCCGCTGTCCGTAAAAAACACTATATTATTCAATTAGACACGTAAATATATACTTTAAACAAAATTCCTTCATTTCTATGGAAAAAAAGACATAACTGGAAAGCTTCATCAATTGTGTACATTGTACTAAAATATACACAGTAATTGATTACTAAGACACTTCAGTGAATGTAATGCCTCTTTAAAGATGCCATATGAATTTTTTTTCCGATTAAAATATTCGCTTTTAAATATTATTTAACACGGAAGATGTTTGATCGAAATATTTCATTACATGCTGTGTGAAATATGAAAAAAATGTCACCGAATTATTTAGAGAAAAAAATTTATTCGAAAAAAGTTCAGAGCAAAACCGCAATAAGCAAACATAAGCTTGTCTACACTGTTTGCAAATATAAATTCACAGTGATGACATTTATATCTTGTTTAGATAACTGTCGCTTTGTTATATCCATATTGTGTGTTTGTCGTCGATTCGGTTTGCTGCGCTTTGCGTTATCCTTTAAGTTTTTAAGGGTCTTTTTTTGTCGCTTGCTTTCATTTTATTTTTTAAACATCAGTTTACGCTGTTGTAGGCGGTTTTGTCACCTAAATTACGCGAGACATAAACATGGTCGTCAGTTCACATACCGAGAACAGCGCCACTAAGCTTTGAGCTAATCCAATATATAAACGCCATGGCAACATTTCAATTATATATCACAAAGTACAGTGATGACCTTCTGAGATATTTTAAACGCATGAAATAACTTGGTACATCGTTTAGTTCTTCCCTCCATAAAACTCCATACAAAATTGATTGATTCACCTAGCAAATATTTAAAGAGTGCTTTAGTTTTCAAAATTACAGACGATACGCAATAGTTAACCAATCTTAGGGTCGAATGAACGATGATAATGACGTAATAGTTTGAAATGCATATGTACAAAGTTTGATGATGCCTAAATTCGTGATAACGGGCCTACTCCAGTCTCATGTTCGAGTCTAAATCATTTTTATCACTCGATACATTTTTTTCATTTGAAAAATTAAATTAGAAATGATGGCTGAACCAACTTGATTGATGTTTAATGAGCAAGAATGTTGATTTAAATTTCCTAATTTTATCACTGAATTGCATTTTCCATTACGAAATGAGAGTACTTTCATAAAATTTTCCAAACTTTCCTCAAATTAAGAGCTTTTTGAAAAGCGTCTTATTATCAAACTGTACCATTTTGAAGAATTTACGGCAAATAACTCCAAAATAAATCAATGGAGATGACTGGATTTATTTCTTTTCCCACTTTTTCATATGTACATCTACTCAAACCGACCATTACTCTGCCATTCCTGATTACTTAATATTCATTTTTCATTTTGATTAAACGCTTGAATCGCCTTCCACTAGTAAATGTAGCAGCGAATTTAAATTTGAAGTTGTAATTAAGTTAAAAATTCTCTCAAATTTCTTATTTCTATTTATTTATAGATATGGCGCGAGGAAATGAAAGAAGATAAATATGTCGTTACATGAAAGATGAACAGAGTCCTTCAAAATAAAAGTATTATTCTGTATTCCAATACAGTATTATAATGTAGATGCAATTATTGATGCCAGTGATCTTTAATTACCTGCACTGACGAATTTGGCATAAGGATACAAATCTTTGCGGATTTAAAAAAAATTCGGTCCTGACGCTTGGTACAAACATGTATGGGAATAACAATAGAAAAGTGGTAGGAAACAATAGGGTGCACGCTGTCTTGTATTTGGCGGTCATAATTTTTTTTCAAAATTTAAGGCAGTCTCTAATCCAAGTGAAAGAAATAATGGATATGTATTCAAAGTATCCCTAGTCAAGCTCCAATACGCAATTAAAAAAAAAAATTGATTCGAAATTAATCTGAAAAATATACACTATCCAGCACTGTACCTAAAAGTCAATATTAAAAGGAAAGAAATTCCTCAGACTCATTTAAACCCAAGTCGTTTCGGAGTGAATGAGAAAAATAACTACTGAATCAACATGCCGTATTTAATTTATTTTTAATGGAATGGTAATTAAACGTTATAATCAATTAATGCTCATTTCAATTTGGGTCGTTTTGACCGCAACAACGGACTAATTTTGACGTCAAAGAATTTCTTTTCAGCTACCCTAGCCCTGCGATGGCGTAGACTCTACGTTTTATGACACTTAATTACAACCATCGAGTTCCACAAAGCCCTTTTTATCGAATTACGCTCCGCGAATCCCCTTCCAATTTTCGCCGCGCTGCTAACAAGTCCTGCCCCCTTTGTCGTCATCAGATCTTAGGGGGAGGGGCAAAAACACACTGGGCATAAAGCTTTGAAATACATACCCAATTTTGACCTTTTGTATTTCTCTTTGCCCGTAACGGGTGCGCTAGTGCATCGCTAATGGATTCACCGTGGCCAGTATTTTTAGTTGGCGCTCAACACACAATTATTGGCGTCGTGAGCATTTAAAAACGGATGTGGAGATAATGTTTTACTGGAGACCTAAGCGATTTTTGAACTAACAAATATAATTGGACATGCGGTATTTCTCTCGTCCAATACTGCAGTTGTCTCACCCGTGAGCTAAAACGGAGAAATGTAGGGTGGTGGTATACTGGATCATGTAGTAGATGTTCTCAGCCCGTGGTAGTTTAGAACCCATGGAATGTATCCAATTTTCTGGAGGATTACTTTTTTGCGATGTATTTTCCAAACTCTACGGCTCAAAGAAAATATCAGAAGCGTGAAATGTGAGGCAACGATTTTTTAGCGCTGCAATCAACGTTAAAACGTGAATAGGCCCTTCTATTCAGACACTGTGGATGCAATTCTTACAAAATATATATTTCCCGCGGGATTACATATGTATATCAAAAACAGTTTCAACTAAACATATAATTTAAAGTTTTTCTATTTAATGGCAGGTGTAGGACTATCCATAAATTACTTTTAAGTATCGTGAGAACTTCCTATTTCTTTTCCTTTAATTATTTCTTTCTTCATGTGTTCGTGATTTTTGTCTATCTTCCTGCTGTCTTTCTCCTCTCCACGTACTCAGAAAGTTCCCGACTTCAATATCCAGTACAATTTCCTTGCTATTCAACATTTCCTCCGTCCAATTTCAGATATCCCCAAGTAGCTACCTCTCAATTCCCAGTATATTTAATGCATCAGCTACACCTTCCACCCTGTCTCACTTATTTTCTCCAAATATATAAAGCATGAACTTATAAATTAATAATTACGAGACACAAAATGATACAGGAGTAATTCAAGAATGGAATGCAATCTTTAGCAAAACTATGAAAAACTAAAAATAACAAATGGATACTTCGCCATTGTAACTAAAAAAAAATGCAAAGGGCTCCTCATAACCGTCATGCTCCAACAAAGTTTCCCCACCCCAACCCCGGCAGCCGATTGCGCAACCCAACTGCCATTTCTGGACACCACCGCAACTAATTTGGCGCAGCTCGCCAAGTCATAACGCGCGAGAACACGCCCGATTCATTTCGCTCGCGGCCTCATCTCTTCTGCAACCGAAGTGCCCCACCACCACTGCTCATGGCACACAGGTACAATGCGCAAACAAAGCGGGATGCCCTCGCCTTATGAACTAACCACCCGGATGCTTGGGCCAAAAAAAATAGAAAACCCTCGGGCGATCCGCACCCACGTGGGCCGCGGTGAAAAGGCCTCTGGTTCCTGGGTCGAAAAGCACCGAACGCCCCTCCGCGCAGCAAACAGCCGGCTGCATCAGCTCTTTGTTGCGTATAATGATGATGGATGACGATTGCGAAGAGCGCTTGGCCTCCGCTTCGTCCGCTGCCCGTCCGCAGCCGCCCCAGTTATCCATCAACGGCTCTCCCTTCTTCCTAAAACAACGCGGGACAAGTGCATTTCTCCATTCCGCCACTCGCTCTCTCCACCTCCTTCCTCCATCCTCCTGCGTTCCGCAGTTGTGGGAGGCTCGCGTGTGTAATGCCCTTCTCGCATTTGCTTTTCGAGCGAGTGCAGCGGTCGAGTCGCGGAAAGTATTAAAAGACTCCGCGTCAAGGAAAACAAGCGCGATATACATGTCTATTTTTGAGTTTGTGAACTATGCCGTGGGTGCTTTACTTATCCGCTCACGCTAATCACTCTTGAGCGGTGTATGCCGATGATTGAATTATGTTGCGCGACGGGTTGAATGTTATAAGGTCCCTCCTACATAAAAATGGAGTGAAGTATCACAAATATCATCTTCTAGCGCCAGAAAGAATTGCAACAGCGAACTTTCTCTTGGATTAACTGGTGAGAAAACACTCTTAGAATTATTTCATATTGAAAAAATGGCGAGAAAAACATGCAAGGGATAATCCTGATTTTTTCTCTGCAAATCACATAATTCTATAATGGAAAGCAATTGAATGAAGAGAAAGATACCTGTATAAAGTTTCACGTATGACGCGCGAGCTCTTTTGCGCACCATACGTGAAACTTTATACAAGTATCTTTCTCTTCATTCAATTTTGTCAATTGCTTTCCATGATAAAATTATGTGATTTGCAGAGAGTCAATCAAAATTCTCTCTTGCATGAGCATGAAAAAATTCGAAAGCGTTAGAAAAGACGTATGGGGAGCATGATGTGGAGTAACGAAACGGAAAAGGGAATGAGATTATAATGGCACTCTTTCGGGCGCCATTTTGTCTCATAGAAAGTAAGAGGAACTAAGGAAGAAAATAATACCTAAGGGTAAAGTAAAGATAAAGACTAAATTAGTCGGCTAATATTGGTTCGATTTTAAAATCGAGCAAATATTTCCAGCCTTCCAAAGACGACCTGAGACCGGTATTACGAGATATACACAGAATACGAGTAAGCATAGACATTATTTATTAATTGCATATGTTTTTTTGCGTGCATTGTTGTACAGTCGTGAACGATAGTAAGAACAATGGATAAAATGGTAATGAAAGTCATCAAATGGCTCAATGAATAATTAATAGGAGGTCATTGAGAGGCGCGGAGAAAAGATTTTTCTGGAGCTTCTGGAAGGGTAGGTCAACAAGGGTCAACCGAATGACAAGAGCCTGGCACTCATGCACGGAACACACCCCACGTGAATAAAGGACTGTCAGGGCCGCCATGGCGTGTGTTCACAGTGTTCAGCAGAGCCACGCTACGGGCATGTCCGTGTCATGAGATATCGCGGCCACGGTGCACTGTGGGTGTTCCGTCTTGCGAATCGTACTGCCAACAACAACAACAAGGGTATTATGGCGCGCCAAGGTGGCATACACCAGGCGTGCAGCGCGCTTCATGGCTCCAACTCCCAACGAGAACCAAAGAGAATCACAAGGAGAGCTGAATATGATGTGTGTGAAACGAGGTAGGTTAGCTATTGACTAGTACGTGTACGCAGCTCGTACTGGCAGAGAATATTTCTAATAATAGTTCATCTTCAAATTCTTTCCATTTCATGAAAACTTCTTCTTCGGCGACTAACACTTAAGTCATTGCAACTAATTTACTGCGAAGGGTATATCCTTTCTTATATCCCAGGAGTTCCTACACCTTACAGTTTAGCGAGCTCTTAACACACACTGTCTCTGTCATATCTGTAATTGCTCGCACTGCAATTTTAACCATACTACCTTTGCCCTATTACTTTCCCACTTCAGTTTGTTATTAAGCTCTTTGTGTATTACTTACCCTAATTTTGTTTTCTTATTGTTCATTTCACTAATCATATATTCTGTTTAGGAAAAAATAAAATTTATTTCTACGCACAGTTCCTGATTTATCGTTCTTATACACCTTTAGAGTTAGTATGAAGAAAAGTATGTATGTCTCAGGCCAGAACACGCATATATATATATATATATATATATATATATATATATATATATATAATATATATATATATATATATATATATATATATATATATATATATATATGTATATTGATGATTTCGTCGACGTAACACGGAAGTGCCGAATAGTACATTAGACAGTAACAAACAATATGGAAACACAAAAAAAGATCAAGAGAAGTGATGTAAGTTACTTCTCTATCTTCCGATGAAGACGGAGTGGAATTCCGTCGAAATTATCAAGGAATAACGTGTGAGTGATCTTTTTTTGTGCTTCTATATTGTTTGTTACTGTCTAATGTACTAAACTATATATGTATGTATATATAAACATATATATAAATATATATATATAAACATTTATATAAACATATATATATATATAAATATATATATATATATATATAAACATATATATATATATATATATATATATATAAACATATATATATATATATATATATATATACATGTATACGAACATATATTTAAAGTATACGAGACTTTATATAGCAGCAAAAATTTTAAACTCGCCTGGTTTTACCAGAAACAGCGGTCGTCCCATGTTCCCTCTTAAGTCTGATACATGATTGCAAATTCATTTGAATGTCGCAATATTTTTTCTTTAGTCAATAGCTCATGCATGGTGCGTGATTTGCCCTGTTCCTGTGCTGTCCATGCCTGTTGTGGATACCCTGCCAAACACCTTCCCAGTGGCTTGCAGGGTATTATGGAGATGTTGATTGAAGAAATAGTTATTAAGATTCTATATTATAAGATTCTTTCTCCAACTTCTTGACTAAATAAATATCCAACACTTTAAATAAACTTCCATATGATCTAACCTCATTATAAGGATATATAAATACACGTAAAGAAAAATAAAATAAATCCATTTACAATGGCAACGATCAAAGACTGGAGGGATGCACACCGTCTTGGCATTCCAGGTTGGGAATGATTAGGGCAATTGTGCTGCGGGTATCCGCAGTTGTGAGGCAGGGCGACCAATGCACACCACCTCAAACCCCTCCCCGCCTCCGTCACCACAATCCATTGTTGCGGAGCACGACCGAGATCCCGAGGGTCAGGAGGGGGGGAACGGGAACCCTTTTATCCGAACCTACCCCCCATGAACCTGAGGAACCGCCCCCGACCCTCATTCTTCCCGCCCCTGACCATCTTCCCTCCAAGGAGCACGTGTACGTTCGTTAAGTCGCTTCACGCGGACACTCCTTTCGTGATTGGGGGACCGGGAGAGGGTGAGGGGTGAGGGGAAGGTAGGTTCGTTCGAGGCCCGATCCTCCCGACCCCTCCCCTCCGAACAAAAAGAGACTGTCGCCGTGGGGATGGGAATCCCTAATTGGCGAAGAGCACCGAGAGTAGGCGCGGGCGGGCGACAGACCATTTGGAAGTGTCCTCCTCGGCCGGGACCTCCAATTAAGGCGGCGGGAACAGATGAACGATAAAATAAAATGAAAGCGGCGGAGGGACAAGGAAAGAGGGCGTCGGGCAGGGTGGAGGGGTGTTTTCTTCCATTCAGGGTATTCATTCAGAGAAAAGGTTTGCACCGCACGGATTTAATCTCACTCCCCCAATCGAAGCTCGCCTCGCTTCAAGTCTTTTTAATTATTGCGAGAGAACTTAGATGCTGCCTCGGACGGCATTCCTGGAACTGCAACGCGAAGGGTCGACATCTTGAAGGGCACCCACATTTTTTTTTTGAGGCCTGATTGAACTCTATTCGTTCTTCGTCAACACCTTTTCTTCTTTGCCTGAAGACAAGCGGAAGGCGCTAACGACGCTAAAGCAGTCCCCTTTTTCCACCGACGTGTGGCGATAAAGAGAATTACGTATCCTTTTTCCCCGATGGATGGTTAATGCAATTCCGACAAGCTAGTGCAAAAAGTAAATCGAGAAACCCTGAAACGCTGCACTCAGTGTAAAAAATGCTGTGAAAAATTGGCCGATAGTTCTCAGAAGGACATTTTCTGAAAGCTCACCGGCCACGGATTTGTAGAAACCTCTACATACATATGGATTGCTACAAGAGCATAGGCTATTTTCACACCAAATACTACAGCATTTTGGACTAGAAGACACTCCTTATAAAAGAGAAGAAACAGAGAGATTTGCTGCAATTATTTCCATGTGGCCTCTCTTCTATTTGGATTGCTTTACCTCTGAACGTTTTATCCAGAAGTCGGAATGGTGAATACCTAGGTATCATTATTATTATTAAAAATACACATGTGCTGATAGGCATTGTCAGGTGGCACACAAGTCCCAAATAATCGCAAAAGATAATAGATAAAATCAGACTTCAAAACACAAATCTCTTCAACAAAACAAGTGAATGCCCATCCCATTTACAACCATTAATCAGTAAGAAAAAAAGATAAATTAAAAAAATTAAGCTAAATTAAGGTATATATTTCAAGAGAACACTCTATACATATAAATAAATATATGTACATAAATACACACACACACACACACGCACACACACACACATATATATATATATATATATATATATATATATATATATATATATCTTACGATGAAGACGGAGCGGAATTCCGTCGAAATGATCAAGAAATAACATGTGAGTGATCTTTTTATGTGTTTCTATATTGTTTATTGCTGTCCAATTTATTATTCAACACTTCCCTATTACGTCGACGAAATCATATATATATATATATATATATATATATATATATATAATGGGCTGACACAACATAACACAAATAGAAAAGAATAGACACATATAAAAGAACACTTACACGGTAAATTGTTCGAGCTTTCGGCCCTCTCAGGGGCCTTCTTCAAGAGAGACTGAGAGACTATATATATATATATATATATATATATATATATATATATGTATGATAAAATCGCCCTAATAGTTATTATTATAATTTAATACAATCTACCTAAATGGAAATAATATTGGGAACACAAGAAAAGTCCTCGCGGCACATAGAAGGTAACAGAAGTTAGAGATCGTCGAAATACATGGTTTATTTTTTGGATTACCTTGAATAAAAATTAAAAAAATATATTACTGCCATAAAATGTTGTGTGATCAGGATCATTACCAATTCACTGCCATGATTTCTGAAATGATCTCTAATGATGTGACACGCATGACTTTTCAACCTCTGTGATAGCAACACCATGAGATTGGTCATAAACCTGTCTGGGTGAACGCATTACTCACTGGATTAGAAACGTTTCTAGCAACGGAAAGGGACGATCAACTGACGACTACAATATATTGACCCAAGTGCAATTAGTGGGGTAAGCCTTAAGTTAAGAGATGAATTCAAATAATAACCAAGAAAGGGGCGTTATTTCCGATAAGTTTATTTACGTTTATAATACAGGGATGAAATTTGGGAGCCTTAGCTTGAATTAACATTTTTCAATAATCTTTAAAATTTTTCCCTTTGCGTAAACTTATCAACGTTCAAAATGTAGAAAACTGAAAAATTATTCGCTTGTTAAAGAAAAAAGATAAGGACACCATCTCGTCATAAAAGAAAAGCCATCATACGATTGGCTAAACTATTTTCACAGAAAATCAATGCTTTGGAAAAAGGATTACTTTCAACTTAGGTACTTGCATTAATACTATTCCAATGCAAATTCTCATTCCAGTAATGTCCATATAGGAATAAGGATAAAGTACATATAATTACTTTCAACAAAGTTTTCTTTATATATATCATTTACACAAAATATTGTTATTTTTTAAATTGAAAGTTATCCTTAAATGACACGCACTAAATTTCCATGAAGACTTTACTCATTGTGGAATTCGCGAAGTAGCACACCTCTCTTAGAAATTCACGCAGTTCGGCCAAAAACAACAAAGTAGTCGACGCAATTCCAGCCACACTCACCTCTTGAAAATTCATAAAATGGTCTGATAAATGAGCAATCTTGCTTACATCCTTTTGCAAAACACACGAAGGGTGCGTGATATTTGAGGGATCTAATAGAACAGTCACTTTCAACTGCCCTTTTTATATAGGCTCGCACGCAAAAAAAAATCGCAATCCTCACCAAAGAAACATCTCATGGCCTGCTGTACTCCATCGAGTTCACGCACGCGCACAAAATTTGGCAACAGTGTCAAAGTCTGGATCGAAATGAACCTAGTGACACTCGGAGAAAGACCGAATTTTCCACCGCTACGTCACCAGATACTCAACTTTTCGTCGGCTAATTTATTCCCACGCTTCTTTAATACTAGTAAGTTCAAGAACCAAGAGACGGGAAAGGGACTATAGTTGTCGACGGACCGTAAAGAAACCAATTCTACCACTTCAAGACAAGAGTGACAGATGAGAGAGAGAACGTGGCAGGTCGCAAAGGAAAACGAAGAGACTTGATTTCACACCGAGGTGAGCCCGGATTCAGTGGGACGAGAGGCGGAATTGAATGCAAGGAAACAAAAGAGAGAGTCCAACGGACGGAAGAATTCACGAGGGGGCGCCTTTTAGAGCAAAGAGGATGCGAGAATGACGAAGGCTGAGCCCGTACCCTCAAGAGTAATGGGAAGGGAAGGGGGGGGGCAGACGCCAATGACGTCGGGGTCGAGTCTCCCAATCGCCTCCCCGCACGGATACGGATGAACTCAGTCGAATTATGATCGCGGTTAGTAAACGGACTAAAGCTGTAATTACGAGTAGATCTGTGAAGAAGTAGAAAGGTGAGCACACCATATGAATCAGGATGACACTGAAACACATATTTCCCATTCAACCATTACGCTTAGTTACTAAATCACGTCTTTTTGGAATTATCATATTACTTGGAACTTGTCAAATCAATACGTAAATGCTGTTTATTGGGAGAAGCAGAAGGGTAAAATGGTTAAATAGTAACTAATTAAGTCGAGCATTACAAGATAAGTATGTATATTAAAAGATAATTCCTTATTGGTATCTAGAATAACATTAATTTAGGCAGCAATCTAAAATTAGTATCTAGAATATTAAAACAAAGCAATAGTATTGAAATATATAACATTCCAATTACAGAGGTAAAGCGGCATACATTTAGACTTAAACATGCAGCGAAACAATCACCCTAAGTAACCACGCAAAAGAAGACTGACAAGTATAACAAAGGTCAAGATTATACGAAAGACTGATTAAATAGCATCTATGTGGAAAAAAGCAACCATAATAAAAAAAGAGAATGATTATGACACAAATGATAAATAAATATATATATATATGCATTATATTTAAAATATATATATTTATAAATAAATACATATATAATTTAAATATATGTAAATATATAATACTAATTATTATTAATAGGTAATCTACCGGTTAAGGTAGGGTTTGGGTGTACACAACTACCAAATAAATAATTTGTTTCTACAAACAAAACACAACTAAACATTCTAGCCTAATTAGGCCCCTCTTCATCTCTCTATACTTCCTTCTTCCCTTCATCCCGTCCAACATCCCTGCCCTTTCTTCGTTTGCCAAACTTTCTTCTCACTACCACAGTTATGCCTTTCACCCATCTTTCCTGCATCCTTATGATTTCTCCCAACAATCCCCTCTCCTCACCTACCATACTACGCCTAGAACTTCCTCATTTGTTTGCCTTTCAGTCCACTTCACCTTTTCCATCCTTCTCTACACCCACATTTCTAGTCTCCAATCTACGCCTATCTTCTTGCTTTAGTGACCAATTCCGCAAACTTGTACCCTCAGACCCATAAGGTCTGTTTCAAAATTTGTAGGACTGGGTCAACTAAAACAAATCTATTGCTAGAGTTGATACATTTACTCAAAACTCTTCGACGTAACACCGTTGAGTGCCCACACACCGCTGCCAGCGGGTTTTTCACGCCTCGTACGCCTTCTGGAAGGTGGCGCCCAGAATGGTGCTAAGTTTCCTCGCCACGGGCTGATATAACTCTTCCATCGAGCCGTGGTGAAGTCATTTGAAGACGAATTTGAGATGGAAGATGAGGAAGAGGTCCGGTGGGGCAACATCAGGGCTGTAGGGTGTCTGAGGCATGGTCGAGAAGCTCTTGACAGATCCGCGTGAGTTTCCTTCTGTTCATCCGAGGGCACTCACGGCATCAAAGTCGCATACACCTTATTTATGCCCATGAATTCGGTTATAAGTCCATGTTCATGAATTTTAGGAATGCCAAATTCATCAGACCCCATGCGAACACTAAATCTACGATCCCTGTCCAACAAAGCCTCACTCACTCATGTAATATTTTCGTCACTTTCGAGGTCAAAGGGTGTCCTGAACATTCGGTGTCTTCAACATCTTCTCTACCCTCCCGGAGTAACTTGTGCCTCTCAAAAACTCCCGGTCGGCCCATATCGTTATCACCAAAAGCTGCCTTGAGCATGTTATGAGTCTATTTTCCGGTTTTACACGCAAAATTTGATGACGCAGCACTGTCAAATAACCGGTTCACGGCGGAACGTAACGAGTCACGTTTCGCAGGTTTTGCAAACGAACGATCCGCAGAAAATGGAAGCCAACTGCCACCAGCCTCCAGCCTTTCTCGAGGCTCTCCTCCCTCGAGTCCAGCCAGAAACCCCTCTGCCGATCGGTCCGTCTATCCGGGAAAAAATAACTCATACTGACTTTGTAACCGACTCTGTATATGACATGGGTGACCCCACATTTGCATATACAATAACTACTTTATTAAGCAGATGGAGTAATTTATTCTAAAAATATAAGGTGGTCAACTAATGCAATGCTAGCCAATGGAAATGGAGAGAACCGAATTTACAGCATAAAACAAAGCTTGCTGGAGTAAAAATTATTGCTGCATATAGAAAGGTTCATGCTTAAAATTCGTGGATGCTTAATCCAACTTCAACTGAGGCAACAATACGAGATAACATTAAATAGAAAAAGGAACGGGTGAACTACTAACTGGAGTTAATTGATTATTTTTTTGATAAAAAAAGCAAGTGAAGTGGTTCATGCATACATACTCTTCCTCACATTACTTAGCAAGGGAATTGAAAAAATTAATCAAAAGCCTTTTTATTCATAAAGTACGAAAATTTTCAGAAAAATCATCATTTATTGCAAGAAAAGGAGACGTATTTTTTCTTCTGAAAGGCACGTAACCACAAAAGAAAAACGTAAAACTTTCAGTAGCAAGGGATTCCAAATACCTGTGCACTTCCCATCGGTAAAGGGTTTAGAGCCTAAGAATAGTCAATCCCAGGGTCTCCTACGACCAGAGATCGATCCGGGATTAAGCGGAAACTGAGGCCATGGGGATGTTATTTCGGTCATCCGCGATATCAGGGTCCAACCGGCAGTCATCATATGCCTTGGAAATTTACTCACTCCAGGCTGGAAGGGGGTCGCACTAAGGGGGCCAGGCAAGGCTGCTTTCCGACGCAAAAGGGGGGGAGAGGGGAAAGTAGAGGGCGGAAGGAGGGAGGGTTGTGGGCCCGGGGTTCATCCTTCTCGGATGACGGAAAAGACGCCGTCTGCGTGAATGGAGAGGGGTGGAAAGAAGGATGAGGCTCCCTTCCGGCCACCGATTTAGTCGGCGATTCCAGTGTGCGGGATAGCGATCCCCATCCCCTCCCCATCCCGGCCCCATTGCAGCACCGCCCTGAAATTATGGCCGCGAGAGGGTTGGAGGTCGGGTAGGGAGATTGGCGGGCGAGGAATGGGACGGAGAAGATGGATGGGCCCGTGATACGAGCTGGAATGCGATGCATAATGGAGGAGGGAAAAGAAAGAAGAAATGGGAATGGAGGGGGGGGACGCCGGACATGGGGGCTTGAAGAAGAGGGAGTGTAGTGTGGGTATGCGGAGCAGGAGGTGTGAGGAAGGCAGCAGTGTGAAGGAAGGTGGATCGTTGGCCCCGCCGAGTACAGCGGTCAAATAAGTTCGTGGCGCAGAACTGCGAGGCCGGTCAGGGAACGGTAAAGTGGAAAGCGTGGAGTGGAATGACGGAGAGGATGGGAAGAAAAGTTGAGAACAATGTTGGAGGGAGAAACCAAGTAATTTTGCTAAAAATGGTCAAAAGCAAACAAATCTGATTCTTTGTTTGCCCTATTCATTTGCGTTTAAGTCTTAAATTTAAGTTTCCTAGCAACATGATGCTGTAATGGTGAATTCGCCATTTTTCAAAGTATTCAATTAGTTTGCAGAAAAATAATATTCGCAAACCGACCTCTTCACGATGTCCCCTTCGTACCACACTCCGAGGTGATGTGAAATATTAAATCTGAAAATTATGAAATGCTCAATACCGCTTGTTTCATGACAGGTATACATACATCCCATATTTAATTCTACTTCGTCCTGTATTTAGGCGTATTGGGAAGACGTATTCCGCAACTTTGAAATCCACACATTTTATGAGACAAGAAACCAACCCACTACTGTTAAATTTTGATAACCAATCCCTTTGATTTGAAGAAAATGGAAAAAAGAACGTCAACGGGTAAATACATAAACAATTAGAAACTTTTATCCCGATGTTACAAATCGATTGAAATATTTCAAAAGAGTGACCGGAGGTTAAACTAGGTTGTTGTATATGACTATGAATTTGTACAAAAAAGTCCCAATTTGATACCCACATAATCGTATTTTTTTATTTATGTCAAAGTTCTAAACATCATTTGCTATTAGTCTTAATTTTGAGGTAGAATAATAAGTATTTTCACATTTTGGGAATGAATTTTAACAATTTTACCAGGACGATCCATCGTACCAATGAAGAAGATGTCTTCTTAATCCCCTCCTTGGGGATGTCTAGTGCTTTTCTAAAAGACATAATTCGTTAATAGACGCTTTCATCCTAATTTCGCACAAGTCTGCCTTTCTCAATTCCTTCTGGTAAAATTCTCATAAAATTTATTTTTCAGTCTTTGAATTTTAATTTGCTTTCTAATTAGCGCCACAACTTAAGCGAGATCGAGCATAATTACCTCATTTCCTAAATGCGGACTGAATAATTTAAAAACACGTTGCTCCTTTACTCAATAATTATCTGAAATTTGTTAATGATGTTTGTTATTTGAAAGACCCACTAGCATACTCCAAAGTGTACGTATTTGACTTCAACGGATTGAAGTGAGTAAAAAAAACTAAATGGCTGACTGTAGGTTACGGATCAGAAATTTGAAGATCCTTTTCTTTTTCTACGCTAATTGGTTTAATTTAGTCTATTTCATAAGTAATAGCCCTCTCCCTTGATGTTCATATTGATTTTAGGAAAGGGAAGGATGCGGAGATCGAAAGGAAGCTTCTTAACTTCCCCTTGCAGAGGCCTCGAGAAATTCGCAGGTGCGAATACACCTTCTCCTTTGCTCAGAGCTTAATTAACTCCCATCACGCTAGCCTTGATGAATGTATGGGCAGCCGTATGAAGAGCAGTCACTGCCCGAGGCAGGGGAGTTCAGGGGCTCCAGACAGCACGCAAACCATTCCGTCGCGTCAAGGACTTAGCCCCCTCAGTAAGGACAGGATACAGAAAGTCAAATGAAAAATCTCCAAGTATCGTTTGAAAGAATGATGAATGAGACTAAAGTCTTATTGTGCTGCAAAATGTCCTCCTTCAGTTCAAAAAAATATTGTTTTTAATCACAGGAATAAAACTAGTTTAATATTGTAATCTGTATGAACTTTTTATTACACCAATTAACTAGAATTAAAACAATAGATTTACGAAATAGTAAGGTAAATTGGAAACAGGAAACCTATTCACCTTCTAGTTTGCAGGAATTATCCAAGGTTTAACTTACCTTGAATAAATAACAAAAATAATAGAGCAAAATTAATGTTTTCATTTTTCAATGCCTACAAGCGGCAGATCGTTATATCAAAGCTGGGTAAATTTTACGCATTCACCACTAGAATAGCGTAAATTAATGAATTTATCGATTTCAATAAACATTAAGCAATCATTGTTGATTATTAAGCCAACCACTTCATATATTCACGTACACTTTTTCAGGATTTCAACCAACGAAGTCACTATCACATTTCAGGTGAATGGTGCAAAAAGAAATTCGGTCCTACGTAGCCTAATATTAAGCGAAGGCTGCAGAGAGCACTTGGTATCTACTGCATGTATGCCACAATTTTTCTATACTAGTCAGCCTAAACATAAACAAGACTTTGTACGTCGTAACCTATGTCGTGAAAAAAAGAATTCTACGTGGATTAATGAAGTGGTTTGCCATGTTATGAACCGTTTCCACCAAGCGAAGTATGACAGTACCCACAGTGAGACTATTTTCAATATTTAATATTCAATTGAGGATAAAAAGTGTAAATCCAAAAAGTGCAAAAAAGTTAATATTTTTATTTCAAGCCGGGATCCTATCATACGATGAAAATATTACGCAATTTAATCACAAAACAATAGCTATTCCAAACTAATCCAAACTAATCCAAACTATTTAATTCGCAGCACAGCATCATAGATTTTTTTAAGCAAGAGCTACTCCGTTAGTCTTATTATCCATTCAGGCCAAATCGATGATCAAAGCATGGAAGCGGGAAAATTAAAAATAGAAAAGCCGAACTTCCCTCTCCTTTCCACAGGGAATTCAATGCTTTACCACTTGACAGAGGGAAATTTAGTTTCCTGTCCTCCGCACACTCTATTTCTCATCCGGCAACATGGCACTCGGGCGAAACGCAAAAGGATGCTTCACCCTGCGGGACCGAGCCAACAGAAAGATGCTCCCCAAGTTTTGACGCAATGTTCTCGAGTTTTCTCGCAAAACAGGGAGAGGAAAAATGTGCGCAAGTAACAGCAACACGGCGTGCCTTTGAGATTGCGACCGGGCCTGAAGTTTGACTCTTAGGTCGCCAGAGTATACACCCTAAAGCATGAAATATATTTTAAGTTCTAGGCGATAAATTTTAAAAAAGGTTCCGCTGCTTCGGTGAAGTTTCGACTTCCAAGCGAACAAGTATGGGCTAGGAGAGCATTATTACCTGCTGAAAGGAGAGAGGGAGGAAAATTTTATGGACGATCAGGCGAAGAGGGGCTTCACCCGAGAGTGGGATACGAAAATAATTACTGATATGAAAAAGCGTTCCACTTTAAAGGGATCGCCGAACGTTTTCCTTTTGCCCTTTATTTAAGAAATAGAAGCGAAATCAATCGATAAAGGGTGGCGACGCCGGGGTTTCAAATTGGAGCGATAAAAAAAAATATTTTTTTTCCTCCGGGAATAAAGGCCGACATAAAAGCTCCGGCGTATGACTCTCATTAAATCCCGCCATTAGACAGAGGGAGATGGGATGAATACGCTTTCACGATTTTTTTTTACGAAACGGAAGACGTCTCATTTCGCAATCGTAATTTCTTTCCCCGGGTGTGCATAAACATGGACAGCTTCAAGTTGAGGTTGAAATGTATTACGAGGGATTCTCAGATTCCAAATCTGCGTGGAAAGATGTGCGGATGAATTATAAGTTAGGCCTTCAGCATGATTTGAAATTGATTTTCCTCTTTAATGGATCGATAGATGGTTACTATCCGTAATAGCACAAGTAACGTCTCTTTCGAGTCTGGAATCCATTACTAAAATGATAAGATACCCGAGAACATCCAAGGAATTAAGTAATCGAAGCCGTCCGAATTCCATTACTTCAAGAAAACTGGGCGATCAGCAAACTGGCCAAAAAAATTAAATTTTGAGCGTCATTTTGACAAAACACAAAGGCCGGAGACAAGTAGGATACGTTTATTAAAAATGTTCTTTTTCTGAAAATTATGTGATATGTAGTAACCATAAAAATGATGGTGACAGAAACAACATGGGAATTAAATCTGTAAAAAACCCGTTCCTAACGGATTTTTTAAATCGCACTGAGAAAGCGTGTAAAATCTTCTCTAATGTGATAGTTCAACACAACTCATTAATGCGTAATTTCACTCGCAAAGATGTGTCTTTTAAACATTTTAAAACATAATTTACATTCATTTAACATTACAATAGAGAATTTAATTGACGATTCGGTTGTGTTTGGAATATATGTAGAAAGTTAAATACACAAGAATGTCTTAACTAAATTAATTGAAATACTTCATTAATCTGTCAAGAAACATCACTATAGCGTCGTATTAACATTGGAAAGTTTAAAGCTTCATTGGAAAATTAAGAGTTCAGAAGACCTTAAGAAATGAGTTATTTTGACACATATTTACGTATCAGAAAAGAGTTCCTGAATAACTGAATACTTCCTAGTGAAATGAATAAAAATAATATTTTAAACTGATTGGAAGTGTATATTTATTTCGATGAAATCGAAAGGGGCCATACAACTTTAGGTTCTGGGATTTTATCCGTAGTTACCCATGCCCGAACGTTGCCATAGTTGACGCCTTCGATAGTAACTTTATAAATAAATCGATCGGCTGAAATAAGACTTGTTTACACATAAAAACCTCCCAGGATATCTTAACCCCTGCATTACGATAGTTCTGTTTCCTGAAAATTTACCATATATTTTTGGAAACCATTTCGTCCCTTAATATAGAGGAATACAGAGAATTTAGAGAACCAAGATAGGGCACATACGTATATGAGTTGAAGTGTATAATGGGATTTTGTGCGGAAAATATTACATCTATATATCCGTAGATTGGGGGCTTTTGAAATGAGGGTAGGGAGAAGAATGGAGAAGGTGAAGTAGGCAGAAAGAAAACAAATGAGGGGATGGTGGGGAATGAGTGGGGATTGCTGGGAGAAATCATAAGGAGGCAGGAAAAATGGATGCAAATCAAAATGACTGGTTGTGGGGTGTTGAAGACAATGAAAGTGAGGAGAAAGTTGGGCAAATGAGGACGGAAAAGGAATAGGATAGGGATCTTGGATGGGATAAACGCAGGAGGGAAGTATATAAGGTTGAAAAGAGGCTTTTTGTATTTCTGGATGCAATTGCTGGTTGTTTTCTTAAGAGATACAATGAATTTTTAACTGTTTGGTAACTTGTGTGTAAAACTTACATTATACCGGTAGATTACCAATAACACTAATAACAATTACTGACAAATGTATTGCATTGCAATCTTCTCCATTAGACGTTTATCATATATTCCTACCTAGCTATGATAACTTATATCTCACCATATTTTGATTCTATGGTACCATAAAAAGAAAACAGTCGTGGAAACAAGCATGCAATATGGTATCCTAATGGTAAAGGTAAGCCATAGATTTCCTGAATGCACCTCGACTCCGACATTAGGAACGAAATTCAAGGATCCAAATTAAGTTGAACAACAGTTTCTAATTGTTAAGCAGTATTTAGCTTTTTCTGTGTACGGATACATAGCACTCAAACTCACACTATGGATAGTCGATAATGTTTTTCTGCATAAAAACGAACCGTGAGCAAAATTGAAACCCACAACCACGAAGCTAGTTGTAGATCGCGCTTTCTCCGGGATTATTGGTGTCAAATACCTTGACAAGTTGTTCCTTTCAATGAAGTTATTAGAAAATGCAACATAATGGTCTTGATGTTTCGTAATTTTGCACAAAAAGGTTATTCCTGCAGTAAAAAAATATATTCCCAATTTTCTATGGCTATCCAAACATACTTTTCGAAAGCCTCAAATTCCGTAATTTTTAAATGGATAAATCCAAGGCCTCCGATTCCTTACTTTGTGCAATATTTAAAGTCAAGCTAATTACTTCGCTAAGATTCTCTTAAGCAAAATGACACCTTGATTGATTTAGCAGAATACGACGCTACGAAATCCAAGTTTAATATTTTTCTCCTTTGTCGTAATTACAAGTTTTGATTTTTTTGTAAATTTAGATAGAAACTTAAACCGATTCCATTCATTATATGTGCATGGAGACAGTTTGAAGCTCTTTACAGATCAGAAGGCTACAGAAACACTCCTTGCCACAAGTTGAGACTTGCTTCTGATATTCTTGCATTTCTTTCACGATTCTCGAACCCTACAAGAAGAAGTGTTTCCCTCTCTTGGCATAAGCGTTTAACGTTCCCTTTGCTTAAATACAGAAGATGATTCAGGCTGCTGTAAAGTCGCTGAATTCAATTCACCAACAGAAAAAACGATAGAAAAGCATATCTACATGCACGCGCTAAAATAGACTGTAAAGAGTGGTGGCAGGCAAGGAGTGTCGAATAATTTACGGATACTGACTGAGCAAAATTATACCAGAAGTGGCCCTCCGTGTGCCTTTTCTTTATATTAAGGGAAGTTCGTGGGGGGGGGAGAGGCAGGGATCACGGTGCTGAGAGAAGCCCGCAAGCTCCTGGACCCACTCCATCCTCTCTTCACAGGCCGCTCCGCTGTGATGAATGCGTCTTTCCTCCTCGCACTTCAAGTCACCTCTCGTAAAGGAGAACGCCGAGTGAATGGCGAAATGAAAGACGGTCTTGACATCGGGGTGACCCAGCCTGAGAGGTGGCGATCCCCTCGCGTTAAGCCAAGTCATCCGTGATGACCTCCGTGGGAGACTGCGGCGGAAATGACATAGCCGCTGCGAGTGTCATTTGAGGTTAAACAAGCAATGAGGAAAGCAGCAAACCTAATAATTTGAAAACGCTGACTAATACCAAAACGATTCCATGAGTTGGAACAAAATAATGCCATGACTTTCATGACCGTTATTTTAATTTTTAGTCGAAGACAGCGTTCTCATACGATCGTTACGGATCGTATATTTTACCCAGCCATATACTCATTAACATTTTTAGATGCGGGTGTTGATGCGTGGGCGAGTATTTACTGAGGACTTATAAGTGCGGTAGATATTTTGGTAATACGAGCAGCAATCTGGACCTGAAATCTGGCATGTTAAATTCACCGAATAATTCTACCAATGTACCGACTGGACGTTAGTTATTTCTTTAATTAAAGGAAATTATAATCAGGACTACATGACTAAAACAGGTCCACAGGTCCTCTACCATAATTATTCAAAACGGGGGTGTTTCATCTTCTCTAAAATGCAGTGAATCAAAATACGATCCGAGCTGCCCTGGTTCACGCTGACGCATTTTTATATTTCTTATTTTTATAAGTCTTATCAGCCATCGCAAAAGTTTGAATGTGTCTAAAAGCCTTCATTTTTTTTCTCTGGACGCCCAAGGTGACGTTTACGCAAGCGATTATAATGGCCCCGTTCGCCATTCCACCCTACCTTGGCAAAGCGCGCACTCTCTCGACGGAGACCCCTTGCCTCTCACGTCACATGGGGGGAGGGATAGGAGAACCTCACAAACAGCAGCTCCCCTTTTTCTCTTTTCCCTTCGCACACCCGCCCCCCCCCCTTTCACTCCGTATTCCCTCCCCCTCCTCCTCTCTTCAGACGTCGCCCCATTCAACGCGGGCCTCCCTCGCGGCCATTCGCATTCGACCATCTCGAGTCGTCGTGATGGAGGGAAGGAGAGGTGGGGACAATCGGCCAGGCGAAATTCTTGATTCCGAAAAAAGTTGTCCTTTCAGGAGGGGACAGTGAAGGAGAAAGAGAGAGAGAGAGAGAGAGAGAGAGAGAGAGAGAGAGAGAGAGAGAGAGAGAGAGAGAGAGAGTGAGAAGTCTCCAACAGCGAATATGAATAAAAAAGAGCGCCTTTGTTTGGCGTCCCCTCCCTTTCCACGCCACTCGTGGAGCAGTAGAAGGGAAAGAATTTTCGCGCAGTTTTTCTCCACGCTTGGCCCCTGGGCTGAGAAGAGAGAGAGAGAAGCGAGAGCTCCAGCCACTCCAAAAGGGAAGCAAAAGGGTCGGAGGATACATTCCGGAGGGGGGGTGGGTGGAGGAGGGTTTGTTGCGAGGCATCGGCGGAGGTGTGTTCCAGCGCATTAATTAATGTGAAAGTCGTCGAGGGCGAAGTTAGTGAGTGAATAGAGGGTTCGGTTCCTTGGCCCGACGTCTCTACCTTCCACGGCGCTATACACCCAACCGGTGAGTGAGTGAGCGATCCGGCACACGCAACTATAGCCCGTCTCCCGGCTAACGCCTCGCGACCTTGAATAGCCAAGTAGCCAATAGCAGAAACATACCCTTCCCTCTCCTCAAGAATAGAAAGAAAATGTTGTGTGAATAAACAATCCTTGTTTCAGATACTCGAGAGGCACGTGAAATTTACTTCTGTTCCCCGAACTGTCCTTTGCAAATTCCGGTTTTAAAGTAGTTGGTTAGAATTCGAGAGACAACTTTTCGACCCTTGCCTATAAATAATGCCCACCTAGGGTCCTAAGCACCCGGACGAAATTTGATTCACGTCGAAACCCAGAGCGAAGGGAACGATGTGGTGTAGGGATGACGAGAAGTTCTCCACCTTTGGTCGCTAGGTATACAAGCTGTCATTGATTAATGCATGCTGAAACTTTCACTCAATATATGACAATATTGAAGCGCCATGATCTAGAAAATGGACCTTAAAAGTATATTTCAGATCTGGTTGTTGTGAAGCTCATGCTTTTAATTATATGTACACCATAACGTTCGAAAGAACAAATTGAGTAGTTTTATCATGGTCGAAAGTATAATTATACGGAAATGATTCTGTACGGTATGAAACTTTTCCTAAATCTTTCTATTTTAAGTTTGGGACGTTTCCTACAAAGCAATAAAATACTTTTAAGAGTCGTGGGAACGCTTCTTTCTTTGCCCTACATTTTTTTCTTTCATTTTTTCGTCACCTCTACCTATTTTACAGCTGTCTCTAAGGCCCTCTCTCCTCCTACCTTTACCCCTACAACCAAACGTTGCCCCTTCTAAAGCGGCCTCAATATACCGCTGCCTTTCAATATTTCCTCCACCCACTCTCTCTGCCTTTTTACGATTTCCTCAAGTAACGTTATCTCTTTGACCCCCCCCTATTCAAAACCTCAGCGTTTGTCCTCCTCTCTGTCCAACGTTATTAATATTATTTGTTAATACTCAATTAGTATGACGGAAATATAAAAACTGAGCAATATAAAATTTAAGACTTCATATCTAATGCCATTGCACAGATATTTACACTCTACTGTGTTTCTCACGAACCGAATCAGAAAGTGATTTATATACTTGGCGTTGTAAGTAGCACAGGATACGTCGACACACCTGCAGGATTACTCCAACAATCCTGTATCATAGGTTATGAATATTATTGTATGAATGGCCAAAAGGATACGGCCCCTTACTATTTATTTATTTATTTATTTATTTATTCAGTATAAGTCCGAAAACAGCACATTTTGGCCTTTACATCGAACTATTAACAACGATAACAATGGTCACATTCACAAACACCCAAGCCCTAGGTGGAGGAAAACTCACCTAGGCGGGAATCGAACCCGCGACCCTTGGAATAGCAGACGAGGACGTTACCCCGCCGCCACCGGGATCGGCAATGGCAATACTAATGGTAGACTTGTAAAAAATACATTTTAATTTGACTAAATATTTTATCAAGTCATAACCATAACCCAGAAACATCTACATCTTCATCTACTTAATACCCCGCAAGCCGTCGCGAGCGTGTGGCGGGGGGTGTTAGGACACCACTCGTAATTTAGAAAGGAAAAAAAACTGCATGCAAGAACCACAAATTCATACATTCACAAAGAACATGCCATACATTCATGCAAGAACACTTACACCCCACGCATGCAAACACTCAAATTGCATCTTACATACACATGCACCTGGAAGTATAGTATACCTAACAGCTTTGCAGTGTTTAACTTTGCTCCGACTTGTAAATTGAATGTTTTTAATATTTCTAAAGTTACTTCGGTTTCTTACTATTATGATTTCTGATTGTTTGGGGAAAGAATGAGTATTTGTATCTATCTGTACTGGAATCTATCTCCCTTATTTTATCTTTGTGGTCTGATCTACCTAAGTAGTGTGGGGCTATTATAATTCCTTCAGTGTCATAGTTAAACTCGTTTGTTCTGAACCTTTCTAAAAGTCTAAGCCTCGCTTGTTCCCTCCGCACTTCAAGTGGTTCCCAACGTAAATCAAACATGACAGCCATTATCCGTTATCAAAAGTATGATTCTTCTTTAAGGTAGACGAAAGGAATGACATGAAAATGATGTGATGGGTTGAGATAGAAATGGAAAGATAAATATGATATATGCTGCAGTTCGTCTTATTCTTTAAGAGAATAATAAATTATTTATCATTTAAAGACGAAAACATGACCACCCTGATTAAGTAAAAACTCAGAAAACATTATATACTCTGATTTAAAGCGTTTTTCGTCTCAAAAGTCCTATTTATAGGGAACGAGGGTGGGCGCAGAGTGGAGGTTTCTGAGTAATGTTGATGGGGTTAGCAGAAAAAATGAGCTGAACAGAAAATATAAGGCGTCTCGTGAGGAAAGAGGGAGAGAGGAAATATTCGGAACAAATCGGCAAAAGTGGATGAAGAAAATATTGCGAGAGGCTATGGGATGCTGAAAAGCATACTAAAAACGTGGGGATAAGAAAGGCTGTGATGAAAGGGAAAAAGGGAATTTCGAAAGGGGAGTTTAGCAAGAAGGGTCACGAGACCATGAAAGGCAACAATGAAAATAATGTGGAGCAAAAGAAAGTTTGAGCCTGGATTTTGGGCCAAAGAAACAGTGGAGGTCTTAGTGCGTCAACGAAAAGGCGTTACAGTTTTCTATGAGTGACGAAGAACTGTCCCTGATCGGTGGCATGGTAATTTCAATAATGTTGTGCAGAACTACATTGGCATTAATGCCTTAAAAAAATTAATAAATTATGCATTTTTTCGAAATAAATCCTTCTCAAATAATGATTACCAAGTTTTCGGTTGATTCTGATTGAAAAAAACGTCCCTACCCATAAATAATTCAAAACATTTTCGCATATATTTGGACAAAATATTTCAGTATATGATAAATTCCTTTGGCTTTCATTACTGATATTGATAATTTTTTTAAATACGGAGCCTAATGTTCACTGAATTTGCCATGATTTGACCATTTTTTATCAACGATACAAAGTTACAGATCCATTCAATGACACATTACCGATATATTGAATACACATAATTAATTCATTCACTATCGAATTTTGAAGACCAACAGGTGAAGGAATCAAAAACCGAACAATATTAAGCGTGACTGGAAATATATTGCGCTCGCCCAAATGGATCGAACCCCGCCTCGGACATTGATGCCATACCGTGAGGTGCCCTTACGGTCGTTCTGGATATATCTATATTTATGGGGTCGAGTGACCTCAGCGGCGGTGGTCGGTCATTCGAGCCAGAAGAGAGGCAGAGGCCTTAATTACAAAATTAAAAAAATAAATAAATTAAAATCCCCAAATGCAGCCAAAAATGGAAACAGTTCCACTTTTTTCTTTTTACAACATTCGTTAAATCGCGTTTAATCCACGGTGGAGTGCCCCTCGCATGATCATCACAGCCTGCAAAAGGGAATTTTTAATTACGGGACGCTACTTTTTAAAGTAGCGCTGATAAACATGCAAATTCCCTCTTGCACAGAGGCAGTCGAATGAAAAAAAAATGCGCGGTCGCCCGAAACGACCCCTGGGGCCATTAATCCTTCGGGAACGAGAAAGAGAACCGCCGTCTTCCTCGGGAGTGTGGGGCTACCTACCTCTCTTTTCCCTTGATCAATCTTGACCCCTCCCCGACCCCAAACACCCACCCCCTCCGCCCACCCGCCTCCAATGGCCAATGAGCCAATCGCTAAGAGCGATTCGGGTCACGGGGCTTCGAGGAAGGAGGCATCCGACCCACCCATCCGACAAGAGGCGGTGCGCGTTTGTCGATTGCGTGCGAACTGGTGAGCGCGCAGCTGGAGGCGCGGATTAATGTCTCGCTCGCGCCACTACCTTCTTAACGCGAGCAAGCCGTCACGGGCCCCATTGGAGTTAGTGATCTGAGCTCAAGTTAGCGCTGACCGCGGTATAATATTCCACACGGTTTAATTTACGCTTGTTGCTCGTCCTGAGGTATTCCTGCGTTCTTCAGAATGCAATATCGGAATAAAAACAAAGTAACAAGGGTCCTTTGGGGGTTGGTTTAAAAAATATTATTATTTAGTGGCAGGAGAAGGGGGACAAAGTATTGCTCAAATAGCTCAAAAGTATAAGATAAAGTGGGTGGTAACAATTTATTTAGAAATGTTTTGTTTCCGGCTGTCATCAAGAGTTCGTGTGCGAACATCTAATTTCCGTGCAGTATGATAGGGAGAGACCGCTAAATTAGATTACGTAAACGACAATTTACTCTAAAATAATGCGGATAAATAATGCCGTTGGCCGTTAATGGGAATGTTAAATAAATAGCGGAGGTTAATGAGCTAAACACTTGGTTAGTTCCAGCAACACATTCGCGTCCGAGGTCTCGGCATTTTTTTTCATCATCAGGTTTGTTTCAAGGCTTGTCACGAACAGAATAAAATTTGTCGAAATATAAGTAAATGATGTGGAACAACATTTTTGTGAATTTTTCTTCTTTATATTCTGTGGCATGGAAAAGTTTAACAAAGTAAGGTCTGAAAGTATTCTCCCATTACGAGAAATAATTTGTACAAGGTTCACTAATTACATTTCATTTATATGGGCATTGATTATCCCAATTTCAGCTTTTTAAGGATGGATAAATGCAAGTCCCTTAATGAACAAACTTAGCGATGCCTCAATTTTGCACATGTTCCATCGCAATGGTAACCTTGCGGTGCAGGAATTTAATGTTGAAATAAGTAATAATCAGCGAAAATACAAACGTCAATACAAGTCTATTCATTGGCGGGTGAGCAGTTTTTCTTTAATTCGTACTCAGTCTCACCTTCCAAATGTTATCAATAATCATTTACTAAATAAATAAATGCTGCTTCAAATATCAAAACAATAAAAAACGACCTGGAATAACAAGTTTAACCTAGAAAAAACCGTATTTTTTTCGGTGGATTTGCAAAGTCAACAACTGATTTTTTATTTGGCAAATATTACAATTTATTATGGAAGAGGACCGGTAACATGAACGTAAAAAAATACAAAATTGAGTTAAAATCAATATACTCTAGGCTAAATTAACTTTATTTCCAGAATTTAAAAAATATTATGGAATTTAATTGATAAAATAATTTGGAATACTCTAAGAAAAGCGTATTTGCGGTGAGGGAGATCTGGATCATTAGCGACGGAAACTAGAATACTCCTACGGTCACTAACTACCCTCCGACCCCTCAACAGGCGGATACATTAATATTCGGTTCAAGCAACAATTGGGGGGACTAAACGGCTTAGGGCAATCGGCACCTTTGAGGCCATTACCTACATCACGGCGGATTGCCCTAGGAGGTCACGTAGCCACCAGGTCAAACTAGCCCGCCGGACCAATGGGATTTCAATTTGTAGCAATTCCGAAGAATTTAATTTCGATGTCTGGTGCTCCAATACAAACCTGCCTCGTAATTCACATACCTTGGCTCATACTTGTCGGGAGTTTATTTTTCCATAGATTTTATTTGGGGCTTTATTTACGAGGACATAAATACGGGAGGAAAACACTTAAAAAGTTTAGTCAAACGATTGTTCAAAAGATTCGAATTTTCTAAAGCTCTCGGTTTCCCTTTTGACAGCTATTTACCTCGTTAATAGATTCAAAGGGTATTAGAGCCGTGAAACTAAAATCGAGATCATTGTTTAAAAAGATTCGGTGGTTACGAGTGATTTGATTTATTACCCTATCCAATAAAAATGCGATCTGAGGCCATAAAAACTTTATTTTGCATTATTTAGTTCATATCGGTTTTGTTCCCTTCAAAGTACTCTCCATTCGTTGCTATGTACTTATTCCATCTTCTTGTGTCCGCGTCAAGGCTGCTAGATTGCCCCAGTTCGCGTATTTCTAGGGTATACCATTTACAGTAGACAGCCAAGGTAGTGTTCCGTGCATTTCAGAAGTGAAGAAGTGGTTAAAGAAAGAGATGATCTCCCAGTGAAGAAGTTTTTCGGAACCATTGTAAACCTAACTTTGATTGGTTGACAAATACTGATCAGTAAGTATTTTTCCCGGGGAGAAGTGTCCATTGTTGCCAAGAATCACTTTATATTGAAGAAAGTGGCAACAATGAAAGCCATTTTATGAGATATCTGGAGTACAAAAAATAGACCCCGGATAAGACATAGGTTGGCATTCTTGAGGGGTACGAATCAGGGTGAATGCACGGGTCACCCGATCCATATCTCATCCTACTCCGGATAAAGATGCGGCCCCCATCGACTACATTACACCGCAATCCCTTTCTATGAGAGATAAGCAATAAAATTATAGTGACGAATAAAAGATTTACTCCGGGTGTAACAGTTGGGAGTCTTAAATTGAGGAGACCCATAAAAAATTTTATACAGGCATTACTTCGAGTGCAGTTTCATTTCTTTTACTCGAATGGATTCCTACATATCACCACACAAGGCAGTGGATTATAAATCCTCCAACTCCACTCCATAAGAACCAATTCCGAAAAATATATCATTCAATATCGAAGCAGCTTTCCTTATTCGGGACTAAGGCACTAAATTTCTCATATTGCCTATTGCCAGCCTTCCTTCAAAGCAATCTTAAGACTCATTCTCTGCTTCTTCAAAACACTCGTTCTCACTTTCACACCGCCCATACCTACTTGACCCCTAGTACCCCCATCTGTCTGTTTTGAGACCATTTGGTCTCAATTCCGTCCAAATAAAGACCTCTTATCTGTCTATTTATCCATCTATCCATTTTGCTACAGCGATATTGAGTTAAATTCCTGTTTAGCGGTTGGTTCTTCAATTAATTCCACAGATGGTTTTACTATCCACTCCGACAATTGAGCATAGTAATATTCACAGTTCACGCATGCAAGAATATCTGTATAATCCTCATGCCCGTATCAAGGCTATTTAAAGAATACGAATTATTATTTCTTAGAGTAGGCGTATAGAGAAAGCTCATCAATTAGAATCACTCGATAAAGGGCGATAATCAATTTCATATCCGCGTAATTTACCGTACTAAAATTTGTATGTTTTTTTTGTTTGCTTGACGTGTTATGTACACGTGGAGCGTTTTATTGGCATGGAAAATTTATTTCGTCAGAGGTAGGAACTGACGCAAATAATGGGAACTCAATCTGATGCGGAGCCAGTTCAATGAAATGTATACTACACTACATGAAGCATATACCATATTGTATCTTTAGCTAGAAACACAATTTAAACAATAAAGTTTTGCGCAATAAGCGATTGCGAACAAAAAATCTATGATGACTCAATTTGAAATAACACGCTTGTGTAGAACTTTGATTGGAATAAAAAGAAAATTTAAAAGCTGAATGATAAAAATGAAAAGTAAAAACTTCACAGTTTATTTAAAAACAAAATGCGTTTGTAAGTGACTTAGAAATTTATAACTCAGCACTTTAATCCTTCGAGATTAAATTTATTTTTCTCGCGCTCAGCTGAAAAAATCCTTGTTAAAGACCATAATAATAGGAAAAATACACAGAGGAAAAAAGCTATGCATGAGGGCTATGAATGAAATATTATAACCAAGCGATGGAAGAACTTGGCGCATGAAGCTATGAGGAAACGCTGACATTTGCAGGATAGCTCGGTTAAATACTATAAAAAGACCCTAGGATTCAAGAGGGTTTTAACGGATAACAGAGGTATAAAAGGGAAAACAAGGAAGAGTTAAGAGTTCCTGGAGCGATATAAACCCATCCTCTTCAAAAATAGAATCAACGGGAAAACAATCTAATTACTCCAGAGACCAAAGTGAAATGAGCGAGAGAGAGAGAGACAGAAAGAAAGCAATCGCTTAAAAGATAAATGACAACATTAGGCGTCCTTTTAATTAATGACCTACATGTTTCAAGTATCCAATTTTGACCATGACAAAATTTTGTCTTACAAAGGAAAATTAACGAAAGACGATTATCGATAAGGAGGGATTCAAGATAAAACATTTAACTCCAAGGAGTTTTGATTGTATTTCGGCATAAAGATGCCTAAAATATTGAAACACCACAATGAACACGCAAATTCTCTTTCAGACAGACTTAATTAATTCAACTAAAATAATTGTCGAATATAGGAGATCTACAACAAAACTCTAAACTCTAGGTTTCAAAAGTACTCCTGTACTCTCCGTGCAAGTTGCGACTCTTAAAACAATGTTATATTTATGACCAATACCCCAAATAATGCCTTATTTTTTGCGGTAAAGTATTGAGGGTACCAGTCATTGGGAAACATGAGACCAAGAGATGTGACTGCATATCTTTTAGCTGTAAAGTGGCATTAATGGTAGTAGATCTGTGGCCATTAAAGTCTGAAAGAAATCTGTTAATCGGGCTGTAAAGTTGAACGGAGATAACGGAAACCGTAATGATTACCAGGTTCTCCTCCTTACGACGAATATATATATATATATATATATATATATATATATATATTTATGCCACAAGTATTTATTTGAATAAAAAAATTACAGTTTACAAAACAATATATCTTTGTAGCACTGAGTGTGTCAAACCCTTCTTTAATTAGGAAGGTCAATTAAATGTCGTGCACATATGCAATGGTGGGTAAATGTGCAAAGGTTATCCATCATAATATTAGGTGTCGGCTGGCAAACGGGTTATCATAATAAATCTTTAATTTGAGTTCCAAAGTATCATTTTGATCAAATTTCACAACTTTTACAGTGACCACAAAAGGGATACTTCGACAATCAGCGTCACTACTTAAATAATAGTTCGAAATGGATGATAATCCATCCCGACATCAATCCATTGGCAAGAATTCAAGCCGTAGGGTTGAGTGGATTTTACCTCAATCATAGCGACATTAAACTTCCATTTGGGAGCCCATATTCCGTGAGCCAAGCCAAAATAACTCACTCAACGGCAACGGCCTTGTTCCATCTAAATCAAACCTTTAATATCCTCCGAAATGGACCCATTTGAATGGGTGTTAATGTTTCAGAAACACTCAGCGGCGAGCGTGCGCCCGTGATTTACCGTGCTCGGACACGGGGAGTTGAGTGCACCACACATACACGCACCTCCGCATCTGGCGACTCAGCAATAAGGCGACCCCCGCACACTTTAGGCCGGGTGCCCACTGATGGGGTGAAATGAAGCGTGACTACTTCTGAGTGAAGAAAGTGATAAAACGTTTGTCACCCACTCCCCATTCCCGTTGTTAAGGCGAGAACGAAGTGATCAAATGTGATACGATATCACCGCTCGGCTTCGCTTAGATTCAAGATGCTAAAGGACGAAGAGGTTGAACACACTTCGAGTAATTCCTTTGCAAAAAAACTCGAGAGGAAGAAAAATAATCGAGAAATCAAACACTCACACCACCACAGGAAAGTTCAACTAACTCACAACCTATTTCCCGAACTTACATATCGTAATACTAAGAGTGGAAATTAAATCATTTGAACAGGTACCGATATCGGGTGGTCGACGAAAATAAGGAAGCCGAAGAGCAACGCTCATCCAAGTATCTCTGTCAAGTACCACCGCTAAGTAATATATCTCCCAGGGTCAGAACTCCCGCTTTGAGTCATAGCATGTAATACATTTTTCCCTCGTTCCACTCTCTCTCTCAGCGCTCTCACAAAGGGCAAGATATCCTTCTCCAAACCCTCCGGAAACCAGCCAAGAAAAATTATTGAAAAAAAGTAGTCGAAGTGATCCTTTTTTACTCTCAAATTGCCAGGGATGGAGAGATCAATTAGGTGATGACTGAAAATTCTTCATAACGACGACTCAAAGGAATCTAAACTGGATTCTCCTTTTTATCATGATTTTAATCATGCCAGGGTAAATTTGAACGTTTAAGGGTTAATTTTGTTAGCTGATTGGTTTTCATTGAGATTTAGATGCGCATGTTTTGAGAAAATTTTAGCTCGTACTCAACTTAACTCATACAAAAATCGGAAAATTCCTTCGTTTTCGTAGCTCTATGGCCATAGTCACAAGAAAACAATGGAATTCCTATGATTCATCACTAACACGACCCAGCTGTTTCATTCGGGAAATAAAATTATGAATTTCGTTCATATCATATTTATTTAAGTTCACGCATTTAAGACCACCCACGTTATTCTGAAAATTAACGCGCACGTACACGTATTATGTTGAAGATCACGATTTAGAGTGCCGTTTCTGTCATACCCTCAAGATACCAACGTAAGCCAAAAATGGTGAATGGTAATCCTATTAATTGCATGTGTCATTAGACGATTCCGGAGCACAATTAAGCGCACAAATTGTGTTAATAACATAACTGAAAAGAAAGAAAAATGTGAGGATTACGGTTACGACTCTTATTTCTCCTACAATAGCTTATTGTTTACCTAAAAATTTGGTGAATTTATGCATATAATTCGGAAATTGATTCACGTTTGCATAAAAACATTTTTCAACATGTTCAGATTCATAGCGAGTGTGAAACAACTTAGCCAGCTTTGATCGTAAACCAAAATCACGGCATTTAACTGGGGATAGCCGAACTAACCCGAACTGTGGTTTGATAAGTGAGGTTAGAGCTCACCTAGTAATAACCCAACTGTCACACATCAGGGTAAGGGAGCCAGTTCATTTCTCAGTGCCGCCTGTGGTTTCCCAGGAAGACCCGGTACCCGAAAAACAACTGTTTGCATGGACATACATATGTCAGAACACGAACATGGCTAGTTACTCGTCACTCCGCTCACTCGATCAACACGCCGCTATTTTATCATAATACCAGAAGAATTTCTGTTTATCTCATCAAATTTCCATCGACGAGAAATCGAACCATACCCAGAAGGGTTTTAATTCCCACGGGGATGAAATGTTGGCACTTGGCCTCTTAATTACGCGCGTCCTCTGCAAATTATTTGACTGAATACGCCAGCAACTTGCCAACTCCCGCTTGGCGCTGGATACCTTGGCCGGGTGTATTATTGAGGATGGCGGGCGTACACAGTACATTGGCGTACTGCCGTGACTGACAAAGCGTGAGCCGTTCCACTGGGAAGGAGTGATGGAGATGGCTCAAGCCTCCGAGCCTTTTGTGCTCATCCGTCCTCGGGTTTAATGAGACGCAGTGGAAATCACCGCGGCGCAAATCAGGGAATACGCGAGTCAACAGCCGATCTCTCCGACGGTCGCAATTGGTTCGAGCCGGACGGCCGCGCAAAACAAATGAATAAGTGATCTGTTTTTGGTGCGGTGTTTGAGTCGGTGCATCTGTTATATCGTTGCGAGGCGGGTTTAGCAAGTGACGGCGCGCGTGAAAGATTGAAGGCGGGGTGACCTCCGGAAAGGTCAACTCATTGTCGGTGCTTGGGTGACGGGGGTGGGGGGGGGGTGGAGGGATAGGAGACGGAGGCTTAGTTGGGTGGAGGCTTGTTTGTGACCACAAAACCGAACGCGAGAGATTTTTCAATCGCCGACGAATACAAAAGGTAAAGCAAGAGAATGGGATAGGTTGCAGTAAATGACACGAGGTTGGAAGCTATAGAAAAAAATAACTGTTCCCGGCTCAGTAGTAGGCGTCCTTTGCTAAAATTTGCACGCTGCCATGGTGAACGTACGTGCTTAAACACGTTTGCGAACAGAAGCTGGCCGGTACTTTGAGATCAAAGATAGAATGGAGGAGAGTAAACCGTCATGACATTAGCCTAATGAAAGGAAAAATACGTTCAAAACTTTAGAACATCTAACTGATCAGAGTACCTGTGCGCTGGAAGGCCAATACATGCGTCCACTTAGAAAGCATGGGTAATCCCAGGAGATCAGAAAGGGAAATAATGAGCAGTATGCCTGAGCATGACTATCAAGAACCGTTTACGAAGGTCAGTGCAATCTATGCAGTATTAAAGTCGTAGGCACGAAGATATGCGAGTAGAACCGGGATCCGAAATCCCAAAGGTAAATTTACGACGATGATGGCTTAGGCTTTGACAAATCTTGCATGACCATCGGCATCTATCTGCCTTAAATTTCATACCGCCAACAGTAAACAGACTACCACGAACTAGCGCCGATAAAAGGAAATGAGCGCAGCGCGCTGATGACCTCCCAACTAAATCATCCCTTTTAGATAATACATAGCCAATTCTAAAGTGCGACTTCATATGTCAATTGTTAACCAGAAAAGAGAAACCATGAAACCCTTCTAAGAGCATCTACGTCCCTTACTCCGCAGAGCTTCATATTATTTTAAAGGCACTATTATATCACGGAGATTTACAAAAACTAACAAAAAGAATACTATCATTCATTTGACGCTCATTTCTGTAATAAATACTTACGAATGAATAAATAAATCACAATATGCATCGGAATTACAATTTAACAAGGAAACAAAGCTGAAACTACTGCATAGTCATCTCCTATGGAGACTATTTCCACTACATTTGACTTCTCGTCTCATTGTTTAGGATATTTTTATTCGCATATCTTGTATTAATATATTTGTTACGAGGCGAGTGAATAAACGTTACGAAAAATTTAGCTCTACGATTTTAGGGGTGTTATATTATTCTTTTATACTGTCATCATTTCGCGCCCTTACGTCACGCTCTTGATATATAAAGTGATTGGTGGTCTTCCATTTGGTGAGCCAAGGATTTTTCTGTAGACGTTGTTGAAATAAAATTGTTAATATTGTTCCTCCATACTCTTTTACCAGTTTGAAGTTATTTGGCTTTAATTTTGATTAATTTGATTAACTGTGCACTTGTCCTCATTCCTAGATATTTCTTACAGCAAGCTCTCAGAAAAGCGTCATGTGAAGAAGGCTATCTATTGTGAGAAGGGGTAACTAAAGGCAAAACACATCAGCCCAGACCTAAGAGAGAGATAGAGGAGTATGAAAAGTTATTCAAAAGGAACAGAATGAGGAATATATAATGAATAGAGCGGGCAGTAAATGAAGAAATATTTTAAAGTATGGAGGAGAAGCCTATCTAAGATACATACGTAAAAGAAGAACAGGGAAAACAACTGGGTATTTCCTGCGGCAAGCAGCTTTGCTGAAGACTACCATGTAAGATCAAAGCCAGCCAACATTCAGTTTCTAAGTCTTTGCAACTCTCTTGGAAGTCATAGAACGTTTGTGTGACCCATTTCCTGCTTATCACTTTGACAATATAAGTTATAATGAATGTTATAACACATTTTATTAATTAATGATCGTGATTTTAGCTTAATTTTATGACTATCATCCATTGCATCTTGCGCTACCAAGATCCCTAATCTCTGGCATGTTTGACCTCTGGCATGCTTGACCTCCGTAAATGGGTAGTTATTTACCTGATTAAAGCACGAATGTAGCATGCTCACCTTTCAGTTTTCCTTAAAGATGTATCGAATTTGCTAATATTTTATTTTATATTAACATAGAGCAATTTCCAAAAAACGGGATATTCTAAGCCAAATAATGTTTTTCACCTTGGAAGAGCAATTCTAAAATTCTCTTGCTATAATGTTAGTCCGGGTGAATATTCTTTACAAGTATGCCAAAAATAACACGAAATTAAGTAATAAAACTTAAAAAATGGTGTCTTTCATCAAATTACATTTTCTGAATCGTTTATTTTGGAAAACCTTGGATTAATCTCAAGTTATTTGCTTTTCTTGTGATAATAGTTACAGTCGAGTTTGACGTGAAGAAAACCTAGAGATTGACGAAGATATAATTTAATCTCTCAAAACTTTTCATAAATTGAACTTTTTGGCTGAAAGAGCTAAAATTCGCTTATCATCTTTACGAAGCAGTTGGTCAATGGAAAGAAGGAATGTCTGTAAAAATTTTAATAACTTTATTGCAATGAAATTTAAATATTTTGCAGGAACTCGATCCTTTGTCCGTAATGCAACACAAATTTATGGTAACGGAAGGAATATAGAGTCAAGTTGGAAAGGGCATAAAACCCCGTGGATGTATGGTCGCCCTGAAGAAAATCTTTTTCGCAACGTTAAAAATTGGCATAAAAAAGCGGATGCAGAGCCTTAAAGTAAGGATGTTTATTTCCGCAAAATATATCCCCTTCTTCGATTTCAGAAGGATTCTCAAGATAAAGAAAACATACATCTCGCGGTGGGGCAGGAGTAGCGAGAAGACTTACGTAATGCGACCAGAGAGAAGTCATTCTGCGGCACCAAAGTTCATATAAATTAATAAATCAAACTGAGAAAAGGCGTAGGGAATGTTTTCACCGAGTTCGACTCACACTGAAAGCGTGAGCTGATTGAGCCTTGGCCCCCGTAATGTGCTCAAACATGAAATGCCGGTGCTATGCGGCAGGTTATAAAAGTTAATAAATAATTCATATGCCGAAACATTAAATTTGCTTGTCTAACTATTAAGTTAGGTATAGGATGGATACAAAATCAGCACCTACATTTCACAGCTGCACCTAATAAGGATATTCGATACTACAGCAAACTCCTCTTCAATTACGCATACTTCCTTCATCCCTTCACTCTGTCTTCGCTTGCCGAACGTTCTTCACTCATTTACAGTTTTTAACATCTCATCGCTAGTTAAAATTCTCTACATCCACCTCTCCTGCCTCATAGGAACTACTTTCAACAAATCTTCTCTCGTCTTCCAAGATACCTAAAACTCACTCGCTCATTTTCCTTTCAGTCCACTTCGCCTCCTCCATCCTTCTCCAAACCCACATTTCAAAACCCTCCAACCTACGCCTATAATCTGATTTCAACGGCCAAGTTTCCGCGAATTACGAAAATACGCTCAATATTATAGTGTCCACTGAATTTTTCTTAACATCCTTAATTAGTATCCCTACTATCAACTCTCTCCTCGCGAAAGCTTCTTTGTCCAGCGCAATTCTTCTTCTCTTACTTTCAACCCTTGGTCCAAAACACAAGTTTGGCAAGCTGTTCAACCTGCTAACTGTCCTTGTTTTTGGACTTCAATTTTATTGCTTAAATTTCTTCTTGAAAAAACCTCTTAATATTTACACCTAATGCGATAGGTATTAAAAAAATCAGCCTCATACCAAGATCAAAATTATTTTAATAATGAATCCATATCTCTATGGTGGCCAGGAATTGTGTAATAAATTCACACATTTTTTGACTGATTTATTTATTTTTATTTACGAGTTTATTGCTACGAGTATAACTGTAACTGTGCCATTTAAAGAAATATCAGAGGCCTCAGGAATTGAGCGGCATCAATGCAACAATGTCTGAATATGAAAGATTCGACAAAGGTAATAAAAATAATACAATTCGGACTAAAATGATAAAAGGAAGTAGTTGCCCTGATAGAGCCATATTGTTTACACCGTCTAAACCAAGAGAACGTAGACAAATGAGTATTTAAATGAGAAAATGAATAATTTAATGGTAAATAAACAATAGTAACTGTAGTTATTTTCACCCCAGAGATTCACAATATGCTTCCGGTGGTGCAGTTTGTCCAGGACTGATTGATTAACTGTAGAAATCGTACTGGTGGGATAAAATTGATCACTCCGAGTAGGGTTGCCAATGACAAACATATCGAAGGTAAGCCTCTTGATAAAAGGTCGTGAAAAGGATACTCCCTTTTGAGATGATCGCAAAAAAATATGATCCTAGGGGGGAAGAGAACAATTAAGCGACTATGTGATATTAAAAACATATTGAGGATATCAACGGAACATCACCTCAATTATCTTCCCCTAAAACAAATCACTGACCAAAGTGAGGAGACTAATGAATCCTACCGATCTTGTTTTACGTCGCCTGTGAGTCTTTTACACTTCTTCCATCCATTCATTCGTTCTCCGCGCGACGTAAATATTTGATAGTCGGGCATAATCCCCGAATGCCATTAACTGGAAGCACGGCGGTGGCCCTTTGATGACTGGGGGGTGTCTGCCTAAAGCCGGGTTTCATTCATGGCGGGAGCGCGACAGCGACGGGCTCCTCAAATCTCTTCTTTCCCTCCAGGCTCGTCGATCGAAGCGCCCTTCCCCCCATTGCCGTGTACTCTTGAAGATTCCCGCCCCATCATCCCCCGTGGAGGGGAAAGTCAAATGGGGAGAGGTCGGCGAGCGTCACTGTGAAAGTGAAAAGACGCCCAGCGTAAATGATGTCACGCAACTCGGGGGGGAGGAGGGTGGAGGGAGGGTGGAGGGGCAGGCGATCCGCCCGGCGTGACGCTTCGCGACGAGGAGAAGAAAGGGTCTTGTAAATCCTTGGCGCCACAGTCATTTATTCACAGGTCATCAATCTCGAGATTGGTTCGTAGCATCTCTCCCATATATCCTGGTCTCTTGCATGTTATTTCCACCCGTTACTCGTATCTTCGCTTTTTTCCACCTTCCGTTCTTGTGTTCTTTGCCTCCCAACTTCTCTTTTCGCAGCTCCATCGCTGACGTCCTCTTCCAATATCTTCTCATAATTTATCCTTGATAATATGTTTCATACCCTCTCTTTGTATTTATTGTACTGTACTCCATTGTATACCTTATTGTACATGTGTCTCCATATTATTTTGTACTAAACCTCAGCCTGTTATATAAGCTCTCGTTGTATTTTATTTTTTAAACTATATTGCAGAATTTTCGCAGGTTTTTCATACTCCCATTCTTTAAGGATGTTTTCCTCTGTGAAGGGAAGAAAGGAACCCTTTCCCTGTGGTTTCTACTAGGGTCTTCTTGTCTGAGCTCCCTAGGTTTTTCCCACGAAATCATATCTTGAGCTTATTTCATTTGTTATATATCTATGATTTTCCAATTCTTTTCTTTTTCTTTCGTATCACTTTATATTTCCTCTTATTATTGTTACGGTTGCTATGCATATGACGAAGGGTTAAATGGAAGGAGGGACTTTGGTTTCTATTTACCCCGAAAAAAGACGTTCATCTATCTATGTTACACTGATTTCCTGTTTTCCATATGGTTTATATGTGGAGGAAGTGATTAAAGAGGCATTGGAAGAAATAGAGGTAGGAATGAAAGTCGGAGGGGAAGTCGTAAAATCAGTTAGGTTTGCTAATGACCAAGCTCTAATTTGCCAGTCAGCTAAGGGATTGTAAGCATTTCTGAGTGAATTAGAAACTCAGTGCAGTAGTCATGGGATGAGAATAAATATTAATATAACAAAGTTTATGCGATTTTACAGAAATAAAAAGGCGAAGGTAAAAATTAAAATAGGAGGGGAAAAACTAGAGCAGGTGGAACAGTTTACGTATCCTGGAAGTGTTTTGAGCAACACGGTCAAAGTATTAGGGACGCAAGGATAAGCATTGCGCTGGGCAAAGAGGCTTTCACAAGGAGGAGGGAGTTGATGAGAGGGACGTTGAGTAAGGATGTTAAGAAAAGACTCGTAAAAACTTTGATATGGAGCGTAGCTATGTACGGCGCGGAAACGTGGTCATTGAAGCAGGAGGATAGACGTAGATTGGAGGCTTTTGAAATGTGGGTGTGGAGAAGAATGGAGAATGTGAAATGGACAGAGAAGAAAACAAATGAGGAAGTACTTGGTATGGTGGGCGAAGAGAGAGGTTTGTTGGGGGAAATCCTATGGAGGCAGGAAAAGTGGATGAAGGGGGCATTGGCCGGCAGCGGGATGTTGAAGACTGTAATTGAGGGGAGAATGTTAGGCAAACGAGGAAAGGGAAGGAACAGGATAGGGATGTTGGACGGGATGAAGGGAGGAAGAAAGTACTCAGAGATGAAGAGGGATCTGATGCAGAGTAGGAAGCTGGATTGTGTTTTATTAAGAGTCACAAAATATTTATTTGATAGTTGTGGCTATCCAAAACCTACCTTAACCGGTAGATTACTTAATAATAATGATTTGGTTCATCTATTACGTTTTAATAGAAAAGAAAAACGCAAAAAAACGTGGCAAGCTGTATCAACGGTGATAAATATATAAAAATATATATACGGAATCAAGAATTTCAAAATTTAGTATCTTTAAGTACGCTGGATCGACATTGAAAACAGATTCGCGAGATCGCGTAATATCACAGTGGAAATAACAGAATAGAGATGGTGAAGCTTGTATCACTCATCCCGTGCCGTAGGTTTTGTTCCTCGAGAATTTTTATAACCAATTCATATTTCTCCTGCGAGAAAGCGGAACTCAAATGTAAATTATGTAAATTTTATTTGGCAAGGATTTATTTTTAATAACTCCAACTGTAATGGGGGTATGTACAAAATCTACATGGCGCCATTAGGTATGGGGTTACCCTCTCCAACGTTAATTGAATTGCGTGAATGACAATTGGTAAATCATGTGTGGATGTCAAAAGAGGTTTAGCTCATAGCTAGAAAGGGAATACATGAGATTCCAGCCGATATAAGTGCCAGGGCCATAAGGATAGGTGGGAGGCCAACTCTCTACGGCCCTGGTACTTCACAACTTTTCCTCTTTAATTTCGTCATATGCTTACAAAGGTATCCAAAGGGTTTAAAGACTTAACTATTTAAATCTTGATTAAGTCTTTCACTAACTATGGTGGCAAAGTTTATTCTTGTATTAAAGTGTAGTTCTTTGCTTATAATGAAAGATTAGTTCATAACGATGTTTGATTTTTAAATTTATTTTTGCGTTCTCCTCTTTTACCAAAAATACAACAATACATGCCCTGATTGATCAAAGAAAAGAAGTTTCCATTCCATTATATGTAAAATACGAGGGTCATCCGGAAAGTATTACCCGTTCGTGAAATAAAGACACAAAAGTAAATATTAACAAACATAAAAAATTTTATTTGAAAGAGGATACTTTAAACTACTTCTCAACATAATCTCCAAGCAAATTAAGGCATTTGTCATAACGTGTGACAAGTTTCTGTATTCCTGCTGCATAGTCCTTCGCCGCCAGCTCATTGAGATACGCGAGGGACCCATCTTGCACAAATTTTTGCATAATGCAGATGGTGTTTAACAATTTCATGAACAATTGTTCGAGAAACATTGGGAAAATGCTCACAGATGTCATCAATTGTGACGCGCCGATCGTTCCTCACGAATTCGTCAACTGAGCTCACCAGTTGGTCTGTAATGACAGACGGTCTCCCCGAACGCTCATCGTCGTGTGTGTTCCCCATGTTGAAGTTGCGACACCACCGCCGAACAGACGACTCGTCCATTACATTGTCTCCATACACCTCCTTTAATTGGCGATGAATATCACATGGGCGAACGTTTCTTGCATTGAGGAATTTAATCACTGCCCTCACTTCACAACTGGCGGCGTTCTCAATTTTTTTAAACATTGTAAACAATCACAGAAACAACACAGGCAATGCTAGCGTCACGCAACTTGGCTCAGAGAAGGCAGACAAGCCACTGAAGCTATCTGACCTCGTCCAGCGGCTACTCGCGTCGTCAGCACTTCATGCGGCACGAACGGGTACTACTTTCCGGATAACCCTCGTAAGTAAAGTTACAAATTTTTATGATGAGAGACTACTATTTTGCACAGGTAAGTACACATGTTTTGGTACGATTACTAAATGAAATATGGAAATGAAATAAAACTTATATAAAATAAGGCAGCCCAAGCCAACAGAAAAGTATAGGCACAAATGATGCTTTTTTGCACTTAATTACATCGCAAACTCGGGATGTAAATGAGAAAAAATTAACATTTATTTTATAAAGTCAAACTTACGTATTAGTACTAATTTACTTTTAATTTTCATGCTAAAGTATCTTGAATTTCAAATTGAGAAATAATACGATTCATCCCAAACATATTTGTTGTTTATTTAGGGAAAGGGTTCAAATCACCTCATATATCCATGCTTACAAAAAATACCACTTTTCATATAGCATATTACGTAATCTGATTCGCCACTACGCAAAAACGTCGGTTGCAAATATCTAAGTTCACTCAAGTTTAGTCAATATTAAGGGTTAAACGACTGTGAATAGGATGTCACACTAAATACAACATCGCCGCGATTAATTCGTCATTATCTAGGCAGTAACAGCAAATGACACGATATCTGTTTGCACTTCGAAAGACGGGTTTGCTCCTCGTTTCAATGGCCGCTACTTAAAGAATGCCGTAATGACATCAAGAAGACGACAGGAGGAATCTTTACATGAATTACAATATATCAATTTGTGTTTAGATATCCTTGAATCCAAAACACCAGTAGTTTTGTTAACCGTAATGGAGATCCCTTTTAAGGGTTAGTGTCAAACGATAATGAGTAACATTAGTATTGTCTGGAAAACAGTATGTATCTATCCATCTCAATTGATGATTTGTATTATTATTTCATTTCAAAATCTATCCAATGTTATGAGATATGAAACAATATTGAAGTAATTAGAGAATCAAATTGTTTAAATAATACCACTACCTTTAACTGCGGTCGATTGCAATAAATAATTTGAGGAGAAAAGGATATAATATGGATTTATTTGATTTGGCAAAGGGTTCCCGTAAAAATCATTTGGCCCTCATCAAACGAGCACCAAATGGCTTTCATCTAATGATTAAAAAAGTTTCCAATGAAAATGTTTCATAGGAATTTACTAGCTGCTTTTAACTAAATCACTTGTTTTCTCCCATTAATTTGATTGCTGACTTAAGCCGATTGGCTCCCGGAAGGGGAGCCATTTGTTGACGTTATTTCCGGTCGAAGTGCTATTCTAAAATGGTCTCGCAGGCTGTTTCCCGGGCGGACAAATCTCGGTGGCCGGAGCCACCCTACTCGACAGAACCCGGGGAATATCTGGCCCGGGGCCGCAAAAGGGGGGGCCGGAGCGACGGGAGATGCAGAACGAAGAGGGTGGGAGTGACGAAAGGGTTTTGAGATGGCCGCACTGGGGCTGCGGGGAGGGGGTGAGCGGTGAGGAGTGTGGCAGGGGAGGAGGGTGGTTGGGATCCCGCTGAGTTAACCCCCTCCACCGCCCGCCCACCACTACCCCCAGCCGGCCCTGAATTAGGGTCGCAGTAGAATTTACGACGCGGGGCCCGGTCTCCCTCTCCAGCACCGTACATCAACGGGCGCGAGGTGGAAATACGACAAACAAATGAGCAACGATCACATAAAAATCCCACGAAGGGCGGCGTAAACTAAGGATTTCGCGCAATCCAGCTCGAGAGTGAACCGCGCCAGGACGAACACAGGCGACCCCCTACCCTCCTCCCATTTGAATGCGTTTTAACCCCCCCACCGCTGCGCTCGCAACGTCGAATCACCTCCTGTCACGTGACCTCCTCCATGCCCTCGACTCCCCACCCCTTCCTCTCCGTTCCTTTGCGGTACTCTTTGAGTACACGTGCCTTTGAGCCGAAATGCGAACTTACTCACAAAATTTGAGAAAATGCCTTCATCCTCGGCAATTTATCATGATGAAGCATTTCTTGGCCAAATAAAATATGAAGACATATATTTATTGAAATATCTTAATAAATACTAAAAAAATACTTAAAACCAATGGCTATAAGTACGCTATAAGTACGCTAGTAGTCTCTCATATAAAATATCAATAAAAGGTGCCTGACATCTACCAAATTGGATATTTTTTATTGGAAAAGGTATAAAATGGTTTATTTTGTAAGATATCCAGATGTCCTTCCATACACCTGAAATGTGCATCTAAATTTAGCAATACGAGTAATTTCTCTGCTCCCTGTGCTTCATACGAGGGTCATCCGGAAAGTAGTACCCGTTCGTGAAATAAAGACACAAAAGTAAATATTAACAAACATAAAAAATTTTATTTGAAAGAGGATACTTTAAACTACTTCTCAACATAATCTCCAAGCAAATTAAGGCATTTGTCATAACGTGTGACAAGTTTCTGTATTCCTGCTGCATAGTCCTTCGCCGCCAGCTCATTGAGATACGCGAGGGACCCATCTTGCACAAATTTTTGCATAATGCAGATGGTGTTTAACAATTTCATGAACAATTGTTCGAGAAACATTGGGAAAATGCTCACAGATGTCATCAATTGTGACGCGCCGATCGTTCCTCACGAATTCGTCAACTGAGCTCACCAGTTGGTCTGTAATGACAGACGGTCTCTCCGAACGCTCATCGTCGTGTGTGTTCCCCCTCCCCATGTTGAAGTTGCGACACCACCGCCGAACAGACGACTCGTCCATTACATTGTCTCCATACACCTCCTTTAATTGGCGATGAATATCACATGGGCGAACGTTTCTTGCATTGAGGAATTTAATCACTGCCCTCACTTCACAACTGGCGGCGTTCTCAATTTTTTTAAACATTGTAAACAATCACAGAAACAACACAGGCAATGCTAGCGTCACGCAACTTGGCTCAGAGAAGGCAGACAAGCCACTGAAGTTATCTGACCTCGTCCAGCGGCTACTCGCGTCGTCAGCACTTCATGCGGCACGAACGGGTACTACTTTCCGGATGACCCTCGTATATATATATATATATATCTTTGTGTGTGTATAAGTAATCTACCGGTTGTCATCTTCTAAGACCCTCCCCCTCACTTAGTACCAACTCCCAACCGGTCGCCACCTGTACCTCAAAAAATATTATGTATCGCCTCTCTTGTAACTTCTGCCCTGCCTTCCACGTGGGCGAATGCACACTCTCCCTCCGCATGAATAACCACCGCTATTCCACCAAATCTCCCACCTTCCTTAATTATCCTATCCCTACTCACACTGCTTCCCACAATCAATCTTTTGATGACTGCTTCTTCGTTTCGGTGGTTGAAATCCTTCCCAAATCTGCTAGTACGAGGGTCATCCGGAAAGTAGTACCCGTTCGTGAAATAAAGACACAAAAGTAAATATTAACAAACATAAAAAATTTTATTTGAAAGAGGATACTTTAAACTACTTCTCAACATAATCTCCAAGCAAATTAAGGCATTTGTCATAACGTGTGACAAGTTTCTGTATTCCTGCTGCATAGTCCTTCGCCGCCAGCTCATTGAGATACGCGAGGGACCCATCTTGCACAAATTTTTGCATAATGCAGATGGTGTTTAACAATTTCATGAACAATTGTTCGAGAAACATTGGGAAAATGCTCACAGATGTCATCAATTGTGACGCGCCGATCGTTCCTCACGAATTCGTCAACTGAGCTCACCAGTTGGTCTGTAATGACAGACGGTCTCTCCGAACGCTCATCGTCGTGTGTGTTCCCCCTCCCCATGTTGAAGTTGCGACACCACCGCCGAACAGACGACTCGTCCATTACATTGTCTCCATACACCTCCTTTAATTGGCGATGAATATCACATGGGCGAACGTTTCTTGCATTGAGGAATTTAATCACTGCCCTCACTTCACAACTGGCGGCGTTCTCAATTTTTTTAAACATTGTAAACAATCACAGAAACAACACAGGCAATGCTAGCGTCACGCAACTTGGCTCAGAGAAGGCAGACAAGCCACTGAAGCTATCTGACCTCGTCCAGCGGCTACTCGCGTCGTCAGCACTTCATGCGGCACGAACGGGTACTACTTTCCGGATGACCCTCGTATAATATATATATATATATATGTATATTATATATATATTATATATATATATGTATATTATATATATATATTATATATATATATATATTATATGTATATATATAATATATATATATATATGTATATTATATATATATTATATATATATATATATTATATGTATATATATATATATATATATAGTATATGCTTTCATAGACGTAACACGGAAGTGCCGAATAGTACAATACACAGTAACACATAATATAGAAACACAAAAAAAGAGAACACTCACACGTATTTTCTTGATATTTCGACGGAAACAATCCGTCTTCCTCTGAAGATGTAGAAGTAATGATCATTACTTCTACATCTTCAGAGGAAGACGGATTGTTTCCGTCGAAATATCAAGAAAATACGTGTGAGTGTTCTCTTTTTTTGTGTTTCTATATTATGTGTTACTGTGTATTGTACTATATATATATATATATATATATATATATATATATATATATATATATATATACTATACTATACACTAAGATGAGGACGGAAGTGACCTATGCCCTAGTCAAATGGCTAGCAAAGAAGAGTTTTTTTTAATAAGTAACTTCAGAGGGAAATCGTAATTAAAAATTATATTTATACACATTGACGTCCAATAATTTCATTTAGAATTGTTACTTAGGCACACTTTCTTGGAAATTTAATAAATGTATTCGTCGCGATAGTCACCATTTAAAATAGCGTCATATATAAGCATGTAGGAATTTTCATTTCTGCAAAAATATTCTTTCTTGTGATAAGCACATTTCATTTAACCAGAATATGAAACACGCAGCTTAATTTAACCGTGATTGCGCTCAGTCCCTGGTTCTTGAGGCCGCGCCTTGAATTTCATTCGTTTGGTAAACCTTAACGGTTTTCATTTTCTTGAGGTGCATTTGAAATTCCAACGCGACCCAATGACTACGGCTCAACTCCGGAATCGTCCGGAGCACGCGCCATTTGCGACACCCTCAGCGCCACCACTGCCATCTGCTCACCGCAAGTTGCAATAAAGGAATCATACCACCACGGGCCGGCGCTAAAGGCGGAGAAGCGTGGAAGTCCCTTGGGCGATCCGAACTGCGAAAACCGCAGACCGTTTAAGTGATAAGTGATGGGGAACAAATGCGCTGTTTCACTTTTTTTCGCAGAACATAGTTTCTTTCGCGCAGTGTGACCGGCAGAGCGGAATGAAACGCTAATCACGAGGCGGCGAAACCGGAATCGAGATTCCGCACTCCAGTAACTAATGAAGCATGGCCGGGATAAAAATTCCTCGATGGAGCGACCGCGGCATATTGAGAAAAAAATAACTCCCGATGCGGAAAAAACAAGTCTGGACACTGCTTTCAGTCATAGACAATAGATCAAAGGTTTCAGAATGCGGTTCCGAATATCTGAATTAAAAAAATATCCAAGAGAAGTTTGCTAAAATACCTATTGGACAAATTGCAAGCCAAGAAGAACAGGAAGTTTGTTGAGGGAGGGTTTTATTTTGCTTTTTGGAGATTTTCTAGAATGGTATTCTGTTCTCTTGTCTCTCTATCGAAATGATTGAACACATATTCATGCAAAACGCTATGCAATTTCCCCAAAAAACATTACCGAGAAAAGCGATTTTCCAGGAAACATGAATGGTATCTAAACATAGTCATGCCTGAAATAAACAGATGTGGCTAGGAAATTGCATTCATACGTATCTAGATAGGGGAAAAAAACGAAACGTTTTGCTAATCAAAAAGTCATTTCCGAGAATAAATTCATCATTCATTCATCTATGTAAGTGACGTTCTTTCAGGGCAAAACATAAAAAGTTTAATCCTAAATGGACAGAAAGGTTAAAACACGTGAAAAAAACGTCTTTTCTCAGGAAATTCTAAATTCAAGAGGTAAGGGGTAATGTGCCTGTTATTGATACACATTTATTGATTTAAAGAAATAAAGTAAAAAAATTCTCCGGAAGACCTACCAGTTTTACATAAAATGTACAAAATTCAAGAGAAAATGGTATTTTATTACATAAAAAATTTTATGAATTGAGTGTAATGGCAAGTAGTCTATGAGTCGAGAAGAGACGAATGAATTTTGAAAATTACCCAACGAAAGTTCGATGAGGGTCGCTCTACGCCTATTAGACGTAACGAAGTAAGCTTTCTTTAAACAAAAAGAATAAAACAATTTCCGAAAGAAAGAACAAAATGCAGAAGGAAATTGGTGAGGTTTTGAAATTCATTCTAACTCTATTTGTGTCATATTTTGTCCTGGTATCAAAAATATTCTTAACAGTTCAATATTATTAACTTTGAAAACAAAGATTGTCAGTGACGACAAAAATATACTATGAAATCTGGTTAAAACTTAACTAAACGTTGAAACACAAAGGCAGGACACTCCAAAATATGAATAATGTTATCCATGTTCTATATTTACATATGTATAATCAATTATATACATACACATAGGTATATATGTATGTATATATATAGAGAAAATATGGTGCTATATATGCTTACAGATGGTTAACACACTCACACAAACTCACTACCTATAAAAGAGTATTAAGCATACGTACGAGTCGGTCTGAATGTAACTAGACTATCTGACTGATTGGTGTTAAATTCAAAGAAACACACATGGTGCCATTACAATGACTGGTCAAATTTCAAATGTGCAGAACAGACGGGGGCACAACTAGCATCAATGAAGTAATTGCAAAGCTATATACGGGTATACTTCACACTTCCAGACTTTACTTCATGGAATTATTGCATTACCATATCAAATGAGTTTGTTATTTTCCGCAGGCTTTAACTACATGGCCTTTAATAAAATCAGCTAGCTCTGTATTGAGTTTTGAAGAGAATTAATGTCACAAGATTCTTGAAATAGCTGGTTGAATAACAAACTAATGAACCCCTCTAGACACGGATAGAGTAGTTCCGGCTATTAAGATTAGCACATGCATCTGATTTCATTAGTAACGACACAAATCACCAGTACATGAAGACATGAAGTTTAAATAATTATGAAGAGGAACTTCGAATTGGAGCTAAAATATTCCTCTTAAAAATCGCGGCTAAAACAAAATGAAGGGTGAAAAGTTCTCAACCTTGATCAAGTGTGAGGATAACTTGGTCTTGTTGCCACCTTCCCTCACTTTCACATCGATGATATTGCCATTCATCACAAATACTGACAGTGGGGACCACAGTATCAAATGCCATCTGCTAACGGCGTTTGTTTGCAGGGGTAAGGCAAGTGGAGATGCCACGCATCCAAACGCCCTCCCAAATACTAAGGGTTTGGATCTCGCTTCGAGATTATGCATTAATTCTGGTAATTTGGCCCCATAGAGATTCGCCCTCATCAGTACGTCAGCCTTTTATATATTAACACCCTGTATAATAAAGGATGTGCGAAGCTATCCACGGTTTAACTCACCGGATTTCATTTCGACGTTTTTCAGCCCTAATTTACGACTGGCAGTTAGTTAATTGGTGGGGGCCGCGTGATGAATTTCGGAATGATCACGGACTCCAGGACACAGAAGCTACATCCTACCAACCCACCGTAAAGATGCCTAAAACCCTCCCCTGCTACAGAGATCGATCGCTCAGCGGGACACATAAATACGGAGAAGTACAGGGCTTCTAAAAGATTCCTTTTAAACTTTCGGAACACATCATTCTCCGCAAATTCCCAATGCCTCCCCTTTATATCCCAAAGTTTCCGCGTGGAAACAAAACAGCGCATGAAAATTTATATTAAGTGGAAGCGCGAGGCTTTTTAGCCGTGAATAATATTTCACTCGCGACAGAGGGATCTGGATTTAAAGATACTTCTCTGGGACTCAGACGGCGACGGGATTATTCCGGGATGTTGGGAGGACTCCCGAGGCAGCGAGGAAGAGAAACGATCATCCTTTCCTTGTGCACCACATACCTACACATGTTTATTCATCCACGCCCGGTAAAAACTTTAAAATGGCCCTTTCTATGGCTTCAGAGTTTGAGTCGTGAAGATGAGCATAGATTAGAGGCTTGTGAGAAGTAGCCCGCGGAAGAGGGTGGAAAACGTAATCTGGAAGGAGAGGTACATGTACGTAAAACATATACAAAGAATTGTTAAGCGTCGTACGGGAAGGTGGAGCAGCTGGGCAATATCGATAAGAAAAAAAAATGTGGTCAATGAGTGAATAAGGATTTAGTTGTTTCCTAAAGGTTGTGAGAAAAGAGATCCTAGTCAGATGCGAGAGATAAAGGAAGGAAAAAGGGAGAATATCGACTGAATCATCGGGGAAAGAAATGATGGGAAATTTATGCCTGTATTGAAAGAGTAAATGTTTCAAGATACTTTGAATGGTGTAGTATTTTGAATTAATTCAATAAAATCATCAAAATATTTTAATACAAAGACTGATTTTTATAGAAAATTCCAATTCATCTACTTCACACATATCTCCTAGGCCCATAATTGCACATTTTCCAAAATGTTCTGTTCACATCATAGGTCTTTCCAATTTCAGTCTCTTATTATTCCACCACTCCTTTTGGCTGTCCAAGTCGTTGTTTCTTTTCTTACTCCTCACTAGACTTATTAATGATCTCTCCAACCATTAATCTACTTTTCTGAATAATTCTGTTTTATTCATTCCGCAATGCTTTAATTCTAATGCTTCTAATATTCTAAGTCCTGCCACTTTTATTGCCTATGCCACTCGTCCATATAACGCACTCGTCCATATACGTCTCGTACACGTTTCAAACTTTAATTTAGTGTTTCTTAACTTTCACGCTCATATTGGAGGCTGTTTGGGGGGATGCATTCAGCTAGCATGCAAATATTTTTTGTTGTCAATAAGAAAATTTCATTTTCCTGCTAGCAGTAGTATTTAGGGGAGGTGACCGACAGCTGAGGTCATTTGCGCCGTAGGGGATGCATGGGAATGGAGGAAGGATGGAGAGAAACGCGGCGTCGGCATTAGCCAACTCTTAATATCTGCCACCCGCGGAATTCGAACCCGGGCCCTCCAGGTTGGAAGCCAGTACGTTAGCCACAGAACCATCTCGATCCCACATTTTCCTGTTTCTTCCAATATTGGTACCATGGCTGACATGACTAACCAATTGTCATAAATCGATAGCCATTTTCCACAGACAAATATTTCAAAATTATTTACATTTATATGTGATTTATTTTTATTTATTGTCTTTATAGATTGAGCAAAATTCTAATGAGCAAAACTTGATTGAGCAAAACTAAATGAAACTCGGTGTGTGCTCCATTTTTGGCAATGCTCTCATTTGGCATTTTTCCTTATCTCTAAACCGCAAATCGCAAAATCTTGCTCTTTTTCTTCCTCTTCTATGTTTATTTTTTATTTCATTTCACTCAATGAAAACTGGCCATTCTTTTGAAAATTGATGACCACTATACAAGCCCTTGTCGCTCTGATACCTTCAATTTATCTTCTTCCGCATCTACTCTATCCGTATTTCATTATTCCCAAGTTCTCCCAGAAGAGCTAAAGTATCCCTTCTTTAAAAAAATGCGAAGTGTTTGGATGAAATCTCTCTTTAGCTATTTCCATTTAATTATCCAAAATATCAATAGACAATGGTTCATTATGACTATTGACGCCCCATTACAAAATATTTTAAAGACCATCTTTTCCACAAATCAACTATGATTAGAGGCAAGACGGATGGTAATGTCCTTGTAAACTAACTCATGCTTATATGGTAATTGGCGGGATTGCGTAAATTTATGTGAGTGTCCATTCTCCATCGAAATATTACGGTAATACAGCACATCGTTAGGATAGAGCAAGACTTTCGTAATTCGTTTGAAAAACCTGGGTGTAGTTTTCTACATGTTTCAACAATATTATGCTTGTTTGGAAAATTGCTAAAGTTTGATAATTCCCTAAAGTTTTGCATGGCTCTCCCAAATCCTACCTCTACCCGGGCGAAAACCGTAGAGATGGCTTTCCCGCGCCGCTATGTGCGAGTTTCCTAGGCGACCATCCCACCCTGGAGATTCAGTTCGAACGAGGATTAGTCGAGAGAGGAGAAATAGGAGGCATAACAAAACCCACTCCCTTGTGCTTCCAAAATATTGGAAGCTTACATCCCGGATCTAATTGAATTTAATCTATTAAGAGTGTGGGTTTATTGTTCATGCTGCAAATATACCCGGTTTTATCTAAGTTATCTTTAAAATAAATGGCAGTAATTGTATCATCATAAATGTAAAGGTATGATAATTATTTTCCAAGGGACTAAGTACTTTTAAACAATTAAGCTATGGGCATTACGACAATATATACCCTAAAGCCATGCATAACTAGTGAACTATTCTTTTAACTCTATATATCTCTATTTACTCCGCTTAAAATTTATCCAGAGATTACTTACATTAGAAAGGTGAAACTTCCGCTGATTTTCAATAAAACCTTCCTGCATACAAACATATTTTCAACAATGGCGAATTCATCGTCCATTTATCCGTGGTAAGGGTACGCTTTTTGTATGGGTTCCCTTTTCCTATTGGAAGATGCCTGACTGTCCGTGATAGATGCTTCTGGGATTCGTTTTCACACGACTTTCGACCTTATTTGAAATATCACACACACAGACGCAAATTTATCAACAACAAAATCACCACACCTGATGTTTTTTAACCAACGCAAGTGAAGAAAATGGATGATTACACGCTATCTTTTTAAATCACGACGCCATTTTAAGTATTTAAGTTTACTCAAGGGGAAGCTATAGGAACCCTGAACACTGTACGGTGCACCAATCTATGCCTTATATTCCTAAATAAAACTTGCTTACTTTAATGCTCAACCACACTTTTAATCTATTCTTCTTCTATCTTACTGTAAGTCCCGAGAAAAAATTTAGTGAACTTTAGGCAGAACGTAACCCAGAGAATAAGTATTATTTCAATGTTCAATGCCATTTAATGGAGACAATCCAATACTATGCATATCGAGACACGCCAATTGGATATTTCTCCCAAAACAAGAGGGAATTGAGACAATCATACACGTCGTAAAGGGGGTACCTAGGGAAAAAAGATCAACATTTCGCGCAAAAAATAATAAGCAAAGGTACTCACCAAGAAATGAACCGTATACGTGTAGCGGAATCCCCGGGAAATTCTGAAAAGAAATGAAATCGATTAACTTGTTTAATTCCTACGTTACTAAATCAAAATGAGCTGTGTAAGAATAAACATCTCCCTAGTTTTTGCAAATGATAACACAACAGCAGCGAAACATGTTGGAACGTATACATACACTGCAACCCAGACTTATGAAAAAAGAAAACTTTTGTACATTGTATTATTCCATAGGAATTAAATCTAGATATATATTAATACTTTATTATTTAAATTACATGTAAAAAATTCTTAATTAAAAGTCTTACAGCAAAATTTTCTAAACTTTTGCCTGATGCTGGTCATTTTTCGGAAATATGCCGAGATATTTTGATGGCACGAGGGAAATATTTTAAACTCCTCAAGTATTGTGAGTTATGTGATAATGTTTATGAATGTACAGCTGGTAAAAAACATGAGCCAGTTCGTATGAAATACCATGAACAATGAAGGAGTGAGACAAAAGTATTTCAGAATTTAAAAAAATCTCGTACGACCCGCCTGTCGGTGCGATTATTAGAAGGCAGACGAGCTCCCGACTATTGCGAGTGACTTCACTCGGACATCTCATAATCCAGGGGATCGTGCGTAGGACGAAGAACTTTGGGATATTCTTCCAGCGACAACATAGTTTAGAAAAGGGATTGGCAACTCACATAAGGAATGAGATGTCATTTGCCAAACTGGGTTATCAGAGAATAAGATTTAGCCGCAGAAAGGAAGTGCCCGTCGTTTCACGAAGTCACAGTATTTTCAGTTTTGTGATAGCGTGATGCAAATTCTTGGTCAAAGATGCATGTCTTTCTGTCTTTGACTTTGGTTTCCTTTCCGGAAATTCTATCATTAGAACTGTTTGTTGACTGCCCTCGTTTATCCTGTTAATCTACAAAGATGTTTACAGCTTTAACATTCTATTCCGTATTCACTTCTTGAAGGCCAAATCATGATTTTTGTCGACTACAGTTGTTGCTGCGAAATTTAAACAGTCTTCTAGATGCTATGCCATTTTAATTCATTTCTCCAATTCATTAAGAAAATATCAAAATATAAAAATCATCGAAGTTTTCGTGGCTACAATAATAAACCTTAAATTATTTTTTCCCTTGATTAAAATCTCAGAATTTCAATGATAACTTTATAATTATGTCACCGTCCAGCATAAAAGAAGAAAAATAATTGAATTCGAACGATGGGATGGGGATGAAGCAGAAAAATAAGATGCTCGGTTAAAACCTTACGAAACATCGTCACATTACGGAGTTTCCTGTGAGAGAATTTGAAAGTTAATGGGTAGGGAAAACTCGAGTAGATATCAAGCTTTGATCCTGTGGTACAGGTGCTTTTCCCGAGGAATTTAGCCAAAAACTGCAATCATTTATCCCATCATGGATAGGATCGTGTTTTGGGCATACGTAAGAGACATCTCGGAGAGTGGACAAATTCGATATGCCAGCATTATCGTCTCAACTCATGACGATCGGAGAACTGAGCCGGAGGTGCCCTGCGGATAAGAACCAACTTAGATACCGCAATGGCACCGAAAAATCCACATAATCATGAGTTTCTGGAATAGCTCCGTCAAACATGATAAAGTATACACATTTTGAACCAATATCCTTCAAGATGCAATCCGAAAATTTCTTTTTCTACCTGAACTTCTCGTTCTAAATTGTCTAAGGTCATTTTTGAGAATTGAAATTAATTAATAAAAGTATTAGAACACATCGTTAATGACATAAGATTGCAAATAGATTTGCTTGTGCAATAAATTTCCAAGGATTTGAATTATCCTCGTTTACTTCTGTCTTATATTCTTCTCAAGTAATCTCTCAAGGCGCTTAATAGGAATATCAAATTAAAATTGAAGATTTTAAAAACTGTTTGCATTTTCTTTAGTCTACAGAAATCAATAGTGCATTTTAGAGAAAAGATGGAAGGTGCAGTTCTCATCCAAAAAAGTAAAATAAATAACCAAATTGTTCTAAGAAAGTACATAAAATGGCAAATTGCCGTCAAAACATGGAAGCTGTTTCATAAATGATGGGAAATGTTTAAAAACATACTCGCTGTTTAAAAAAAAGCACTTTTTCTATAAAACAGGAAAAATCCTTTGTTATAAGTAATCTTCCAAGATAGTTACAACTGCAAACGATATACCCCAGTAGTAGCGTTAAATACAAAAGTATGGCACAACTGGCTTTAAGAGGAAAACAGAACATATGATTTTGACAAAATTGGTTCATGGATGAATATTAACTTTTATAGAGTACGTGAAGCATCTTAATTAATTTAACTGAGACTAAGTAAGAAAGACTACTATCAATAAATTTGAAAAACTTCTCCATAAAGGGAGTATTGTTGTTGTTTCAAGGTAATTTTAAGTTTTAGCTATAATTACTAGCGGAATTTATGATCTTTTTTAATGTGTAACTCATTTGGTTGCTTCTTATCCATTCAATATATATATATATATATATATATATATATATATATATGTATGTATTCAATTACTTGACATAAGAATGATATTCAACCACACCCCTGTTCTCTAGTGTATAAAGTGCACATATCTTTCGCGGAATGAGCTAAGATTTCGTGAATTCCACGTCACTCAAAACATTCATTTCGCAATAAAAATTTGAGGCACCCGAAATGGTATAGTTTGCTAATACATCCACTCCTTGAAAAGAAGGAGAGAGGCAGCTATCTTTGCCCTTGTAGTCGCAGGAGAATTCAAATTACCGATCGTTGATGTTGAAATACCGCGAAGCATGTAAAAAAAGACAGTTTCGAGCAAAGAACGGCCGTTATCGGAGAAGGCCGGGATGAAATACGTGTCCAGGGGGATATTCGGGGACGGGGAACGGAAATTTGAGTACCAAGAAATGCTCGGAGACCGGAGATTTCTCTGTAGGGGGCGAACTGACTCCCTTTTACTTTATTCAAATGGGATTTCGCGAAAGAGAATCATCCTCGAATAGGACCGGACCTTAATCCCATACAATAATCTTATTTTAAAGCCAAAGATGGGAATTTCATCCCCGTAATGAATGAATATCCTCTGCTTTTGCATATCTGAGCTCTAACGAATGATGTGGATTTTAACGCGGTTATGTATCTGACCGTAAGGTCCGCAGTAGATACACATTGTTCCACGCCCGTGGGATATTATTTCTTGAGACCATAAATTTACCGATGAGATAGTGGAAATTAGTATCTCCTTAAGGTGGTATTGGTAATCTATCTGGAAATCTTTTTTGGTCACCAGATATCTCTAGTTGTTCGTACGTTACAGAAATCCACATATACAGCTCCTAATTACTCATCAGACTTCCCAGAGGTAAAGACAAAACATTTACTCGCCGTCCATGCCCGAGGTGGGACTCAAATCCAAGACCTTTGCGTCTTCAGTCGGGGTCATTACCCACCTGGCTGAAACTTACGGGCATTTTACTAGCTGATAACTTGTTTGTTAATAGACAGTTAATATGTATGCTCAATTCTTCTCTTTACGGACCTACATTGGCATTCAAGCATTGGCCAATTCGATTGGAGTGATTTGGTTGGTTTTTGGCTTCATCTAATCCCTATACGGAGCAGGTAAAGCGTTGCCTACTGTTCAGTTCACCAAAATAACTTTAGTTCTTCGGGCTCATTCCGATTCAAAGTTATTCATCGATATCCTTCGACAATTTCTATATCACTCCTAGGATTGTTTTAATGCAATCTACATTCTTCTCTATTGGAATGCAAGGAAGAACTATGGCCGGTACCGCGAACTTCAGCCACGCCCGAAGCTGTGGGAGCTAATGCCAACCCGCTTAGTCTGCACCAACCGTGCCTGATGTTGAAGCCGCTGCCTTTCACCATGGGTTTAGGGTAGATTTGTAGTAGGAGTCTCATTTTCTTGTTGCCTCGTTCCGAAAAACCGCCAACAACCTTTTTCTAAGCTGAAAAATGTTCGCCGATTACGGGATTCGAACCAGCGACCATCGGCTCCATAGACAGACGCACATCTACCTTTAAGCTACCTCACCTCTACCTCTGATCTATGCACGCCTCCATTACCTATGTGTGTGCATATATATACATATATATACACTCATTCACTTCGCCGTTTGGCGGGATTGCGCGTTTTAATGTGTGTGTATATATATATATATATATATATATATATATATATATGTATATATATATGTATATATATATATGTATATATATATATGTATATATATATATATATATATATATATATATATATATATATATATATATATATAAAGTGAATTTTAATTTTGAATATAAATACTATAAACAAATATTTGGCTACACTCTTATACAAGATGAGGAAGAAAGTGCGCCTATTTTGTTGGAGTGAAAAAAGAGTGCTGTACTATATAGTATTTCCATTTTAAAGATTAGTTCATCTGCTGCGGCAAAAATACATCATTCACCTTGGTCATGATGGTATCAATCTGAAAATTATTTTTGAAGGTGGTGGAAAAAAGCTAGTTTTTGGAATGAGCGGCTCTTGACAAGTACGGTTTCCATTGATAGAGTCACTTGAAACAAATACTATACTTAATTTATAGCAAAAAATAAAGGCACCCAGTTTCCCAGGCTAACGAAAAACTAACGACCACAACTAACGACTAATATGTTTAAAATAGCAAGGACTTGCTTTTAAAATATCTACACTCAGAATTCGCATCCTTTTCTTGGGATGCTTTGAAAAAAGTCCACGCTTTTTCTAACAGTGCCACGTATATCATTACGAGGAGAGAGAAAAAACAGTAGAAAGCTCTTTTTTTACGTAATTCGATAGACGGATGACTCCGATCGTCCCTCGAAAATATTCCGAGCGGGACGAAAGTGCAGCGTTCCAACGTTGGAGTTCGATGCATATTTCATCCGTCGTTCCCAAATCCTCTCCACGGTGTTCGTTGGTCTAGTTTCGGAGTGCACTTTGGGTCCAAGGACTGCTTGCATGATGGATGGACGCGGGACGGGACGCCGCTCTCAGAAGGACAGACTTTTAGAGTCGGCTGATGCTCCACAGAGAACTGAAAGCGACGCGAGAGGCAGAAATAAATGGAAAGCATCGCCTTCCCTAAGCGGCTTCCAGGTAATGAGAAAACTTTTAAAAATAATGTTGCGTTAATATATTTCGTATTTACAAAGTCGTCCTTTCTTTTACGGGTACCTGATTTTTTTTCCTCCTCGAATGGCTAGGGAGAAAGTTGAATCCATAGTATTCACAGTGACACTGGTCATCTAAAACATCATGTCGTCAGTAGCACTAGTTGAGGACATAACGTGTCTCTTCAAATGTGAACAAAGGAATATAAAGAATACCTACCTGCAATATAAACGGTTCCTCTTTCCAGCTATACCATAAGTAAATTCAAGAGGAAGCATAATAGCTATCTAATTTCCAGAAAACCAACTTCCCTCAATAAATGATTCTAATCTAAGCAATCTGGTAGAGATAGATAAAAATGAATGTGCAAATTTGCTTGAGGAAAGTACTCGAAATTAATTTCTATATATTTTTACTTTCTCCTTACGTAGTGGTACAGCATAAAGAACTGTTTTCATGAAAAAAATTACATCAGGATTTAAATGGAAGATTTCACTAGTGTGGTGTGGATGGAAAAGGTCAAAATGGAAGGATAGGAAAACGAACGAAGAAGTCCTAGACATGGTGGGGGAAGAGCAGGGATAGCTGGGAGAACTCCAAAGAAAGCAGGAAACATTAATGCAAAGGATTTCAATCGAAAATAAAATATCTAGGACGGTGATAAGAGGGAAAAAATCAAGCAGACGAGGTAGGGACAGGAAATGGATTGGGATGCTGCATGGAATTAATTGAGGTAGACTACATGCGGAAATAAAAAAGGGTTTATTGTAATGTGGAGTGCCAGGTTGTGTCTCGTCAGGTGAGGCTGAATAATGAGGCGGTGTTCAATCTGTGTCCACTCAAAATCCACCTGATACGGTTGGCTACCGAAGAGTAATAACATGTTTTCGGGACGGAGGTTCTCCAGGAAATCATGAATAAATGATATGGATCTTCTGAGAGCGGTTTCTACAGGAGCGTACATGCAGTTATGCAAATGAACGAAAATAGATGCTGACATTTTTAACGCAGATCAAAACAATTTGGATCATAAGATACTAAGCCAAAACACACAAAAAACTATGATTAATGCTTAAATATAATCGCTTAAATATCATTTTTCAACAACTATTTTAATTTATGATCTATATGAATAGTTAAGAAAAATATTATCATTTGAAAAAGAAAAGCTTCTTTTAAAGAATCTCTCTCGTCTTTATTAAATCCCTTGTGCAGCACTGACAAAATATACACAATTTCATAGAAATAAATCATTCCAACTTTTCGATTAGGTACCGGTTCCTTTTATCCATTTTACGGAACGAAATAGTAATCAAAGAGAGGAAATGGGAAGAAAATATTCGCAAGAGAAACTTTTATTGCTCTTATCCTTCCATAAAACCTATTTTGTGGTTTCCTATTACTAATGCGACGATAGAAAACATCATGTTAATGATTATATGCAAACTTGAGAATGATATGGGTTACTGCACAGATCAATTCATTCCTAGCCTGAATTCAATCACATATATAGTTATTATTGCAAGTCCCAAATATAAATCCTACATGAGTACATTGCTTAAACATTTAAAAAAATATTCTATTCGAAAAGCTTTTTAACTTTTAAGCGAGAGTAATTAGTCATTTACACATTTACAAATAGGAATTGCCCAAGAATACAAGATATACGAGGGTCATCCGGAAAGTAGTACCCGTTCGTGAAATAAAGACACAAAAGTAAATATTAACAAACATAAAAAATTTTATTTGAAAGAGGATACTTTAAACTACTTCTCAACATAATCTCCAAGCAAATTAAGGCATTTGTCATAACGTGTGACAAGTTTCTGTATTCCTGCTGCATAGTCCTTCGCCGCCAGCTCATTGAGATACGCGAGGGACCCATCTTGCACAAATTTTTGCATAATGCAGATGGTGTTTAACAATTTCATGAACAATTGTTCGAGAAACATTGGGAAAATGCTCACAGATGTCATCAATTGTGACGCGCCGATCGTTCCTCACGAATTCGTCAACTGAGCTCACCAGTTGGTCTGTAATGACAGACGGTCTCCCCGAACGCTCATCGTCGTGTGTGTTCCCCATGTTGAAGTTGCGACACCACCGCCGAACAGACGACTCGTCCATTACATTGTCTCCATACACCTCCTTTAATTGGCGATGAATATCACATGGGCGAACGTTTCTTGCATTGAGGAATTTAATCACTGCCCTCACTTCACAACTGGCGGCGTTCTCAATTTTTTTAAACATTGTAAACAATCACAGAAACAACACAGGCAATGCTAGCGTCACGCAACTTGGCTCAGAGAAGGCAGACAAGCCACTGAAGCTATCTGACCTCGTCCAGCGGCTACTCGCGTCGTCAGCACTTCATGCGGCACGAACGGGTACTACTTTCCGGATGACCCTCGTACTACCTTGATCAAATATTTCCCGGAATTTATTCAGAAAATTAAAAATACAAGTTTATTCATCTAAATCTATATTGTCCCCTTCAAAGTAATCCCCATCGACTGCAACACACTTATGCCAGCGCTTGATCCAATCCTCGAAACATTTTTTATATTCGGTTTTCGGTATGTCCATCAGTGCTTCCTGCGATTTTTCCATTACTTCCTCTCGGCTGCTAAAACGCGTTCCCCGTAATGGTTTTTTAACTCGATTGAACAGAAAGAAGTCACAGGGAGCCAAATCAGGTGAATTCGGTGGCTGTTGGATGGTATTTGTTGCATTTTTCGTCAAAAAATTACGAATAATGACAGCACTGTGCGACGGTGCGTTATCATGGTGCAAAATCCACGAGTTTTCTGCCCACATTTCTGGTCTCTTTCGGCGAATTGCTTCACGCAAACGTCTCATAACGCCCAAATAATACTCTTTGTTTACTGTCTGGCCTTCTGGCAAAAATTCATGATGCACTACACCGTTGTAATCCATGAAAACCGTCAGCATTGCCTTCTTTTTTGACTGAAAACGACGTGGTTTTTTTGGTCTCGGCTCATTTGGTGAACGCCATTCACTTGCCTGATGTCTGGATTGCGTGTCGTACTCATAAACCCACGTCTCGTCTCCAGTAATGATCCTTTTGATGAATGTGGGATCGGATTCAGCCTCGCAAATCATGTCTTTTGCGACGTCAACACGGTCTCTTTTTTGCATGAAATTGAGGTCTTTTGGCACCAACTTTGCTGCTACACGACGGAAACCCAAATCATTAACCACAATGTCTTGGGCGGATCCATAGGCAATGTTCAAGTCCTCCGCTATTTCTCTGATGGTTAATTTGCGGTTATTGACCAACATTTCTTTTACTTCATCAATTTTTTCACCGACTTTCGATGTCGATGGTCTGCCACTGCGTTCATCATCTTCGATTGACTCACGACCACTTCTGAACCGCTCGTGCCACTGGTAAACGACCGTTTTTTTTAGAGAATCGTTGCCGAAACACTTTTCCAACATTTCCAACGTCCGTGCGCCACTAAATCCGTTTTTTACGCAAAATTTAATACAAGTTTGTTGTTGCAAATTTAAATCCATTTCTGAAATTGTAAAAAATCGCCAACACACACAGAGATAGATGTACTCTTGGCTACGTAACTTTTGCAAATGTCAAGTTATGACACTAAGATTTAAAGGGAATATCAACAACAGATGTACCAATTTAACAAAAAAACAGAACTCAAATCGGAACGATGGGAGCGCCACACGGTGGTTATTCCGGGAACATTTTGATCAATGTAGTATGCAATCATCCTACACCACCTGGGACCCGGGAAAAAATGAGTCGTGAAATATTTGATTAAAATTGCGATCCCCTAGGATGTTATCTTAAGAAAAATTTTTATTTAGGAATAAAGAGCATCTAATAATACTACTGATGTGTCCTATGGCAGACAACAGAATGCAACTGTAATTCAGCTTGGAAGAACAAGGCTAATTTCTCAAATTAATATCCAGAGGAAGAAGGAAGGAACTGAATAGACAGTGGAGTTAAACGAGTGACAATCTTGCGTAAAATAAATGGCTTTACCATCAATTTAGTTCTAGGATATAAACTGCGAGTTTTGCTAACTGACAAACGCATTTTTATTAATATAACTACCTCATTTTATGAACAAAACTGAGATATTTATCTACATAGGAAATACAGTAAATGTAATGGGTGCGATATAAAACATGTTTCTTTGACATTAACAATTTATCTGGCCCTTCCCGACGGAGGTTCTGGTGCTAGAAAAGTGTCGATTAAGTTTTTCTTCAATTCTATTATTACGAAAATGTATGCAATATGCCGAAGAAACTTTGCAAAACGCAAATCTTGTTTTGAAGAAGCAAATCACAGCCCCGGGAGCAATTGTCCAAATCCGGTTGGACCAGTGGTTATGGCAACGAAAAGGGAAGGAAGAGGGAGTAAAATGGGTCCGGGGGAGGCAAGGGAGAGACATGGGCGGGGGATTGAGGTGACAATTGGCGCAGTCGGCGAGTAATGAGGCGGAAGTCGGGAGACCCCACACAGGACCAGAGATTTGTGAAAGAGGGGTTGCAGGGTAAAGGGGTTGGGGAATTTCCTCTTCGAGCATAAATGGATCAGCGGGGGAGGGGTTGGAATTGGTGGGAAGTAGGACGCTGTCGAGGGAACGAGGAAGGAGAGCCTGGGACTGCCAGGACAGTGGCAGTGGCCGGCGGATTCATTAACGGGAGAGTCCGACCGAGGTCCAGGGAAGAGATACGACGAAGGGCTAGGGACGGTCGGGGACGCGACAGTGGAAGGATTCACGTAGAAAAAGGGGAAAGAGGATCATCAGAGAAAGAGAAAATATGGCTGTCACGCTTCGCGACGTTTTGCGAGAACACGCGCGTGCAATTCCTGTTTGGCAACCATTCTGAAAGATGCGAGTTACGAGAAAGTTGTTTTTTAAATGTAAGGGAAACGAGGGAGTTGTTGGGAGAAGTTAAGAATTAGGAAAAAGAAGCATTCGATGAAGGAGATATAAACGGAGATGGAGCATTATAAATTTTTGAGGGACATGAGAATATTGACGACGCGTAGGAAGTACACAGTATGAGTACATGAAGAAAATACCGGTAATTTTAGATATTTAATTTTGAAAATTACCACAATTATTACAATACTCCAAGCAAAACTGCTCTAAATAAACACTAAGGATAGTGCATTGTTGTCATAATGTTCGATGGATTTTAAAAATTGAGACGCCGTAAAATACAATCCGTTGGATAGTCACGCGATGGAACCAAGTTTGAATATCGGAGTTGGTGCATTACGCTACATCCGCCTTAAATCTACATCTACATCTACATAATACCCCGCAAGCCGCCGCAAGGGCGTGTGGCGGGGGGTATAGGGTCACCAACCGTAAAAAGGAACAATACCACATGCAAAACAACGTGGAAAATTACACCCACAGCAGCGCACACACTCATGCAAAAATCCCTTCATCCAACACTCGTGTAAACACATATACCGCAAAATAACAACCGCCTTACCTCTGCAGCGTCTCAGAATTCTGAATCTTAGCTCAAATTTCCCGTACGATTTTTATGAATCGAGTGTAAGACTGTCGCGTCACAGTATTCCTAACAACTGCATCAAATCACTCACTTATCCTCCTGAAATGTAGACTACTAACGTATTACCCAGATAATGCACATTTGCCCTTCAGTGAGCCCGGCTAACCTTCCTCACAAACTCATATCGCATATTTCTCTACCACTTTCATTCCTCAACTTAAAGGTTTATCCTCCTGACGAGCCCAAACCAACGTCTTCGAATGGACCTGTAAGTTGCGCAGAGGTACGTAATTCGTGCGTTCATTTTCTTTAGTATGGATGCGCAGAGTCCTGGAGTCCAATAACATCCCAAATATGAGACGCGCAGTAGCTTTTTATGTCGACAATCATGCAAATTTTCACGAATTGATGCCCGAAGCAGAGTGTCTGCAGAGGGAAAACAAACGGCAACACTCAGGCTGTGCATGTATTCCACCTCCCTAAGTGGATGCCAATTTTGCCGAGTTTCTGCCGTACGAATCGGGGAAGAAGAAGCGAAGCCATCGGAAACGAACGTGCTCTTGCAAGAGCATGACGTCATGGTCTGAAACCTTGGAGGCACAAGGACACTCCTAACGTCTTGCTTGCAGTGTTTGGTGGATTCCGTGAGGCAATGAGCAAATCGGCAATTGGTTAATGAAGTTAGAATAAGTGATTTTCTCAATAGTCAGATCCTATGAGCTGTCTTTGGAAGGCAAAAAGTGCTGAATGCTGATTATCTATGGGTCATAGTTTTAAACGTAACTCTTACATTCCTGGTACAGTATTTATACTCGTGCGAATAAATTGCCTTTCTAATCAAAACAATCTAAATCAGTCAGCCGTCGACATTAATAGTATTGGTGGCTTTCAGGAAAAATATTTTGAGTAATCAATTTATGGAAATTGAAAAATAACCAACTTGGCTTTTCCAGAGAGAACATTTTTATTTACGACCAAGGTTTTGTCATGGTATAAGATCTTAAGGTGAGTTATATTGAGATGTTACGTATACCTGAAGATGTTATACCATAACGAAACCTTGGTCGTAAATAAAAATTTATCTATGCGGACTAGCCAGGTTGGGTATTTTTCAATTCCAATATAAAGATTTTCCACCAATTCACGCCATAAACTAATAAAAAGAGACGTTTTAGGCGTGATATGGTGGAATATCATGATTAATTAAAAATAGCAATTTTCCACAAATATAAAGTTTAATGCAACCGGTTAACCGGTCGCATTAAACTTTATTTTTGTGGAAAATTGCTATTAATTAATTACGCCATAAACTGTTTTATTAATCAATTTATTTTATAAAATAACTCATTTGCTTCTATTCAAGAGCCGACAGTGCGAGTGACTAATATTAAACCTTTCAAGCCAAAACAAAACGAAAGAAAGTTTTTGACCTCAGTTTGGGAGGACACCGGAGTGTGTATTCAAAATAAAACCTTACATTAATGATATCAACTAAATGAAAATTTTAAGACGAATATTATATTCCTACCCAAATAAGAATCCATAGTTCTTCTTCCATAAGTTAAAACGGGAGTATAATAATTTGAAACTATTTGCGTGGGAATTCATTGTAGCATTGAGAAGAAGGTGAAACTACCTACTATAGAATTCCTAGAAATGCCAAAATGCATTGTCGACTCACCTCGTGTGCCATAATTGTATTATTGTCACATAACTGCCATACTCCATAAGGAATTGCCGCGCCCAACGAAGTAATTTCCTCACTTGAAATTCCAATGATGCGTAAAATACTAGAATATCCTCGGAAGATTCAAGCAGCACCGCAAACACGTGGTGCATATATAATATTTGGTTTCAATATTTTTCCGTACAAATACACATAAGAGTACACATACATGCATATGTATATACATGTGTATATATGTACGAGGGTCATCCGGAAAGTAGTACCCGTTCGTGCCGCATGAAGTGCTGACGACGCGAGTAGCCGCTGGACGAGGTCAGATAGCTTCAGTGGCTTGTCTGCCTTCTCTGAGCCAAGTTGCGTGACGCTAGCATTGCCTGTGTTGTTTCTGTGATTGTTTACAATGTTTAAAAAAATTGAGAACGCCGCCAGTTGTGAAGTGAGGGCAGTGATTAAATTCCTCAATGCAAGAAACGTTCGCCCATGTGATATTCATCGCCAATTAAAGGAGGTGTATGGAGACAATGTAATGGACGAGTCGTCTGTTCGGCGGTGGTGTCGCAACTTCAACATGGGGAACACACACGACGATGAGCGTTCGGGGAGACCGTCTGTCATTACAGACCAACTGGTGAGCTCAGTTGACGAATTCGTGAGGAACGATCGGCGCGTCACAATTGATGACATCTGTGAGCATTTTCCCAATGTTTCTCGAACAATTGTTCATGAAATTGTTAAACACCATCTGCATTATGCAAAAATTTGTGCAAGATGGGTCCCTCGCGTATCTCAATGAGCTGGCGGCGAAGGACTATGCAGCAGGAATACAGAAACTTGTCACACGTTATGACAAATGCCTTAATTTGCTTGGAGATTATGTTGAGAAGTAGTTTAAAGTATCCTCTTTCAAATAAAATTTTTTATGTTTGTTAATATTTACTTTTGTCTTTTTATTTCACGAACGGGTACTACTTTCCGGATGACCCTCGTACATATATATGCGTGTGTGCGAGTTTACTATAAAATGTTAAACAAGTTACTTATTTATATTCCTCTGAAATTTCACAGTAAATAATACATTTTTGACGTTATTTGGAGAATGATGAGTTTATGTATTCCGATATGTGTAACTTTAAGGCCAAGACGCGTTTCCCAAACGACTTCAGTATCCGCTATTACGTATTTCTGAAGGAGCGTCTGCTAACGAAGATCAAGAACCGAAGTTGTTCTCCCTCGGGTCGCTGAACAAATGACGCGGAAGGAATTTTTTTGAGGTTATAAGACGATTCTCATGATAATGAGTCGTTCCTACGCTGAGGAGTTTAATGATCGGAAACCACGGCGGAAGAATATATCGCCGAAGGAAGCAAAATGTCGCAATGTAGCCATTCAAGAAACTTACCTAGTTTCCTGAGGAGGATAACGTAGAAATCCGAATGAGTAACGTAGTTTTGAATCGATAATGATTTCTTAGACACTTCCTCAAAACCTTATGCATAGCACGTTCACCCTTTAAGTCAAATCGAACTGATTAAATGCATGAAAATACCGTTTACGATAATTACTCATCCCGGCGAATATCCAGACTTAATAAATTTGCGTTTGGCAGATGCTTATGGATGTTCTCTTTGGAATTACATCAAATTCTTTTCTACGTAATAAATGTTGAAATTCGAAATTGCATGGCAGTCAATATCATTAAATGATTCTGACAAACCGCTTTAAATTATGGCCTTTCCAATTTATTTTGGAATTGGATTACGAGTAACTATGCAAACCATGCATACAGTGAGTCACCAAATAGGATAGGTAATATGCAGTGTGAACATGATGAAAAAAGCAAAAAGTTAATTCAAACAGTGTGTTCCCAGTTCCTGATAGCGAGCAGGAACTCTTTCATTAACATTACGTACATTGTGCAGGCAATCTGTTATTAACCTCAAACACACTATGACAGATTATTTATCAATATGTCCTATTTACCAGTCATGATGATTAAAGGTGTGTACATTAACATACAGGTCGAAATATCTGTAAATACCCCGCGATCCACCAAAACAGGTGAGTGGCAGGGGGTGCAAGCACCAGTGTAAGAAGATGATGAGGAGCGTCAACTTTATCGGAATCAGCTGACAATGATCAAGATCCAAAATGATACGTTGCAATTCAATACATACTGTGCTAATGCACATAACTTAAAATAGTTATTACTCTGTTAAAACTACTGTTAGTTACACATAAATTGCTTGCATTAACATACTAGCATTTCTGCAACAATGCGAATGAGAATATTCCTCATTAAGGAGCGGTTCCTAAGCTTTGGACACGCTGAAACGGAATTATTATATTGTAAAATATTGAAAATCAAAATTCGATCAATACGGAAGAGGATCCATACCAAACGCCTAAGGTTTGAAATCGTGCCTAATATTTCGTGGCTGTTCCAGATGGGTATAAATAATTGTACTCGGTTCTAAGGGCATTAAATTACGTGATTTAAAGAATGGTTTATTAAAAATTAATATTTTCAAATGAAAGCTGTTCCAAGGATAATAATCACCAGGATAAAGACAATAACTAAAGTTAAAGTCCAGTATTTATTGTTAAATGACTACTACCCAAGGAGGATGTTGGGTACTTGGCAGGAAGGAATTCAGAAGGAAAACAAGTCGAGCTCTGAAGTGAAGAATAGATGGAACTCAAAGATAAACGGGTTGCGTGAATTAAAAACATGAAATCCGAAGCGAAATAAGGCCTTTGCTTGTCCTCGCTAACGCTAATTGTTAACTCCAAACAACGAAGTAAGAAAATTTACTTCGAAACGATCGCCTTAGGAGATATTCATAAATTTAATGATATAATATGTTGTTAATATTTGGTTGGCTGGTTTTACGTTATTTATCCAGTAGTCATACTTAAAAATGAACATTCACATTTCATTCGCAAAAAGTTATACGGAATATTTTTAGGGCTTTGCACACAGTTAATTCTACTTCCTCCCATATATTTTTATTCCTATTAGCTTTAAAAATATTGTTAGAGGAGAGGGTAGACGGACTAAGTTATGGGGAAACTCCTGCAACCCAGGGGTCGTGGGTTTGATTACCGCCTAGGATACTATGCTACCTAACCCCTATACCCTCTCGACCATAAGCCATAGGTGATATAGTATGAACCTCACCCAAAAAGAAAAAAAAAAACAAATCAATAAACAAAAAAATTAAGTAGAAAAGATTTGAGGAAATAAATTAGAATTTTTCGTAGCAACTGATACCGTAATAGTCACATTGATGCGACAGGGACAAAAAGAACAATGATAAAAATGTGGAAGTACAAAATCAGTGAAAGAGATTCCCATCATGGAATAAACCTAATAAGGCTTTTATTTCCTGAGCCGATTTGGCAAAGGAAAAGCGTGAATGAGTAGCATGTACGCATGAATAAGTTTTCTGGAGTATGCCTTCCTAGGAATAATGTTTTTGAATCTGCAAATTCATTCCGTTCGGCAGCAATTAAGTTACTGGAAGGTAACGACATGGTACGTCCGCATGACAGAGATTAATTATCAAGAGACCCTCTTATTAATGTGAATTGGACTGGACAAGGCTGCTCTTACTTTACTTTCGCGGTACCACCTCTCTTCATCTAATTTATTTACGGCCAACTCGCCCTCACCTATTGGCTGACTCAAATGGCTTCCCCTGGAGCGAGGCCTTAGGTAAGGAGAAGACAAAAATATTTGGAACGATTGTCATCCCAATCAAATTTAATGAGCTTTGTAATTTGTGACCGTGGGGAGAAGAAAATGTTTTAGGCGAAAGAAATTGTAGGATTTTCTGGACGGGGTTCCAATTGCGAGGGAGAGCAAAAAAAATAACTTTAAAAAAACAACAAACGCCGCAGTAAGACAAAGATGTGAATCAACGGAGTGTGCGAAAAAGCTCATAGATGCGTGAAGAAAGAATGTTCCGCGTGCAGGGAATGCCGTGCCGAACAACTGGGACTTGAAAGACCTAACGAAGTGCTTCGTTCGCGATGACGCTTTCAAGAGAAATGCCCATCGTTCGCCTTCCATTCGCTTCCATAAACGTTTTCTCCTCAACGAAAAACCGTGCTCTACGCGAAATTACCATCCAATGTCTCACTTTGGGAATATTGTATACACACACACACAAACTAGAAAACCCACAGACTCCTCTCTATCTCTCCCTCTTGCGAATCTTACCCGTTTAATGAGCTGCGAAGAGATGGAGACAATCCATAAGGCGCTCGCGGTGGATATGAAATGAAAATATGCGGATATAGAATAGGCGGAGTTTTCCTTTCACGTCGCCAGAGAAGATAACAAACTCCTCGCAGCGAACTAATTGAAATTGCGGAGTTGAAAGCGCCGGAAAACATTTTTGGCGAAATTTTGCGAGTCGCAAACATTCTTCCGCTGGCTTAGATGAAGACGCGGAAAGGACAAAGTATGAGTCGATGCACACCTTAAGTAGTAAAATACGGAAAATTTATGATAAGTTAAAGAGATTCTCGCCATGTTGAAGATCTTTAACTTTTACATTTATTAAGAGCTAATGATCAACTATTGATGTTGGAATTAGGAATCAATTGTCTTCAAAACCTAATTTTGTAATGCAAAGCAGAATTATTCCACTGAAGAATACATAATTTTCATTCTAATTTTTATCTGCGTGTAAATTAAAAACCAGTCAAAAGATAGAGATATGTCTTCGACGCACATGAATACTTTACTGCAGAGATGAAGCCATCGGACATAAACGTACATCAATGTTGGTGATTATTACCTTTAATGCCTCAGAATAGATTACAAGACAGAAAGACACTAGACCCAAACGAATACCAGTATACGATCAACGAAAAATGCGAGGGACTCACTAAGACACCTTGCTGTGTTGAAAATAAAGATAGAAGAAAAGATCATTTTTTTTATTTGTAATGCTGATTCGGGAGATTTACAAAAAGAAAATAGTAAAATTCCTTAAGGCTCGCCGGAACAAACAGATTTTCATACACTGTTAAGCTAGGGGAACGAGAGAGAAAAAAAATTTGATTATTTTGTTTTAGGTCTGTAAACGCCAGCGCAAGGAAACAAAAGGGATCGCGAAGCTCAATGTTACAGGCGTGTGCTCATTAAAGCGAGAGACTGAGGCCGTAGGAAAAAAGGGCTTGGAGGGCGTGTTAGGTGTGCAAACAATAGAGAGACGAAAAAAAGGACGATCCCGTGTGACGAGCAGAGACGCCGAGGGGGTCGAGAGTTTTCAGAATGAGAGATACCGTGGGAGGGGGGGCCCTGTAAGGGTGAAGGGAAGAGGAGTGGCAGGGGGGAGGGGGAGGGTGAGAAAGGTGCAGATTGCATCTCCTCGGAATGAGAGGGCTGCTATTATCGTGCTGCGCCCATGCAACCGGTCCTGGAGAATCCACTGTTCGCAGATGAAGTCACATCATTCCAGTGTTTTCGAGGTTTTTACTTGTGCGAACCAATGGGAATGAAGTTCAGGCTTCGGACTAATCACCAAGACTCAAGGATGGTGGTCCATCCTCTAGTTCAGTCAATAGTCCAAGATGTGATTCATATCATCATCCTCACTCTAGAGGTCAGCATTATATGGATCAGAATCTTGATTGTTTAAATAAGAGAATAAGCGCAGATTTAGAAGCTTTTGAGACGTGTGTGTGCTGGAAAATGGAAAGTGAAAATTAATGCATGGAAAAACACCGAAGACGTGCAAAAGGGGGGACTGAGAAAGATAGAAGGATGCCGAGAGAAATTAAACGAAGACTTGAAAACCGAATGCTGGCCCGGTGTAAGGAAAAGAATATTAAATACCGCAAAAGATGCGATATTGCTGGGTAAACAAGAAGGGAAGAGAAGATTAGGAATATTAAATGGCATGAAGGGAGAGGGAAAGCAAGTCGAGCTGAAAAGTGGTTTATCGTAATGGTCGGTGTTAGGGTGTCGGTGTTAGGATTTCGGTGTTATTCTCTGTCCAATGTGTAAAAACTTCGTAGTTCGGAAACTATTAGCTGCCAATTGACGTCAACTGCCTTATTTTTGAAGGTAAAAATGTAATAATTAAAAATATATTCAAAATAAGTGATTTATAAATTGTGAAGAATCGTGTTGTACGTAAATTTCATTAGAAAATATGATAAGTTTACAAGTGTATAGAATTCAACATGTAACGGTATAGTGAATGAAGAGTGTTAAGCCTTGTTAGATACAAGGCAAGAGTTGGTATCTGGATCCATCTAATACCTGAATTTACCGGCCGACTACTAGCAATATTAATGAATATTTCTAAACAATGTCACGCCAGTTATTACTCAAACAAGTGCTAGAGGATGGTGCTCGGACGGAGACAAAAATAATAGAGGTCGGAGCCTTTAAAGAGGGGAAAGGTATTTCTGAATCACAATGAGTGCTCCGGTAGTGGATGGTGCGAGGGAAAAATGAATCCTTGACTGTAGTGGTTTATCTTTTCGCTTAATATTGTAATTATTAATCTATTTTCTCAGAATTGATGGATTGCATAACCTTAGTAACCTAATCTGTGAAATTCCAAGATTGAAAAACTTACCCTTTGTGAATTTCACCATTCATAGAATGGGGTGACTTCAAGAAGCTGCATATAGTTTCAGCAATCAGAAAACAAAGGACTTCCCCATTTTTACCGCTTTAAGTTTATGCACTTTTGGTAATAAAAATATAAGACTACAAGAGCTTCATATGAGTCGTTTAATGTTGAAAGTGACCATTTTCTCGCCGAGTATGAATATACGAGGTAAGAAAAAAATTCCTTTAAAATTTTAAGTGCTACATAAGGATACTCAATAGTACGCATATCGGTACTCATTATGGCTCAGAAGGCCAGTGATGGCCATTAACTCAAAAACTCGATTCAATATCTCATGGCCATTCAGTTAATAGAATTTCAAAAGGTAATAAAAAGCACCAACGACCACGTATCACTCAATATTTATTCCAATAATAGGCTAGGAAAGCTTTGAAATAAAATCATCAAAATATGAACTCGGCCAAGCGGGTGCCTATACGAAAACCTTCACTCCCCTGAGCGTCACTTCCTCCATTTCATTATTTTACGAGAGTGCCATTCGATTTCCACAAAACCGTCTTGTACCGCCAGGCGTCAGCTCGCGAGAAAGTGCCACTTTATCGTCGACCATTGTTGCTCATTTCCATCCATTAGGCCAACAATCAAATCCGAAATTATACGCCAAGGTGAACGGGCACACTTCTGGGACACGTCGTGTTCGCGCGCGGATGCCCCAGTAGAGCGTGAAGTCCCGCTTGGAGGCCACCCGGGGGCACCTGAAGTGGGGGCAGAGGGGGAGGTAGCGAAGGGAAGGAGGCGGAGAAAGAGAGAGAAAAGGAAATAAGCCCTTATTTTAGTCGACAGAGCGGGCCCCAAGTCTCATTTCTCTCCGCCCTTGATGGGACTGACGGAGAAAGGGAGGCCCTTTATGGAGGAGCGGAGGGGGTCGCTTAGGGGGTCGAAAGAAGGGCCGGATAGGGCAAAAGGGGGTGATTCGGGACTAGGGAGAGAGAGAAGCCCCGTGTTTTCGTGGGGAGCCGATTAAGAAAACCCTACTCTCTCTCTCACGAGTCGGCGTTCCACTCCGCTTCGTTCCCTCCGTTAAACGGTCCGTTCCTTCCTCTAATCGTGTCTCCCCATCCCAGCCCCGGCACCACCTTTTGGAGACCTCTTCCTCACCCCCCCCCCTCCTCCCTCCCTCCACCCGCAGCCGGCGTTATTTAAGGGCAGCGGTGGCAGCAGCTCGCCAAATTGCTTCCCATTCCGAAAGAGACGCCATTCGAGTGAATCCAAAACCGTTGCCTTGAGCGATCCGATTATTGCCCGGGGGGATTAGAGAAGCAGAGCTCGCGCATATTCGAGAGCGGGTTTAATTTTATACCATTTCTCCGTGTGATGGGACGGCCCACTCTATCCGCACCCCTCCCTCCACACCCCTTTCACCCAACCCCGTCCTCCCCACGGGCCCTCCTCCCGAGGACAACTGGGAAACCCTTCAGGCGAGCATCAATTTCTTCGGAGACCGCCCCTTCCCTAGGCTACCCTTTAACTCCTTCGCCACTTCCCCATCTCCTAAGAGCGCCCCTCCTTGGTTGACGGTGTTTTCCTGCCCTCCTCGCTCTCATTCCGAATTGGTGGAAATGAATGCACTCGCAATGCATCAGGGGGCGTGGATTCGTTGTCACCGGCGGAGTTGATATCATTGGTTTGGTATGACTATTTCGGGAGGCACCGAATCAGTTTTCTCATAATCAATGTGTGCAAAAAACTCCTTGTATTCGCAATCTCGCGCAAGTTTCGGGCACGTGGCCGAACTGTAGGGCAACGACCCTGGAATGCCCTATTCCCTCGATTTTGAACCACTCTGACGGCTCCGAATTCATTCGCCATTTAATATTTTACCCTGGGTAGTGAATCGAAGAAATGTAAAAATCAGTAAAGATGAAAAATTGCTTCCAAGAGTGGGTTAAGAAGGAAAAAATATGGCAGTCATTAGGATAAGAAGGAAAGTTTTTCGGTTTATCCTGCAGTTTGATAGTAATAAGAACACCATAGATGAAAGAACCGCGAAAAAGAAAAAAACTTGAACACGAAAACTAAGGATTGGGTGCTAGAATTAGGTGATAGAATACTATATGTCAGTGTGAAGCATAAGAACAAGAGAAGTTATTTAGAAGGCGACAAAACGAAATGATATGCTTACAAAACCAATGCTTATAATATAATGATAACATTAGTAATAATAATATCCTAATAATAATAACTCATGTTGACTGTGGGTCTAACAGTCAGGCTGAAAAATTTGAAGGAACACGGACTTTGTAACATAAGACAAAATTTCTTTCTGAAAAATGTAGCACTTCCTTCCAAAAATACTGATGAACATAAATTGCATTTCAAGTATCATAAATTTATCTACATAATTTCTGCATCCCTTCATACAGTGTAAAATATATTAGCTCTTCTTACTAATGCTTCACTTACCCAAATTCTTCCCTCGAGAACAACTTTCAATTACCGATAATTTCTTACCCACCACAATTTTTACTTTTTGGACTTTTTTCTTCAAAAAACCATCCTTCCTCTCACATGCATAAAATATCTTTGTTAGTCTTCTTTCCGCTTATTTCCATATATACCTCGTTCAAATCTTAAAAGTTTCTATTCTTTTGTCTATGGCCTATCATTGAACCTTATTCAGCAATTATGTACAACTAAGTAGCAGTAAAAATAATGCTACAATTAAGTTTCATTGGAAGACATGTAACTGGTGATTAAACAAAGACGGCATCTCATAAAATTAAGTGGATTTTAAAGAATTCTTACGTCTTAATCTTAAAAATATAGGTATTTATACGCATATTTATCCCTTCATCATTCCTAATAATATCATACGATTAATTTCATAGATAAAATTGAGATTCCAAAAACCTTCATCTCCAAAACGTTCCACTGCGACATTGTAGCAAAAATATTTAATCTTCGTCGCATTTATCCGCAATACTGAGGTAGCAAAGTTCGATGACACGCATGCAGATAGTGAGGATACGGAGGTAACGAGAATACTATTTTTGTCTGGACGGAAAACTCAGCCACTATAGAATAATGTTCGTTGGATTTATTCTTTTTCTTGTAGCGAGGTGAGCAACCTTTGATGCAAGGAAGGGACAAGGGACATGCGATGTGCCATTCATGAAACTGCGCAGAGTGGAGAAACTATTCACAATGTCCAAGGCGTCAGTAACCTCCTTTGTTTGTGAGTCACGTTTGGGAAGAAAAGATTTCCTACAGTTGAAAAGCACTGGTTCAATCACAGTTAAGTGTAAGGTTTAACCGAGAGTTTAAACAACATTTAGTTTACTATCGTTACTGGTGTCATAACCATTTAGCAAGATAGTCTGCAGGGTAAATGATTTGAAAAAGTCAAAGCCACCATTTGCCCATAAATTACTATTCCCTTCACGTCCAAATCAAACAAAACAATGTGGTAGTCAGATTTTTGCCAACACAGTAGGATTCTCAATTTGGACTCTGTAATACATCATATAGGTTTCACAAACCAATTTCGCGAAGGAAAACATGGTAGACCCAAATGCAGCGAGAAAAGGTGAAAAATTAAATTTTTACTGGTTTGACCTGTAAATACAGGCCTGCATGACTTACGCCTTATCAAAGATTTTTAAGGTACACTTATCATTTCATTTAAATAGGCATTCCATGGAAAAAAACCTGAAGTTCAATGTATTGCGGACATGTTCACAGATTTGATCAATTTTTTGTTATATTTCCCTTAATTTGTTGCCGAGAAAATGAGTCATCCATTCTTATCTTGCTAGAAAATATCATTCTTTCTGAAAACTTTATTAACCAAGATTGTGCAGTGAAAACACTTAACTTCTTACCAGAAAAAGTCTCCATCATTGATAGCCTCAACCAGCTACTGCATATACATTAACTACTGCAAAGTTTTTTTCTGATTACCTACACTCCACTTACGGTAAATCTGCTTCGCATATTTCTTTCACTTCCGCCGTGAAATGTCAGATTCTAAGATAAGAGTGAGTATTTCTGAGTGCTATTACAATTCAATAGCTATTAAAAGTTACCAATAGAGTATAATTAATAACAGGTCTAATATTTACTATTACCTTGTTTTACCTGATCAAAATACGGCTAAAGAAAGACATAAAAACCATAAATATGGTAATCAATTCGAAGGTCTGTTTGGTAGGTGATGGTAGGAGATGCACCCAGTACTAAGCCCAACGGCGTGTGACATAAACACATCAGGGTAGGGGGGCCAGTTTCATTGCCTTTGCCGGTTGTGGTTTTCCAGAAAGATCGGGAACCCGAAAAATCACATGGCTTGGGTGGAGCTGCAGGATGCTAAGAGGGGCTTGCCCGGGAATCAAATCCCGGTCCTCCCGCCATTAGTCCAAAGCACAACCACTGGACTAATACGACTCTTAAGAAAGACAATCATATGAAAAATATAGTTAAAAAGAAAGTTAAACGAAGTATTTTTGGCAAAAAAGAGCAAAATAACTGAAAAGGGCTAACTACGATAGAGATACGATTATGATATGATTTATGAGATTTTATAAAGCACTAGGAAATGGTTGCAACCATGGTTTTAACGCCAATAAGAGAGCTATATACCTATGCTCTTAGAATTACGCGAAGACAATCATTAATGCAGTTGAAAATAAAAGAGGGAAATGTTTTCATCGCCGAATACACGTCGTCGCGAATTTTCAGATTCGCGAGCTCTGGGAGTTCCAAATCCTTGAAGGGTCATCCCAAAGCTTCACCCCTGCAAACACATAATGAGAATGGAATGAGTAGTCCTTGACTTAGGCAGAGGCGGAGGGTAGAGGGGCAGTAAAGGCGGTCGCGATGGACGCCCTCCTTGCTGGAATAGAGCGGGGAAAAGTGACCGACCTCGCCTGCCTCCTCTCCCCCCCCCCCCGGGGAAACTCGGAATGGGTCCGCCCCCTCCGAATCGAATGAAGGACTGCGCCCTGCCTCCCTTCTCCTCCCCCGAACCCCGGACAACCCCTCCGTCCATCTCGCTAAGGAATAATCGACGGGATGGATGGATGTAGAGGATGATTTTTCATATTTTTTCCCCGGGACGCCGTAATCTGTGCTCATTCACTGCCCTGGAGTGGGTCGGACGGAGCGGGGGTCGGAGGAGCTGGGACGGGTGGATCGCGGCACGGAGGGAAGGGTTAGCGGGGGGATGGGAAGGAGGAAGAAGAGGGTTTGGACAAGGCAGGGAGATTTAATTAAATCCATTCCTCCGGTTTCTGCGACTCTCATGCCCCTCAACCCCCTTCCCCACCCCATCTCCACCCTTCCCTGCTCCCCATCCTCCCCACCTTCTCCATACTCTCCCCTCGCCAAAGACATGCTCTTGGATCTCTCGTGGATCATCCACTCCCGCTACATAAAGGACAATTTATTAAGATTTGGATCGAGGATTAAACTGAATGAAACGGTTTAACCCACCAAAAATTCCTTGCCCTCGGTCGCAATGAAATATCGGCACGATTGCCGAGTTCACGGTTACGGCGCCAAAGCAAACGGATGTTCATCGGCGCGAATCGCGTAAATTAAGGGATCTAGTCTAAGAAATCTATGCTCGAGTATGTCCCGCGAAACTAACGCCCTTCTTCTAAGGTTTTACCACCTACTTACTGACACCTTGATCACCTACTAAGGATTTAACATTTGATCTTCTAAAATCGACAGCATAAACCCATTCGTAACTTGCTGATAAATGTATTACCTAATCATATAACTAACATTAATGTGCTAATAATTCAGAATCTTCTTAGGACTACATTAGATACTTATAAATATATGTATAAAATATAATAAAAAATATAATAAAATAATTGCTGCTTTATTGTCTCTATCCGTTTCCAAAGAGAAATATAACAGCACGGTGGTTTGGATGAAGTTTTTCAATCCCACTTTACCAACCATTTATCAAAGGAGAGTTAATTTGATTGTGGTCTCAGTGTCCTTGAGCGAATGATGTTATTCTTAGCTGAGCTTTGCAAAAAGAACCATAATCAGTTTTTTATCAAACGTATTCGGAGTTTTTACTTTCGAAGACACTTAGTGGTACACACTCTTTTGTATTATGGTGAGTAATAACTTAATTGCATATAAAAATTAAGCTCCTAAGAACTTTGTCGTCATATACTTGATGTTATTCGGTGACTGTATGACGGGCTTCTCTACCTCTTTAACTAAGAGAAAACCGAAAGACCGCATCAAATCAAGATATCAAACTCACCAGGATCATACGATATGATAAAAACAACTTAAATGCGGTAATATATGTTTAAGTTCAAATTATTATCGAATGAAAAGTTAGTTAATGATATTTGTTAACGCATAATATATTAAATAAAGGTTAAAGAGAAGAGATAAAGACTTATGATGGTTAAACGATATTAACTAGATGTGATCAACATATTTGCATATTATCGTCATGTTTTAGAAAGTTACTCCTTGAAAGTGAATTCAACTAAAATGGATAAAATTAGGCGCCACATTGATTACAATTTTGATTATTATTTTCACCATTTTAACATGAAGAAAACTTGCTCAATAACCAGCAAGAACAAAACGGTTTTTATTTGTTGTTTTCTAGTGCCAAACAAGAAGCATATGCAGGGCTTTTCTTTACTTTATTTCTTAAATGAAAGGAGGTGGCTAAATACGACAAACTCATGCCATTCTATATTCAAGGAAACTAGTCTTTCCTCATTTTATACATACTTTTTACTGAGCTTAAAACCAACATTGTTTTTAAAATGGAAATTGCTATCTTTTAAACTTGGCGTTCGGCGACATAAATTAAGCTTTGGTATGAAATTTACAATTTTCATTCAAATTTAAAGAAGGCGAATAAAATAAAATGAACGTGGTAACTCTTGAGCATGAAAAACTATTTTATGCGAATAAATAATTTTCATTATATTTTTCCATCATACTCAGAGACTCAGTGCTATGGGACGAAAAACCAATGTTTTCTTTCTCTTCCCAAATTTAGATGAAGTATTTCATTTAAATTGAGAATTAAAATCAGCCTTCGTGGACATGAAAATTGGGTTTTTTTCTCGTACGTACACGAAACCAATAATTATGCTAGTAGTTGATCAATTATACTCATAGGTGATATTGTTTTGAAACCTCTCCTGGTTACCTCCACATCTTGGCTCTCAATAGCGCCAAGTGAGAGAGCCATGGTACCTTGGAAGATATATTGATGGCAAACAAGTATGCGGCGAATGCCGTAATGTCGCTGCGCTCCGGTTTCCTAAATTCTCCAGAGATTTTCACCGCTTCTCCACATGACTACGGCCACGGCATAAATTGAATTAGATTTCCCGGCTCGCCCTTGAACCGAAAATTCACCGGCTGAACCTCGAAGCTGCACCGTGATATCGATTCCATCCAGCTTTCGTTCCCGCGACCTCCTTATAGAAGCCCTGGAAGAGAATGGCGTGGACGTTCGTCCCTCCCTTTCCGGTTTCCCCCGTGGTGATGGGGGGCGGTGATTCCCACCAACAAAGAGGGAAAAGGGGGGGGGGCGAAACGCCGAGCGGCTTGCTGTGTTTTAATTAAATGTTTCGCTCAGGTCGTGGCTGGAATATCGAAGTTGTTTATTGGTCGGAAATTAATGAGGCGGTCTTTGTAGCATAAGGACTTGAATGTAGCAATGATAAAAAATATACTTCTTATTTTCAAGTTTTTTTTTTAAATCCAACATGCATTAAATTTTTTTTATAATACTTCCTCCTTAATTGAACTGTTCGGCTTTTACTCCGTGGCCATTTTTTTACGCAAATTTATTGCCCTTTGCATTTATTACCCTTAGCCTACGGATTATTTCAGAAACTTATGCATAGTGTCATGCTCACTCCCAAGAGTTCATTATAATTCATTAAAACCGCTTGTTTCAGAGAGTTAAACATTTTAAATGCGGGTGCCTTCACGTGCTCTCAGACCGGAGAGGATTTCAGCTAATGTCGGCCAACTAATACGGAAATATAACAATTGGTGTCATACGTATATGAAACAACATATGTATAAAGCTCGTCAAATTTTCACTGGTATGACGTCTTGAAGAAGTTGAGCTATAGAATCGCACTGAAAACTAAACATATATAATTATCATAGTGGTCTACGGGGTCATGGTAGGTTTTGATGGTCATTGGCATTACACAACACTAAACTCGTAAGCCCTAACACGAAACCAAACATTTCTTAGCTTATGGCAAAAAAAAAAAATTCTTTCGGTGGGCAAAATTTCTACCTCTCTTACTACATCCCAAATCCCAATGCCTATCCAATCATGCCCAATCTTTTCTTTCCTTTACATCACTTCCTCAGAAATCCATATTTACTAGTCTTTATCGACTCATTGCCCTATATGTATCCACTGCAATCACTTATCCTGCCTTGTCCGATTTTCATCTAACAGCCGTCGCTCGTTCGCTTATATTCGTGTACATACATGCGCATATATGTACATATATGCTCAAAAAACAAATAACTCATACACTTCTTTTGTAGTGCCCAGTTGCGGTATCAATACAAAAGCCGATTGTAACTGTGATTAGTTTGTAGAAGAAGTATCATAGCGTCTATTCCAATATATTTCGAAAAATGGGGACAGCAATTGGGAAAAAAGAATAGGATTATTACGTATTTAGACGGAATCAATCACGTCTTGAACTTTATTTGTGCTCTGTTCACATTTCCTGATAGCAACGTGATATTTGCGAAAAAGAGTGTCAAAAAATCGAAACGGGATATACTTAAATTCCTAAACGGCCCTACATTTTGAGGAACTGACTGATTTAATAATCAAGAAGCAGGGAGAAGGTGGCAAAACGAGGCGTGGCGTTCTTTCCAAGTTAAAAAAGTGTGACCTAAACTTATTGGATTGACCACTTCTGTTCTGAGGGAAAGCCGATGAATGTAAAACAAATAGTTTTTCATCCAATAGGATGGAAAGGAGCGCACGCTTCAGGGATAAAATTTTTCTTCGCAACATTTATTTCGATCGAATGAACTTCCTGGCTAACTTTTAGGATATCGAACAAAAAGTGTGTGTATACTGCATAAATATATAAATATATAAATATATATATATATGTATATAATTTTATATATATATATATATATATATATATATATATATATATATATGTATATATATACATATATATATATATATATATATAAAATGTATAACACTTAGCACTAGTGGACACAGACAAAAACACAGAAACACACAAAAAAGAGACTCACTATTTTTCGAATTTTCGGTTGTCGTTGCCACCTTTATCAAGGAAGAGAGGGAAAGAACTCATCAGTTCTGTCCCTCAGGTCCTTGATAAAGGTGGCAACGACCACCGAAAATTCGAAAAATAGTGAGTCTCTTTTTTGTGTGTTTCTGTGTTTTTGTCTGTGTCCACTAGTGCTAAGTGTTACACATTATTATTCACGTCCGTGAGACTTTCAAAAAGTGTTATATATATATATATATATATATATATATATATATGTATATATATACATACATATATATATATATATATATATATATATATATATATATATATATGTGTGTATATATATATATATATATATATATATATATATATATATACACACATACATACATATATACCCACACGCACATTATTTTTGTTCGATCTCTTAGATTCGATAGCCTCCACCCACCCCCGTCAGAAAGTCCAATTAGAAAAATATAAGGGAAAGGGTGGAATAGCCGGACGTGCAGGGGTGTGGTGTGGCTCTTTCGAAAGAAGAAGGCATTTCGCCGTGAAGTTTCTTCTTCATCCGCAGAGCGCAAAAAAGTGATCCTCGGAGGCCACTTCGACATTCATTACTGCCTGCAAGGCAGGCTGGTGGCAAGTGGGTGGGGACTGCATGAATAACTAGGACATATTACGAGATAAATAATTTTTTCCTATACATCAGAGACACATGCAAATGGGCGGCTCCGCTGAAATAAACGCACTTAAAGTTGTCTACTTTGCTGACTTGAAACATATCCTCTTCAAAGGAACACAATATTAAGCCGGTGTGGGAACTTAAATACGTTATCGATCTTATTCATTTATTTTTCTCACTATTTTAAACTCTATAAGTTACGCTCTCGATTCCCCATAGTATATTTAATTCATTTCGGTAACCTTAAAAGTCTAAAAGCCAAAGTCTACATGTGCCTGGAACCCATGTCTCCAATTTTTCGTTTACTCGGAAACTATTTCTTATGCAAGAAATTAAAAAGCTTCCCTAACTTGCAATAAATGAACAAACAAATGCCCATTTCAAATAAAGGTAGGTTGAATGGGAAAAATATAGCAATATTTTTAAGATTCCAGAAAAACGTCTGGTGGGCTTTGAAGAGTTGGCGTTATTAAAATCACTCTGCTCTTACGAAGATTATTCAATGGAAATAATAATAACATCCTATTAAGTTCTACTTCAACTCCTACGATTAAATGAAGAGAGCTGCCCTAATCCCATTTAATAACCTTTTCCCCAAGATTTTCATATCTGGAAGTACCTTTTTAACTCTCTCGTAGTTTGATCCTTTATATTTTTACTAGATTCTATACCCAGAGGGTTCCTTTTCTTTCGTTATTCAGTTATTGCAAAAAAATTAATTTTAATACTGAATGGAACATTATAAGTTTTTAATAGGTAATTTATAAAGAAATCGGAATAGGATTTTTCAAAAATCATGTATTAATGACAGCATGACCTGGTTTTAGCCTTTATAATTGAAGCATTTAATTTTCAAATTATACCAAGGATTTGTAAATTCTTTTGTTAAGAGCTAAAAATATATATCATTTCCGAAAAATTGAGGATTCTAATAAATACAAATAGCATAGCAAATATATTAGTTTTGTTAACGTTGGTACAGTCAACGATATCAAGATATGCTTGAGGTTTGCTTGAAATATTTTATTGAAATGTGTGAGCATCATTTGGAACATACAAATTCCAATTATCTACTGTGATTTATATGCTAATCATTAAAAATATTGATAGAATGGGGGAGGGAAGTTATAGCAAAACCAAATAGAAAAATGGACTGAATGGCGATTGCTCTTTTAATAATTTCACCAAAAATTATCTTTAAATGACCGGAATAAATCATCATCATCAAATAATTACCAATAAACCTAAATGATATCAACCGTATGAAATGACGTCATATCTATGCTAAACACTGCGACGTCATTAAATACGATTATGGATAACTGGATAAAGTGCGTTCCTCTTGTAATTTTGGTATTTTGTTCCCGATGAAATAACAAAATCCCTGAAGCGTTCCTCATTTCACCGAATCTCTCGTTTTGTGATTGGAATTGCATTATCTGGTATATTATTCGGCATTGATTTGAGTAAATCATGCTCTACTCTATTGCTTATCATATCATAGAGTTCTGCTGTTCTGCACCTTTGAAAGTTTACTTAAACAGCAAGTGTACTAAAATGATAGCAAACTATCCTGGAAACAGGATTTTTAGTCGCGAATACTACCTTGATCAAAAAGTTCCCGGAATAACCACCGTGTGGCGCTCCCATCGTTCCGATTTGAGTTCTGTTTTTTTTTGTTAAATTGGTACATCTGTTGTTGATATTCCCTTTAAATCTTAGTGTCATAACTTGACATTTGCAAAAGTTACGTAGCCAAGAGTACATCTATCTCTGTGTGTGTTGGCGATTTTTTACAATTGCAGAAATGGATTTAAATTTGCAACAACGAACTTGTATTAAATTTTGCGTAAAAAACGGATTTAGTGGCGCACGGACGTTGGAAATGTTGGAAAAGTGTTTCGGCAACGATTCTCTAAAAAAAACGGTCGTTTACCAGTGGCACGAGCGGTTCAGAAGTGGTCGTGAGTCAATCGAAGATGATGAACGCAGTGGCAGACCATCGACATCGAGTCGGTGAAAAAATTGATAAAGTAAAAGAAATGTTGGTCAATAACCGCAAATTAACCATCAGAGAAATAGCGGAGGACTTGAACATTGCCTATGGATCCGCCCAAGACATTGTGGTTAATGATTTGGGTTTCCGTCGTGTAGCAGCAAAGTTGGTGCCAAAAGACCTCAATTTCATGCAAAAAAGAGACCGTGTTGACGTCGCAAAAGACATGATTTGCGAGGCTGAATCCGATCCCACATTCATCAAAAGGATCATTACTGGAGACGAGACGTGGGTTTATGAGTACGACACGCAATCCAGACATCAGGCAAGTGATAGGCGTTCACCAAATGAGCCGAGACCAAAAAAACCACGTCGTTTTCAGTCAAAAAAGAAGGCAATGCTGACGGTTTTCATGGATTACAACGGTGTAGTGCATCATGAATTTTTGCCAGAAGGCCAGACAGTAAACAAAGAGTATTATTTGGGCGTTATGAGACGTTTGCGTGAAGCAATTCGCCGAAAGAGACCAGAAATGTGGGCAGAAAACTCGTGGATTTTGCACCATGATAACGCACCGTCGCACAGTGCTATCATTATTCGTAATTTTTTGACGAAAAATGCAACAAATACCATCCAACAGCCACCGAATTCACCTGATTTGGCTCCCTGTGACTTCTTTCTGTTCAATCGAGTTAAAAAACCATTACGGGGAACGCGTTTTAGCAGCCGAGAGGAAGTAATGGAAAAATCGCAGGAAGCACTGATGGACATACCGAAAACCGAATATAAAAAATGTTTCGAGGATTGGATCAAGCGCTGGCATAAGTGTGTTGCAGTCGATGGGGATTACTTTGAAGGGGACAATATAGATTTAGATGAATAAACTTGTATTTTTAATTTTCTGAATAAATTCCGGGAAATTTTTGATCAAGGTAGTATATCACCTTTTGCTGCAAAGTTCAGCCGTGAAATATGTGGTAAAAGTTAGTTGATTGGTATAATTAACGTGAGAGCCAGCTAATTTATAGGCATAATAGACGTCGATCATGTACGAATGCAGTTGAAAAGACAGATGAAAAAGGATTTTGATACGATAAAATAGCTGCGACATAATATCAATCGATTAACAATATTCTGTGAGGATTTTATCCCATGAAGAAAAATGGATTTCCCTTTTCGAATCCACTACAAAATAAATTCGCTTCACTGGTTAGTCTAGAAAATCAAAAACAGCCAATCTAATTCAAAACTTGAGTATAAAATGAATCGTATTATAGCCTAAAAATAACATTACTTGCACGAAAGTTAATGAAATAATGAACTACAATAACACCGTGTGTTTGGAATTTCGTCAGTCATTTTTTACCAATTATTTTGAATAAATGAATCAATGCCTACAAAACTTTTAAGTTGAAATTATTTCAGGGGAGCCATGTTAATGAGTCAGTGCATATAATGTTACTGTTATTCATTAGTGCAGGAAGAAATTATTTTAGACTTTGCTCTCTCGTAAAAAGAACGAAAGAAGAGATAATTATAGGGTTAGGGAAAGAAGTTAAGCATTAAAATAAAATTTACTTGATTTATAACTCAATGGAGAGGAATAATTTAAGAATAGAGAAGAACATCATCTAACATTGTGCAAATAGTCGAGGACCAATTGTATTGACTGTAATGATTCACAATTGTAATTTATAGCATTCGTTTTGGTTATAGCAGTATCAAATGAGATTGTATGTACTGTATTGAAATAGGCTGCATTATGCGGAAGTACTCAGTATTAGCTATATTTTATCATGCATAAACGATGTATTCATTATTTTTAGCTTTCATTTAAATATCCATATTTCAAGCAGATATCTCATTTCCTAGAGAGTCATATCTAATTTGGGAGATTCCCATTAGCAATCACATATTCGAATACAAACTGCAAAACACTTAGGATATAATATATAGTAACAAAACTACGGTTTTCTTAATTGTGTGTTCCTCTCTTCTTATTTCCGACTGAGTTTCACGAATGGACTAATGCATATACCTAAAATAATAAATAAAAGCCTCTTACAAATATTTTATCCCGTAAAATATTGTGTCATAAAATACGCACGGAATCATATAAATTTGAATAGATTATGGGTATGGTTTACACAACCCTTAACATATGGAAAATTGAATAAAACACTCATCATTATTCTGGTGGGGCAGAATCTGGTCATACATGCATGCCTTAACAAACACCGAAAGAAAGTGGATGCCGTGTAGTCTCAATATAAAGCGAAATCTTGGTTACGACTCAGAAAAAATTTTCATGACCGATGAAGTCCGGCCGTTTGCAAAGTGCAAACTGAGAGGGGATATGTCGTCTGCGCGGTGGTTTGTGGATAAATTGCGTCTTGGTGGAATATCTAGAAGGAGACGTGAATGACAGATTTAGTTCCGTACCTTATAAATTATCATGCTAAAAAATAATGAGTTAAAAATCTTAAGAATAATAACAAATAAATATGAAGAGACTAACATTTAAGTGTAGTTAGCATTAGTTATTAAGTGAGTCGATCGACAAATAAGGCCATTTGAGAATACGAATTCAGTCTCATTTCATTAAGATTATAATTGATTTAAATATTACACCGTGGCGACAGTTAATACTAAAGAAAAGGAAATCCTATTATAAAGTCAAAAAGTTACGCCTCAAAGTTCAAAAAAACATCATATTCTATCTGTTGTGGAATGCTATGGGAAATCACTTCAATTATTGTTCGGTGAACCGATGATGGACAGGATTATAAAAATAAGTTCTGGAAACTATGGAGCTAAAGCTCAAATGGACGGTGTGAAGTGCCGGGAAAGGGGAAGACTAAGGCTCATGCGGCCGTCAACTTGCGAAACCTTCGCAAAGTGAAATTGAAGGAAACAAACAAAGAAAACATAAGAGATGACTAAGGGCAGGGATATAGATATACTATATATATATAGAGCGGGTGATGGACAGAGGAAATTGAGATATTTCAGGGCTGTGCGAGGTGAGATGAAATAACAGCGGAGATTACTGGAGTAATAGTCATAGAATAATATGAAACAGAGGGGATGAGAGCCTGTTATTGGTGACAATAATATTGGAAAATGGGAATATAGTATATCAAAATGAATACCGAGTGATGGAAGCAAAATTATAGGAAGAGTAAATGGGAAACATACGAGAAAACCCTTGGTAACAGAAGAAATAAAGAGGATTGCCATGAGAGCAAAATAGAATATTGCATAAATGTATAAATAATAAAGAGAGCGAAATAGAACATGTTTAGCAAATGTAACTAACAAGGAATTAGGGCAGATAAAGTTTCCACGGAACAGCATAAGGATTTAGAAAATCGTAGGAGGAACTGTTTTGGTGAACTAATTCGCTGTACCTATCAGGATGGATTTTTTTACGTCGTAGATTTCGAGAAGGTGTTCATAAAGTTAATTGGGTAGGATTATTAAAAGTATTGCAGGAAATAGAAGTGAATACAATAGGTGACTATCCCGCAACCTGTATCTGACTCAGACCTCTCAATGTGCGTGTGGCGTATGAAGAGTCGGAAAAGGCAAAGAGTAAGGAAGCGGTGTCCATCAACTGTGCTTGTCAACGTATAAGTATTTTGTGGAAATGGCTAAAGAGGCATGAGAAAGCTGGAAAAATAAATTAAATTGGTGGAAAATACATAATATGAGTTAGGTTTGTCGATTATCTAGCTTAAGTGTGGGACATTGAAATCTGAAAAAGAGGGGAGAACTTTGTATTAGTGAAGAAGAGGTGTGAATGGGTTATGGATGTTGGACGAAATGAAGGGAGTATGCTGAATTGAAGAAGGGCTTATTATAGTGCCTAATTTCAAGCTGTGTATTGTTAGGGTAGGCAAAAAATATATACATAGCCAATATATATACTCGGGTCTATCCAATACCTACCTAAATGGTAGATTCTTATAATGAAAGGCCATCTGCAAAACCTAATAGAGTGCTTAGTAAAATAATATCATATGCATTCAAGAAAATATTGTTTTTTTCTTCTAAACATGACTTTGTAGAGGAAAATTAATTAAAAATTTGGAATACAAGGAAAAGGTAGAAGCTTAGTTGAATAATCCATCACAAGAAGAAAAATTTATAATTTTCGCTGTAGCGGTCAGAGAGGGAAGCGACTAAAAAACAACTTTACCAAAAAAATACGAAATGCCATAAATAATAATATCAGCCATAACAATTTTCAAAACTGAAATGTTGACAGGAACAATAAAAAAGGGAAACAATAAAATATTATTAAATTTAAACAAGAGATTTCCGTTTTCTGTTGATTTTACTGCATGCCATATTTTACTGGATAATTCGATTTTAATAAAAATTCAAACCTGGTCTTTCCGCAATAAGCTTTGTACACATTTAATTCCCTGAATTATTTTATTATTGTGTTCCAACGTAAGAGGAAAATTCAATTTAATCACCAGCATTTTTCCGATTATCATTTTTTGCTTTAATTGAGTAGAAGGGTTCAAGGCGTTTACACGTAGTTAAAGTTAGCAACAAAAGTTGCTGATTTATGGATAAAAAATATACGAAAATAGCCATATGAACCTTTAATCATTGAGCTTAATTGGAAATTGAAGGCAATCCCCGAAAATCCTAAAACCTTCAAACTCCTAGTAATATATATTTAGAGAAAATGCAAAGCTTAGATGGAAATTATACATTAAAATAAACACAATTAGATAAGTGTTTGAATAGGATTAGCCAGAGGACTCCATTACAGGTATTTTAGGGGCTACTTAACCTGTATACTATGGGGCTGCATAACATTGCATTACCTGTATACTCCTCGCCAAATAATTAAGTTGGGGATATTATGGCTCAGCCTAAACTTCTACGGGTCATCCTAGTAAATTCTTTGGAAAATGTCTTAAAGAAAAGAAAGAGAATTTCAAAACATTTTCAAACTAAATCTAAACAAATTATCACCGTAGCGCGTAAATTGCCCTTTGTTACCCACTAACCTTGAAAAATTTTATAACCTTCCAGAAATACTCATTATAACTTCATCAATTTGAAAACTGGATATAAAATATATCAATTAAATATACATTAAATTTTATGTATCTACTAGGGGTAGTGATTACATTTCCATGTAAAAACTAGAGCACGCATTTCGATGATTGCAGAACCAGACAGGCAAGGGGGACGACAGCGCATACTTAATGAACACAATGGGTACTGAAAGTGACAACAACATGGAGCGTACTGGAGTTGAATGGAGAAGGTTTTTTGCGCTCAGGGCGTGTCTTTTCGGAGCACTTAAAAAAAGGAGGATTTATCCGAGGAGAAGGAGCACACGGGGAGGACTTCGGCGTGGTTATAACGCGGCTCCCAGACAGCGAAGAGGGGGTCGAGGGCGGAGGAGAGTCGGAACGGAGCGGCCGGGTGGGTTTGGGGGTCACGCGGCAGCCGAGGCATTCATCGTCGAAGGCCAGGCGTGGGTGGGAGGAGAGGAGGAAAGGGGTCCTTCATTCAACAGGGGTTCATCCGCCCCTAATTACACCCGCCTACGGAACCCGTCCGAATCCACCCTGATGCACACTCCACGCCCGAACATAAAAGTGATTCCTCGACATTCTTCTCGCAAAACTTCAACCCTTTTCCACACCCCCGTCTTCTCCGCTCGACCCCTCCCCTTCATCCGTCTACCCTCCTTGCCGAGTCTCTCTCTTCTTTCGCGCGGCTCCCACGGGACGAGACCTTCGCTCCCGAGAGAAAACATACGAGGGAGAGAGAGGGGGGGGAGGGTTAAAAAAAATAATCGCGAATAGCGTTCGCAAAAACGGGGACGCGAGTGGCAAGAGAGAGACATAGAGAGAGAGAAAGAGACTGGCACAGTCGCTCTGGCGACGAGCTCATCTTCTTCAAACATCAACAAAAGAATTGCGGAATCCGTCGGCGGGAGGGAATGGGTCCGGGGTTTGACCTCCTCCACTCCGCTGGGACCGAATGCGGAGCGGAGCAGCAGGGAGCGTGGTGTGTGTGTGTGTGTGTGCATTTACTCTTTATACTCAAGTACACATATGTATATATCCACACATATGTGTGTATGTTTTCGGGGGAGTATACTCTTCCGTCCGCTCCCTGGATGATCTCTTTCGGCAGCCCTAAATATGCAATGTTTAGCCCTTAGCAGCAACGGCGGCAGGCGCCCTCGTTTTTGCAAACTGCCGCGAGTTTTTTTCGAGTGGGAGGGCGAAAATAACGTTTTTTTTTAAAAAAAGAAGACACACGCCATGCGCTAAGCGTGCGCGCGCGCACGGCGCACCGTAAAAGAAACCGTTAAATATTTCAGATGCGGGGGTTACGGGAGAGTTTTTACGCCCCGGCGCAGCACTTCTAATCTTCCCCGACTAAAAGAGAGATGTTAATATTCTCGCTGCGAAAACATTGGACAGAGTTCATTACCCCAAATTTTCATTTGACGCTGAAGAAGCGCATGTGGCTTTTGTCCAAATTTTCAACGTTGGTGTGTTGGTGTTTGTAATTGCATTGGTTTTACTCGCCCTCTGATTCACGTGAAGCGTTTTAAATACCAAAAGGCTCGGGTACGGATTGAATTTACTTATTCATTTGTGCATATGAGAGTATTTAATTTTCTGATAAGAATTTAATTTCTCTCCCGGGGGAATATGGAAGGAGGGTAATGAAAATTACTCCAGTCGAGAGATAGGGAAACGAAGAAAGCATTAATTCAATCATAGTTAATAAAATATTAAAATTTTTAAATCATTTAAATGCATTATTTTTCATGTGTTCATTCCGCTGCTGATATATTTTTAATTCAATTAAGAAATCATTTAATTTATCAAAAAAATAAAATTTCACTCGTTACAGTTTTGAGGACTAACGCCACACGAAGTTTGGATCAATTTTTATGCATTCAATTTTTTTTGTTTTCAACTCAAGAATAAAAGCAAATCGAACTGACTTAACGTTTATTCACATTATTATGCCTTATCAATGGATACCAAACTGGTAAAAATTGAAAAGAAATAATTTGTTAAATATTGATTCATGTTAGTTCGACGTTTAAAAGTAATTTCATGTTGTTATATTATTATAATATGGCATTTTTTCGGCAATTCCTTTCTATTTTTTTATAATTATATTAGTTATTTTATTTTTATCACTGAAAACAGTTGTGCTTACGAGTGATTTTGAGATGCCGGGAAAACGAACACTTTTCAAAAACTATGAGTCACCAGAACAGGCTAAAAGCAACGCAAAACTCCGCAAATAATTTTTTCCTTTCGTAAAATATACCTTTACCGTATGTAAGATATTACGCATAAAAAAGAGGAATGAGAACCGGAGATTCAGCTATTATTTGTCAACAACATAACGTCTAGACAACACCCCGTGATCCACCTTAAGGGCGTGTGGCGGGGGATGTTCGGGAACCGTCCATTTATGGTCAACTTTGCATAATTTAAGTACGATACTATACACCGTTTCAATGAGTATTTTACAGTAGCAGGAACATGGTTATGACTACATTATTGAACTTTATTCGGAAAATATTTTAGTTTGAAAGAAGAAAGTTTTGGAAATACGGCATCATTCAAAAAAATAAACCTTAAGAGGCAATGGATTTATCCAAAGACAGAGGAACCACGTAAAGCGACAGTCCGGTCAAGATGGGAGAATAGGTGACTATTGACCTAAAATGATGAAGAGCTTCGAAATAATTTTCTTCTACGCCGGAAAATACCCCACAGATATGAGTCAAAATTTCGTCGAGAACGCTTACGAGCTATCACCGCCGCTCCAGGGCTAGGGATCCGGTCCGGTAGTTTGGCGTTGCCATTCCATCTACGTATGGATCCGTGGATGAAAGAGGCGTTGATGTGAGTAACGCAGCAGAATAGAGGCACGCTATGTGTACATTGTGGAGATGGAATGGCGGCCATGGCCACGCACGAAGGTATTTGGCAGTCGGGGGGTTTATCAGCTGCCGTCGCCCTTTCCGCGAATTGCGTTTTTGTTGAGCCGAGGACATTTGACGCGACATGGGCGAAGCTCATACTCACCTACGCCACTTGGCTTCGGCCCGGATGAACCAAATTGCAAACGTATCCAACTCATGTATCTGCAAAAGTCCAGCAGCGGGCCTTTTTACAAGTATAGCACATGGACGTGCCGTTTTGATTATTTATTTTAAAATATAGTCATGGTTTTTGTTAAACTCTGAAACATTTGTACGATACTGTCAATACTTAGCGTGCTTGTTCCAAACATGGAGTCAGTATTCCTTTTCAACTGTTCTCTTGGTGCCACTTTCTGGAAAATTCCAATTCTAAACTATATTTTCTGTCATTTTTTCAGAATATTAATTACACGAATGATAAACTGAGCATTTCAGTTAAGTTAAAAAAAGTAAAAGCTAAAATTGGATGAAAGCAATGGTTAGGCTCAGCTTATATGGAAAATTTTACAATTTTTAGAATTTGTCATTTCATAAAGTCAGGCCGTGGGATATTATGTGGAATGCTGTGGGAATATATAATGGTATGGAACTTACATTTTCATGTCCATAGAGGGAATAGTACACTGCCGCAGCTAGTTGCAATAGAAGTATTCGATAGAGACGGGCCGACAGGTCTAGTATTTTGCGCGCCATAAATGGGTAATTCGGGAGATAAAGGATTATCAGGAAATGAGATAAGGAAGAGCAAAGATAAACACGGCGTTGGCATTACCCTCCTTGTAAGAAAATACGCCTGGGGATGCACAATTTCACGTTCCATCTGAAGGAAGGCGTGCTTCACTTGAAATGCTCTTCAAACAGTATCCCAAAAAGGGTAAGGGATAAGGGTAATATGATAAATTCCGCAACATTTAGGATTCGGACCAACGTCTTCTGGGTGGGAAGTCAATACACCAGCCACCATACCAACCCGATCACCCTCTTCACATCCACCTGCTGGGTTTCTGTATTGTACTCTTTGTCGCTAATTTGCCAGCCTATTTTATTTTTATTAGAAAAGACAGCACTCAAGTAATAGGGCTAGAACATTAAAAATTTGATTGTCAGTTAAATAAGTTATTAAATGTGAACATCGACATTATTATTTTGTCAATGAGAAATGTGATATCATGGAAATGGTAAGGGAACTGGTGGACCCAAAGAGTTGAATTGATGTCGTTCAGTGTTTAAGAATTTCAGAGTAGGATTAGGTACGAGCCTAAAGAAAATTATGGGCCTGAAATAGATTCATATGGACCATTAAAATAATTATCGCTTTGATTCTAAAGACTTTGCCGCAGTTTAGCCGGAACAAAAATGCTACCATTTTTTCATTATGATGCAACGAAGACTAAATCATTTTTCGGCTGCGGCTCGTTTCAACACATCTGAAATAGAGCTATGACTTACTACTTCCATATTATTGGACTATTATAATAAAAATATTGCTTATGGTCCTAAAATACGCCAAGGTTTTACTTGATACCTTTAAAAATAAATTTGGTGTAGGCAGAGAGACTGTAAAACAATTAATAATAATAAGGGAGAAAAGAGAAAGTTTTACGGAGGAACTTAGCAAGAGGCATGAAAAGTTATTGCAATAGGTATTGAGAGCCAGCGAGATTTGAAAGGAAGAGAAGGAATAGAGGGAGTTAAGAGGGAATAAAAACTATGCAAAGTGAATAGGGATAGAGAACTACGAGTGATTGAGGGCATCAGTAGTGAAGAAAGACAGATCATTGTTATCAAGATCTAAAGAGGTTGTCAATTTTTCAGAGCTCTTCGATAATATCTAACCTCAACCAGGCAAACGCCCATTAAAATAATAGTTATGTTATTGTGCTTAAGTAATGCTTATAAATAAAAAATCTATATCAAATGTACATCATTTCAAAATGTTTAAATTACAGCTTCTGGTTCTAATAGTCATATAAAAATATCCTGGAATAATTTAATTATATCGAGGTAAGTATTATGTATGTATATATATATATATATATATAAATATATATATATACACACACACGGTATCTAACATAATGGCAGATCATAATTTGGTTACCCATTTTGATTGAATTGTTAATAGCAATTATATAAAGAAACTATCATTCTGGGAAAACAGCCTCCTCGGAGCAAAGTTTATTTCATTAAATGGGAAAATTAGAAAAAGAGACTGTTTTGGTGAGCATAGTAATAAGAACGAGAATTTAAACAAGTAATTCAAAGGACATATTTCAAATGTTATTATTTTCTAATGTATAATTATCAGTTTAAATTAGTATTCTCGTTATTAATATAAGGTTTAGTGAAAGAAAATGAGGTCCTCGTCATAAAACAAATCAAGAGGAAGTAATAGATAAGTATAAGTGATATAAATAAAAAATAGACCACTTATGGTAATAGAAGTCTCTTTTCTCTCAACATTTAGGAGGACTTCCCAACCCACTAATTCGATTTGTATGTCTCTGATTAGCCATACATTGCATCTTAGAATAAAATGTTTCCAGCCGTAAAATGAGAGATTGTAATGCTGACTGAAACCACCAATCTTAAATATACGCAAATATTGATAATATCCTCCAAATATTTGAACAATAAACCTTTATCTGCCATATTCGCATTACTGATCAAATCACAAGTTGAGTTTCAAATCACAAGTTAAATTTACGAATGCAATGCTGGCATAAAATGATATAATCTTCCTACAGCTTTTATTATTAACAAATTTCAATTCATCAGTAATAACAAAAGTATGTAATTGGCTATCAGTCGAGTCATCGGTCGGAACTACATTACATTACATGAACTTTCCATCATTTAGCCTCAACGCATTTTTGAAGATTACAAAAATTAGGAGATATCAGTCACGATCGAATTGCGATGAATGAAAGTGGAATCTTGTGGACCTTGACTTTTCATTCCCTGAGTCCTGGATGCTTAATGCGGGAGTGCTGGGAAAGGCGGGGTTGAATTGGGCGAGGCCCTCGAATACGGCCCGAGCGCGTGATTATCCGAGGCGGCGCAAGAGCGACTCCCTCGTCAGGGGACAAAGAGAGGAAGCGAAGCGCGGGTTCATTTCACGGGTAAGTGGAGATCTTACGTGGGAGATCGAGGGCACGACATTACGGGTTTCCAATTGAAGATGGAAGCATCGACCGCGAGCTTATAAAACTCGAGGACACGAAATGATGAGGGACGAAAGCAACCAGGTAGCGTGGACTTGGTCTGCAGTGACACTGCGAGCTCTTCCATTGCCCTCCTATGTCATAATCGCACCGTAAAATTGACTAGCAAGGGTCTTGACTTGTCAGACCACCGTACTGCAGAATAATATTCATGCAAGGAGTTGAATTCACTGAATCTGGTCAACTTACTGTGAGCAGTAGACGAATAAATTCTATGGACTAAACTGGTAATGAGGGTGAAAAAAATCATGATCATTAACGTGTGTACACGCGCCTATGAGTTTTCTTCCTTCCTTTAAAAAATGTGGTTGGGCCACCGATGTATTCAAAAAACCAAATTGTGATTGAATTTTTTGCGTGTTATGCCATGATCACGCCTGTCAATAACCTAATACAAAAAGCAGTGCACAAGAAAAACATAACTTAAAAAATAACTGTCCCTAGTAGAAATATTCGAATACCTTTTGTCATTTTTACTTGAAATCATGATATGGACAGTTAAATTTATTGCTAATTCTTCTCCCATGATCACCATTCTTAAAATCAATTCTCCCATTCTATTTTTTGGCTGCAGATAGACTTAACCTCACCGTTGTGATCTACAATCTTGTCACATAATTTTAATGAAAGATCATTATTTTAACCCGATAGAGGAATTCATTCAGTTGCATTAAAGTCACATTGATCGTTGTAGTTTTTCCGGTAGCGTTTCTCAAAGAATATTTTGAAGCACTGGATGGTTGAGGCCTTAACTTTGTAGAATTCCATTTTTAACTTAAGAAAAATAATATCTTTGCTTTCTACAAAATAAACTTTATTCGTCGACTAGTTTCGTTTACACTGTAACATCTACTAGTCCTGATGATGTTACAGTGTAAACGAAACTAGTCGACGAATAAAGTTTATTTTGTAGAAAGCAAAGATATTATTTTTCCTAAGTTAATATTTCGAAGGTTCATTTAACAAATACATACATTTTTAAAACAAGCGATTGAAGTTTTCCCGTTCTAGTACTCAAGATTCATTCTGGAACAGATTTGATGGACGTAAAATAATTATATTTTAACCCAAAATAACAGACTTTTATCAATCCACGAAAATATTCACATATTTATTAGTATTCCTTGGATACCAAAAACATAGCGTCCAGGGAATATTAAAGACAAATAGTTTGCAAATCACAAAATTTTTGACGAATTCCATTGCGACAAAAAAATTGACTGAGTCAATACGCGGCAGGAATTCCTCCATGCCCCACTTCCCTCACTGCCGCCTAGAATCCCAACTTTCAAAGTTTCCAGGAAAGTTGAAGCCTCGTACTTAGTTTAAGGTTGGTTTTTAAGGTAGATGATAAGGTCGTTCGCATACGAGGCAAGATAACGTACTGGAAAGAGGCATCAAATACGTTTACCTTAAAGCGCAAATATCTTCTCCCCCCTCCATCCCTTTTTTCATTATATCATTCCGCTTCGCCACCGCGAGAGAGCAGGTCAATTGGCCGCGTGCATTTAACATCACACGTGTCACAATTACGGAGGGATTCCACGGCCTCCACGGTTGAAGAGGAATAGCGATCGAAGAAAGAATGACGCGAGGTATTTTTAAGACTCCCCGCATTACCCCGATAGTCTCTTTCCCTCTCCCTGTCTAAATTCTGCAGCCACCCCTCTCCGCTATCCGTGTACCTGCATTCCCTCCCACAAACGACCCTCCATCCCTTCCCGCGTTAATGTCACCCCAGCCTTTGCGCAACGTGCCCCAATTACGCTTTGTTTTACTCCCGCTAGATGGAGCCCGCGTCGGGAGGCCTCTTCCTTATCTCCCCTGTCCTTTTATCTATCTCCGCCCTAAGAGGAAGACATCCGTCGTGCAAGCTCGCGACCGTAAAATGAGCGGAAGGGCGGTTGGGAGAGGGGGGGACGTGTTTTTGGGAGTGGGAGGTTGGAGTCAGCGGCAAGAGCGCCGGGAGCGAAAGAGGCGGGGAATTTAAAAAATAAGAAGGAAACGAAAAACAAACGACGATCCGAAAGCGCAGCATAGTGGCCTCTCCACCTCACTCGCGACTCTTAAAGAGTTAAAAAGCATCTCCTCTCCAACTCCGACCCGCCCCCCGCGAAGCACTCCCGCCTGCTCCCCCCCTCTCTCTCTTTCTCGAGTGATATCTCACAGAATTGAGGTGCTGAGAAAACACCCGTTAAAATGCTTCCCTCAGCTATAGAACAAATTATCTGCCCCTTAAGAAATAAGGTGAAGTCCAATTCACTGGAGTAAAAGAATGATTAATCTGTTAATTTCCTCACACAGAACAACCGGCCTCTGCTCGTTCACTCAAATCCGATTCGGGAAAGAGAGCGAATGAAATTTAATCTTTTATATCTCCTGTGCCGATTTGGGAGCGACTCGTGCCTTTTTGATTTGCTTACTCGTAAATCTGGCATCAAAGTATCAGGGTAGAGTGCAATTTCTAAAGAAGGAAGATATAGTTCCTATTTTAAACTTTAATATCAAATGAATTTGAATGATTAGATCCCATTTGCGATAGAAAATAAGGAAAAATAAGCTTTTCGTAACAGCGTATGACTGATGAGATTATCTTCCACGGACAGAAATACATTTACGTTTTAGACCATATACGTATTTGAGTCGAATGTATACATTTACACATAAGAAAAAAACTGTGGTGGTAATGTTGTATGGCAACATTATTTTTCCATTTGAAAGAGTATCTCCCTGTGGTTATCCGAATATTAGCTTGATGTTCTTATGGATCTGCAGAGAACGCCGCCTTCCCTTTGATCACTACCGCGGCAATTGAGAATTTGGAGCACATGTCTCGAATGCGCATGTGTAGAGGGTGCAGACGACGTGTATGTGACCATGCAGATATATGAAATTGGCCTAGTTACGTCAAACGGCTAATGAGAATACAATTAGGGCGATGAAATAATAAGATCAAGTTTTATGCATTAATTAGATCCCGCGCGGAAAATTCCTACATATTTAGGCCCCACTAAAGTATGAATGTGCTCGTGAGTCAAACCAATTCCGACAAATTTACAAGAGTCGTAAAATAGTCTTACTGCACGTGCATTAGGAGTAAAAAATAATTAATTCCCAAGGGTAGTTATTATCCCAAAACTTCAAAGGAAAATCTGTAAAAATACTCGCGAAACGCGAAAACTAGCAAACATTCAATATAACCCATCTAATACCAATGCGAAGAATATAATTTCAATTAAACTTTCCTCGTGGCTATGTATTCATTATTGTTTATTATTATAACAAAATATAAAAATTTAACACTTTAAATTTTCCAATAAATATCTATGGAAGATTACTCCCACGAGTACTATGTATATAAATACGGATTTAAATAACATAATTGAACAGGATTAAATATTATTTTACTTACATTTTTTAAATAAGTCATAGCGTCCATATTATCGCATTCCAGATGGAATTATAAATTAAATCACTCGAGAGAGTTAGTATTTCAAGGTCATCATAAACAATAAAACTTTGGCCATTGTCGAGCACTTCTTGAAGGAATAAAAAACAATATTGATCGCAACTGAGATGTTAAGGCTAATTCAATGAAAATTGTATACCTCCGAAATTAAATTTAAGTTAATTCTTAACAGGTCAGTAAGAGCCATTGTGAAGATCAATCCTCAATGACTCAGTGCCATGAAGAGAGGTGTGCACAACTTGGGAGTTGACCGCGCAGTAGCTATACCATGGATTGGTGGCATCCCGCCCCACGAGTGACCCCTCATAATTCTTTCCACCCAGACAATCCTCGGGACCCCACACCTTTTGGGGTATCAAAGGAGGAGGAATATTTCCACATTCTTATTCATTCCCTTGATTTCGCTTCCGCCTCTCCGTTAAATCCAAACGACTCGGACCCAAAATCCGTCCAATTTCCAGATCCAAAAAATATCTGGCGGGAGCGTCTGATTAATTTATTTGCATACTTGATAAAAGTTTGGTCGATTTAATTCTCCAAGCTCCGTAAGATAGGGCATTAGGCAAATGTTTTCGCTCTGCTGAATTCTTTTTAAAAACCCTCCGGGGGAAGAATGCTTCATTTCCATATCTAATGAGTTTGACAGTTAGCTCCTGTTATGGTGCTCAAATTAAGAGCAATTAATAAAAGATCTGCCGAGAATGTTTGTTCCAGGGGTCTGGAATTACTAAATATCAAAACCATTTTCACTATAGAAGACGAGAACAGGTTCAGGCAGTGATTTATTTCCTTCGTATCAAAATGAATAACATTAGTACGATGAAAATAATAGACTTCACCACCAATGCATTCGCATTCCAATGAATACGCTAGATATAAAATTACGGGAGATTTCTCACCTGAAATTTCCTCAAAAGAAGTGTCAAGGCGAATGATTTTTACGCTCTGAAATTGTTATATTGCAATGCACACTTTGCGGATGACTCCGTTAAAAGTTACTCTCGCGGCACCTCCCCCAGTTTCTTCGAAGGTGTGTACATTATTACAAATAATTCCCCATAAAAATAAAAAGTATATAGCCTTTGAGCGAAAAAATATGAATTACTTTACTAGATATAGATGATATTCGAAAAGTGCGATTGAAAATGTACGTATGTGACCTCTTAGATGCTAGAAGAAAGAAGTAATGCGGTAGTTTAAGCGTCGCAAGAAACACGCAAATAAATATGACTTTCTTCTATCCTGAAGGGTAAACTACCTCATGCAAGGCCGTTTATATAGTTGCAGATACGCAAGGATACAAACACATGGATCTAGTCATTCAGTATTTAAAATATCGGTTGCCCCTCAGTTAAATTACAGTATGGTACGATACAAAAAAACTATTAGGAAGTAAAAATGAAATTTTACAGGAATTTGGATTAATTCTTCCAAACCTCATGAAATGCATCAAAAATCACCTAATGTCTTGTATCTTTGTTAGGTCGGAAACTTTTAAGACCACCCTCGTACAATCATGTAATGTACTATGTATTGTATAAACAGTACAATACAGCACATATGTATATTCCTTGAAAAAAAATATATATATATTCAAGGAATATACATATATGCTGTATTGTACTGTTTATGCATGAATTTTGCATTCATGCATATGAATTGTATCATGAATTTTATATTTTTTGTAATATTGCTAAATTATATATATATATATATATATATATATATATATATATATATATATATATATATATATATATAATTTAGCAATATTACAAAAAATATAAAATTTCAAACTTCTCAAGAATACATTGATAAATTTAAAAAGGAATGTAATTGGTGTATCTAAGAGGTTTTGCAAGAACATTTTCATGATATTACCCATGGTCATTTTATGCTTAAAAATTTAGACTTGCTACGTAAAATTGAAATAAATGATGCGCCCAAACTCATAAATTAAGTATTGACCCAGTTTTTTGATTCCATAATGCCACAATAGCAATAATTTTCTTTTTTTTTTATCTTTTACTACATGGCCTCCTTTTTATTTCATTCCTACCATCTTATTCAACTGCAGTAAAAATTTCCATCTGTATCAATCTCCGGGTTTAATAATTGTCTTCCACTGTAAATGACTTCAGAGGCAATTCAGCTACTCAGCTAACCTTATGCGATGCTCTTCTTACTGATCGAGCAAGATTCAGCTGATCTTAAGCGAATTTTTATACTCTAAATCTTCTCATATGATATTGATTGATTTGATTCTGCGAAATCTGTATGCATGCTACAGTCCTGTAAAATGTTCATCCGAGAACCATCTCTAACAACTCATTTTTATTGTATCAACGTAAGAATTGAGTAAAAATATCTACTTGATGCTCGGATTATCATAACGCCATATATTTCCTATTTTACCCTCCCCATTTGACTTTCAAGATAGAAGAAAGAAGAACGAACAGAGTATTACGCTTCAAGCAACTTTTCACTAGAAAAACTAACTTCCACATTTTCTGTTGAAAGCTCAATACATTATGGGGAAAGCAAGTTTTTCCGGGAAAATGTTCTTGCAGGACATTTACATCTGGCTTGTGCCCTTTCACTAGTGTTTATCTGCCGGCTGTAGGGATTTGAAAACAAATGCCTAGATAGGTTTGCATGGAGAAAAAACTCTTGGTTTCTCTTCTGTGAGAAAGAATTATATTCAACAATTTTCTCACGTTAATGTCTATAAATATCAACGTCTTTCCATCATAAAACAAAAATGTTTCACATTTTGAACTTAAATTTAATATTTTTACACAAATTTATCTAATTTTTAATCCCATTAATAGCAGTTATCAGAAAAAATGTGTAATAACTCGTTAGAGAATCATTAAGAACCTATTTTTCATAACCTACATAATAGGAGTCAGCTTCATGGAACGAACGACTTCACCGAGAGCCCTCCTACTCTATGCACTTCATACGAATAATTGCCAGTTCCAAAGAAGATTATAAGGTTTAAGAAGATCTCCGTGGCACATGGCAATATTAAGCCATTGCGCATGTGTAATGGTGCAAGAGTTCAAACTTCAACAGTACACGTTAAGTTTTCAGCATTTCATTGGGATATCAGCCCAACAGATAACGGTCGTGAAAATACTGGTTTATTTTTACTGCATCAACAAGGAAGGCACCGCGAGAGGGATCTTCGACAAGTCATCTCGGACGCTTTGACACCGTTACCTCTTCGTAAGATCTGCCTGGCTCAATTAACACTCTTCACATAAAACTTTCCTAAAACATGCCTTTTTCATTGAAGTGAATCATGATGAACTTCACTCAAAATTTTATCACCAGAATACACAAAATAAGTATTAATCAAATGTTAACGTGCCACATTTTACACACAGAGGACGTAATAATTCAAATAGGACTCCCGCCAATACAGGCCCGTACTGAAATGACCCACACAGATGAGATGGAATTACTTGCAATGGTCCGTGTCAAAGTGACCACGTTGAGGTGCAGCATTCTCCTACGGAAGGTCTATAGCGCTGATTTACCATTGGGATTTTCACCTGGGCATAGCCAAAGCAAAAGCGTCATGCCGAGCCAGAAGGCATGCCCAAGAGTCCTTCAATCAACTGTGTGTGCACAGTAAAGATAAGTGATGCACTGAATGCAAAATAAAGACAAGGTACGGATGTTTTTTTATATGTTTAAAAACTCATTTTGTCACCAAGCACCCGGAAGAGTATAAAAAACGCTGCGTCTCCTGCTTACATGTCACTAAGTCACTCCATAAATCAAGGGGTCAATCTCCATTAAGAAGAGGGAAACAATCAATATGGGTGAAAACGGCAAGAACTTATATGAACAACGAGGAAAAGAGGCTTTCACTATGAAGAAGGAGGAAAGGCTAAAATATTAGGATTTCATAAACAAACTCTATTTTTTACGTTCAAGTAGAAAATTATCGTATGGAAATGAAAGAAATTTAATGTCCTAAAATAATGTAAATGCCTAAAGGCTGATCGGGAACTAAATTGATGCAACACCATGTCTGAATATACATCAAAGACGGGTCAAAATGATCATAATAGCGACCTTTTATTAAATAAGTAATTCAAATAACATATTCCAAAGTTCAAGAGCAATTTTGTGACTCATCGCATGGAGGTCGATTAGTGAATACAGCATACTTTTAAATTTTAACTTTTAATTTTTCTTTTACTTTTAATTTTTCAACTCCTCTATCGGTCTTAGGGAATTCACTGCTATTTGTACTCTATTCTTCAAAATTCCTTCAACGGTAATCTCTCTCCTCAAGTCCTGCCCAGAAACCTCTTTTCTCGCTTTATTTTTCGTTAATTTTATCAAATCTACTCTTCTTCAAACGCATGGTGACGTCAAGAGGAAAATAGTGACATTTGACTTTATTCGGAGAGGCAAGCGCAAAAAAATATAGCAAGATATTTAATTTATTGCCAGTAGGTCGGTTATTATAATACTGAAACCAACTGTCGTTGTTGCTTTGCTGGCAAAATCACAGGCTGGCAAAAAACCCTCCCATGAACGCGAAATAAAAAAGTAAGTGGAAGGAATATTTTCATTTCAGAGAAAAATAAATTTAAATTAATCAGGGTTTTTTAGATTCCAAAGAGACTGCGGGAGATGCCGCAACAGTAACTTTTAAAATATTTAAATGCAGATATTACACAGCGTGAAATAAATCATTTGTCACCATCGAGACCCAAGCCTACCACCCCACAATTACAGATGAGTGGTATAATGAATTAAAAACATATGGATTCAAGTCTCGGTCAAAGTGAATGAATTTTCAATTGGTGAAACATCAGCTGATGACTTCATTAAAATAACTGTTGCGCCATCTCCCACAGCTAATTTAATAAAATTAAATATTTCACTGAAGACATGGGATATGTTGTCACAGTTTTATGAAATATTCTTATTCAAAATCTTTTTAATTTGTTCTAACACTATGCTTCTCCCATATCATGGGATGAACATACTGTTAGAGCAGGAGTAGCTAAACTGGAAAATTCACAGTTTAACGAAATTGAATTAAATCAATGCAATGTAATCAGATGCAATGTAACAAACCAGCGAGATAATCAGTGGCCTCTTAACTTTTAATGAAAATTGCTCAGACTCTCATTTTCTTCTTTTAATGGAATAATGATTCTTGCATTTATGTCAGTCTTTATTCAAACCCACTCACAAATGCTGTTTTTCGATCTTAACGCTATTGATGGTGCTTTGAAAAATTCCCTACTTAATCCCAACCCTACATATCATTTAAATAGTACATATCTTTAATACAATTTTCAGGAATATTTAATTTTAACATCTCCGAAACATTACGCGTAAATTGGCCCATTAAATTAGAAATTGTGCTGGGATTAAGATCGCTCCATTTCCAGAAGGAATCATATTCCCAGCTTCGACGTTAGATGAGAACCCGTTAACTACAGCAATCGGCGCAAGAAAGTTAATGCTGAGTGCATATGTGTCTGGTGTCGGAATTAATATCCCGTTGGAATATTGCTCCCTCCTTAAATTGGGGATACAACGTCACCTTACATTAACTTCCTCCGAAGTTTCCATTAATGCTCGTAGTTCTCCATCGGTACGTATATATATATATATATATATATATATATATATATATATATGTATACATATACGCCTTGACGACTATTCATACAGAAAATACTAAGTTGAACCATTTTTAATTACTTCTCTGACCCTATTAAAAGAGAAACCTCCTCCACACCTCCCGATCACAATTATTAATATCCACAGGGACCTTACCACCCCCAACCCACAGAATTACCCCTCGCCAGATCCCCCATCGGGCCCGGATCGTTAGCCCGTCCAATCCAATCCAAGGCGTTGGCCCAAATTGGCAACCGGAGATTCCCCAGACGCTGCAGGGCACTCGTGGGACCCGGATTGACCTCTTCGGCCGATTACACAGAGCGTGGCGGGGGGAGAAGGGAGGGTCGGGAGGAAAGTAGAAGGGTGGACGGGACGGGTAGGTTGGTGCGGAGGTATGCAGCATTGGTGTGAAGGAGGAAGATCTCACTGGGTAGGAAAATTTGACGAGCCCACACGCCCTTGGAATACGATGCGGGCGAGGGTGGAATTTTAATTTCAAGAATTAATGCCAAAGAAGGTTTTTCAGGCCATGTATTTTTAACCAGTGCTCCATGTAGTTCTGATTCTAGTTTTCAAGAATCTTTGTTAATAGAATCATAAACGAGATACCTCTACTCCGTAAATACACATTGCTAAGGTTAAAAATCCTTAGGTCACACCACTATCCACTATATTGATTGAAATTTTACCAAAATCGCCGAAGAATAAATTGATGATAATTTGTAAATATCCACATAATGGATAAAGGGTTTAATATTGACGGCACATAATCATTAACATTAACTGCCAATACAACGGCTCTAGGATTAAAATCCCGGGTATTTACTTTGAATAAATACACCTAAAACAGAAAATGTACAACTTTTGAGCAAGAGATTTCGAGGGAGAGATAAGACCCGCTGGTTTATTAAAGCGTGAATTCCAAGTAACTTACGGACTAGTTCCGGGTGGCCTTAACCTATTGAAAACAACGTTAGTGATGTTTACGATTGAAAGCGTACTAAAAAAATGGAAAAATATGCAGCAAAGGTGTTGAAAGTTTTAATATTATGTTTCCGAAATCACTTGTTTTAAAAATGGACTGCTAAAATTACAGAGAAAATTTATTTCCGTAATTTATTTCTCTAAGCCTCCGATAAGACAATGAAAACGTTCTATTGAGAAAAGAGAACATCTCACATCTCGATATCATAAATCACTTGGCAACATAAGCCCTAATTAACTACTTCCTAAATCAGTAACTTTTCTGTGTAATCCATTTACCCTTCCATTGTGCTTCCTTCCTTCTGCTACAATCCTCCCTATTCTCTGATTACCACACATTTTTACACTCAGTTATTAAATCTCTGTATCTTATCAATGTTCTTCTCAAAATACACATGCATTGTAGAATGAAAAAGTTTCAGAATTCCACATATGTACCATGCCCTATTTGAATGTCGTGATAAGGTCATGTGTGCAATTCATGGCATTGACACCCTTATTTTAGTAAATTTTCTGGTTTTCCTGGATAATTTTCCTACTGACCTTGACATTAAATACATTCCTAAGTATGAGCAAAAATAGACATTATGATATGAAGCTACTAAATTTTACATGACTACAGAGTCATTGTCAGAGAAGAAACAAAATTTCTTGCTGAAATAAACTTCCGGAAACGAATGTAGCTAGGGCATGTAAAGTACAGAGAATACCTTTTAAGAGAGATGAACCTATATTACAGGGTGCGGTAATGACAAGAACCGAGGAGGATGAAGATAGAAACCGACAGACGATTTGAAAGCGCATTCAAAGATACAATCTCATGTAGAAATAAAAATGAAAGCATGGTACTATGAAGGCTGGGGAAAGTAGCCAACAGGAATATTCAAGAACAGAGCATTCACCACAAGGAGCGTATGGTTGAAGAGGGAGTTAAAAGGGAGGGTTGGGGGTGGAGGGAGGATACATGAGGGGAGAGCTGAGGGTGATAATGAAGGTAGGCCTGAAGCATAGGGGCCGATTGAACCGCCCTGGATGCAGAAAAACATTTTCATTTTGCCCCACACGAGATCTAGAGGCACATACGATGGACGGAAATGACGGAGGGGAAGAAATAATTGCCCTTCTGAGAGAGAGAGACTGGGTTGGCGAAATGAAGAAGATAAAATTAAGGAAACGTACAACTTCTCATTAGCTGGACGCCGTATGAAGTTTAACTTGAGAACTTAGGACCTACTGCAGGATTTTCTTCCGGCATTAGTTCCAAGAGTCATCAGCAAATGATACGTTTGTTCATCATAAGTGGGTTAGGAAACTGAAAATGAACTACAGAACAGAGATAAGACGCAATATCACATTCGTTAGGAGACATTTAGAATATAAGGCAACTTATAGAACAAATAGAAGAAAGAACCACATTTCGATAAAAATGTGTCTTACGTGTCAGAAACTGTTACTGAAATAAATCAAATTCCTCAATCAAATTCCCCACAGAAAATAGGTTGTGAGTCTCCAAGACTACGGAGCAGACGGAGAGTATAAAAGAAATCATTAGGACTCTCGAGTTCTCCTTATAGAACAGCAAGGGAATTATTAAGAAGCCTCAATGTATTGGTGGAACTAGCATAACCATACGTCTACTATTTAAAAATTTGTTTTCATTGATTTCTTTCATTTATATTTGTTATTCTATTCATTTCTTCGTAGATTTGTGGGCGCTGCAGAGTCCTAGTCGGATGATAGAAACTGAAAACTTCTGAACAATACTCGCAAAATATAAATCTATATGCTCACTTTTTTGAGAAAATAAAGAAAAATTGCCACAAAACTCGATATCAGCATTGATTAAATTACTAATTGCTGTACAAGTGGAAAGACATTTGAAGACGATAAAATCTGATATAATTAATAAAAAGGAAAAATATGAAAAGGCAGAATAATAGAGAATCAAATGCTTACAGTACCTGAAAATTTTGAATAGATGCAATCCGATGAATTTAGATTTAAATTCCAAAATTTTCGATCAATTCTAACTTGTGAATCATATGCCTCAAATATTATATTTTCAATGTGAGCTAACTTTTAGAAATTAATTTGATGTGCTTCTACAAGGAAATAATTGATTATATACTTGTAGCACCATTCATTTTCCAAGGACATAATTAAAATTTCCAGAGGGTTCGCTCTGGTGGGTAACGTTCCCGTCTGCCAACACTAAGGTTGCTGGTCGGAGCCCACTGTGTAAACTAAGGTGTTTTACTTATGGAACACATGATGGGTTTCGGTCCCTGGAGCACACAGTGGCGAGCAAAGAGGTGCGTATAAGGACAAAAGTGAGTCCACAGGGACTCAGAAAATGAAAAGGAGAAAAAAGACTGGTGCCCAATCTCCCGATTCACCATACCTTTGCGGCGCCACGTAGAGCAATATGTGGATATTATTATGACAGGTGATCACATACCAAGGATATTGGACCACTGGGAAAGGAAAATGCTTGGTGAGGAAATAGACGGAAGTTGGAGAGGACCCCCAAGATGGTATTACCTTTTAACAACCAACGTCAGTAATCAACACGAGAGTTGGTTTAATAGTTGAGGGTAGAGCTCACCCCATACGGCTCGTGAAATTCACACAGAAGAGTACGCCGTGAGAGGCCGTTCCTTTCATGTACCGCCTGCAGCATCCCAAGACGGCTGGTTCTCATAAAATTACCCTGCTTGAGAATTTTAATGGGAGCATTTTGTGTGGACATCGCCGGGTATTCGAACCTAGACAACTCAGCTCAGTAATGTGATGTTACAGTCTCTTGGTAAGCACGCCCTTCTATGTAATTCTTCTCAAAGCGAAAGGCTCCAGAGACCATACGGGTTCCTTATTAGTGGAAAGTGTACCTTTCTACCATCGAAACGGTATCTTGGTGCCAAAAAAATACCGGCGAAATATTCACAGCCGTAATGGTTCGTGCCGTGGGTTTTTTCATGAACGCTAGAGACCGAACCGATCCAAATCGCCTAGTACTTTTCCAGATTATCGAAACATATTGGAAGATACTTTCTCGTTCGTTGGAGTTTGATGGTGATTCATAAAATGCGTAGCATGCATGAGTACTGCTTAAAAAATCTAAAAGCCAATCATGTTCGCAAAATTTCTGCCCATGTCATCACACACCGTGCGCTAATTCCTAGCCCACACACTTTCAAATTGGACTTGAGTTAAAAATAAAAACGATGAAAATCGAAATCAACCTGCATTACATGAAATTATCTCATCTCTTTCGCAAAAATATTCGCGACAATGGGGGATGCAAAAGTGAAAAATTTATTTGCAGGAGGCGCTCAAAGCCCGCTCCTCTATCACAGATAAATTTCTTTGTTCTTTATTGCAATATATTTCCCCTTTGTGTGCCATAAATCCGTCGTTTCTTATTCCGTTAGTCGTTCTTCTTCCCCACTTTCATGGATAGAATTCTACGCGACCGTGCGGCGTCTTCAAGATGCATACACACTGGCAACAGAATCATTGTAATTGAATTGATGACGAACTATGGTGGCAGTATATTCACTTGTTGGCCTTGGAAAGGAGAATGAAAACAAGCGTTTGGATGGAGATTCAAGAAAAGAGATATTTTCAGCTTCGGGCAACTCAAATCGATGAGAAGACTGGCCCGGATATTCGTCCCCTGCACTTTAAGCAGAATCAATTCTTATAAACTCATCAACTGAAAATATTTAATAGTTTTTAATCATAATTTTACCAAAAATATATATAAATGTTAACTTACTTATCGAATTGAATATTTTTCGAGAACCTTAAGATATGTAATGACGTAATAAATTGAAGAATTGAAAATTTGCTCTATTTCTTATTATTAAAGTTTTCTATTCACGCCCTGAAATCCACCGCTAGGGTGTGTGGCATTGGGTGACTAAACACCCGACTACTCTAGCTCCTAACCGGAGTGAATTACTAAAAAACTCCAATATGCAAGCAAAAATACACAACCACCCTGAAATTAATATAATTATAGTCTTAATTCCCCACTTTCACACCTCATATATGTTTCTATACTGCGACATGTTTCCTAATCCAAAATATTCAGGATGGCAATAACCAACAATGATTACTAATTTACGCATATTGAAAATACGAGGGTCATTCGGAAAGTAGTACCCGTTCGTGAAATAAAGACACAAAAGTAAATATTAACAAACATAAAAAATTTTATTTGAAAGAGGATACTTTAAACTACTTCTCAACATAATCTCCAAGCAAATTAAGGCATTTGTCATAACGTGTGACAAGTTTCTGTATTCCTGCTGCATAGTCCTTCGCCGCCAGCTCATTGAGATACGCGAGGGACCCATCTTGCACAAATTTTTGCATAATGCAGATGGTGTTTAACAATTTCATGAACAATTGTTCGAGAAACATTGGGAAAATGCTCACAGATGTCATCAATTGTGACGCGCCGATCGTTCCTCACGAATTCGTCAACTGAGCTCACCAGTTGGTCTGTAATGACAGACGGTCTCTCCGAACGCTCATCGTCGTGTGTGTTCCCCCTCCCCATGTCGTATTACTAATTTACGCATATAGTCCTCATGATCTCCCATTGATACTACCTTCCTCTCACTGCTCTTTACCAATTAATTACAGCATAATAAGCCAATGCTATGTACAAAAATTATTGACATCCTGACCATCTCGTTACACAATATATATATATATATATATATATATATATATATATATATATATATTTTTTTTTTTTTTTCAAAGTTTACAGTGCGACACCTCGGTGTCGATGGGGTCTTCAGCTGTAACCTAGTTGTTGTTGGCTCAACTCCCATCCAGGTAAGTGTTCCTGTACCTAGGGTTTTGGTGTTTGCATTTATTTTTAATCATACTTTAGTTTTGCAATAGCCAACGTAAAGGTCTTAAGGGCTGTTATTATATTTATTAATAGGCAAATAAATTCACATGACAATATAAAATGAAGTGACTTGAATGTATTAAGGCAAATGCATACTTCCATAAACGTAATAATTACTTCACTAAGCGTTGATTATTTATGCACGCTGGCATGACTGAAAAAGATCGACATGATGCCCGCAATTGTAGAAAAAACTTATTCGTTCAACAATTGAAATATTAAAAAGGTCTCAAGGCTATTATTGGATGAGAAAGAATCAAAAACCCTAAACAGCAATTTTAAACGTTCAAGTTTACACCAAGAACAAATTCAGAAAAAAAGAAGAAAAGAAAAATGCCCTACTGAAACACTCATGAAAGTTTTTTCACGACTAAACTAATCTTACATCTTGAAAATTGAAAAAAAACGTCTTAGATAGGAGATAAAAAAATGATTTAATATAGCACACAGAGATGGATTCCTCTATCCCATTCGCTCAAACGATGATAAAGAGAAGGTCTGTTATATCCATTAAATTTATTCTCATGGTAGGAAGACCATTTTGTGTAAGAATATGAAGGGAAAAGTTTAAACAATCACTAAATTTGACCAAGTTAATGCAAAAAATATCTGTCAACACTCGTCTTCAACCGGTGGAGCATATTTTCCTTTGAGGATAAGATTATCCTTCAACTGTTCAGAGCAAAGCTTTGATTCGCCAAATTATTGTTTTCAAATCAACCTACACAGACAACTTCTAAGAGTTATAAATAAATATTTATAACGATAAAGTGTTTTTCTGCGTTCATTGGCAGTAGCTTTCAAGAACATTGGCAAATGAATAGAGACTAAAACTATTAATTCTTTTCCAAGCCCTATATCTCCTATGAAATATATTGAGGGCAAATTATTTTCACAAGGAACCATAAAATTTCTCATATATATAAATTTAATGTTGAACAGAATTTCATCGCTACAATAGGGTACCAAGTACCTAGACAAAAATATTCAATACAACCTAAAAACAGTTTTTCGTCTAGTAATTTACTTTTTGTGCGTCGTAAAAAAAATACAGGCCGTAATAAATGCTTTCATTTAATCGCACACGAACCCCCGGGGGTGTTTTTAAAAAACCCTCATCCGAGGAATACGGACAGGTTATTGGTCGTAAAAATTCTTCCCTGGCCTTGCCGAAGAAAAAAGTGAACAATATCGGATTCGAGTCGTAAAAAAAAGTATCGCTCGCCTCTCCGATACCTCCCATCGGAATCGATCATTCCTTCCTCCTTGGCCATCGCTCCCCTCCGCTCTAAGCATCCAAACTGTTTCCTTCTCCTCTCACCGACATTTTTTTCCCCATCATCTGGCCTCTGTTGCCGGCGGAACGATGAGAACACAGATAAAGCTCACTGACGGCAACGGTTCGCCGACTTTGGAGAATCGGATGCGGGGAAAATTTCCAATTTGCCCTCAAAAACGGCACTCCCACTCTCCCCCACCCTCAAACCCCGCTCGCTACACCAAACGCCACCACTCCCACATCCCGCTCTTTCTTTAACCCCCGCCATCCCCTCCACCGAGCATACACGGCCACCCTGCCACCCATCCTCCACTAAAAGGCCAGAGCCAGGGCCGATGCGCGGAGTTGGTGGCGGGCGCTTGGCGAAGCGCGGCCGCTCTTCATCCCATACAGAACATCGAAACGGCCTCGCGAATTGCCCCCGGGGGGGCGATGTGCACCCCCTCTCGCTCGCCCAACCCGCACTTTTCTCGCCGTCTCTCTCAACGCCCTCCTTCGCCGGATGCACCGCTCCAGGACCACCCCCTTGCCACCGCCCCTACCTACTACCCTCTCCCCCAACCCCCGCGATAGGGAGACCACGGAAGCGGAGAGCCACCAATGGCTCCCGTCCGACGGCTCCCGATACCTTAAATTTCGGCAGAGGTGGCTGCGCCCCGCATTAGTGGAATTTTAGGAGCATAGCATACATATTATCCACATTGCGATATAATTTCCGATAGAAATAAAATTAACTGCGATGGAAGGATGGAATCACTTGAATTCTGAGAATGTGCGAGGAAGAAATATAGCTGTTTGAAAAATGGACATTAATATTCAAGCATCAGAATGCTGAACTTGGCATTTTATTTGCAATTTTAAAGTGAAGAGTAAGGAGTTCATCTCAATGGAACTAACCGGCAGTGTTAAATACAAACAGACAATAAAGACAAGAAAACAAATAAATAACAAGAGAAATATCATATTTATAATAAATCTGATACGAAGATGAGAAAGATGATATTAGTCATAGATCCAGAGCATTTTTCTGGCAACAAAAGTTTTAAAATGATAACTTTGGATGGTAACACTAACTATTCAACTCTGAATCATTTTTCTGTCCCTCATTTTATAAAATATACGAACGTACAGAAATAAATACTTAGAACAATTTGATAATAGATTAGCATTATTCTTAGAGCGCCAAGAATATTTTAAGCGTGGATGCGAGCGAGCGAGATGGTGCGGGGGCTAACGTACTGGCTTCCCATCCTGAGGGTGCGGGTTCAAATCCCGGCGGTGTTGAATATTTTTCAGAGGTATCTCGATCCCTACTTGAGGTGCTTTGTGGGGAGAGTACACCGTCCGTCGGATGGGACGTTAAACTGCGGACCCCTTGGCGCCTTTCGTAAAGAGTAGGCTAATGCCGACGCCGGGTTTCTCTTCACCCTTCATCCTTTTCTGTCCATCCCCCATGGCGCAAATGACCTTAGCTGTCGGTCGCCTCCCCTCAATACTACTACTGCGAACGTACAGAAGGCGTTTTGGAAAAAGGAGTTGATATTATTCAATATTCCATGCTTGTTTACTCTCTAACTCTCGCAAACTTCCTCCAATCTCATTATTTCATTGCAATGCTTAGGTATGATGGCAGCCTTAATAAGGTATAATTATCGCTTACCGATGGCAGAGGTCATATACGAGTAGTGCATATAATAATCCCAAAGAGTCATGTCATGATACCACCTCATCCATAAATCCCTGAATTACGAATTTTTCACAGCTAACATGCAGGCACTTGAGAAGACACGTGTAATTTCAATTCCATTTGTAACTTATCCACTTACATGTATTTGTAAATTTTCCGCAAAAAATATTTTGAATTGGAATTTCGTTCATATTTTTCATTTAAGTTTATTCTATAAGATGATGTATTCAAAATATTTCCCTTAATTTTCGCCTTTCAACTTTTAATTTATTTCCTTCAGAATAATAACCTAAAGAAAACCAGAAAAAATAGAAAGCTTTCTCATTTCATTCGTTCGAAATCATGGCTTACAAGTTGGAACCTCTTGATCACGGAAACTACACACTCGATTTTATAGTGGAAAAAATATTGGTTACACACTCCCAAAATTTTGATATTTGAATTCATTTCAGAAAAAATATATAGAAAAATCATAAGCTACCAAAATAAAGGAATATACGACTTTTGACAACGTAGAATGAGGACCGATCTTGGGTCAGAGATTAAAGGCTGTATCAAACCAACAGAAAATATCACTTGTTTAACGATGAAAGTAAGCCAAAAACCCTAACTTCTCGGGAAGATGTTTATAGTATACCATAAAAATAGACTATAGTGCCAAGGGATACGAAAGTTAATTTTTCCTGAGTAAATATCGAGATCATAGACACGGCAAAAGAATTCAGACTTTTGTAAAAAAAATTGCGACCAAATTGTAAATTCGTCAATTGGCTCATTTTTATGGAAACTTTTCTCAATAAAAGCGTTGGAGATTCACAGGTAATTTCCCCAATTTCACCATAGAAACTGTTGTATGAAGCTTTGAGATATTTAAAAAAAAGTTCTCTCTCCCTTATTCGCGCCTGCAGCGGAGCGGACGGGTGTACCGGGATGGATACCCTTTTTCCTCGGCCAATAGGCTAAACAGTCCTTTGCACCATTACCCAAGCGCTTGAAGAAGGCGATTCCGAAAGGTTTTTCGCTGTGGCGTCAATTAGAGACCCCCTCGGATATTAAATCCCGCGTCTCTCCAAACTGATGCCGCTTCCACCTCTCGACTCTCCGGACGAACTAAATAATTCGAAAACGTGTAGCGCTCGAGAGCGGAAAAGTGAAAGGAAGGAAGGGACGGCTAGCTAGGGCTTGCCTCCGACGAAGGGCAACTGAGATTACGGGATGGATTCCATCGCTTTGACGGCGACCGCTCTCTCTCTTTCTCTCTCTGATGACAACCTCGGAAAGAATCAATTGTCCGACACTAAAATTGCTCTCATATACGAGCGACGTACAATTGAATTGCGCCATACTTTAGACTGGCAACTCTCGCGTGAACAAAAGAAACGTTTTACCAAAGTCAACATCCCTTTTCGATTGTAATAACGCTTAGTCGGCCTGCAAACAAATAGTTTTCGAATGAAACTACCGGATTTTTTAAATTCGCGCACAATACCAATTTAGAATATTAACTCTGAATTTTATTTTTCAATGACACTTATTGAATAACAATCGCTTTCCAACTTATTGAGCATGAAATAGAGAAAAATGCAATTGTAAATTTAAGGATACTAGTGATTTCTCAATAATGTCGCTTTTCTCTAGCTTACTACACGTTTCAAATCGAAAAAATAAGGGCGTGTATCAAGTAAAGGTAAAACGATCAGATATCCTTTCTAAGAAATTTGCGCAGATGCCTTTATGTTACCTAAGATGTATCGTGAGGGTCTTCCTTTTTTTACAATTGGGTTACCTACGTATATTTTTCGCTGTGAAACGTTTAGTAGACAGGGAACATTCTTTTATGATTAAACGATAGTGTGAGAGGAAAGGATGACAATAGAACTTCAATTCTTTAATGCTCAATAATACTTCAATACTTTAATTCTTTAATCAACTCAATAACAATACTTCAATTCTTTTTTGAGATAGCTTCAGAAATATACTACTGAAAAATTCAACAAGTTCGAGCTTTTCCGGCGGCTTTGAAAGTCTTAAGCATAAATTATTCCTTTCGCTTTTTGTATGGCTTCCAATGTCCCTGCATAGCATAGATAAATATTTTATTCGAAACACAAATAGAATGATTACGCTTGAATATACATTCGTTAAAAAAAAGGAATCTAAGCCCCAATGAACAGAAAGAATATTTTGGCTGTAACTACTAAAATGCACTTAACATTACTACTCATCCCAACCCACTATTTAATCCCTCTTTACCACATATAGCACGAGAAATTTGAGCCCACACATATCCGTAACGAGAAACTGTTATTGCAAATTGCAGTTGGTTTCCAATTTCTGCCAGTTAGTTTAGGGCAGATAACGTGTCCGCTGATATAGAGCCGGGAGTCATGTGATCCCCAAAATCGATTTGGTGCAACGGCACGGTGATTTGCACTTTTCGATCATCAATCACTTTGCGCCGAGTCACAGAAGGTTCTTGTTTTTTTTTTAATTTCAATCCTCTAGCATTAGTCAAGCGGGCGCACGCGACGCGGAAAAAGGCCCCAGCGACTCGAGTACAAATGATTCCCCCTCGGCCAACCTACCCTCACCCACCGAGCGCGCCACAGCTTCAGTCTCCAAGGGTAGAGAAAGCCAAGCATGCAGAATGCTGGCAAGGAAAGCTGGAGAGGTGGGGGCAGCCACGTGACCGGAGGAGGAGAAGTGGGAGGAGACTCTTTAATGTTTTTCTTCTCGGAAGGCTTCCACTGGGACCGAAGGGACAGAGTACCAAGGTGAGTGGGCGATCAACGCTTCAAAAAGTTGGGAAGCCGGACAGTGCTCTTCCAACCTGATGGGTGACCACGGATTCTCACCACAAAACGTTTGGTTCATATATCCCGTTTCTTTGCGTATTTCTACGTGTGTGTATTTGTTCGTGCATGCTCGCGTGCGTAAGCACGCATGTTTGTGTGTACATGTCCACTCAAAACACACATGTGTGTGTTCCAGTCCCTAAACGATTTAACGTCGTACAGGTGGGTTTTACTAAAATTGGCGACGAAAGGTGCATCTTTATTTGGGAGGGAGCTCCTACCACGTGATGGTTTTCAAAACCCATTCAAAAATATAAATCATTAAATAGCCTTCTTATAGAATTTGGCCTAAATATTTTACTCATTACTCAACTGCGCCACGCCAAACTTTATATCGTGAGAGTAAAATCTGTTCCCTTCTACACTTTTTTTGATTTAACAGTTTTAAGATATTTGTATTATTAAGTGCTTAATTTAAAAAAAACTAAACCATGGGGGTCTCCAATTCAACAGCAGTGCTTGCTACAATAACTGACAATCAATTAATTCAAGATTAGGGAGTGGCTAAGATCCCGCATCAATTTCATCCTTCAATAACCTCTTAATAATGACCCACTAAATTTCGTGATTTGAATGGAGTTGTTAATAATTTTATCGAATAGCAATTGCCTAAAAAGCCTCTTTACTTAAGACGATAAAAAATATTTCATAATCTCGAACGAGATAATTTTTTCGAAGCAAAATCATTCGTCCTCAAATTGATAACTGACTTCAATTGACATCATAGCCTCTGGCCCCGAGGTATGACTTCAGGCAGGGCAGTTAATACGCCAATTGATGACATTTTTATGCGTGATAAAGCAGTTAATGCGACTGGTTCAAAAGCTAAGTAGGGTGGGTGAATAATATCAATTATGGAAACGACGAGTTATCAAGAATAAGATTTCATTTGGAGGGCTGTGCCGTTACATTAATTTACCAAATAATGATGAGCAAAATTTAACGTAGAAACTTCCTTTAATTAATTAATTTTGGGTGTGAGATTTACATCTTATACAAAAGAACAAGTCTCGAGATTTGTAGCTTGTAAAAGATGGAATTCTCTAAATGACAATGGAATTGACAAAGGCATTATTTTAAATAACATAGACACCAAATCAACATATTATAACTCACAGTTATTAAAAAAATTTTTGACCGTCGCAACATTTGCAATAAATATGCAATCGTTCTTTCTTCGTAAATTTCGCACTCTTTAATAATGACAAAAGCAATCTTGACGGTAAAAATGACGTTTACAGCTCGCCACTTGATTTTAACTTTCCATTCGTGGTGACTATTATAATATACATTTCATATAAAGATCTTATTTAAAACTTAAGATTAAAACATTCTGAGCTTTTCTGGATCAAATTTCCTATGTTGTCTACTAATGGAGAGCATTTTGTAATGCATTTGCAGGAGTGTATTTTGAGCTGAGGCGTACAAGTACTGAAAAAAAACTTTAATCGCGTTACGGAAAGTAGCAATTAATTTATACGTACTATGCACATCAAAACATAGGCGATAAAATGTAATCCAGACTATATCGGGGTAAAATTAATAAATTTAGAAAAAAATTCATTCTGATAATTAAAAATGTCTTCCCACGCATTTTAAGCATTGTATTTTTATATTAACCTATTTTTTAGGGAAGTTTTGAGATATACGACCCTCAAGCGATAGCCATGAAGTCATCTGCAGTCTTGGAATGCTAAAAGGGCCGAATGGGAATATTAAATTTTGAGGTATCTGTGGAAAAAATATTCACCAAGACACATGCAATTGACAGAAAATTTTGATACATTTAATCCCACGCGTTGTGCTTGCGAAAAATATTTGGTGCAGAAATTCGCGATTATCAAAATTCAAATACGGCTACAGTAGTTATACATTACTTTTCAAAGCAAATTTAACTAGCAAAATATATTAAAATAAAACTGTACCTCACATTTATAAAAAAATGCCATTTAACATTTATGAAGATTAGCATTCATTCGATATTATCTAGAAACTAAATGCACTCGCTTGGGCAATTCGATTTTTTCTCGAGCATAATCTAAGGATAAATACAAAAACGCATACTCTCAAGAAAATAAAATTATTTCCAGGAAAGATACACATTAAATTTCCCCTAATCACATTGAAAAGAGAATTCTGTATGGATGGATTCGTGAAGAGTAGTGAGAGTATCCAGCATAATAAAATAACATATCCATAATTAATTCTCTAGATTCTACTGTGAAGGAATATAGTGAAATTACGGTGTTGGGGCTATGCGCTTGAATTTAACATGGGAGTGAAATAATGCCTGTTTCAAAATGAAGATTATGTCAAACTATTTTTACTTTTTCATGTTATATTTCATGGTCGGAATACAACCTATCAGTACATATTAAAATCCTACTACTGTAAAACAAACGCCATATGCTGATAAATTGGCTCACGAGTGTGCGATGGAGATAAATTACGAACGCCTAGTGTTAGAAGGTTCTATTTCATAGTAATAAAGCTCGCGCCGTCAATCAACAGAGAAGAGTGCACCACCGGCAAGTGAACGTCCACTAAACTCGCACAGTGTATGCTGTCAGTAGTGTCGCCGGGCGATTTATCCATCAAAAAACAATGAAGGAAGGGAGAATGCGGTACGATTTCATCTCGCTCAGGCTGCTTAAACATATCTTCTACTCTCCAACATCAATATAGAAATAGTACAATAATATATTAGCAGAAGGGGTACACTCCTGAGGGAGATTTTTGAAAGACAAGAGCCAGTGCCGCAAATTAGGTTAGTTACTCAAAGAAGTGCAAAGGAAGGTGCAAAGGAAGGCTGCCCGATATGTACTGGGGAAGCATAGGAGGATGGAGAGTGTGTCTGACATGCTAGAAACGCTGGGCTGGGAACCTCTAGAAACTAGAAGGAAAGTAAGCAGACTTTGTGGAATGTTCCGAATTCTGAAGGGGGAGAAAGCTTGGGCAGATCTTAGGAAAGAGGCGGGGAACCCAAGTTTTATAGGCAGAAATGATCATAAATTTAAGGTTAAATGCCGGGCACAGAGAACAAATAAAAAAAAATTTCTTTTCTAAATAGAACAATTGTTGAGTGAAACACCTTACCTGCAAAAATATTCGAGCCCTTCCCTAACAGAGTGTATACTTTTAACAATAGATGTAAGGCATATATGTAATAATTTGATTGATGTGTGGTGTATTGTATTATATGTAATTGCTTAATTTTTTTTTATTTATCATCTTTTTTTCTTGCTGATTAATGGTTGTAAATGGGATGGGGATTCACTTGTTTTGTTAAAGAGATTTGTGTTTTGAAGTCTGGTTTTATGTATTATCTTTTGCAATTATTTGGGACTTGTGTGCCACCTGACAATGTCTATCAGCACATGTGTATTTTTTAATAATAATAATTAATAATAATATAAAAAACAAAAGTGGAAGACTTCTTCCTTTGAGATTAGCCATCATGCTCTTCCCTCTTCTCTTTCATTCAGATCACGCCCGCTTTCAACTGAATAATTCAACTGATCAACGACAACGTCTGATCCAATGTTTTAAACAATGTTTTAAAGTAACTTGCAGGGAAGGAGCATTACCTCTACACGCAATTTAGCATAAACTGCCACACTTACGATTAAAGCACATGGCGAAGGCCCTCCTGGACACTAGCTAGCGGAATAAACAGCAAATACTCAAGGACTCTCCGGTCTATATTCTGTTTTTCATTTTCCGCCTATTCCTTGAAAAGTGACGCTATAAAATGTGGATGGAAAATTAATATTTTATGGTTTTCTTTACACAGAGGATACAACAATATCGTGGTTGACTCGCTTAACTCACAAGAAGCCATAAGGGGCCAAAAATCTTATCCCAGGATTACCATTTGTTTGTCCCTGATTAGATACCGACATGCATCATCGAATGTATGAACCTGAGCAATAGGAGAGCTAGAGAGTTGAAAATTTCCAAGTAATTAGCTATTTATTACAATTCAGCTCATTTCCCTTATCCTGTCCCATTTGACCTGTCCATTAATCCATGAGTTCATCCGTTTATTTTATTAAGTATTCATAATTAACTCAGTTGGTCCAGAAAAAATAAGCCATGAGAAAATTCTTCAATGAATTTATTGATATTAATTCAAAATAAAATCGCACCGACCGAGAGAATGATATGATTATCTTGTGAGATGGATGAGTCTTCAATCAAAAGAAATCAGGTGAACAGGAAATATACCAATCGATTAATTGCTAGGCCGACTTCAACACGTTCATAGCTGTTAAAAACCATGGACATCCACTGTAAATTTAATGAAATGCCTTTGCTTGTTACCAAATCATGCCAAGCTGTCAACTGCTAACTGGTACAGCCAACTAATCACTGTAGGTCATCGCCGTATTAAGTTTCTTGGCACAGTTTCACAGCGTTCAAGAGCAACACTAACATGAACTATCATATAAAGAATTATTAATCGTGAGCAACGTAAAACAGGGCATTCCCTCGCCTCGCGGGAACTTGGTATTTCCGTATTTGTTCATACTAATAGAGCTTGCTGTTCTGGTGTTCAGCCTATTCGACTAAGATTGAATAGTCTCAGAGTGGAACTGTGGAATAAAATGACAATTCCAATGATCATATCTCCCGTTAATAAGGTTAAAACAATGTTTGGCTGATTTAAGCATTACTGTTTTCTTTCAGTTGATTAAAAACGGTTACTTCCCTACACTAAAAAAAAATTTAAACTTAAATAATAACACAAGCATCAAATTATTCAAAACATTCCAATATAGCCACCGGAGAAAATCTTTCCGTGTTCATATCAAAGTAATGAAAGCAAATATTTACAAGACTGTTTTCTAGTAAACCTAAGGGTACGATCTATAGATTGACTAGAATATATTTAAACTATAAAAAAACATTGCTTGGTCGACAAGTATATGAGCTTTACCGGTTATTCCTTGATTGGTTTACGCCTTTATTTATTGTTATTATATCTTATTGTATAAGCACAAGGGACTTTCCTCCTAGTGGTGGGGTTTGGGAGCGTGCGATATTATTTCAACAACAATATATTTAAAATGAATCATTAAACGTATATATCAATCAAATCCACCCTTAGGCACTGCCTGTCTGTGTTGACTAAATGTAGATTCCTTTGGACTTTAAGAATCTAGTAGAACATATGCAAATAACGAATGCAGGTTGCAACCTCAATGACTACCGAAGAGTACTATTGATTGACGCAATATATTCCATCCATAAATATTTACATGCATACATACCTGTGACGCCGTTAGAATTCAGAATGGGCAATGCCATTAAAGTTTAATTAAGGTTACGAAGGAAGGCAAAGTGAGTCATGTCTCCTACGGGGTGCAGTGAGTCGTGCCCAACAGCAAGAGAGTCAAGACTCCCGCTTCGGTCATCTCGCGAAATCCATGCGAAACATACATAGGACTTGGAATGTTAGGAAGATGCTGAGGACAGGTAAATTTGGAAAATTTAAATCGGTGGATAGAGAGAGGCAATAGAGATGTTTTGGGACTGTAAGTGGAGAGATGGAAGGACAGCGGGGATTACTGGAGCGATAGCTGTAGAGTAAGTAATAAACTACAGAGACGAAGTTACCCATCTGGAGATGGTATTAATATTGAACCAAAAGATTGAGTCTCGAATGGGACGGTAGGCAAAGGAAGAGATGATAGTTATGTAGGTGACTACGATTTAAAATTAGGGAATGATTGTGGGGAGTAATCAATAGAGTTCTGCAGCAGACAGGGCTTACTCAAAACGAACTCTTGGTTTAGGAACCACAAGGGGCGTAGGCATAAATCGAAAATACCCGAGGGTTAAGAAAGATATTACTCGGATTATATTAATGTTAAACGCAAATTTAGAAGCTGCGTGATTAATTCAACCAATTTTTCGGAAGCAGATGCGGATACAGAGGATAATTTAGTACTTATGATGTGTAACGTCGGATTCAATAGGATGAAACTAGGAAGATGGATGAGGAAACGAAATGAGAAGCATTAACCGGTGCGCCAAGAAAGGAGTATCAACTGGCAGTAGAGAAAATTATTAATGAGGAAAGGGAGCTGGGTACAATCAAAGAAAAATGATATCATATCTAAATCCACAAACGAAGCAGAATAAGAAAAAAATGAATAGAAAAAAGAAATAAAAAGAAAAAAAACATGGCTTACGATTGCGTCCAAAATGATATTGGAAAGAAATGAATATATGCACAAACGCTTATTTAGATAAAGTACGAAGAAATCAATGATGCAGGATACATCCTGTAAATTGGCGAGAAAGTAAAAGGGCGAAAGAAGCAGTCCGAGCTCATGGAAAAATAAAGGGTAACATTTTTGCCCTCAACAATAAGATGAACGTACTGACAGGAAGTAAGAAGGGAAAATCCAACCAAAAAATCAAAGATAAGTATGAAAAATTATTGATTTAATAAGAAAAATATTCAATAAAGATGAACTGAATCCATAGAAGACCCATGTAATAAAAAAATAGACCAGCAGGCTCAGGCATAGAAAGATTGTATTAATTATATGAGGATAAGTTAAGTCCAGGGAAAACTTGAGAGCGATATAAAATGGACGCTAATGGCATTAAAATCAAATAAGACCGTGGGGTAGGCAGCATTTTTGTAGAAATAATGAAGGATTTATTCAATCGAAGGAGGAGGAAATTTTAAGGACTAATTCGTAACATCTAAGAGGGTGAACTAAACAGTTTCCGACCTAACAAATATAAAAGATATTTTTTCTAAAATTTTATAAAATATACTGATAATATCTGAGGCCGGAAACTTTTCAAACCACCCTCTTACGAGTCTGGAATTCGGTTGGTAGATTTATTCAGACCTACTTCAGTATCTGCTTTGAAAACGAGAAAAGAAGCCCAATTTTAAGACTATAGGACAATACATTCTATTTCACACCAGATAAAATGGTAGTCACAAATAGTAGGATAATTAATAAGAGGATGGAGAGAAGAGCGAATTGTTAAATGAGGAATGATCGGTATGAGTTCAGAAAGGAGAGAGGTACGCGACATGCCAGAGCAGTCACGAGGTCACTAGTGGAGCGTATATGTAGAACATAATCAGGATGTATTTGCCTGTTTCGTAGATTTCGAGAAATCGTTTATTAGAGTAAATTTCCCGAAATTTATGAATGCATAACGGAAAATAGGAGTATATTGGTGGGATAAAAATACTTATCCGAAACCTGTACTTCTCACAGACTACCCAGGCGCGAGTGGCGGATGGAGAGTCGAGAGGGAAACAGTCTAGAAAAGGGGTAAGATAAATGTTTAAATTATCACCTCTCCTCTTTAACTTACATCCGGATGAAACGGGTACAGAAGCATGGGAATAACTGGAGATCGGAATAAAAGTCGTCGGAAAATTCATAGTATCCGTTCGGCTTACTGATGATCAAGAATTACTTAACCAGTCGCCATTTAATGTAAGTGCGATATGCATGGGGTGAGAATCAATGTAAAATCCCTTTCTACCCCTTATCTCTTACCCATACCACCTGGTTCTTGTACCCCCTGCCACATATCCTTTTGTTATATATGCGTAGTAATTATGTAGATGTAAATAAAATAAATGCTATGCGGTTTTCAGAATGAAGAAAGGTAGAGTAATGTTAACTAATATTGGATAAATCCAAAGAAGGCAGAATATGTCTATTTACAGAGGGATGGCAAGAATCTCTCTCGCTCGGCGTGTTACAGAGAATGAAGGGATCAGAAATATATCCGGAATTGAAAAAGAGTTTATTATGGTGTCTCTGATATCCGGTTGCGTTCTGTTAGAAAGGAGTTATACACAGTGCAATTATTTTATCAGTACAATGCGTGTACGCTGAATTAATGGGATGTGGTTGATCGTTTCCTGGCGACCAAGGTACGAGTAGTATCCTCAGGAAGGATACTAGCTTGTAGGGAGTAGTGGCTGTGGGGCAACAGAGTGTCGTTACCGTTACCAGGGAATTATTCGCGTGGCATGGGTACTGTGAAAGCCAGTTAAACAAAAGTTTTAAACCTCTATGTGGGGGAAACGTGGAGGGCACAGCGTCAGGGTCTATTTCAAAAGGTTCCCCCTGGTTGAAATTTTTCATTACCCGACCACCTTAGGAGCGCCGGCCCCCCGTCGTTATTAATCAAACAAATGTCACTTCTCATACCCTCTCCCATGCTCACTAGCCCATCTACTCCATGGGATCACCCCCTTTTCCCCTCCAGTTGACCCCACGCTACCAAACCTCCTCCCACAACTTCACGGGTTTCCAGGCGAGAAAGAATCAACACGCACTCGTTTGGAGTTTGTCTGGCAGCGCAGTGGTCCAAAAATCGTCCGTTCGGCGAGTGCACATCATTCGAGCACAGTTTATTCGCGCGTTTGACTGCACTTGCGGGAGGGTGGGGGAAGCAGGGGGGGAGGGAAACACGCTTCCGAACCCATCGATTCAATTTCCTCCGTTTGTGCATCTATTCGCGCATAACTAACGACTGGGAAAAGGAAGGCGCGTGTCGAAAAACAAGCCAGCGTCCCTTGACACGCACCCGGCACGGCCGTACGAGTCTAGTGCCGAGGGAAATGGAAAGGGGTCGGAGCTTTTGTTCCGATGCGTTTTGTATCGTCTGCTCACATCTGGAATACCACTCTAGCAACAAATAAGTACTTCCTTGAGTACTCTTTGAGAAGTAATGGTTTACTGAACAGAGACCAAAAAATTAGGATAAATTTTAGACTGAAATTTATTGTATGTACTCATGCATTGTGCACATAAAATATCAATTATGGCATTTTAAAATAATCTATATTATTTAATGACACGTAAAAAAAACAGATACTGATATCATTGGGAGAGGAAATCACAAAAAAGGAATACATGAATGGTCACGAACAAAGTACACCAATCACAGAGTTAAAATTGTAAAAGAATGATTATCTAATTACCATGAAGTCTCATCTGATAAAATTATACCAATTTTTAACTGACTGTATGGACTGCTATAAAACCTAATTCCCTATGATGTGCGTTTCTTACTCTTCCTTCACACAATATTCAATGTTATTTTGACATCTGTAACTCTCACGATTACTTTACTGCTTGATTTTGTAACATGGCCATGATATCCCTATAATTGGCTCACATTTTTCCCTAGTATGTGCACGTGTAAAAATCCAGCGTATACATTCCATTAAAAAAACGGACATCACTTTTCTCCACACGACCCCTTCGAAAAAGCGTACATAACCTCAACCCATTTTAGCACAAAGTTGGATTAGTTTCCCGTTTTTAGCAAAAAAATACAAGGGGGTAATCAAAATAGGTTCTCCTAAAGCTACGATTCTTGTCAAAAAGTAATGAAATAAGACCCAAAACAAATGTAAACGGTCTCCCAACGTATAAATATATATTCAAACGTATACAGTTAAAAATGCATTAGATTCGGTTTAAATTCTAGTTAATTGTGATTTGAAAGAATATAGATCTTAATTTATGCTATTATTTGGGCATTTAACTTCACATACCAGTTCATACCTCAATCATCGTTATTCATTCGTCTTTTTAAAGTAGATCGATGTTGTAAACATGCCTAAAGTATTTAGTTTAACATTTTCTTGATTTATAGGATTAAAACATGAAAAAATTTCGAAACCAATATTTATTATCAAATGTGCATTAGTATAACATCGTACAGCCATTGAAAATGTATATTATCATTACTTATATGATCCTATTGCACATATAACTCACATTCGATCCCTGATAGCAAACTCATTTCGAAAAAAAAGTAAAAATTAACATTCCGTTTTGTATTTATTTGGATAATAGTTACTTCGAAAAATACCATAATAGAATCGGTAAGAGATGGTTAGAATAAAGACTTTTATTAATGAAAACTTTCTAAGCTTTCATTAATAAAGAAAGAAAGAAAGAAAAATGTAAAGGTTAGGCACAGGAATGACACAGTTACGAGTAAACTAGTCTTCGTCATGAAAGTATTTAGGGTGCAAACCATAACAATATTATTGAAATAAATCCATCTAATCGCGTCATGTTACAATAGAAAAGACCAACATTTTCTTCTATATACTACCTTGATCAAAAATTTCCCGGAATTTATTCGGAAAATTAAAAATACAAGTTTATTCATCTAAATCTATATTGTCCCCTTCAAAGTAATCCCCATCGACTGCAACACACTTATGCCAGCGCTTGATCCAATCCTCGAAACATTTTTTATATTCGGTTTTCGGTATGTCCATCAGTGCTTCCTGCGATTTTTCCATTACTTCCTCTCGGCTGCTAAAACGCGTTCCCCGTAATGGTTTTTTAACTCGATTGAACAGAAAGAAGTCACAGGGAGCCAAATCAGGTGAATTCGGTGGCTGTTGGATGGTATTTGTTGCATTTTTCGTCAAAAAATTACGAATAATGACAGCACTGTGCGACGGTGCGTTATCATGGTGCAAAATCCACGAGTTTTCTGCCCACATTTCTGGTCTCTTTCGGCGAATTGCTTCACGCAAACGTCTCATAACGCCCAAATAATACTCTTTGTTTACTGTCTGGCCTTCTGGCCAAAATTCATGATGCACTACACCGTTGTAATCCATGAAAACCGTCAGCATTGCCTTCTTTTTTGACTGAAAACGACGTGGTTTTTTTGGTCTCGGCTCATTTGGTGAACGCCATTCACTTGCCTGATGTCTGGATTGCGTGTCGTACTCATAAACCCACGTCTCGTCTCCAGTAATGATCCTTTTGATGAATGTGGGATCGGATTCAGCCTCGCAAATCATGTCTTTTGCGACGTCAACACGGTCTCTTTTTTGCATGAAATTGAGGTCTTTTGGCATGCTACACGACGGAAACCCAAATCATTAACCACAATGTCTTGGGCGGATCCATAGGCAATGTTCAAGTCCTCCGCTATTTCTCTGATGGTTAATTTGCGGTTATTGACCAACACATCTTTTACTTCATCAATTTTTTCACCGACTTTCGATGTCGATGGTCTGCCACTGCGTTCATCATCTTCGATTGACTCACGACCACTTCTGAACCGCTCGTGCCACTGGTAAACGACCGTTTTTTTTAGAGAATCGTTGCCGAAACACTTTTCCAACATTTCCAACGTCCGTGCGCCACTAAATCCGTTTTTTACGCAAAATTTAATACAAGTTTGTTGTTGCAAATTTAAATCCATTTCTGAAATTGTAAAAAATCGCCAACACACACAGAGATAGATGTACTCTTGGCTACGTAACTTTTGCAAATGTCAAGTTATGACACTAAGATTTAAAGGGAATATCAACAACAGATGTACCAATTTAACAAAAAAAACAGAACTCAAATCGGAACGATGGGAGCGCCACACGGTGGTTATTCCGGGAACGTTTTGATCAAGGTAGTATTTCTCATGAAGTTCAGGATCACTGATGAATAAAAACTAATTTATTTTGATGCATTTATATCCGAACTCTTTATAAAAGATGTTATTTTTCCTATAGGTATTTTCCTATATAGTAAGTGAAAGGTAGTTTATTAGCAAAGTTTTAAACATTCTTAATTAAACATCCCTATTATTTTCATCAGTCAGAGAATGTGTCTCAATCACATGTGATTGGACCGTTATGTTGAACTAATTGCATTTATCTGTAAATAGTTTTCCTGCAAAATAACGTTAAATGGCTCGACATTAAGTTTATATGTTATAAGACATTTTATGAATAGAAGGCATCTGTTACAGTCTCGTTTGGATCGCCCATAGTGGCCTCTGCTTCCTTGAATGGGATAAGTGCGTAGGGTATGATATGAGAATTCTCTTTTTAGGCGTATGGACGTCTCTCGGCATTTACTTGAGTATAGATAGCTAAAACTTGATTGGTAATATTCTCGTCTTGAAATCAAAATTAACATTTCTGACTGAATATTTTTGAAATGATAGTTTAGGCGTTGAAATTTAATAAAAGTAGTTGTTTCACTTGATTCCCTGTACCTCTTTCAGACTTAGTTTGCCATTTTTGGGGCATTTTAATTTTAAATGAAGTCAAGTTTCAAAGGGATGCATTATAAAATTATTGAATTTTATATTCCAGTTTTTGTACATACATTAGCTTTACATTGCAATTATTTTCTTGGGGCATTTAAATTTGAAATGAGGTTTAATTTAAAATGAATCTATTACCATTATTAAATTCCATACGGTAGGAAAATCTGAAGTGTTTACATTTCAATTCCAGACCAAACAATATGAACGTTTCGCTTACCAGATTGCGCATTTGGAAAAGTTATGAATGATGATAAAGGAGGAAAAACGAGACAAAGAAGAGGACAAAGCAAGAAGTTCGGGATTAAGGTCAGTTGTGAAGAGGAAGTTTTTGAGGATTTTCCCTAAAAAATGAAAAGTAGATACTGAGAGATAGAAAAGTAGACTGAGAGATAGCAGGATACTTAAGCCTGTGATATACCTAAAAGGAGAATGGTAAGCAGGGAAGAAAGGGAAATACAAATGGCATATTGGGTGGCATGAAGAATAGAGAATCTCTGTGGATCTGGAGAAGAAAATATCACAGGAAAATGGATATCACCATTGACAAGAATTGCTTGTAAAACGCAATAAAAAGTTTCGAGAGTCATTCAAAACTTGCGTCAGCCATAGAATCTACGTATTTCAGCGGGGTTTCCATTTTGGAATAAGTCCTCTACATGAAATATTAAGAAATATTCCCCACCATTTTTTTAATAATCTTTTTCTGATACTTACTACTACTATAAAATCCTAAAAAAATTACGTCCTTTCAATTAACGCAAAACCAATTGACCAGCAGAAATTTAATTTGGCCTATTGTCATAGCCTATTGATTGTTCACATTCTTTTGTTCTAAATAGTCTTCTAGAAGACCTGAGAAGTGTGTTACAGTTTAAAGATAAGTAATAATAAAGTCATTAAAAGTATAAGATTCTATTAACACCAGCGAATACTTAGGAAATATTTTACTATCTTCCTTTACAATAAGAAGCTTTGACATATCTACCCACATATTTGAAATATTATTCGTCCCTTATTCTATTATACGCATTTAGTTTATAATTTAAAATGCCAACTTATTGATGCCACGCTCGCGTCACTTAACTTGGAATAAATCACGGGGCGACCTGCAATCCTGGCTACGGCGTGACTAGCAATCGAAGCGATTTGGCTTTGAAATAATAGTACCTTCACCATTTTCTCCCGATTTCGCCTCAAGCGACTTTTTCTTATCGCGAGAACTCAAAAAGCTATTCCGAGGTCGGAAATTTGACAACACCAATTACGTCATTCAAGAGATGGAACAATGGGTTTCGACACACTCTGCTGAGTTCTACAATGACGGCTTTCGAAAGGATAATAAACCTGGGAGATATGAACAACGAATGGTTGAGACTATGTACAGAAGTTTAAAGAATAATAAATAAAAATTAAGTGTTTCTCTCTCTCTCACTTTCGATTTTTTTCGTATTTTACGAAAAAAGTGTACGTAAGTGTACGAAACTCCTCGTATTGAACGGAATCAAAGTAGGACAGAATGTATACTCTATTAAGGAATAAAGGGAGGCAGAGAGTATGCAACGGATTAAAATTGTTATACGTAACTCAGTTAGCAAAACTAATAGGAGTGTGGTGGTACTAAAAAGTGTAGCTTAGCAGTGCTCAGTAACCGGGTCCATCAAAATATACCTAGACCTATGAAATACCCAACTCATGGTGAACGTAAAATTCTATTAGTTTAAAAGACCAAAATTACGATACAAGGCTAAGGAGTGATTGGAATGATATAAGAGGACTGAGGAATGTGCAAAGTGGTTACCATATAATATTTTCCCTACGTGGTGGCGATGCATGAAATAATCATGGCAGACACGTTCTCCGCTGGCGGTTGCGGCGTCGGCCGCCACCGCCCGGGTTGAAAGATTTATTTCAGAATCAAACCTCGGCGGAGGGGAAGGTAATTACGCGATGAAGGTCTCCGACTCTCGGGGAGAGTCGGAGACGAGGTCACCGTGTTTGAGTGGCTCACCAGAGAGCTATCTCACCAGTCACACGATACACACACTTGGTACGTGTGGGGAAAGAGGTGGGAGTGGGCAGGGTGGGATGGGCACAGGGCGGGGGAGGAGGTGGTCGGGGGGGAGCGACCCCGTAGCCGCGACAACTGCTCCCCCAAGAATCGCCGCTCTCGAAATTCCTTGGCCAGTAAATGGTCTCCGTGGTCACGACCTGGCACAATCCTGGAGCATCCCAATCCCTCGGCCACCAGCTCTCGCACCCACCCCCCACGCATACAACTTCCCTCTACCTAAAATAACAGACACACACACATAAACGCATGCAAACCACACTCCTCCCCAGGATCCCACCGGCCAACAAGGCTCATATTCCTCGGATATTTCTCGAAAGTGCAAGGCCAGACGTGTGGAACGACGATCCGTTTCCAAAACCAGCTCGTATGCAGTGTCTCCTCGGCGGGGACCGTTGAGCACGCTAGTGGTAATGCGCACCTTGCAAGGGTCCTCGAGGAATTGAAGCGACAAGATTTACGGCATTTTGGAAGGAGGACAAGTTGTACGTATGTAATGGGAAGAAAAAAGAAAGCGGACGAGCGCAATTTATCGAATTACTTCGGGGACGAACCTTTATTAAATTACCTGAGGGACATTTGAACTTATTTCCTCGATGCACGTAGTATTTCAGATATTTATTTCCCCGTTTAGCAAGAAAAAACGCATTAAATTAACACAATTATTTACTCGGTGATATAACTCTTGTCACTTCAGCAAGACATAAGAGTTTAGTCGTAAAATACTTCAGAGATTACATATATTTTTGACCCCTAATAAAATCCATATCATTTAAGAGTGGAGTTCACCTCAAAAGAGTTATTACAAGTTTAAATGCTTTGAGCAGTGGGCACAATATCAGAAAAATATTTTATTTCTAATTGTAATATATTAAATAACAGGCACTTGGCAAAGTTTATCATGCAAGTTCCATGGCTTCTTATGAGAATTAAACTGTTTTGTTAGCTAAACACGTAGTTCATTTTTCCATCAATTTATTACAGGCAAACTATCAAATATAGGAATTGTATCTTGTATGGAGAAATACGGTCATATGGTGTATATTAAATGCATACATTACGAAGAATTTTTAAAAGTTTATAACTAATGACCCACCTATACTTCAATCAAACTAAAGAAAACCGCGAAAACATTGGACTAAATACTTAGGCATCCTTCAATTAATTAAGAAAGGTAGAACTGCGTATTTAATTATTTGGATTGAGGTAAGGGAGCAGGTTACTTACTAATTTAGCGAAAACCTAGCTCATTCATTGTGACCAATAGCATTTCTGCTATTTTCTAATATTAATTACTCTCCTTTTCAACCTTTTGTTACCTTTTTCATCGATTTCATTCAAATGTTAAATACTGCGCTCCTGGAAACGCTAATTAGTTTTCGGCTATCACCTTCCTGAAATTCACTTTACTGCTTGACTATCGTTAGTCCTTTCCTAGTCCGAAATGTGTAGGACTTGTGTGTGCACATAAAGGAAATGTAATTGTCGTCATAATTATCGAATCTGTTGAAATATGGGCACATGCGCTTCACGAATTACCTAAAACGCTCAAAATAGGAAACAATTCTAAATATTTCGAGCATTTACGTTCACAATTAAGCACCCAAATACGAAAAAGTGCACAAATGAAAGGTAACAATAGACAGCGTGAGTATCAATTGTCGGACAGTTTCCACCATTGGTAATTTTCTACTACTTCAAGCGTAATCAATCGTGTTCTTCAGTAACTCCTTCAACATGACTCCACATTATTTTCGAACCTCAAGTTTCAACACCCTACGAATGACAATTTACGAATACAGTACAAATTAATACGATTTAGAATCATAAATTTCTGCTATTTTATTTGTCCATTGCGATGACTCGAAATCCCTGATTATATTCTGTGCAATCAGTGAACCTTTACATATTGATTGACACCAAAAACACAGAATAATTTGCAATTATTCCTTTATTTCTGTCGAGTGCAAGAAAGATTATGGAAAATATGGTATTAAAGTATTTTAAACGTTTGGAATGTAAATTCCAAAAATTTTTATCTTCTCCTCTCCTTCATTACTTTTTAGGAATCGAACCCAATGACTATAGGACCATTATTAGAAATATTTCTTTTTTCTGATGATAAGGAACCTGGCCACGAGGCGCCCATGGGATTCACGAAAATATTTACCTATTTATTTTAGGGACAGACTGAATTAATTGCCCTTAAGGACGAATTATTCATCATAATTATTGCATAAATTTGTTCATGCATGTTTGCACAAATTAAGAAAAATGAATAAATATATAGTGTGTGTGCATTTTTATTTATTTATGTACATACATACCTACTTAGGAAAAACAGGGTAGATGGGAGCGGAGATTGAACGCAGAAGCATCAAGCGGGAGGATAAGAAATGAGTGTCAGCTGGCTATCGGAAAAAAATTTAGCGGAGCAAGGGAGGCAGGTAGAATAGAAGAAAATAGAACAAACCGAAAAAGGGATATCGAATGCCGCAAAACGAATGCATAGGAACAGGAAAAACAATTGTCAAGAAGGGCAAAAAATGAGGTGCTAGGCATGGTGGGAGAGGAGAGGAGATTGTTTGGAGAAGTCCAAAGGAGGGAGAGAGGCGGATGCAGAGCGTTTTCATTTGCGATGGGGATTTTAGACTGTGAGAGCATTATGATAAACCAGGAAGGGGTAGATATAGGATTGGCATGCTTGCCGGAATGGAGCACGGGAGTATACGAGGGGCATTGTACGGAATTGAAGAGGGGCATGTTGCAGTGCCGAATGCATAGCTGTATAATATTAGAAGGAGAGAAATGTAACGGTGTAACATTTTCCACCCAAACTGTAAATTGACAAAAAATATAGTGTTAATGCCTAAATTCATGAACGGGCAAACATATACATACCTAAGCAAGCATTCATTAAAACAAATATATATCCGCACATGCATATGGTATGCATACACGTATATGTATACCTGTGTATGTATTCCTTGATGTACACTTGTGTTTGTGTGTGAATACATAAATACATACATACATATCTATAAATAAATAAATAAATAAAAAAAAAATATATATATATATATATGTGTGTGTGTGTGTGTATACACATACACGAGGGTCATCTAAAAAGTTATCAACCTCAGAAAAAATGTTTTTTATCTTTGTTAGGTCGGAGCCTTTTCAGACCACCCTCGTATTTATAAATACAGATATATATATATATATATATATATATATATATATATATATATATATATATATATATATATATATATATATATGTATGTATGTATACACCAATATATACATATATATTATATACATACACATATATATATATATAAATAAATGAATAAATATATATATATATATATATATACACACATACACACACTTAAACTAGAATAGACACTCCCATACAAACACTTTTCCACTCCCAGTGCTTATATGTAGGTGTGTACCGGATCCCTCCCTTCCTACGCCCATCCAAACCTCGCCGTCCTCTCTGCCATCGACCCAGGCGGATTTCCCCACCAAGCGCTCGCTACCCCCTTTTTCCCTCATATTTTATTTTATAGCGAATTTTCTCTCCCTCTCTCTTGTGCCGCCAACTTTAGATTTACTCAGAGGCCCAAACGGTTCCGAACGCTTTATGGAAGAGTTCATGCAGGTTTTATACATTTTTCATCCGGGGCGGGGGTAAGGGGGGGGCGGGGAGGCTTCAAAACGTTTTTTGAAGGATATAGGGCACCCACGTACGTAATCTATTTGGCCCATTCTTTCTCCTACCATCCGAGTGGCGGGCGCGAGTGATTTAGCGGCCGGAAGTACGGTGGGATATTTGAAAATGGCCGTTGGGGAATTGCATTATCGATACAAGGGAAATAAAAACATCCCGCGGACGATAATAGGCGTGCCATTTGGTCGGATGCCTGCGGGGATGGTCCTCCGGGCGCTCAACACGGACGGCGTTTATTCCGGGAAGTACGATGGGGAAGGCAGAAACGGCCCGAAGAATAAATGCGCATTTACGGACGATCCCGTAGGCAAAAGAATGATAAAAATTATATTATGGCAACGTGTTTAGCGCATGCATTATGAGTTTCAGCGATAGTGAATTTGAAAAGAAAAATAATGACGAGGTTAAACTCCCTGTGCTATTAGGTTGTTAAGTTAAAGATCTTTATGAATACAGTATGTTTTAGCTAGAAAGAAACAACAGATACCTATTATATGATCCGTTACCGAAGGAAAGGTGGTAGCTTAGTTATAAAAATAGGGCATTGAAGTCCGGGCGTTTTGGTAAGGTTTACTGCTGGGTAAAAAGAGACAAGAAAGTTAGACTAAGCAGAGGGGATGAAGAAAGCAGATTATCCCTCAGAAAAGGCGTTGAAGCAGAAACAAAATCCACCATCTCAGCAGGCAAGCGCATCGTTATATCATAAACTTGTTGTCTTGAGTGAAAAATATCGGCATCGCAAAAGAAATTCAAGTAACGAAATACACTTCATAGATAAACGAAAAAAATCGAATAACCAAAGAAAAATGGAGAAAATTAAAAACATGAGACGAGTCTTGATTCTAAAAAGGAGAATAAATAAATTCACAGATAATTGAGAACCAATGCGCTGGTGAGGATGTCAAAGTTAGTGTCGAATGGGACTACCTAAAGGGAAATAATTCGGATGATACTCATTAGACAAATGACAAAAGGAGACATCAAAATGAAGTAGATAACTCACTGTAAAAAGGGGGAGGAGTGTTGAGCCAAATTAATACTGAGATTATTTGATTAATAATGATACATTTGCCAATTGTGACCGGTTCTTTTCAGATGCTTTTACAGCCGAGATGATTGCGTGCTTCCAGTAAGATTTGTGCATCCATTAGCCTGTCAATCCAAAGATTGCTTGACCGTGGCACCCCATTATACCCAATTTCAGGATAGTTCTCTTAAAACCCTTCATAACCTTTACATAGTATATCCCTCTTTACTCATGTATTTGTCCTTAGAAATTCCTTCTGCGCCATCCTAACACATAAAATTTCCTCAATATCCTCAAACTATCTATTCTTCTATCACGTACGACATCCTTATTCCCTTTCCCACGAAGATCCTTTTGCACACACCTTCATTGCTCATAATATCTCACCATACGGTCTTCAGTATCCACCATGAGAATTTAGATTCAAAGATTTCTATTCATCTTTGCTTTTTTTCCAACGTTCCATACCTCTGATCCAACCCCAAAAGTTTAACATTTCACTTCTCAAAAACCATCGAGGTTACAGTGAAAAGTGCTACTCAATTCCGCCACCTTACTACAACTGCTAAATGGTTTTCGATTTTAAGGATATTGTATCTGTGCTAATTTAAGTTATTCATCACCTTGGTTCTTGAAATGACCTCAGGAAATCACGGTGATAGGGGATTCTTCGGTTGCTTGATTGGCTGAAACACTCAGACGGAAATGATGGAGGGCTTCAGGTTCGAGATTCAGTTGATGCGTTAACACTCTGAAATTGTGGCAATCCGGTGCACCTAGCTGATGGCTTCATTGAAGATTCTGACGCAGTAACTCCCGCAGTTGTTTAACTCGTCAAAAGGAGTGCACCTTTGTTTTTAAAAAAATGGATTTAACCTTATTTAGAGTAAAGGTTCAGTAAATAATTACATATAATTTTAGACGAAGGTATTTTATAACAGGCTTCGATATTTAAACCATATTTTCCCATTTAAACGCTGAACCTAAAGCATCATTCTTCTTTTTCTACATTCGTTACCGACGATGCACCAAATGGTGCGGCAACAGGGTAGTCACGTACACAATAAGCCTTGGCAACTATGAAGAAATTAATGATGAAGGGAATGGTTGAGTGGGTTATTTAAAATATATCTCCTCGCATACACACACTTACACGTTCTTCCTGTAACTGGGAATAACAATCCATAGTGCGGAGTCTCTTCACGCTCAATGTACGGATCGATCTTCCGCCATTTACAGAGGGAGTAAGGAGTTCTTGCATGACCAGATAATCTCCGCCGCCTCTTTACAAGGGATATCTCTAGTACTCTGTGAGAGGTCGGGGGATTGCGTGAAGGCGAATAACAGTTGAAGGAGGCGCTTAACTGATTGGTGTATACATTTGACGGGTGCTCAACTGAGACGCATTCCACTCCGAGAGTCACTCCTTACCCATCTCTCTTGAGGTAAACTTTCCATTTGCCAGCGGGCTGGGAATTACGGTTTATCTTGTAATTGGCAAATGCTAAAGGATGATTATGACGAGCAGCCATTATGTGTTTGATACATGTGCTTTAAAAACGAATATAAAATTTAGCGTCTGAATGGGCAACTTCAAACGGATTCGATTTTGTATTTCTCGTGATAATCGCTTTTGATCCAACAAATGTCATTGTAGCCCGCGAGATAAACGCGCCAACTGACGTGATGGTGATGAGCTATTCAAGCGAATATTATAAAGTAAAAAAGCGTTTATCAAACAAAGCCAACTATATTTATGAAAAAAAGAATTTCCATATTATCACAAGTTCGACTTTACAACTTTTTTATGAGTGACAATCCAATGATAAATGAAATGATGGCATCAGCGAATCACACCTTAAAAGCATAAATATGTAAAAAATATATGTGAGTACTCTTCTGCCGTGGGAATAATCCCAGTGAAATTCACTTGAACCAGGCTATGTGAGTACAGGTATGTGTGAGTATATGTATTTGCGTATTATATATTAGTTATTTTTTTAAATTTATATACATACAAACCAGAAACACAGTAATCAACCGAAGGTTGGTTTGGTAGGTGATGGTAGAGTTCACCCAAATGTGAAATTCACACATCAGGGTAGAGGGGCCAGTTCCTTTCCCGGTGCCAGTTATGGTTTCCCAGGATGATCTGGTACCCGAAAATTCATATAGCTTGGGTGGAGCTGCAGGTGCCCAGAGACTTTCCGGGTAATCGAACCTGGGACCCTCCGGTCAGTAGTCCTACGCTCTAACCCCTGGACAACCGCCAGCCACATATGCATACTCGTATATAGGTATATATTTTAGAGTCTGAGATATAATACATAGAAAAGAGAATAATTATATAGATGAATTTTAACGTTTAAAATCCAAATAGATAACATGATCCGGAATTCCAATTTTAGGAAAGGCTCTTAATCAGGGCCATCGAAGTAAATATACCATTTCTTTCAAAGTTCAATGTTCATCTAAAATGCTAAATAATTTATTTTACTGCTATACAAGTGCAGGTGACCCTCCTATTATTTTTGTTAACTTTTAACTCATTTTCTGGGCATATAAAAACTGGAAATAAGAAACTAGGACTAAAAAATTAAAACGCAAAATTAAATTTAAAGAACAATTTTTACGAAATTTTTCCACTCACAAATAAAGAGGAAGAGAGTGGACGAAATATGCATATGGAAAACAATATCATGGAAAAGGTGCACAACTCATGGCAAAAATATTTATTCACTCTAGCCCGTTGAAGTTAATTTTAGAAGGCAGAGTTGCCTTTGAGGAAATAGACGAAAAACGCGAAGGAATTCGTGGAATCGAATAAATAATGTCGGGATTAGCTGAAGGATGGTTGAGTCGGATGCAGAGCAGCCTCAAATCAATCCCTAGGACTGATGATTATGGATGATCATTCAGGGGATTTTAATTTCAACCTTCATTTCCTAATGACTCCATTAATCCACCTGACCCCATTAATTCCCCAGAATGGGCGTCCTTCCTCTTGTCTCCATTCCACACACAACCATGGACTTCATCCGTGTGGACTGCATCGGTCTGTTGGGTGAAGCACACGACCGGCATAGAGGGACACCACACGGCCCTATCTCTAAACATGGAATGCCTGTCCGCAAACTCACTACTCTGTCTATTCGATTAGGCCTCCCGTTCATCATCAATAAGGACGAGGGCACAACATTTATGTTTGAACGCACACAATCAACAATGGTAAGAACGCCAAAAACCCTGATTTAAGTCTCCTCTTGGGATTACAATGCAATACCGCTCTGATCCGCGAATAGTGTATTTTTTCAATTCATGCGTGGACTTGTCAATGGAAACACGATACTTCGCAAAGGCAAGGATAACGAAGATTTAAACTATCCATTAGATTTACTAAGCTTTTATCAATAATATTGAAATAACATAGAAATATTTACTGTCCGACGTTTTGATTAAATTCAAGAAGATATTTCATGAAGTTTTCTCGGGTCTTCCACCGGGTCAGGGGTTCCATATTGGCGTTCCTTTCGATGCCCGGCTCGTGCATTGCCCTCAGGTTAGATGACGCACCATATACCCTGAGGACGATGCACGAGTCGGGGATCGAAACGTCGGCCAATGTGGAGCCCCTGACCCGGCGGAAGACCTGATAAAACTTTTTGAAGCAAATACGCCGGTAAAGCACCAAGTCTTACTTCAAGAAGATATTGTTCTGGTAAAATAAATACACCTAAGATAAATTAGGTTCTCTAAGAAAGATAACTTTCCTAAACTTCTACTTATGTATTTCCATACCACTTAAGTATATAAACTACGATATGCTGCATTATACCAACAGCACGGAGCATTAAATATAGTAGTTAACTCTTCCCTTTTTTCTTTTATTTTGTTTAGTTGTAAAAGCAACAGTCGGGGAGTTACTTCGCGTTTTCACTCGGGGGACTTCGCTAATTTCTACCCTAAGTTAATCCAAGTGCCCTTTTATTTATTATACTCCAGGTCGGATACAGTTTTATAAAACATCTATATAGGTGTATGGACCACCGATAGAGTATTTCCTCTTAATGGCCCCAAAAATTAAAAATTAACACCTTGATGGGTGGATGAAGATGCAAGTAAACACCCGATGATCCTATTACGCAAACCAAGCCCGATAACAGAAGAATAAGCAAGTGAAATAAAATTTCAGCTGGTAGCAACAAACGTGGACGCATCAACCCCATAAGGATACGAGTAGAAATAACTCAAGCTCACTTTTGATAAACTCGCCCCAGGCACGGACCCGTACTATTATGTATGCCATTTTCCTCCACGCGGCTGGCGGGCGGACGAACCGTTCGCGAGTACTCCCTTGGAGAAATTCTCCTTCCAGCTGCCTCTAATCCCTCTTCCTCCAAACTCCCGCCATTTTTAGTCTGAAAAGGCGATGACTAAGTAGCAATAGACCGTTGGATTGCGATTCTGTTTACACCGTTATCTTGCACGGTATTCGGTTTGTTCACTGATTTCAGCGTGCCTCGGCATACATAGAGTAGCGTATGTTACTTCTATCGTTCTCCACGCCCGATCAAGAATAATTGACACAATCATAAATGCGGATATTATTCATAGAATAACTCTAAAATAAAAATTATATTCAAATTGAAATCGTAAATGTGACGTGGCCATTTTTCTCAAGTGTTTTGTCAGTTTTGTTAAATGGCCATTAAGTTTGTATTGAACCTATGATTTGCATTGATGCAGCAGGATGAACAATGTTCATTATGTCATTATTTTAATTACAAATCCGCCACGGAATTATAAACTGATTGACCCCTTAAGGTCACACCGTAATATTTGGTAGCTTCCTATCATCCCAAATATTAAAACAACTAGATATAAAAACGACATTGAAATGAGTTAACGCGGTTAACCGACGATGGCCGACGAGAGAACGATTAGTTGCTTTCACATTCCTCCGCTTTCCCCTGCCTTGCGATTTGATTAATTTCGGCGAGGTTCTTTAAATTCAAGGTGGATTTCCAAAGCCTGTCGATCTTCTCCTGAATAACCTACGTAGGCTCTGCTATTTTACATGGATGAAATCGTACGAGCCATCCCCGTCTAATGAGAGCCTTAGAAGGCATTAGCATTAGCCGAGAAGGAGAAAGAGAGAGAGCCCGAGACCTAGAGCGGAGATGTGTGCAAGGCACTCCAGACAACTCTCAGTTATTAACATTATAAACGCCTCCGCCGCCTGAAAGCCCCATATAAACCCTCCGGAACACATTCCAGGGGATCTGCACTCCCTCTTTCCCCACTCTCTCTCTCTCTCGCCGTCTCCATTATAGCACCGCGCGCGAATCTCTCTCCGAGTGGGACGGGAATGAAAGGTGAGGAGGGAAATATATGGGGGGACGTGATGCGGAACGAGGTGGGGGATCCGAATGGAAGCGGGCAAGGTAGGAAGTCGGGAGAGGGGGGTTGAGGGAGTAGCGGGGAAAGGGAGAAGAAATTCGTGGGTGTGCTAGCGGAGAGGAGGGCTAAAGGAACTTGAAGTGAACACGGGCGAATCATGATGCATTAGAAAAATAAAACACTTAGTGTAAATCCAACCTTTTTTATTGTGCATGACCCCGACCAGTTCAAACCAAACGAAGACGTCAATCACTAAAAAAACCAAAAATATAAACAGTCACTTTCATGCGTGATGCTTCTATGACGTATAAAACAGGCGATCTCATATTTTAGACACTATCAATCATAATCTTGAGAACTCTTTGAGAAAAAAATTAGATTTTTGCGTTGAAACAGGTCGAGAACTTGGACGCTTGAGAGTGTAACATCGCAAAGCGGTTTACTCTTTTTCGGGAGTGAAGGAAACTGTGCGACCGTATGTTTAAATAATATGAAATGGCATGGACGAATGCGGATATGTTGAGTGCGAAACGGGCGTCTGGCCACCTACTCTTCTCGAGACCCGCACGAAACGGGGAGGCGGCTCTACCGTTGAGCGACGGCCCTCGCTCAGCGCTTCGCCGGAGCAGCTGTATCTCCTCCGCGCGCGAAATGAGTTGGCTCCCGGCGACCCGACGCGTGATTTATGACGCCAGGAGCGCCCGAGAGCTCGCCTCCACGGGTTTTGATCGCTGCACCACATGGACGGAGGCGGGGAAGGGGGAAGGAGACTTTTTAACGCGTCCCGTCGACAAAACTGAACTCAAAACATCCCCTAGTCCAGAGGACAGACGCCTAAAAGGGATATAAAATGGGACATTTTTATATTTCTCCGGCAAATTTCAAAACCCTGAGGTCATTAAGCACAAATTTTAGTCCCAATTTATCGCGAATTAGATGAAATGAACGGATTAATTTGCCGTTTTCGTGATCCTCATCCAAGGATTCCAATCTTACATTGTTCGTAAACCCAACAGCAATGGCTAAAATCACGTATTGTAAACCCTGATCATTTGAACCAAAGCACGAAAATGCTTAGCGTTATTCGCAAATGAATTTGAATTAACTATGGCGACAAGCATTAAATCTCCTAAAAAGGCATTCATTTGCTCTTACTGAAAAAACTCATTATAGAGAATAATTTTCATTAATACACACCATATTCTCATCTATCCGACCTAACCGAATTTTGTACGTCTCTGGTTTCACAGGTGTGCAAGGTAGATGTATGAGAGTATCAGTGTCAAAAAGATGGGTAAGTCAAGAGCGGGAATTATCACCCTGCTTTTTAATGAATACACAGAGGAAATAGTAAAAGAGGCATAGGAAGAACTGAAGACAGAAACGAAGGTCGGAAGGTAATTCATCAAAATTAGTTAGGCTAACAGATGGCCAAGCTTTAGTTATTCAACCACCCAAGGGGTTTTTAATCATTCATAAGCGCATTAAAATATCAGTGTGATAGGTACAGACGAGTATTAATGTGAACGACGCATGTTATGAAGTTTTCAAGAAAGAGGAAGGCAAATACCATCGTGAAAATATGAGGACTAAAGCAAAAGCAGGTGGAATCTTAATTCGAAGCAAATTCAACTAAGATGGCCAAATCAGTAGGGAACTAAGAAGAAACATTGCCTTAGGGAAAGAAGCTTCAACAAGGAAGAGGTAATTGATGACGGGAATGTTGAGTGAGGTTGTTAAAGAAAGTATCGCTAAAAATTTGAAATGGAGCGTATTGATGTACATCGTGGAGACATGGTCATTGAAACAGGATGATAGGCGCAGATTTGGGGCTTTTGAAATGCGGGTGTGAAGAAGGATAGAGAAGATGATGTGAACAGAAAGGAAAATAGATGAGAAAGTACTGAATATGGTATAGGAGGAGAGGGGATTATTGAGCGAAATCCAAAGATGGCTGGGAATATAGATACAGAGCATTTCGATTGATTATGGGAAGTTGAAGACTGCAATAAAGGAAAAGACATTAGTTAGGCATTCGAGGAAGGGGCAGGAATAGGATACGGATGCCAAAGGGAATAAAAAGAGGCAAGAGTATGCGAACCTAAGGAAGATTTTTCCCACGTGGGGTGTCATATTGTATTTTGAGCAAAGACTAACAAATTTAGAAGCGTTCAGTTTGATTTCAAACAAAACGTACCTTAAACGGCTTAATGACCAAAAATAATAATGAATCTCTTTTAAAAAAATGGTTCGATTCAAGAACTCCCAGAAACTAACAAATATAATATATAAGATTTAAGTAAGAAATTATTGAAATAAAATGATTTAATTACAATTGTACCGAGCAAAAATGGTTCACGGAAGTGTTTTTCCCGTAAAATTATCATTGGAGCCTACCTAAAATATAACTGCTCACTCGGGTACGTTTGAAATTCACCTAAATATCTTGCAGATAGATGAAGGTGGGAAACAAGGCAAAATTTTCTTCTTCCTTGCGCTGCGAAGACAAGGAAACCGAAACTTACCTGCAAGTTTGTACGAGGGTCATCCGGAAAGTAGTACCCGTTCGTGCCGCATGAAGTGCTGACGACGCGAGTAGCCGCTGGACGAGGTCAGATAGCTTCAGTGGCTTGTCTGCCTTCTCTGAGCCAAGTTGCGTGACGCTAGCATTGCCTGTGTTGTTTCTGTGATTGTTTACAATGTTTAAAAAAATTGAGAACGCCGCCAGTTGTGAAGTGAGGGCAGTGATTAAATTCCTCAATGCAAGAAACGTTCGCCCATGTGATATTCATCGCCAATTAAAGGAGGTGTATGGAGACAATGTAATGGACGAGTCGTCTGTTCGGCGGTGGTGTCGCAACTTCAACATGGGGAGGGGGAACACACACGACGATGAGCGTTCGGGGAGACCGTCTGTCATTACAGACCAACTGGTGAGCTCAGTTGACGAATTCGTGAGGAACGATCGGCGCGTCACAATTGATGACATCTGTGAGCATTTTCCCAATGTTTCTCGAACAATTGTTCATGAAATTGTTAAACACCATCTGCATTATGCAAAAATTTGTGCAAGATGGGTCCCTCGCGTATCTCAATGAGCTGGCGGCGAAGGACTATGCAGCAGGAATACAGAAACTTGTCACACGTTATGACAAATGCCTTAATTTGCTTGGAGATTATGTTGAGAAGTAGTTTAAAGTATCCTCTTTCAAATAAAATTTTTTATGTTTGTTAATATTTACTTTTGTGTCTTTATTTCACGAACGGGTACTACTTTCCGGATGACCCTCGTATTTTGTTTTCCACTAAATTTATTTATCAAGGTCTTTCTTCACCTGTCCATAAAACATTTAGAAAAAAGCATATTGACTGCTGTTATTAACTCATTTAAACGTGTGAGTGTGTGTGTGTGTATATATATATGCATATATATATATATATATATATATATATATATATATATATATATATATATATATATATATATATATATATATATATATATATATATATATACACACACACACGAAAGCGTGTATATATATATAATATTATATATATATATATTTATATTTATATATATATATACACGTTTTCTAGTTTATTATATAAACAAGAAAACACGTCATATGGTAAACAAATATTCATTCACATGGAAATAGTATTAGGATAAGAAATTCGAACACATAAAAGACGAACACAGGGGAGTTCAGTAAGGCGGAATCGCGCAGTTCACAAGTGCACAAATATTTTCCCGGTCAAGGAAATATTTTGCACTTCCGAACCCCCTTCTCCCCTTCTCTCTCTTTTCCTTTTATCTATTTTCATGTGAATATATACGAGGTCTGCTGAAAACGAATCACGACTCATATGTTTCTTCAAAAATTATTTATTTATTCATGAATATCTATTTTGTCCCCTTCAAAGTAATTCCCATTAGATATGAAACACTTTTTCCATATATATATATATATATATATATATATATATATATATATATATATATATATATATATATATATATATATATTTATTTATTTATTTATTTGTGATTTTAGTAGTAGTTGCAGTAGTAGCTTTAGGAGCAAGTCGATTTTCTGTACATGCACATGTTTGGGAAAGAGCTCATGAATTAATCTCATACGATGAGCTTAAATGGTATTCTTAGGGAAAAATTAATATCAATATGGGTATTTTTATTATAATCTTCAAGAAGATCTAACAACGGTCATTCATGGATAGCACCTCAATCAGATGTTAGCCTGGAGATCTCCAAAACGTTGCGAGTGCAGCACTATGTAGGTAGAGGGATACGTGGGGGAGAAGTCAGGTCTGGGAGAGGGCGGGAAGTGTGTCCGCAGTGCGAGGGGCGAAAAGGAGAGGGGGAAGGGGAGTGCGATGGAACGAAAAAGGATATAGAGAGAGAGCAATAACTCGGCTGGAACTAATCTCGCCATCTGAGGGAAGGCACCCCCTCGTGCCGGTGGCGCGCTCCACGGGAGGTTCACGAACAACCGCCTTTATTAAATGACAAGAGCGCATCGCGACGCGCGTGCGAGTTGGAGATTATGAAGGAGGGTGCGGAAGAACAGCGCACAAGAAAGGGGGAACTGGATTTTTCCCCTGGTTCAGATTTCTCCTCCTTCGAAAAGGGAGTCCGGGTGGATAAGGGTGAAAAAAAAAGATTGATTTTCTGTTCCTTTCCGAAAAGACACACATACTAAATTACTTTCGAGATTTATATCACAAAATTTTAGCTCCACGTGGCAATCTCACCATCATGCTTGTTCTAAAATGTTGCTAATTCTACGGCTATGTGCTCAAATCTAATTAACAGAGGTGCTCGCCATGCAGCATTAGATAGCGCCATACGGCCACTGTTATCTCTCGAATGATAAAAGGTCGGCGCTGTAGCTTAGAGTAATGAAATCGGGTGAAATGTAATTCAAATACATTTAAAATATTCTGTGCATTTATGTCGATAACTAAACCAATATTATTTCTGATAAAAAATGAAAATTGCTCACATATCACAAAACTTAATTGTATTAAGACTAATGATGTTAATTTTTATTAGCGGGGTAGCAAATCCATGTACAGTCCAGTTCATGAAAAGCTATAGAGGTAAAGGAGGAATACAAGTATACTTGTTTAGTGTTAAGTATAAGTGCTACCAATTTGCCTTATATTTTCGGCCCCAGGGGTTGCGGGATAACATCATCGCCTGCCAACCCAGAGGTTGCTGTTTCGATTCCCGCCTAGGTGCATTTTCTTCCATCTAGGGCTTGGCTGTACGTAATTGTCTTCAATGTAATGTCTGTAATGTAAGGGTTAGGTGGAAGAAGGAAATAGAAGTTTCAACCTCGCCCAAATACGTTGATAAATAAATAAAATAAATAAACTATTTTAACCAGTAGTTATATTATATGTGGTGTTCTCAAATGTTTATTTTTGTTAAATGATGCACGGATTACTGATAAAATACCTACACTACAATGAACGGCGCTTCAAGGGTGTGTGATAGTTAGAAGGTATAAGAAAAACAGCATTGATACTGAAGAGGGCGGCTCCGTTCAGGAAAAACATATACGGGCTCATATTACAGTGGTTTAGGTACTATAGTACGTGATTATCCATTATTTCTAAGGACATGATATAAATATATACGGTGAGAAGTTTGGTCTCCCTTTTTCCATAGTTATTCTTACTGAGCAAAAAATATCTTTGATATTTTTTGAAAATTTATAAAATATTTATTGAAGATATTTTTGAAGATATTTTTTGAAAATTTATGTAATATTTAAAAAAAATATTTTCTTTGAAAAACATCCAATTTGATCTTCCATTCCGATTGTAACTTTTTAATAATATACCTTTTTAATATAACAACTCAGATTTTTAGTGTGTAAGTATTTTTCTTGTGTCAGGAAACACCAACAAGTAATGGGCCGTTTTATATTTTATTGCGTGTCCCTTGATACTTTCCTCTTGTGTCGCGTTTAAAAGGGAAAAAAACTACCTTTAAAGCAGAGACCTATCATCTTGAATTGATAAGTACTTTTGAAATTAAGCAGACCAATAAAACTTTTCAACTTGGTTACTTTTTCCCATTTTTCCCTTGGAGCAAACATTTCAAAATTAAGAAGTAACATTCCGTTTCGAGTTTTTCCTTACACTAAAGCATGGCGCGCAAAAGTTTAAAAGTACTATTTAATAACTTAGTATTTAGCGGAAATCAATTCAAGTCTTCTTATTTGCCGGCTTTAAATTTTACTTTCTAATGAAGAGAGGCTATGGAAGGAATAGAAACCCTTATCAAAAAATAATTGGTCTCTTTAGTTCTTCAAAGTGGCTTACTCTTACTTTTACATCTATAATTATCTGTAAATGTAAAAAAGATTCTCTTGCACGTTCATTTAAACTCAATGTAGGGATGCTTCATTCAAGTATGAGGCATAACGATACTCAAAGTATACCAAAATGGGAACGTAAACTGAATTTAATGCAATGAATTGATCATATTTTTTTATTTTTTAAGTCTTTATCATTTCCACTTATCGTTAATGGGAATTACTTAGAAATAACTTTAAAATTGATAAATTCATTTAGAAATAACCTTCCGACTCCCCAATGGGATCTCATGGAGACAATTTAAAAATATTTTTTCCGCAATTTCAGCAGAAGGATTTGGAGCAACGTTCTTTGCTAACTAGAATTTACTTAATTAGGACACTGGATAAGATTATTAACACCCTAATTAGGAGATTAGAGCAAATGATTACACGATGAACATCAGCGCTAGAGCTATTTTCTGCTAATACGACCAATTAATTTCAGAAATGCATTTTGACGAAGATCGCATGGAAGTTCCCATCCATGATTTCACAGTCACAGGAATTCCTTATCAGCCTGTTACATAGCTACGGTATTAATTTTTAATGCTCAAAAGTTAGGTAGTTCCGGGAACTAATGTAACATTACTAGAAATTTCTTCAAGCGAAAAGTCGGACCCAAAGTACCTAACCCACTGTTAGCGTAGTAAATTTGATTATATTTTTCGAGATTGTTATTTTTCAGTCTCACCGGCGCGAATCAGTGCATGGGATTCCGAAAAAGACATTAAGAAATTGAAAATAGAATGAGCTTCTTCAAGCGGGAATTAAAGTAACATTCTATTAAGTTATAAACCCTTTACTCATTTTCGGACTCAAGCTCAATATAATTCGGACCTACTAAAGGAAACTTAGAGTCCTGCTGATGGTTTCTCTGCATTAACACATACATTAAAGCGCATTTAAAATAATCATCATACATATAGTATTACGGCGTGTAGTTGCATATTAAAAAGAATTCATAAAAAAAACGAATCACCAAGTGCGTCAGGAGATAAATACATGACACTAGATTCGTCTATAGTCATATAACAAAGTATAATCTTATTTTTATCAAATCAATCAATTTCTCCCACCGAGCTGACGGTAAAATAATCACAAAATACGGAACCATAGGCTTTCATTTTCACTATTATCCGTAAAGAATAAACACAACACTCAATGGAATAACTGCTAATCAATACGAAAGAATTAGGAAACTTCGCAACGGAAGAAAACTTCACGTGATTTAACGTGAGCCATAACTTTGCATTAAAGTAGAGAGTTCATTTAAACACGTGTTGCCTACCGAGCTTTAAGGATGCTTGCGTGATGGTTGACCTTGCATCTTCTGCCACTCATGACTTGTTTCATCAAGGGACATATAGGAAAAAAGATAAAACTCCCGAGCGAGGAAGACCTTTAGATAGGAAGATGAGAGGAATTAATTTATTTCAAGATGTACAGTTTGAATTTGTTTTTCTTTTAATTTTTTTTTCACCCGAGACCTTTCAGGAAAATGGAATAAAAACATACCCGACGACCAGACGCTTTAAAATTGCAAAATCTCGCGTGGAGGGAGCGACGCGTACTCGCGGCCGCATAGCAAAATGCAACCAGGTGCGCGTGTAAAATTTTGAGGCCGCGTTCCGCGCTATGAAGTTCACTTGGACCCTTTAAAATATTTTTCTGGAGGGTTTCTCACGGTCGCTCGGAATTTTCATCGCACGTGGATGGGGTTTTTGGGGATCGACTCCGCGCGGCGTGGTGGGGATGGGCGACTGAAATATCATTTGCCGAGGTTCTCCCGAAAACTCGGCCGTCCGGTATTTTTTTTCGCAAAAGGTCGTAATTAATCCGGCCGTTTGAAAGGCATCCCTTCGGCGGAATTTCTTCCTCCAGCATCCCCTCCCACCTCTCTCCCCACTCCCCAGATGCCTTTCCTCGTCACCGGTGAGAGTGTCCGCGAGAATATTGCTCGAGGGACACCTTGCATATGGAAATATGAGAGGCATATATAGCCGAGTGGATTCTGAAACTAACACCCTCATTAAAAACTCCCCGCACTCGACTATGAGCTGGAGCCGCGGTACAAATGCTCCCACGTGCGACATCATCTTTCCGCTTCCAATTTTGGGAGAATTGCCGCATTCAAAAACATTCAAATTTCTATTAGGAAATGCAGCATCGGGCATTTTAATGTGATTTTCTCCAAACTGGCTATTCGTCTGTAGAAGTAAATACTACTCCCTCACTTTCTTTTCTCTCTCTCTCTCTTTTTCCTGATGAATAAAAGCGCAAAAAAAATAATTTTGGCACTACTTTGGGAACAAATCATAATCTCAAAATGTGACATGGCCCAAAAACAGCAACGGTAATCTTTTGAATCAAATAAACCGCTTTCGAAACTCACTGATGTCCGACCATTTTGTTTCGTGAGCCCCATAGGTGATTTTTATCAACCATACCTGTGAGGCGAGAAACGTGTACATAATGAATGATAAGATTGTCATGTAAAATACATGTAAAAATAGCAGGCTACTTATTCCACTTGGAGTGAGTGGCTTCTTGTTTTTCTGCATTCGTAATGCTTTCAATAGTGTAGGTGGTGAGGTACAGGACTTGAGGTCGGCGAAGTGTATCGTTTATCAACAATTTATTCCTAACTTTTTTACTACTCATTTAAAAAACTTGTTAATTATGATTCAATACACAATTTCCTACGGAAGCCGTTAGGGTATTAGATTATTTAGGTACTCAGGCAGCTAAAGTCATTGCAAATAGTAAACTTCAAAAAAGAAATGTCACCCCAGGATAACTGAAAAGCCGAGGGTAAATACGGGATTAAACCTCTCAACCATTTGGTAAACCATAAGGCGCATTCACCACCAGAGCAACCAGTCCTATTTTTTGTACTCAAATGAATACAGAAATAACTGTTCAGGGAAAAGTGTTTTTATGCAAAAGCAGAAGGATGGTGGTCGAACATCTTCTTTGGCGCTATTATCATCGTTCTAAATTTCGTCGCATACAAAAATACCAGTTCTATTTATATGCGCAAGTAAATAAGAGTTCATGTTGCAGTGAATAAACTCATGGTTTTTTTTCTTCTACTTGCAATATAATTAATATTTTAGTTCAGTAAACTTAGAAGTGTAAAAATGATATTATTGTACTTCAGAAAATGTTCACCCATAACTCGCCACATAAGTGTAACCACAAGAGAGGTACTGGTGCGCAGTATAGTACGGCCATTCACCGTCGACGTCGACGGTAACTGAAACCTACTTCCAAGTTACAAATGTATGCTGGGCCCCAGTGGGCATGCGCACTCGCGGTAAGTAGAACACCCTAATCGCATTGCTGAGTGGCTAGCCCGAGCGTAATATTTCACCTGCTTGAGCTCAGGGGTAACTGGAAAAATATGAATGCCCAAGCTATGGAATTTCTGATGCAATTTTTAGGGCGACTACTAATTAATTCAAGGTGTTCTAATTATTGAAGATATTTTTTGGATGACCCCTTCGTATCACGAGGAGTTCCTCTTGTTTGCCCTACATTATTATTTTTCTCATTTCCCCGTAACTCAATTTTCGGTCATTGAAAGCCTTCTTTTCCTTCTCTTAACTCTCTTTCCTACCATTATCTCTTCTATTACGTCCTTCAAAAATGTATGCCTTTTAATATTTTCTCTACCCAGCTATTCTGCCTTTTCCAGATTTCCCCGAGAAAATTCATCTCCTCGCCCACCATAGTTAAATCTTCAGCATCTTTCTTACCCTCGCTCTGACTCATTTTTCTATATTTTCTCCCGGTTAAGCCTCAAAAATCTCCAAACTACGTTGACCCTCAAGCCACAAAGGTCAGTTTTCATTTACATAAAGCGCTAAGCTTCGATCTATTCTTTAGGCAGCGTAACTATCGCTAGACCATGTATACGGAAGCATCTAGGAGCCGGAGACAATGTGACAAAGGCGTCGCACAAAATTGGAGATGCGTGTTCTTTGACTCCGCCGCCCGATGAAGGTCCGCCGCACAGGTGGGGTCTCAAGCAAGTTCTGAAAGACGGCCTGCGCGACGGAATTACCAATCGGTCGGGTACTAAAGGAGATCGGCGGCCCTCGCCAGTTAATGGGACGAGCAGGTGTCACTGGTTTCTACGCCATGAACTGAGCGCAGTCCGTCATTTTAATGCAAGGGCGTCATTACCCTGTGCTCCTGGCTCACATGGATCTAGTACTCAATATTCTGTTCGCGCTGAAGATGAAATTTTATGATCCATTTCTCCCAAGAAAAACCGAAATTCTCCCTTTATTAACTGACGGATGGCTATGGCATACAAAGTGAACGATCAAAAATATGCCTACGAGGGATTCCATCAGTTGTTCGCTTTATCCTGCTTCAAAGAATGCTGCGAGAGATCTTTTCCGCTACCAAATAACCTTAGCGTGACTGGAGAAACTGCGGGTTCATAAAAAATTATTCGGAAAATTATATTTTCAGGACAAGTGCAGACACATTTTCGTCGATTTCAAGAACATAATGTGTATTTCTAAAAATATATAGCGAAAAACTTCGGCCACTAGATCTTCTTGGGAAACCAAATGAGGCACAAGACTGAGCACCACACGCCATTGTGTACATTTTACATGCCACGCCGTTGAGATTACAATTCTCCGTCGACCCGGTTTTCCGAATTTGCTAAAAATTGGCAGTCCTTGGAAAAATATTTACGGATCACTGCAATTTCTTGATTATACCGCCTGGTAGTTTAAACTCATAATACCTTTGAAAATTCGACTACTAAAGAATCACGTAATAGAGAGCGCTTCTATATTTACATAATTTTTTTCAAATGCAGAAGTTAACCATATATACTCCTTGCCACGACTGCCTTTTAACTCCCGTATTTCCTTATCTCTTCACCGTTTGTGAAAATCACTTTGAATTCATATTATTGTGCTTCCATTGTTTACGTTTTTTATCTCACTGACGTAACTATGTGACATTCCAGTCCTTGTATGTTAACAGGTCGAGTAAAATTGACGAACTTGGGAAGAAAATGCACTCATTTACCAAGGCAACCTTGTGCGGAACTAACGGTGTGATGCAATGACCGTCTACACACTCTACCTGCACGCTGTCCCGTGCTTTTGCAAGAAGCTTTCGCGCGTAAACACTCCACTCGTGAACTTTCAACGCATAAATGTGATCGCACCTAAAGCATTTACCATCTAATCAAAACTCGCCCCTATAAAACTTTGTGGCAACCCATCACAATTCATTGATAAAATACTCAAAACCTCTGATGAGTGAAACACATACAAGGAATATATGAACAAGCTAACAATAAATTAGGACTCAGTTGAAGAGTATTGGGGAAATATGATAAAAAGGTTAAAGAGAAATGTTATCTTTCGCTGGTTAGGCCTCTTTTAGAATATGTTGCTGGGATATGGGATCCTCATGAAGTTGAAATTATTGCCGAATTGAATCGCATGCAACGCGTCGAGGGGCTGGATTCGTAAAACATTGTCAAGGCAAACTGAGTAACGAATAAATATTATTAGAGTAATTCTTGGAGCGAAGGCTAAATTACAAATTTACATACATTTACTTACAAACATTGGAAAAACGTCTCTTTAGTAATGATGTTGAAAATATGTTATTAGCCCCATTGTTTTACGGTGGGAGAAATGAAAACAAAAATATTAGAGAGGTTAAACATAAAACAGATAGATTGAAAATTTCATATATCCCGCAAACGATAAGGGATTAGAACAACGTTGTCCGACCAAGCTAGAAGGGAAAAGTATTATAGGTCCCAATTAGTCTGGTAACCCCCGGTCACGCACCCTAGCAGTGGCTAGTAGGGTAATATGTAAAAAAAATAAAATAAATTGAAAAAAACATTTGCAAAGTCATCTGAACATGGGTTTTCATGCATTAGCATGAATCATCATCAGGTGAAGAACATGGTGTATCTACTATGTAATTGCTTTAAGAATGGGTGATCTAAAAGTGTTCATTTACAACACTTGAATACAATGCAACCAATTCTAAGTGTAAACAAATTGTTGAACTTCGAAAAGTGTAAGCAAACATTAGCGTCTTCGGAACGTTGACCATACCAAGGTTAGTGATATTGGATAAAGGGAAAAAAGATACTACGATAGAAATATGAATCGAATAAAAACAAATCCATGACCGCTTCGATAAGCGGGATAGAAGGAAAGCCAACAGGAGAGGTGATAAGGCGAGCGTAATGGCACTTTTCTGTTCCCCAAGAGGCTTTACTTTTTTTTAAACAAATACCATACTACAAATGACAATTGAGACTGGGGAAGACAGAAAACCACGATTGTTTAAAACAGCGACTCAAACATGTCACCGTCGTCAATATGCTTTTGCCGCGTGATATCTGCAGGATACGACCCCAAATGATGGCGAGTCGTTCTTCGGTGACGTGTGCCACGTCAATTGGCTGAGCATCCTCACTAGCACACTACGCTATAACATCCACATCCTCGGAATTTCAACTGTGATTAACATTGAGGTTGTCTCGAATCCACCAATTTTCAACTCTATTGTCTTATAGTCTCACGCTGGTTGCCAGAATATATGCGATTGGGCTTTTTACCGAGTTGCTCTTAAAGGCAGCCATCAAAATAGACTAAAAATGACTAGCTGTGACTTCGTCAAAAAAATGCTGTTTCAATGCACATAAAGGAATTTGCAGACATTTTCATCGCGCTTTACAAAAATTTCCTCGATCATCTATTAATCTTTGATTCAATGAAATGTTTTCAGAATGGAGTCCGACAAAAATATTTATGAAGGTGAACATTCCAAAATCGCTCCCAAATAACGGGTCGGTATCATGAAAACTAAAATATTCAGTAATTATTCTGATGCAACCTGTTTTAGTAGAGTCTTGTGTATTGCAGGAAAATGTGTGCAAAAATGTAAAAGAAGATTGTATAGAACATCAAGGAAGTTTCTGTGACAAAAAATGGGAACGGAGTTAAGGATGGAGATAATTCATTAGCAGCAAAAATTACACAGGGTTTCATAACACTGTCATAAAATATTAAATATAACCATTTCATGAAAACTACAGGCTTTTGCGCTCAATTCAAATAATTCTCGACGCATCTTGCTCACTGAATACTTGGCTACGCATTTGATTAATCGCATTAAATGGAGTATAGCGTAAGCCTAACGAAATACACAAATATTAAAATTATAACGCCAAAACTTAATGATAAAGAGATTTCAGATATACCTGAGGAATTTTATAATGCTATTTTTGAAGCACTAAAAACGATGGTTTTGGGTTGCCATCTCCCTGAAAATGCGCTATGGTTACCATAAGATATTCTATTTTCACATTAATTTCATGAAGTTACAAAATATTATGTTTTTGACGCTTAAATATGTTATTACTGCACTTAAAATGGATTAAAATTATGTTAATATTCGATTTTGAACCAAATTATCATTAGAAACTTGAATACCATCAACTTCTCGACTATTTGGTTGTCACATTTGTTCTATACAAGATTGCGGTCGTAGAATCTTAAAGTCCATGATATTATTATAGTATAAAAATCAGATAATTTTAAATCAAATATTTTTAATCCGTGTTTTAAACGTTGTATTCACAGGACGTATGGTCAGAAATTCTAATTATCCATCTCGGCTGAAGAAAAACAATGGAAATAGAAATACACATCCTTCTGACTGTGACATGAAACAAAAGAAGGTATTTTCTCCTTTTTTCAAGTAAACCATTTTCCCTTAATTGCGAAGGACTGATTTTTTTTGGCAACTAATAAGTTTAAAATTTATCATTTGTTGTTTATTATTGGAGATATCTCGAAAAATGTGCATATAGTCGTCGAAGTACAGTAGATTATGCTTAAGAAAACTGTGGATGACTGATTCAATAGAATGTTCCTCTAATCCTTTGATTTGCTCCAACCTTCACGTCACTATGATGACGAAATTTTTCCATCCACAATTCCGACGGTTTATTTTGCACACACACGCATTCATATGCTCACTGGGTTAAAATGCAGTCGCCACTAGAAATCGCGGCCGGAAAGCGGAAACGTGGGATAAAATACCATCGCGAAAGACCATTCAAGAGATTTGATTTGCTGGGGCACTCGGCAGATGAGCGAAATAAAAATGAATAGGCCGGAGCGAGCGGGGGGAGGGAGAGAAGGGGACGAAGAAGGGAAACGTTCCGGACGTTTCCATCATTCCACCCGCCCACTCGCCCACCCGCGAGGTATCCGGTTATGTGAAGGTACGAAATTATATTTTCATTCCTTCCCCGTTTTCTTCCGGGGAATGAAATGTCATCGGTGGCCGGAGGAGGTGGCTACGGCGGCGGGAGATGATCCTGGGGCGGGGATTGCAGATGGCGGAGATTTTCAGTGAGTGGAAGCGGATTAAAACGTTTTTGATTCTAGAGCGAGCGAGGAGGAGCAGGGGAAATTGGAGCAGAATGCGATTTCTGGGCTGGATGAACACGCAGCTCTGGGTGGCTCCGACGGGGCGGAGTATTGGGGTGCGGGAAGAGGGTGGCCGGGATGTAAAGGGGGGCAGGTCGGGGGCGTGCATGACGGCGGAGGAGGATGGGAGGGAGGGAAGGAAATGTGTGTGGGTGTGTGTGTGTGAGTTTTTGAGTGTTTGAGCGGAGAGGAGGAAGGGGGAATCCTCCCTTCGCAACCGCCCCCGCAGGCGAAAATGAACTGCGCATGGGACTGTTCTAGAGCTATTTGGCGTGGACCGTTTGCAAACACTGTTCTGATGGAATGCTCGTCGTGTAAATAAGACTCGCCCTTCAGAAACTTTGCGGCATTCCATTACAATGTATTTATTGCTCGGGAATTTTACGCACAAACGGATAAGTTAAACACGAAATTTTGATAGACTGCTCGAGCAACATTATCCGGTGGGTCACGCAAATCAATATCCTTCTTGAGTTTATCGCCAGTAAGGCCAAAAGAGAATTCATCTAATGAAATGAAATCCTTAGAAATTACTCATAATATTTGTCTGACATATTATTATCCTCTTTGATTTTATTCGAAGTATTTCGTAATGGAGGTTATATCTCTATCAATAATCAATTAATGGCAATAGTAATTACTATATTGAAAGAGGGATAGGTTATAATAATGCCTATACACCTAAGTTCAGTGAATATATATATATATATATATATATATATATATATATATATATATATATATATATATATATATATATATATATATATATATATATCTATACACACACACACATTATAATATGAGACACAATTCTGAAAATATACATTCAAGAAAACAGAAGTTATAATATATTTTAAAATGATAACAACCTAATTATTATCACTTCTCTGATCAAGTACATTCGTATTAATCTTTACCGCACTATACACGGTTCGTCCGGAAAATAAGTGTACTGATTTTTTCACGCCGCTCCAGACGCGCCCAGCACCGCTCTGACGGACTGCGATTGGAGGAGGGTATGTTGGCAAGCGACGCTGAAAAAGGCAGTCGGCTCTGAGCTGTGGTGTAGTGAAGAGCTCTGTTAACGCGAACCTCAACGCTCGACCCACGTCACGGAACGCGATGCCGAAGTTTTTGGAGCAGCGTTATTCCATCAAATTTGCGGTAAAGCTTGGGAAATCGTCTACCGAAACTGTCGGTATGATTAACCAGGCTTACGGGGAATCAGCCATGTCCAGAAACATGATCTTTCGGTGGCACAAGATGTTCGTGGAGGGCAGAGAAGAGGTCGACGACGAACCACGGCCTGGACACCCATCAACGACACTCACCGACGAAAATGTGCGAAAAGTTCGCGATGTACTGAACTCTGATCGTCGTCTTAGTGTTCGGATGATAACAGAGCAGTGTAATGTGCCAAAAACAATAGTGCACGAGATTATTAGGGAGCAATTACAGATGCGAAAAATTTGTGCAAAGTTGGTGCCGAAAGTGCTCAGTGATGATCAAAGACTCAATCGTTTGGAAATCGCGACACAACTTGCGGATCACTGCAAAAACGATCCACATTTTTTAGAGAACGTTGTTTCGGGTGACGAGACGTGGATCTTTGAGTCCGACCCGGAGTCGAAGAGACAAAGTGCGGAGTGGCACACCCCATCATCACCCCGTCAAAAGAAAGCTCGCATGAGCAAATCTCGGATCAAGGCGATGCTCATTGTCTTTTTTGACAAAAGGGGAGTCGTCCACTACGAATTTCTACCTTAACGACAAACTGTAAATGCTGCATTTTACGTCCAAGTGCTCGACAGGCTTCGAAAACGAGTCGCCCGCGTGGGGCCAGCGATCAAAAACATCTGGCGGCTGCATCACGACAATGCGCCGTCTCACACCGCGCTTGTCGTGTCGGACTTCTTGGCCAAGCACGGCGTGGCAACCCTTAAGCCCGGACTTGGCACCACCGGACTTCTTTCTGTTCCCGAAGATAAAGAGGAGTTTGAAAGGAACGCGATACGGGAATTTGGACGCCGTCAAAGAGGCCGTGACGACGTGTCTTCGAGAGGTTCCCGATGATGTCTTCGCGGGAGCGTTCCAGGAATGGGAACGCCGCTGGAACAAGTGTATCGACTCACAAGGGTCCTATTTTGAGGAATATTAGCTTAAGATATGTAAAAGTGTAATAAATTTTTTTTCCTGAGCTCAGTACACTTATTTTCCGGACGAACCCTGCATGCCTCGACTTAGTTCATCAAGGAACTTTCGCTTGCAGTTTTTCCTGATTTAGTTGCCAGCAAGATTCAAATTTTTTTTGTTAAACTCACGCTGAAACCATAACCGCAATTATTGAAATAATAACTATAATGATAATTTTTGAAACATTTTCCCCTAACCTTATCCTCTCATTGTGCCAGATACTTATAAAAAATAATTACAGACCTTGCCGTCACTTTGTTATAGGGTATAACTTTTGTTCCACCTTTTCTCCAATCTTCAAGTAGTGAGACAATACATATATAACACCTCATATATAACACCCCTCATATATAACACCTCTCATCTCTACGGGTTTTCTAAGATAGCTCAGTAAAAACTTCTCATTTATTATATGCCTCAGAGAACTCCCATGGCTGGGAGACGGCTTTTAATACAAAACATAATAAACTTTCCTCTTTTTCTAGATTTTTCACTCCGCACCATTCATACCCCATCATATATCTAAAGAAGAGAGAGACAAATTATTTAACTCACACGAAAATGATAATGTATCAAAAAGGATTGGCACCGTACTGTAACGCATTCATAATCCCAATGGAGACGTATTTAGAGCATATGGTATGTAATCTGTAAATCATGTGATCCTGAAAAGGGCCCTTAAAAATAAAAATTCTGCTTGCGGTGGAGCACGGTACCAAGTAAACCGAATGCATTCCTCAATGAAAAATCCAGTTTATACAAATCATAGAAAAAGTTTTAATCATGGTAGAATTTCACATGAAAAAATATGAACACCACGTGTATTTTCGGTTACTTTTTGATTCCTTAAATTCGAAGAATGTTGTGACCCTTTAAGTAACCCCGAGAAGTTTTCCGGGCGTACCCAAAATTCCCGACGTAGAAAAACATTGGTTGATATAAATATTTAGTTAAAACCCCACAGATATACTAAATCGGGTAAATAACTAGGGGCTTCGAAATAATTTTTTTTTATGATTTCCATGTGGGCTGTTTACACACTTTGGGGTCAGTGAGAAGTAGTCCTTGTCAGCGCTTTGTGACCACGGCAATGGGGAAAAACCCTCTCTCAACCGAACAGTTAGTGTGGACAATAAAAATATCCCCTGAGCCACTGGTACCCTGAAAAATCGATAAAATTGTGAAGAATGGGTTCGCTTTTACGGTTGCCCAACACGACCAGGCAACTTCAGTGTATCGGGAATGCACCGGGTATCAAAGTGTACCTACTCCAATATCTATGACTGCAGGTTTATAGAAAAAAGAAAATTGCATTCCTATACCACGTGTCCGTAGTAATTGATGAAAGAAACAAAACAATAATTCAAGCTATCCATTCTCTTGATAGTTTAAATTGATGAATGGCATACACGTAAGGAATAAAAGATGACGAATTTTAATTTGAATCGTAGTATAGTTATAAAATCAGACATTTAAGAATCGTGCATGAGGCTAGATTAGTCGCATTGGAGATGTGAGTACATAGATTACAGGAGAAGGTAAGGTGGATAAAGTGGAAGAGTAAAACTATATTTAGATATATATAGCGCTGGTGTAGGGGAGACTTTTGTTAAAATTCTTTAAGGGAATATTGATAAAGTGTAGATGAGGAAAGATAAGAAAAAGATGTATAGAACTGTTCATATAAGGATTAATCCATAATTAATTGAGGCATGTAATTATGTAAGGCAAACGAGAATTTAGGTAGGGCAGGGAAGTTAAATGAACTATTACTTTGTATGTTTTAATTTACTAGACTAAGTTTTTTTTACAATTTAACAGACTTAACCATGGTTTCCACAGTTGACTGTTATTATCAAAGGAACATTCGTAAATATACATTGAGAGTCATCGATAAAATCAATGGTCCGTTACTAAACACTGTGTAATTAAAAGTCAAAAAGTAAGGGTTCATTTTTTTGTGGAACGTTCTTAAAAAGATTTTTTTTCATAACGGAGATAACTTTCAGAGGGGCACTATATGTTGCACTTACGAGGTGTCATCGTTATATTACCTTTGAACATACTGTAGAACGAATGAAAAAGGAAAGAGTTATATCACAGGAGAAAGAGGGCAGTCTATGTTTTTGAAATTAATGAAAAATATTTCTAAAGAAAAATCTTGAGGCATTAGCTCAAAACCCCTATTTATTGATATACAGATCGCCAGCACCGGAAAACCTCGTTCAGACATTCAGAGGAGCCTAATTTTAGCCTGGATTGATAATTTATGAAACATAGATTTATAAATTCATTTAAAAAAATAAGACAATATTAGAAATGACATACAGAACCTATTTGGTGCTTTTATTGAATGGCCATATCAACGAACAATTTTCGACAGTTTTGGAATTCACACCTGTTCCAATGACATCAATTTTATTTGGGTCAAACCATCGTTAGTGCGACTACGCATAAGTTCCTACGGTTTAGTTCTCATGAAAACGAGCGCTGTTGTTTATTGTAATTCAATATGGCACCATGAAAACAAGAAACTGCGACGTTTTAATTAAATGGCTCTGTCATGGTATTCCTACGCGACCTGCCCCCTATCTCCTCGCCTCCCCCCCCAAAATGTTCATTTGCACCCCGGGGATCGGACCTGGAGGTGGCGGCGGCGGGGGAGGGGGGAGATTGGCGGGAGGAAATCACCAAATCCAGGCAAGGGCGAACAATGCGGAGGAAAGCTCGGTCGGGAGTGAGAGAAAAGAGGACGGAGGAGGGGAACGTAAGAATCCTTCCGAGCGGACTGAAGAGGCGGGAGATCCTTTTACGCTCCGTCGAGAAGAATGCTCTTTGCCCGCGCAAGCGACTTAACCCCCCTCCTTCCCCCTCCCCCTTTAACGAGTTCATTTCCTTGCACGGACGGGGCGTATGGGGGAGAGGGCCACCGCCCTCCTTGCAGCAATCAAGAGATTTCCACGGCGCACTCGAACCCGTCGTCATAATTGTCCTCTTTCGTCTTCCTTTTGATTTGAGTCGTCCATCGCCGAGTACACTCCAGCGACCGGGTTCTGCTAATTGCATATTTGACGGCTTTTTGCTCCCCATTCCTCCCCTCTTCCCCCCCCCCCCCCCCTGTTTGTTTTACCGGATGCAATTCACGGTTTCCGCCCTTCGCATACCTATATTTTTTGTTTTATTAAGTGCCGCCAATGCGCCTCGCCCGTCGCCGTTGAATAATTCAGTTTTCAATTCTCACTTGAAAATATGACTTTTCTCCGTTTATCTTTTAACATCGGGACGCACTGTCCTGGCACTTTTGCACACTTGGACTAATCGGAAAGAATGTCATCATTGTCGTTGGACCTACGGAAATAGGCAATTTTCGACGTAGTTGAAACTCGTTGGAGGATCGGAACGAGACAAATAAGAAAATGGTTGGAGTAAAATCATTTCGCTAGTTCATTCACCGGGACAAGGCGTTTTTTTTAAACGAGGACAGAATTTCCATTCGGAAGCGTGAAACATGAATGATCTCGACCCACTACGTTTTAATTGCAATTAGTCCAGTATGATTGAGAAAGCTTCATGAAGAAAATGTTACTCATAGAAAGTTCTAGTGACGTAGATGAAGAGTTATAAACATTATAAAACCACTTAGATCACCAAAATCACACAGTGAACAAAAAAGCTCTATTTTTACAAAATACCCAAGTACACCTAATAAATTTGAATAGAATAAAGAGAATACTCCTTTGACAACTGTGAGGCTAAAGAAACTCGTGTACATTTGGGAAACCCTTACACCGTCTTAGTTTCAACATCAGTGGTACCGAGAATGCGGCCCTAAAAAGTTAAAAAATACGTGCTTGTATGCTATCAGTGAAACTCGAACCCTTGCTACTCTTGTTTACGTGGAAGTTGGGCCAACTTCTGGATTACAGCCGGTTTACGGCTGATATCTCCGGGAAAGTTTAAAAGTTTGTAGCGTTCTTGAATCAACCGTAAACCGTTTCTTTAAAAACCTCCCGAAAAGACGATCGCAGTTTGTTAGGAAAATCGCTCATCTCCGTACGAGGTAAAATTGAGACAAAAAAATGAAGGCGTTCAAAACACCGGCATCCATTCAAATGAATGATTCACAATGACTGATGCATATCGTGAACTGAGAAGTTTAATCATACAGGTTTAATGCGGTGGTCAAATGAAGCCAATTTATAAATAGAAATAGAACTTCTTCACATTTGTAGGCACCATGAAGCGTTAAAAAAGCTCGAAATAGTGAATTTTCTATGAAAAAATGGGCAATGTGGATTTCGTATTTGACGCGGAATAATTTTCCGAGGGCGTTTGGGTGAGCAAGTGGAGGAGCTCCTTTGGCCCGAATCAATGTGAAATTACAAATCGGATGGAAACGGCTGCAGGAACGAAATCCCCGCTCACGGAGGCGCCCCCACGCGAAATGTCGCAGAAGGTCGGAATTATTTAAAGAGTCGAAGGAATTAATTCTGGATAAGATGAAGGTTGTTACGCAAGGCCCTAGAAGGATTTTCCGCTCGCTGGCTATGTAGTTGGTAGAATTGTTCTTTTTAAATGGGAATCTTGAGGGAGAAGAGGTAATTCCTGCAAGAGCTCAGCTGCAGAGCGTACATCAAGCGGAATTTCTTAATTAGGCTCCCAGGGATAAAACGTTAAAAATTCATACCATATCTCCGTAATTGCAACGTTTTTGGAATAAAACAAAAGTATGCATTTTTGGTGGCTGGTCCAAAAGGACAATTCTTCTGGTTTCTGACTCGGCATGATATTGAAATATTTAAGGCTCGTTTCTCGATACTTCCTAGTTTCTTGAACGGGAAGTTTTAAAAAATGACGTTATACCCTTTAGGACTGAAACGTTTTTGAATCTACCAGAATACAAGAATAACTGTAATCCAAAGATGTCACCCACGCTCGGGTAATTTAATTTCTCTAATTCTAAAATGCCAAATGATTTTTTTTTGAAAGATTTTTAGAAATTCGCAAATTAAATTTGCATTGAATTAACTTCCATGTTAAATGAAGGCAATTTCCTTAACCATCTAGTTCCAGGGATAACTATGAGGGAGGATGCAGTCACTTAAATTCTCGCAGAGAGAGAAGAAAAATATCACGAGAAATACGTTGCAAAAATCTAGAAAACTCAATTCCATTCATTTTTAACTGATGCCAAATCGTGATCCCAATCTCGACAAAATGATATGCTTGCCGAAAAATTACATTCACTTCCGTTTCACATTAAATCAAAAGAATATATAAGTGGTGGAAGAAGATAAATAGTTGTTGGGAGAAATTTGAAGGCAAGAAAAGTAGATGGAGGGTATGTTCGGGAGACAATAGGTTGTTAAATACTGCGAATGAGGGCTAAAACGCTGGGTAAGCGAGGAAAAATGAGGAAATGACTAAGCATCTTAGAAGGCATAAAGGCAGGTACAAATGCACGTGGAGTTTTGGAATCGTTTTGTGAAGTGCGAATAGTTTTTAAGTAAAACTTAATTGTCAAAATGTTTTTCAAAATGCTTTTAAGAGTTCTTCACGCCACAAACTTGGGAATTTATTTTCCATATTTCTGGCACAAAGTAATTTGCAAATTCCACTACGTGTTACAATATCACTTTTGCAGGATAATAGTTCGTTACAATAATCAAATTCAAACCCATTTTCGGGATTCCAAACGTTAAAATTCAAAGGAATACAACAAGAGAGAATGATTTTCTCTCTAAGGTAAAATTTTCCATGCGATCTTATAAGTATCAAAAGTTTCAGAGTCAATAGGAACTTGAAATGCAGTAACTGAAATTGGTTTCCTGGTAGTTTCCCTAATGCAATCGAATTTCACCTTTAACTTATTCAAATGTTTTATCCATGCACTTGCCGTTAAATAGTATCTAAATGTGTGATCATCGTTGTAAAACCCAAATTGTCTTAATGTAGGTATATTACTAAATTTCGAAGTAAACGCTTATTGACGTATCCATGTAAGTAAACCAAGTGTCCAAAAATTTAAACAAACGCACGTGTACACGAAAAACGTGCTCCAACATCCATGACGTGAAATTCAGTCGGATGAAGTAATGTTAACGAATATGGCGGAAAGGCGAAGAAAATGAACTATTCGCGTATTTCACACATAACTGCATGAATACACTCTTACGTGAGCGCAGGCGAAGTGAAGCGCGTAAGATCGTGCAAGCGTTTTTTATGCAAGATTAAGTAAAGGCAAGAGGACGCCTGCCTCCGAAAGCAAGTTAAATGTGAAGATTCAATATAAACATTGAAGAATGCTTTCCGTTTTGCGATTATATCGCATTCAACTGCGAAATACCGAGTGCCATGTTCATCACTGTCAATCCATACGGTGAGTTCCAAGAGGCCCAGGGCACGAGAATAATAATGCGCAAATCCGAGTACGCTAAACACTCTACCAGAACCTGGGTACAGTTAATGCGGTGACATCATCTGGATATACACTTCACAAAAGTATGACAGTTGAGACGTAGAAGTCTACGTAAACGAGGTACTGAAATTATGGATACATTTAATATTTAACAATCTAGTTCTCAAAAATCTTCATGCATATTTGTTTGCGTAGGAAAAGTTGCCAAAACAGAATGGCAAATATATAATTATTATTAAGTAATAATTAATTTCAAATGAGTGATGAAAATCCTTCGTCGATGGCGAGAAAGATGAATTATTTTAATGATGGATACCCATATTATTATTATGATATGCCATGATATGTGAGGAGACGCCTGATTACCTTCCTCTCCGGATAGCTGATATACCGATTTCAACCAAGGAAAATGCCTACAGTGATAAATACACATGTATGCCGTTCTCGGTAGATGACTAGGTACTTGAAGGAGAGCCGTAAGTGATATTTCCTTCGCGAGATGGGAAAGAAGATTGCTAGAGAGAATTTGCTGAATTTGTGAAGACCATAAGAACCGTCGAATGGACTTAACTGGTGGTGCACAAACCACGGGGATTTAATTCGTTTACATACCCTAATTGGACAGTGAAGGTGTTTTACAACTAGCTTGAGTTCATCTACATAATGCCCCACAATCCGCCGCAAGGGCGTGTGGCGGGGTGTGTCAGGTCACTACCCGTAAAAAGGAACACTACCACATGCAATATCAACACATACATGCAAAACTATACCCATAGTGGCATAATTATTCATCCAGTTTTCCTTTCATTCTGCACGAATGCAAATACATACACTACGATCTAACAAATAATGGCACCTTAGGATCAAGTAAGGTATTTATCTAATAACGTGCAATTAGAAAATTAGGAAGACAGAATTCCACTAACACATGGACATGCCACATAAAACGGTCTCTTGCCTAAGGACACAGGTGGGGAATGTGACCCAAGAGTTTAGAGCTCTTTGGAGTAATACCACCGTAATATGAGAAAATAAAATATCCAAGGAAAATATCGCCACTTGTCAACTCTTCAGAACCTTGAAACGCGTTTTACCTACCAGTTTTGGTTTTTCTTCAAACGTCAGATAGTTGGAAAGGAAGGAATGTGGGATAAAAAAATGCCCTAAGCGTTGAATCCTACTTAATCACTGCCATTATCTTTTTGGAAACTTTTTATAAAAACTTTAAGCCGTTGAATATAGTATACCGTAGAGGTCGTGCTATCCGGAGGAGTAAATGGAAGAAATGATCTATTTATAGCGACAAATTTCCCTTCAGAAGTATGTTGACTGTTGGCTAAAGCAAATCAACAGTCCACAGCCTTTGTGTGAAATTCGTATAATTAACGATGCTAAAGATATTCTAGTATATTCCATTCAAAAACTATATTAATGAAATTTCAAGCAAGATGGGGGAACAGAATAATTTTTTTATTAACCAACGAATTTGACATGCAAAATATTTTAGGTATTGTCACGAGCAGAGTTGGAAATTGATAATTTCTCTTTTAAATTAATATTTTTTCAACTTTGACAGAAGGATCACTTTTTAAAATTATTAACGCGCTTAATTGAATCCAGTTACACGACGCTCTCCGTGTGGGGATACTAATTAAATTCTTTTCAGATTATGCTTCAATTGCACGCACACAAAAAATATACTCCCATCATGAAATGGTTCCTCTTTCATTTCGCACCATTAATTTTTTTTAATTCCTAACAAAGACTCCTTAATCTGGCGAATTGAAATGGCTTGTTCGAGGGAATCGCGTTAGTCTACCGTGGGGGGTCACATTCGGCCCGCACTGGAATTGACGAGAGCGCGGCATTTTGAGCCGTGTTACCTCGAGCATCAACTCTTCGGCCCATGTCTTCACTTCGCTCTCCCCCCTCTTTTACGACCTTGAAAACTTTGACTACCAAGCGGAGTCAGGCCGGCCGTACGGCCCTCGAAGTCGCGTAAACCCTGTGGATGCAGCCTGCACGAAAGGAATAAGTCAACGGCCACCAGAGACGATCTTTCAATTCAATCTTTCTCAATTTTGAAGGAATTCTTTCGAATTTCTTGCGCTAGATACGTTCTACGTCGTTCAAACGACGCCAAAAGTAATTAACTTTTATTTGGGGTGGCATTCATGCTTTTAGTAATCTTTTCCACCCGAGTCATTCTCTCAGGAAGGAAAATATTAAAATTAATTGCAAGTAAAATACATTCGCACTACAGATTTTTAAGGCTGAAGAATGAATAAAACAATAGGTTTGAGTGTATATGTATATATGCATAATTATATATACATGCACACAGTATATCTGGGTATATATATATATATATATATATATATATATATATATATATATATATATATATATAATATGACGGAAAAACTAAGAGTGTGCAGGTAAATTATTTGGTAACTTTTCAGCCTGAATTCATAATTGAGTATGGGGATAGATATGCAGAGCTGGTCAAAAGGGATGGACTATAATAACGATGTTTTTAATATCAGTTCTGCTATGCTTAAAAAATAGTATTCTCAATATCACGACGACTTTGAAGGAAGAGTAAGTATTTAAACCTATCATTTCCGGAGATAATAATCTAACACTATCTCAGTCGCTTTTTTAGTGTGAGATTCAAATGGGTGCCGACATCAGAGTCCAATCAAGAGCCTTGAACCATTCCAAAAGTCTCATATACAATGACTTTTTTTCCTACTGCAATGGATTGAAACAAATTTTCATCGACGCTAACGCTATATTTATCCCTTACTACTCATTTTCCTGGTAGGAGACTACCCCCGTATGAAAACTAGGAATATTAATTCTTGAGGTATTCATGAATGATAATAATTTCTTTCAGACTACTTCGAGAAAAAGATCTCAAATGGGAAGCGTAATACGTGTATCTTTATTACCTTTTGTTCTTCTACTCCGTAAATTATTTCATAGTTTGCAGTAGAATTAGATTTAACTACGAATGTGAAATGTAACTGCCATAAATCCTTACACTGTCCATGATCTATAAAACCCGTGGAGTTGCTTTCATTGCTCTAGGCAATTGGTGTATTCATAAAGGGATGATATCTCAAAAAAGTTCACTATATGGCAAGAACGAGCGCTTCCTTGTTTGCAAAAAAATCTGTTCCGCATAGTATTACCAGGGATCAATACGAATATTTACCAAATATCATTTAGTTTTTCCCTACCAATATATATCGTTGGGAACCATCAACAACAAACGTATTTAGTTTTTTTAATCTTTCAAACGCCTTAAGGGATTTTAAAAGCATCTTTTAGTCGGAAAATATTTTCCCGCTGTAAAAACTAGGAACCAAAAACTCTTCCACTAAGTCTAATTTATTATTTTTCTTATTTATCCATTCAATTCAAGTACACAAAATAAGAAATTGAAACCAAGGTGAAGAGAAATCCCGTACTTTACTATAAATAAAAAGTACAGATGGGGAAGAATATTTTAAATGAAAAATATCTAAAATATATCACTAATTTCAAATCGTTTAGTGTCATATTATATCACTTCAGCGAGCATGTGCAAATATTGACCATTTTTCTAATCACGCAACGTCATGAAAGGGTTGGACCATCACAAGAGGCATTTTCTGCTAATGCCGGACTAATTTCCTCGGATATTTATCCTAGTTTACATTTGCATAACAAAGTTTTCTTGCTTAACTCAATGGATTCTGGTATCATAAATGAATTATTGAATTTACGCGTTCCGTTTTTCACCAAATCATTCCCCACAGCGCCAAAATAAAATAAAAAGAATAAATGCCATCAAAAAATAGAGCTAGGAATCACAAAAAAACCGTCCCGAGTTCCGATTTGTTATTTCAAGGTAATGGAAGAAAAAAAAGGGACCGCTCGCGTTTATTAATCAGTCACCGTCGATTTATGCGGCGTGGGGAGAGGGTGAAAGAATAGTGGAGGGGGGAGGGTTTTGTAATGGGGAGGAAGATTGAGTGGGAGTGAGGGGTCGGACGATGCTAGGCGTCCCATTTCCGTGGCGATTCAGGTGGATATCAAACTCGGGATTGAGATACGTAACTACTACTAGGTACCACATGGCCAGTAGCCCGTTCTCCTCCTACAATGCACGCTTGTGATTCGTTTCGTGTCAGCGGCGTCGTGTTTTATTTCCTCGGGAATTTCCATCAATCCATCTGGGCGAGGATCGACCGGTTGGGTGGGGGGGGGGCACCGGGGGGGGGTGAGGGGGAGGCTGAGGTGGGGTCGCGAGGATTCCTTGCGCATCTTCGAAAGTGGGAGAGAAGGCAAGTGGATTCGGCGATTGCCATATTCATCCATTCCCTGTAAATGGATGCAACTCGGGAAAGAATTACACTAGTAGCATCAGACTCTTTTGCCATTTTTTTTTAAATTCCTCCGTTCCTTTTTTTTATTAATGAGCAGCTCGACGTGCGCCGCTAACAATTTTTAAAAGTGGAAATTTATACCCCATTGCACTACCCCATTGTTTCCAAATCCACGGAATGGAGTATACGTTAAAAGAAAAGTCGCCACGATAAATACCAACGATTCAGGTCAAACCAGGGCCATGGCAGAATTGATGACTTTTGATAAATGTGCGGAACACGTAAGCTGCGTTTCCACTAAAAATAAGAGACAAAAGATTTGTTGGCAAATGATTTTGAGCCAACTAATGACGACTGAACGGCTGGAAAATTTCGATATCATACGATTACGATAAATTTGAGGAGTTTCTGTTTAAATATTGAAGACAAAATATAATTTTTCACTGGAACACACCCAGCCCGAAAACAAAAAAAATTAATTTATGTACGGACGTAAACGAGCCTTCGGCTCCTTATTTGGGATAATACTATTAACAAACCTCAAACATAAAAAAAATTGTTTTCAAAATATTTGTTTTAACAGAAAAAAGAAGGAACTTCAAAAAAATATTTACTTTATGACGCTCGATTTTAATTTAGACTATTGTGTCTTCATTATTAACCTCGTATCCCAATATATATTCTAATATTCGATACTTTTAATTATAAATTAATAATATACAATATTCAAGTGAAAATTATTTTAATTTTACAACTGATTCAACATTACATTACACCCATTGCTTTTTTTAATTACTTCGAAAACGAAATATCTCCAATTAAAAATGTTATTAGCATTCACTGCTTATGTATGCATTCGTGAAATTTCCCTTTTCCCCACTATTTATTTGAACAAATGAACCAAATATAATGCCAATATCTTAAAATTAAATAAATAGTTTTTTATTATTTTCAGAGTTTGTTAAGCCAGATAACTCCTACATTTGACCTGAAACTCCTGAAATTTCGCCCTGTCCATTTCTCCGGGAATATGTGCTATATGTTTTATTTAGTTAAAACTCTAGTAAGCTTTGTTTCCTCATGGGAAATTTGTTTTACGATACTAATATATTCTTCACTGTTGACTAAAAGATGAAAAGAGACAAACCTTTACTGGGAATCGGAATTATATTTCAACGAGCAACAATATCACCCTCTACAAGAGACAACACTATAATTGTGGGCGAGGGAAAAGAATTTTACAAAATTATTTCATAAAGTGTGGTCACTTCAATTATTGCTAATATTTCGCTGGAAATGCATACTTGAGGAAGGACAATACACTTGCAATGCTCCTTATACGCTTGGCTCGGACATTTTTTGGTTTTCTTAAAACCATGTTCACAAATCAGCATACGAGTGCATGCAATCATTGATTTGTAACTGTAAATTATAATAAGGATGGTATATAAGGGAATTTAAGGTATTCAAGCGGTTACGCGTTCCACAACCGATGTTTGCGTGGTTGTAAGACTTTGAGAAATATGCTCATGATTAAAGGTTATATTTGTAACAAATGAATAGCTAATTCATTTGTTAATAAGAATGAGAAAAAGGAATTGAGGATGTTTTGAGATGGTTTAGATTTACATGCTTAAACGTTACAAGGAGCTAAACAGTGGAGTTTTATAGCGAAAGTTAGATTTATGGAAACGAAAGCTTTGAGAAGCGTAGCGTGTGACGAGTGGTGTGATGATTAGTACGGAATGAAGTTCAAATTGGGAATAAAGTTAATGGACTTCTGCGCTGGAGCGAAATATATTTTCTATACTAAAGACACTGAAGTTTCGTTTCAGAAAATAATGTCCAAATTGAGGCGCCATAGACGGATTTAGGGCGGATAGCCGAGATTAAAATGTTATTTTAACGCCGATGTCCGTCTACGGAAACATCAACCAACAACAACGAAACAAGCATCTATGCTATTAAAAATAATGCCGATGGAAAAGATGAGCAATGAAACAGGAAATTATTTTCAAATCGGCATTTGCGTTCGTAGAGGTATTCTAACCCATAATTACAATTTTGCTGCTCTCCGTTTCCACTTAAAACGAGACCCAAACTTCCAATTTTCTGGTTCGCGTGATTCGATAGCGACGCCTAAACGCCTTTAATACTACGTCCTGCCTTAAAAAGTAACACCATTAAATAAAAAAGCAGTGAATGAACAGGGAAAATCAGATTCAAACTACTTTAAAACTGAAAATTTCCACAGTGGATTTTTATCCAATAATTTTAGGGTCCAGATGAGAAAATAGATTACAAAGAAATCCTGTTGAAATTGCTTTTCTGTTCACGTCATCATGATCGCTCTATGATTTTTAATTTGATTCCAATTGCCAAATAAATAAATGGATTCGAATAATTTAAATTCAGACCAACAATGAGAAAAAGAACTCAGTCGCAGGCTCCCATTCTATGATAAAAACGAAATCAAGAGATACTTTGGTAAATAGGAACATCGGGCATTCAAGCTTCCTAATGATGAAAAATGAGAAACTGTTTTCATGGGAAACAAATGAAATCAATCAACAAATTTCATTTTCTCATCATCAATATTATATACTCACTGCATGGGCGAATGACAATGGATGCTAGAATACCAACCGTGAATGTACAAAGGAAGATAACCCTTAAGATAAGATTGGTATATATTCATTAAAATCGTACTCTTCATTCTGCAATTGTCGATTTTACCGGAAATAAAATGCATTGTTGAAACTATACGATTGTTATCCTCCTACTTATTATACATAATAATAGGGATCATATTCGAGAACTACTGGGGAGGAGTAAAAATGAACGCCAGATAAAGTATTCAACCATAGCTGACGAAACATCTGTGGAAGGATATATTGTTTTCAAAGAAGTTTTAAATGTAAGCAGTAAACAAAGATTAATCACTATTGGTCTCAAATGGCTGATGAGGACTCATTACGTACCCGAGAAGTTGAATGTGTAGAATGAACACCCTTTTAATGGTATGTTTACCCCTAGTAATGGTATAATAATTTGACGCTCTTTTATATACCTATACCTCAATAGCAATACCTTCGACACAGGATATTAACCGTTAATTAAAGAAAATTACTAAAACGAAGAATATAAAATGCAAAATTCATGTATACGCAAGTAATTTCAAAGCATAGATAGTTGAACCAGAGGGTCACAGATATTTTATTTCTGTAATATCAGAAATCCTTTTTATTTTAATTACCGTTTTATGCATGTTGGTATTAACAGTGTAAATTGTGGTGGAATTGTAAAATTACTTGACGGTTTTTTTTAAATTCATTTGAAATAATATCGCAACTACTTTCATTTTTTTCAGGCAAGAAATAAAGATTGAACAGAATATACGGTATAATCTAATCCAAGATGATGAAATGAAAAGATAGAGAAAATGGAATTAAAAATTGACAGATTCAAAATGCCTTTCAATAAAAAGCAAAATAAGTAGGAACACCTCAAAATTTTGAATTTTAACAACGTCCAACTTTTCCTTTCAATGAAAAACTTTTTTAAATGGTAGAAAGCAGAGAAACTTTTATTCCTGCCTATACACAAGGGATATTATTTTTACAGCTTATTTTTGGTCGTCCCTAATGCATTGAATCCTAATACCATTTCATAATTCTTTGTAGTTCAGGGGACAACGACCGTAGCTACTTTTATTAAGTCATTACGTATGACTACTACTCAGTGGTATATTTTCTTTATAAAAGAGGGTGATGGAGACTAGTTCCCGCATACATTTTTCTGAAATTATCTTCCTGTGGACGCTGGCTCATAAAACTACTGGTCTCTTTGCTGTTGTCGTTCAGCCCTCGAGAAAACTGGGTAAATCGAGCAGCTTGCCATAACTTTAAGCGGACCTATGCACGAATTCACATGATTGCTTTAGTTCCATCGTACCCATTTTTGCGAGCGTAAATGAATAAATAGGGATGACAATGTTCTCCCCTTTCCGCTGTGTCGAAAGGGTCGTCCAAATGAACGACGCGATCCACTTCAGGTTACTCGACCCCAGCGAACCGGGTCAACGGAGAACCACCTGGGACCGCATTACCCCATCACAGCGAGCACCCAGGCAGACAGAATCGAAAAATAATTCCCTCTGCAATATTTAATCCTTCGAACAACTCATTTGGATACGGACTAATAATAATAATAGCTCCTAAAACGATATACTTAAAGAAATGGAAGGTGCTGGGTATATATATCTATAGATGTAGATGAAGACCTATTTGGAGATTTCAACAGAAAAGTGGGATTAGACTTTAAAATTACTCGAAAAAGCTACGGAGTTTGGAACAAAAAACAATGATTAAAACCTTAATAAATTAAGTAAAAATACTTAAGAGATAAAACAGCACAAAAATATGCTCTTTGGGAAGTGTGAATACAAACGGAAATAGTATTTTCGCAGGTTTTAACAAACGAATAGCTTTATCGAAACAGATATTTCAGGACAAAAAGGATTCCTTTAAAAAAAATAGGCATTTTAATTACAAAACAAGAAATCAGCTGTGCCAAACTATTTATAAGCGCAATGTATGTGAGACATGGCAAAAGGAAAACACCAGAGACATAAACTTTAAGTAATTGAATTTTTTTTAGCGGGTAGAAAACAAGAAAAAAGTTGGAAATACAAGAAAAATCACCATCACACCTAACCTAACTGGTTATATTATAAGGCATGATAACCTATAAAACTACAATTTCGGAAAAATATTAGAAAAAACTCATTGGATGACAGAAAACATTTTATTTCCACACTGTGATCATTAAAATTGAATCGAATTTCAGCAGTGGGATGAAGACAATAGCAAAGACGACAAAACGAAGTCCATAGATGATCATGGTGACTGGATAAGATACTATTTGTAGGACGCCCAAATCATCAGCAAGTGTCACTTGGAAATGATTATTGGGAAGATACGAATTCGTACTTGTACCGTGCATGTAACTTCACATTGAAGAAGCTGGAGATACCCTGGGATTTTGTGAAAGGTCAACAATGCATAACAAAACGACGAAACACTGAAGAAGCTCACTGTTTTTTAAATGTCACCTTGGCTCTTGAAACAGTTTCTAAAGCCTTAATTAAAGAATGAAAAAAAAACAATCCGGAGAGAAGCTTCCCTCTTCAATAACAACGCTTACAAATAGACAAATCGTAATGCAGTGTCAACGAAGCAAGGGATCCGCGCCCCAAAGATCCGAGAACTCAGCGCAAGAATAAACTCATTACCTATGTATCGATCACGTACTCATCAATTGCATGGATTTCACCGTGAACATGTGGAACATACGATCCACGCCTTGACATTTTCTAGTATTCCAGGCCAGAGCACAAAAAAAGTCATGGAAGGTGGAATATGACGGTTCGAAATTTCCTTTTTCCCACCGTAGCTCGCGGACAAAGCACAAAGGAAGAGAAAACCCATTATTTAAAAAAAAATAACAACAACCTCCTCAATAAACCCACTCCTTTCCAATCTCTTCACTCTTGCGCAATGTAAAAAGGGTGAAACATTGAAGAAATTTAGTAATTTGAACTTTGGTGCGCCATAATGTTTCCCTGGATTTATTCTACTTATTATTTTTGAACGGACCCTGTACTTAAGATAATACGTGGAGGATAATTCTCGTTACATGTTATCGGAAAACTTCCTTTGTTGGAAAATTGTTCACCTCCGCATTTTTTTACGAATTCCTTAATTTCGGCAAGAGTTTATTGAAATCTAGCTTGGATTCCATTTTATTTAGCCTTGTCGCTGGACTCTTTGCCCCATGTCGAAAATCCGGGTCATATACGCACGCACTAAGAGAAAGATGCAGGACAGAAGGAGACAAATAGAGTGGCGGGAAACAAGGGAAGGACAAGGAAACAAAGTCGCTCCGAGAGAAACGGAACAGGAAACATGACACGGTATCCTTAACGATAGAGCATGGACACAACTCCGAATTGGTTTCGAGAAAAGGACGGAGAACAATCCTCAGATGGTCGCCACGAGGTGGAGTGAATCTATAAAAAGAGAACAACGCGTTCCCTCTCAAGGGAATAATTAAAAACCTTGCAACTACCAATTCCGAAAAAATAAATCGATTGTCAGAGTGGCTCAATAAAACGTTCAACTGCCCATACAAAATTCAGCTGAAGCATTTATAAATGGTCATGCAACTCACGCGATGTCATTTTAACCCTTCTTTTCATAAGCAGAGGAGGACTCATGGAAAAATGTCCTTACAAATAGAGAAACATGTCTACATCAACGGTAGATAAATACTATATGTTCCTCATAAGAAACTGGTAACAACGACAAAAAAATCACGAGAAATTCATACCAATCGAAAACTTAACTGATCCTTAATTTCGCGAAAAAATCGTTTTCCGATCCTTAATCCCATTTTCCTTAATAATCAGGTGCTTTAACGCTCCCTTATTATATGCCTCTGAGGTTTCTTGCCGGATAATATTTGATGTAGGTGAACAATAGAATTGTGGTTACAGGGAAATTGAGTTTTAGCATTCAAAATACAAATGATTCATCTATCTACAAATCAAAATAAGTATTCAGGAAAAAACCTTTTAATTTTTTTCATGTGCACAATTAAGTGTGACTTTAGGGGCGAGTACAGTGTAATAAATTAAATAACTATTCACTGTCTGTTAATTTGGCAGATTGCAACTTTCATACTTAAACACAAAGAAACGTATCTAATGAGATCAATTGTCACTATCAATTTTTAATGAACTTTTAACATTGATTCACTTACATATTTCCCTTTTTATCCCTTTAAATTTGTCGGCGTTACCTGCTTTCTAGTGCATAAGTCCTGAAATAAAAATCACTCTGCTCGTTATTCTAACATTATACACTACTTCCTGCGACTTTATAAACCTTCTCTTTTAAATGAGTCTATGTTTTTAACTTAATGTGCTTATTCTGCGGTATTTTGTTTATACTCTATTATTTTTATATTGAATTAAATCGTGGTAGTTGCTTCTTTTTTAAGAGACTTCTGAGATCAGTGAGTGATGATGTCATTTTATTTAACTGAATATTGAACTTTCACTAACCTCGAGTAAAAGATCTAAGTTAAAGATCTATGTCTACCATCATAGGCAACAACCTCTCTATTTCAGTTGGGTATTTCATATGTCCTAACAACTACAACCTTCGTGCTGCCTATTACGTGGAAGTTCTACTCCTTGACCTACATTCTTTCCTTCTCTTTTCCTTAGTACCTTACTTATGATCGTCCAAAAACTCAATTCTCTACCATCCATTGCTCTACTTACCTAAAAGTCTCCCATCTAATAGTTTGTCTTTGTAATCACGCTACCGATCCAATTCGCCTACATTATTCGTATTTAAACTACATAACTAACCACCTATCTTTTCCCTCAGTATTTTTAACTTCCTTGTTAATTATTTTCCTCAATCCAAGGTCTTAATCCTTCTCCATATCCACATCTTACAAGTCTCTCCTCATTTCTTATTCTTTTACACCAGAGAATAATTGGATCCACACTGCACCACACTTCAACTTTCGGTGTTTACTAATCTTTCCTCAACACTTTTGCTTAGGAGTGCCTTTCATCTATTCTCGAGCAGTTATCCAATCTTCCATCCAATTTTCGCGGTAAAGCGAACCTTACTACAAAGAATCATTAAAGCTAATTCGCAGGAGTTTCCGTGTCACCGAAAAGAAACCCGAAATGGACACCAATGGAGATGGGGCAAGGAAATACACGACAGCACCTCTGGTTTACATTCACTATCACTGCTAAACGATGCTACGGAGGAGGTGAAAACATCATCGTGAATTACTATAGCGTGCAAGGAAAAAATACATGATCAGACTTCTGATTTCGCCTAACGTTTACCCTTAAAACGACTCGCGCTAGCTTGGATACATCGACTGCAGCAGCAAACGTGCTCCTCAACGAGACTCATCGCTTCGTTCTTTCACGAGGACGACGAAGGGAATTGAGAGAGGAACCCGTCGGAGTGAGCGAGGAGACACGCTCGACAGGGCGCGTCATCACTGAGAAGTGTCCCTCAGTCATCAAAAGACACTCCCCTCTCGTCCTATCCCCACCCCTCCCCTTTCGCGAAAGCGAAACTACCACGCGCACTCCGACACACAGACGAAACGCAATCCCCCTCTTCCTGCCGTCGATATCCCCCCCTAACCCGCCCCCCCATCCTTCCGTCCTTCCTTCCTTCCTTATCAACCCTCCACACGCAAACTCTCCTCTCGTGTCCACAGAACATCAGGGGGGTAGGGGACGGAACATACACACACGCACACACCCAGTAGGACCCGCCCCGAAAACCGACCCATCACACGCTCCGGTTGGCAAATGCCCCTTCCGCGGCCGGGAGCACTCCCGTCGCTTCTGAGGGCGGGCCGCCGTCCCCTCCCCCCACCACCTTACCCTCCCCTCACGACCCCAAGAGTCTCTCTGCATACCACCACCCCACGTGAGGGAGTCCATTACCGTTATGAGGCGGCCCCACGCCGCAAAACCCGGGCGGACGGCGGGTGTGTGTGTGTGGAAATGGGGGAGGGGGTGATGGAAATAGGGGAGGCCACTGATACGCGCCGGGGGACGATCCTTGACAGCGAAGAAAGTTCCCATCCCTTAATTTACGGTCATCTTTCGGATCCAACACCACCCCTTCTCCGCCTAGAGAGGAAAACGGCGTGCGAACCGGAGTAAATCGATGCGCTAAAAGAGAAGAGGCGAGCCCTGCGACGTCTCCGAATTGAAATTTTCCCGGGTGCGAAGGGGAAGAAATCATATTCATCAAGTACTGCTGGAGTTACCGAAATTCACGGAACGTTTGCATTTAAAGTAACTCTTTCACTCCAGTAATTCCCATATTCGAAAGGATTCGTTCTGGTAACATATCAAACGATTGCACAGAAATAAAACCAGCCTCATTGACTTTTCAAAATTCAAAACGCATGTCGATTGAATTGGTAAAAAATGAAATCTAATGGATGTTTGCCTAAACCTCGCTTTGATTTCTTTGATTACATAGGCCATTGTCTCGCATTGGGGCTATTCCTTCCCAAGGTCAGACAGAATACTTGGAAGTGCTCTTACCTAAGCTCAATCGTTCCCTTTCTTAAGGAATTTTCATTACCGTTGAGAGGTTTTTGTTTGTTATGTCTACGTGGAAAAACCCTCATGCATAAATTAAACAGAGACAGCCGCGAGAAGAAAAATGTTGCAACAACACGGTTCTAATGCAGTCTTGTTTCAATTGCACAAAAGAGTTTTTCCGATATAATTCAGCACGCTATCCATGGTATAACTAAGCTAAATACTGATAGTTATCACTCATTTCTAAAGCAATTAAATAAATAACATAAAAAATTGGCATGTAAGTGACCACTGAATGTTCCAAGTAATTGATTTTCACATTTTTAACTATTTACATACAATGCACTAATTGCCAAAGCACACGAGCAAAAATTACTGCCAGTCAATATGTCCCTCGTTATTTACAGTATTTCGATAATAATTAAAAAATAAATTAAATTTAATTTAGTTTGCGAACTTCCATAAGGTTCTAGGGCATCATGTGGGATGTTTAAACACAAGACGTAAACTTTAACCCGTTTACATCACCATCCGTCAAGGAAAAGGGTCACCTCAACTCTGTCTTAAAAGGAATGCGTCTGAAGAGACCACAGGCCTTAATTCTCCCGAGAAGATGTGCAGGGGACGGGCAGCACAAGATGTTGCGGGGGAAACTTGGTCGACACACGCTATCGGCACGGCCCCGGAGTCGGTGCGGATGAATTGGTGCGCGCAGTGAGCGAAAACTAATTTCCGAACGTGGATGGGGAAATTAAACACAAAACTAAGTCGCCGGACTGAAAGGTCTCGAAGGTACATTAAGTGATGAAAGGGTCAGAGTGAGAGGGGGCGGGGAGGGAGGGGGTGTGGGAAAGGGATGAAGGGGGAGAGGGAGAGAGCGAGAGAGATAGGGTTGGATGAAGGCAGGTGTAGCGTCGCCCGGAAATGAAAGACGGCAGGCGAGGGCGTGGTGACACGTAGTACACTGGGATGGGACGATCCTGATGATTCAAGAAAGGTCCGGAGGAAACCCAGTTCGATCAAAGAACGCGTTAGCCTAAGGGTGCAACGTCTAAATAAGTGAATCAAAGCTTATCCTTCCATCTTTTACGCTATGCACGTCGCAATATTACACTAGATCGATGATTGTGAATCCAAGAAATATTTTGACGCAGCTTCGAGCCGGGTTTAGGCTTGAGGAGGACCAAGTATGACTGACCAGACGGTGAGCATATTTCAGCTAATACCTAAGAGTGATATTAAGAAATTGATTTATTGATAGTAAAATTAAGAAACTGGAGTAATTAGACGTAATAAGACCAAGTGACACATTTAGGAAGGGATGAATTACTAACTAGAGTATGTGGACTAGCTAATGCACTTGAGCAGGATTTGAAAAATATTTGCACAATGGAAGGAAGGTTATCAAAGATGCCATAGGTAAACAAGCAACTAATAAATTAGCGTGGGCTTTAGTTTTGAGCGTTTCACAATACAAACACGAAAACTGCTCTTAGAGATAAGACAGTGAATGCAGATTACACGGTTTTGAGGTATTAATAATAAAAAAATGAAGTAAAGTGAACAATGAACTAAAATAGGTTGTGAAAAAAGGAACATAAAAGTAATTTAAAAAAAAAATTAGGAATTAATGCAAGGCGATGATTGAAATTCGAAAAAATGATGGAACAATTAGATGCAGTACATACAAGAGAGCTATTTGGATATATAGGAGCAATCCCTGTATTCAGGTCCCTCTGTACTTGCCTGAAGGGCATTCTTTTCTTAAAAATTAGTGCATTCCATGAGACCCATATAAACGAGAATAATACATGTAGGTCCAAAAATTGCATCCCCTGGATTTTGGAATAATTCGCTCATTTTCTGCCACATGGCAAAAGTTTGTTCGAGGGCAGGTATCTATACAGTCAAATCATTTTTCGACACTAGGAATTACAATATTGCTTATGAATTAACATGTCCTATTTGTGCATAAATCGACCTTAAAAAACCTTTGATGCAATACTTAGATTCTCTCAAAAATGAGTAGCGATTCATGGTGTTAATTCTTAGTTCGAAAAAATTAACAATAAAAGATTTCTTTTGGAATGACGTGTGACTACAAATGCGAAAAAATTGACTTTTTATGATGACATCAATTTTTTCCTACTCTATAAATATGGGTAAGTAAAATGAGAATGCTGTAGCCAAAATTTACGAAGTAACATTTATTGAAGTTCCCTTAGAAGTCTTTTATGTCACAGATTGTAACGTTAAAAAATCTCAATTTATGACGCATGTTCGGTAAAAGGGGATGGCGGTGAAAAAGAAAAGCCATTGTAGACGGAACGAAGGGCTTAAAGCAAGTAACGAACAGAAGGGGGACTGTAGACAAAAATATGGAGGCAATTCTTTATTCCGGTGAGAATTGATTTGAAACCAACTAATAATCGTAAAACATAGTTATATACTGTTAAAAAAACAATTCTGATTGGAAAATTGTCCATTTTTATGATTAACTCCATCACTCGATCATTGTGATATTAACAAAAAAAACAGACGGATTCAATTACATCCTTTGATGAGACTGATTACATCTCCCGTCTCTGAGTTCAAGAATTTATTAAAAAAAATAACTATAAAACTGTGGCTAAATTAAAAACATCTGAGGATATTTTAACGCATGGGTTCTCAAAACATTTACTAACGTTACTTAGTTATTCATGATTTAGACCATATTCGAGTGAAATAACTTTTTTCTCAACGCACATAGAAATTGGCAATTTTCCATTATCATGCATTACTTTTCACGGTTTTTCTAATAGTTGTTGAAACTTCGCCACGTTAGCGACTCAACCCTTCAGGTTCTTCAGGCTCGGGCTCTTTAGTACGCATTGACCGAATACCGCATTGGCCCGTAGCGTGATTTATTGACCGGTCTGGATCTAATGATCCCTAGCACGTCTCTCATCCACTTTGCCACCAATGAATGCCCATTTCACGCAAATTCTTCGTAATGCCTAGGTAAGCCTGAATATATATCACGATTGGATTTTAAAGGTTTTTAAAGTTTTTTAAAGTTTTAGGTATTAGGTGAATGAAAATGGGTAAGAGACCAAATCGCTCGGACATAATCGCGAAAAAAATACGGTAAATTCCATTAAATCTCTAGTGTTGATTCGCATATTTTGTTCTCAGGCGTTATGCTATTATATTACTTTATGTTGGATAGAATCTTCACTCACCACTCAAAATATGACGTAATTACTAGGGTATATGTTTCAACATTGATTGAAAACTTAAAACAAAAACACAGAAACACAAAGGAAGGACACTCACGAACATGTCTAGCGTTTTCTGGCCAAAACCAAACATATTCCTGAGCGTCTGTGAGTTCCATGAGTGTCTATGTGTTTCTGTTTTTGGTTCAGTTTTGAGTTGAAGTTTATATATACATTTGTGTCACCACTGGAGAATGATCGTTTTCGAAGATAGAAATACACACACACACATGCATCATTCATGGTGACGATGCCTTCAAAGTTTCATATTATATTTCATCAATTGAAATAGTGGGTCTAATAAGATGTAACATTTGCGATGTAAGAATATAGCGTGGTAAGAATAGAGTGAAATGTTCCTGAAATAGGTGTGAATTTGTTTATTTTAATGTTTTACATCTTCAACAGTCAAAGCAATGAGATAGAAAGTTCACCTACGAAGAAATGAAACATTTGTAATTAAATATAAATCTGATTGAACGGAAAATAATATAGTTTATATCTGAATATAGATGAATATGAATATATATATATATATATATATATATATATATATATATATATATATATATATATATAAATGAAGTTTCAAAAGTAATAAACGTACATTTATTATTTAAATAAATTATGAATAAAAAAATAAACGCACTTTATAAGGGCAAAATATGTTAAAATACAGTGGATAGATTCCCAGTACTCGCAAAAAAACGATAAAATACAGTTTGCGGATGAAATTAGAATGATTTAATGGACTTCAACTATTACAAAATTGTTGGTGAATTAGAAAATTTTGAATACTCCGACCACGGAAAAAATTATTCCTCTTAGGTTTTTTGCAAATATGGGATGCTAAATGTAATAAATGAAACACACATAAAGACGTTATTTAAAGTAAATGGAGAATGTATTTGCAATAAATGGGTAAGTAATGAGATATTTATGAGAGGGTATGGTGCGTTGATGAGTCATAATATAGAAAGAGAGATTGTGAAGAGAAGTTACATGGAACCACAAGAGGTGTGCATAGGGGACTCATGTGAACCGGTGATTAGATTATGATGAGTGCTATGAACTGCGGAATGTGACGGGTAAGAAAATGTAATGCAGGTCTTACGAATGAAAGAGGTAAAAAAGTGATCACTAAGGGTCACATCAAGGGCCCAATACGGTGGGAAAGATATGTTGTTAAACGGTGCGCTCTATATGTCAGTATACCCAGTAATAAGCCCGACGGCGTGTGAAATTCACACCACAGGGTAGGGGGGCCAGTTCCTTCCCCTGCGCCGGTCATGGCTTCCGAGGAAGATCTGGTGCCCAAAAAATCACACAGCTTGGGTGGAGCTGCAGTTGTCCAGAGACTTGCCCGGGAATCAAACCCGGGACCCTCCGGTCAGTAGCCCAACGCTCTACCCGCGTTCTACCTCTACCTGGACTAGTGTGACCCACTCAAATATATAAATAAATAAATATATATATACATACATACATATATTATATATATATACATACATACATTATATATACATACATATATATTATATATATACATACATATATATTATATATATATATATATATATATATATATATATATATATATATATATATATATATATATATATATACATATATATATATATCTTTTCCTGTATGATGTTGTATGAATTCTAACCAAGGCCTTTCCTCTTGTGTATTGTCTATTTCTCCTTTGGTGGGTGAAACAGCCCCCTGACGCCATCTCTTGGCTGAAAGAATCGGGGCGCTTGGCGACATATAAGACCCACGGATCTCAGGGTAAATTACATATCCTCGAAAGCTCAAGTGGTTAAGAGCATCCGCCCGGCAAGTGGAAAGATCCGGTGTTCGAGTCCCGGTTGAGGAAATATTTTTACTCTTGTGATCCGTTCGATTCCGCCTTCCCCACCTCTATTGTGTTCGTCCTTTATACGTGTTCCTATCTCTCTGTTTCTGTATATATGAGTATTTATTCGCCGTTTGGCGGGATTTCGTGTTTGAATGTGTATTTGGCCAATGTGGCTCATCTCTTTCTTCTGGCTATGCGTGCCACGAAACGCACTGTTCTTTTCCTGTATGATGTTGTATGAATTCTAACCAATGTCCTTTCCTCTTGTGTATTGTCTATTTCTCCTTTGGTGGGTGAAACAGCCCCCTGACGCCATCTCTTGGCTAAAGAATCGGGGCGCTTGGCGACATATAAGACCCACGGATCTCAGGGTAAATTACATATCCTCGATAGCTCAAGTGGTTAAGAGCATCCGCCCGGCAAGTGGAAAGATCCGGTGTTCGAGTCCCGGTTGAGGAAATATTTTTACTCTTGTGATCCGTTCGATTCCGCCTTCCCCACCTCTATTGTGTTCGTCATTTATACGTGTTCCTATCCCTTTTCCTTATATATGTTTCTGTATATATGAGTATATATATATATATATATATATATATATATATATATATATATATATATACATACATACATTATATATACATACATATATATTATATATACATATATATATATATATATATATATATATATATATATATATATATATATGTATATATCTTTATTAGATGGTAGTCTAATCTTTACAATATGTCATGAATATAGAATACCCTCCGCCACACGCCCTTGCGGCGGCTTGCGAGGTATTATGTAGATTATATAGTAAAACCCCTACATTTCTTAGACTCGCCCAAGGCACACCCTGACCCCACAGTACAACAAACCCTTTTTCCATTCCCCATACATTCTACCTCCTTTCATTCCGTCCAACCTACCAATTATTTTCCTTCCATTTTCTTCCTTGCCAAATGCTCTCCTCTCTCTATCGGTATTCAACATTCCATGCTCTTTTGAAATGCTCTGAATCCACGTTTTCTGACTCCTTGGGATATCTCCCAACAATCCTCTCTCCCCCATCCCCATCACAAGTACCTCTTCGTTTGATTTACTTCCCGTCCATTTCACCCTCTCCATCTTCCTCCACATCCACATCCCAAAACTTTCAATCTATGCCTAGCACTCTTAATCAACGACAATGTTTCCGCCCCGTACAAAACCACATTCCGCATTAAAGTTTTCAAATTGAGGATCCACTGAGTAATAATATCAGAAGGGCATCTCCAATAGGTTTATGGGCAGTTTAAGATCTCAGATCCTACGTAAGAACATCATGTTTCATTCATAACTTTTACAAAAACGGTTCCGGGAATGCGAGATAACGTCGTGGATTTGCTGCCCACGGTTCGGTTCCAGCCTATGTAGGTTTTTCTCTGCCTCAGGCTTGTGCGTTTGCACTTATCCTCGCCGCTACTTCATATTTATGATCTAATGTGCAGTAAAGCCTCGCATCTTCGGAATAATGCTAAAGAAATGAAGATGGGTTTTTCGACATTTCTTCCGTCTTTATCGATCTTTGTTCGTACCCCTCTTCCACCAACGGCCACCAGTGAATGTGCCCATGACGGAAAATTTGTGCAATCAATCCCCTCTGAGTTAGAAAAACCAAATGCCTATAATTTTAGTTTGAAATAGAAATTTATTTGCGGAGAAACTTCTCTATTTCACAGTAAATGACTTTCGATTTCAACCATAGACAACTTGACACGAATCTCGCAGAATCTAACGAATGACGAAACCGACACGACACTGGATGCAGAGGAACGGATTATGAACTGCTCCACCCACAAAAGACCTCCAGCATACTCACTGCGCGGGCGAGCTTTCTCCAGGCGCGCGTCTTTCTCAGCCCTCCACACACCAACGCATCCCCCCCCTTTACACCCCCATCCCTCCCGCATTGTCCTCGTGTAGAATTTTGCGAAAAAATGAATAAAATACGCTCGAAGTGAGGCGGGGGGGAAGTCGCGGGGAGAGGGAGATGGAAGGAATCCGCGGGGGAGTGGGAGAATGGGTAGATTTCTGGGCGCAGTGGGTGGAGAGGGTGGCTGTCGTCGGACGGAATGCGGAGGGGTTGGGGAGGGAGGGGTGCAGAGAGAGCGGACCAGCGGGAGCGGAAAATATGAGAGCAGATGCAGAATGACAAGGCGACGTCCCGAGGGGATTGTGGGAGGAGAAGGGGGATGAGACGCGAGGAGGAGAGATTGTGCTCCGCAGAAAATACACATTTTTTGCGTGCATGGATGGACTTGGGAGAGGCGTTTGCCGTCGTCGACGTGTGGAGCAATGCGCGGAGCGCTAAGCGTGGGAAGACTTCGTGGGCAAGTCACGAGGGGGAGACTTAGACGACTACCTCGCGGAGGAAAGAGGACATTCTCGGGCCCTTTTTTATGAAGACCGACTCCTCGGGTAAGCCATTCTCCCAACCCCCACTCTCAGGTCACCTGGAGGCCGCTGGCGGGAAGTGACCGAGGCAAGAAGTGCGCTTAAAATAGCAAGACATCCCAAGGAGGTGAAGGTTAAGTTATCGATACACTCACGCAATGTTCTGACAATGATGCACCTTTGATCACCTTAGCTATATTACTCGACTGATCCTGCTCCGACGACACAATGAATGAAAGCAAATCAAGTGTAAAACAATATGAAGCTTGACCGTACTTGATAAGCTGGTAAGTTTACCATTATCAGTGTTAGTTCACCGGCTTAGGATAGAATTTGATGGACCCTAAGGCTAAATGAAAAGAAATACCAACGCTATAATTAAATTTACGTAAAATACCCTCAGATTCCCCACTAATTATTTAAATAACACATTTTTCTGTGTCTGCATACTTTCTACCTGCTTTAATTTAACCCAAAATGCTTATCTATGCCCTCCCTCTACCTCGCTTCCTTAGCATTATATCCTCTAAAATAACCTTTAACCCAGGTGGAGGGCGCAAGATGCTCACTGAATTTCTCACTCAATTTTCCTACGAAGTATATTTATTTTCCAATGTCGCCATTAAGTAGTTATTTTTTCCGTCTATGCGACGTAATTCAGCAAAAAGACAGGTGACTTAACGCATGGAGTACCCTAGCATACCTATTTATAGGTTTTGTTTGTGTCACAAAGTCATGAAAACAGTAAAAAATACCATGCTTAAAAAAAGAATGTATTCACCAAGGCAAACAGTAATCGAGGTCCTTGTATTCATTAATGGAATGCTAAGTTTTTTTTACAAAATATAAGCTTTGCTGTCCCGTAATAAAAGAATTATGATTAGAAATCTAAGACCGTCTTATATTATGTACTTTAAGTATTGATAAAATATGGCAAATAATTCTAAAAGAAATTGGCATGCAATTTTACCAACAAAATCTTAGAATACTTTCAGTTTCATGAAATAATTACGTTTACCATGGAACATTCTCCCAGAAGTCAAATTTCTTCAAAACCATTTTCGAGAGCCAACATATTCATTATAGTTATTCCTCTATATTTGTGTTTTTAATCTTCAAAGAATCATGAAAACTTTAAGAAAAAGGTCGACTTTCTTTGTTCGCTCTTCCATGCAATTATACTCAATCTAGTTTAAAATATATGGACGCAATCCAAGATAATTTGTGACGCATGCAGCGTGTTAATTGTATTATCGGTGAATTTACCAATGCATGAAATGGGAATTTTGAAATTCAGTTTAATCATTGTCCTGATATCAAACGAGCAACCGGGCAGGAAGCAACAGTGAGTAATGGAAGAGCGTCTAGAAGAGAATGCAAGAATTCAGTTGAAATCGTATGGCTCACAAATTATCGTATTTCCACGAATTTCTAGGAATATTTACAAGTTAATGGCATTTTTATATTTTTAATTAAGAAGTCTGTTGGACTTTCAAATAAGAAGTCTTCTGAGAGCATATTCCATAACAATATGTATTTCATACGCGACCAAAATAGCATGCAATAGACAAAGAAATATCCATCTGTAAACGCATCGTAAAATTTTCAATAAATAAATATTATAAATCTCATATTTTTATTCACATACTCCTTTCTATGTACATTCAGGAAAACGTTACAGAGTCAGGGGAATCTTATCAAATAAAGATATGAAATAGGAGCGGGTATACACTACAGGAATTAAGAACTGTAGTGTGCAAACAGTATTCCAAGTGTATCGTTCAATCGTGAGAATTTACAAAACCAACATCCAAAACACACCATTCGCTCTCAATTTTTAATAACGGGAGTGTGGAGTGCCTCCACAGTTGGGGAGGAGGAGAAGGGGCGGTTTAAAATGATGCCTACGATGCCAGCGCTCTTTCCGACGAAAGAGGTAGGTAGGGAGGTACTCGGGGAATTCTCTCCCCTTTCCTTGCTGTCCGCTCCACGAGAGATTCTTTATTCCTGACGTTAGACCTCAACAGGGAGATGGGGCACGAGAGGAATGGGTGGGGAGGAGGGGGGTGGTGCCTGGCCCCAACCCCCCCCCCCGGGGTGCCCAAGGTGGGTGGACTTGTTCCCCCCTCCCCCTCTCCCCCGTCCGGTGGTGCACAGAACGCGCGGAAATTTATACGCACATGTCATAAATACCAACGCCGAAGGATTCTCCCGAGGAAGTCTCAACAAAACAAATCCGTTACGTTCCTCCGTCCCTTTTGTATGCGATGGGGGCGGCTAGGGCGGCCGTGGTGGTGGGGGAAGCAAACATTTCTCTAACCAAACGCGCCCCTTTACAACCATATAATAAAAAAAAATATTTCACCCGGAAAGTATTTTCCAGGAGGGAGGTTTATTTTTCGCTGGAAGCCAATGAAAAAATGCTCCAGTAGAGGAAGAGGGAGTGAGAGCGAGGAGGTAGGGTGGCGGTGAGTTTTGGAGTGGTGGAAGCAGTCGGGACTTGGGAACGGGGGAGAAGAGGAGTTTGCCGTGAAAGAGAGAGGGAAAGAGAGGGGGGAAGCGAGGGGGGGGCGGGGCTCGCTCCATTCTTCCCGAGAAATCCCACACGGGGGTTGACTGGAGCAGGAATGAAAGATACAAATACGGGGGCGGATTCCTTTACCTGCCCCCAAAAGTGAGATAACACGAGATTGGGAGAGAATTTCCGACGGACATTTGATGCGGGCTGGGCATGAGCGAAAGGGGGATCTTTGGAAATGGACACCGCTCGTAATACACAACGCACTCAAAGACACGACCAAGGGTAGCGGCAAAGATCCGCGGCAACTGCTCTTGCTGGGGGCATAACACATGCCAGAATTTCTTGCTGAAAACAAAGGACTTGTGCGCACATACCATTTATGGAAACTCGGCTTGAGGCGAATGTTAAAGGGAAACATCGTCGTGATTCGCATTCTCTTCCATTCGTAATTTTGAGAAAAATATGAAAAACTCCTACACCACTTTCGATTTGTTTGAGGGCCGCGGAAGATTTAAATTCCATTCCATACCGCGGAGAACGTTGGGATTTGAACATAGAAAATTCCAATAACTCCGCATTTGGACGCTCAAGTGTTTAGGAATTGCTTAAAGAGCTTCTGATGAGTACTTCTGCGTCTTCTTCAACCCAAATCGTTCGAGTATTCTGTCCCAGTGATGTTTTAACTGGTTTTTATCATCAGAAGTTAATAGGAATAATGCAAAATATGTTCATAAGTCTAGTTTCATACTCATAATCCAGTCATCTTATATATATATATCATAAGAGAGGAATGAAGGCTACTGAGTTCTGTATCATCTCAATATTTGCTTAATCCCGTACACAACCGTCTGCAATAATCACTTTTCACTGTTCTCCAAAGAAACTGTATTGAAATATTTTAAGCAATTCCAAAGAGTGGGAGGCAACACCACGGCTATCTTTGCATTTTATAATTAAGAACAGAAAATATACGTGGCTCGTATGCATTTAAGATTATGGACATCAAAGCCTTTCAAACGAAAATCAAACTCCCGAGCACACCAATAATATCCCTGTTGCATGCAAACATCACAAATGGATAAACTACATAATGAATTGTACAATTAGTTTAAAAAAAGCTGTCATGCGTGGAATATATTGGTGGAGATAAGACCATTACATTTAAAAAGACATATGTTAGGATGAAACCACTTATTTTAGTGGTTCCCTAAATGTTGTTAACGTGAAATCTAAACCTTTGGCCACATGGCTTTAAAATCCATTAGAAACAATGGTGGGAGTCTTAAAGGACAAGTGGTTAAATGTCTTTGAAAAGGAAACATACATATAAAAAATAACTCAATAGTTTCTAACATAGATGCGGGGGCAAGGCATTTGCAATAGAAAGAATACATCAAAAGGCCACGAAAAATAAATAAACAATAGATGAAAAATTAAAATATTCCAATGATTGAAGAAGAGAAACATTAAGCTTTGAATTGGGATTCGAGGCGATTAGAAGTGGACATTAAGGTTCCAGTCACCATATGGAAATTCAAACAATTTCAATCAAACTGGATATTGTGGAAAAGTTAAGAGTTCACAAATACTAAAAACACTCAGAATAGTGAAATAAAACTTCAGTTGTACCATTAGAAGATGAGATATAATAGTTTGGAATTTTCATGGTAGTTTACTTATAATGTACACATTTAACGCCGTTCTCTTTAGGGACAGGGGAACTAAAAAATCCTTAATTACTTCATTCCAATTATTCACTATTCTTGCTGCTGATCTATACTTGTATATTTTCCCTGACTGTCATCTCCTTGCATTATTTTCTACAGGATAATCCATTCGTAAGACATCTAATATTCCTTGTGTTGAGAGAATCTTCGACCAAATTAACCATTCACGATTTTCTCGGTAAATCCTTTTGCTCGAAAGATTTCTCTTGCATGTACTTGATGAAGTGACTCATAAACAATCTATAGACGTAAAAACATCGGTCGAATTCAATCATTTATGCAGTAAATGGTGCATAAAATATAAAGTTTTGTGCCCTCCGCACATTCCTTATCCCATGTCTTAGCATTACCGCCAACAAAGTGCCACTCACCCTATCAATTGATTTTATACGATACGTATGGTACCAGTCCAAGCTAAGTTTAGTACCAACGCTAAGTAATAATTATGTGAGGAGAAATGCATTTTTATTTAATGTCACTTTTGCTGCGTTAGTGTTATTCAATTTTTATGCACTCAAATATTTAGAATTATCTATCTACCGACACTCACCCACCGCTTATTCTCCTATTATTCTCTCATACGAGATTCTGCTCTATGCATATGCAATCATCTATTGTTTCAATTATTTAGTCATTTACCAGTCAATCATTATTCTCTTCTTCTTTATCAAACGCCACAAATTTTGTTTTATGCATATTTACCCCCATTAGTATTATTTTGAAAAACCATTTCTAATACGAAATAATAGTGACTCCTTTATGCTACACTATACGTATACTATTGGAAATTAAAATTCAGATTCTTCTTACTAATTATAACAAAGAATTAAATATTTCAAACATGTGTTCAAATTTCGATTTTTTAGACAAAATTCAAAGAGGGGGAAGATATTGTGATATCAACGATAAAAAGTTGGATCAAAGAGAATGCACTTGAATAAAGGGTTTTATCACAAATGATTAAAATAGCGAAGAGTGGAACGAAGAGTTTTATCTAAACCCAATCTTTTATTTTGAGCAATATGCAACCTTTACCTACTGGGCGACCTTTACCCACTTTCCTTCTCCACCGTTTCCCATCCACGACGCATTTCCTAGATGCCGGCCAAATAGGAAGGGCTTCGCATTGCCTTGGTGTGATGCTACGAGCTGCTTCTCACGCGACACAAGCACACAAGCGGTCGGCGAGATAAGATGGGAAGGAAGGAGGAGGGATGGTGAGCGGGGGATGAGGGAGTGAGGGGGGAAGGGGAACGGGGGAATGGTGCGGTAAAGTGCGGGTGAGCGAAGGAGAAGGGGGGAAGGAGGGTGCGAGGAGGGAGCGTGAGGCCGAAATGACCAAACTCCCGCGATCGATGCCTTTTCATCAACCGACGGGAGGAGACTATTCCCCCAACTCTTGGGAGTTGCAACATTTGCCCTGATAGCCTCCACACTAGTTACGGAAAGGGGGAAGACCCCGTGGAAAGGGCGTACGCGTGGAGCAGACAGGCTTTCGAGCTCCTTCATCCTGCGAGAATATATTTTGACGCCCGGATGGAGGGCATACTTCATCGAATTTGACCGCCTAAGGAAATTCACAGCGTTGAGAGATTAAAGCTGGATGGGGAAAGGAAACCATAAACCCCCATAAAAACGAGAATAAAATTTAGCTGTTGTTCTAAACTCGAAGTAAATGAATTTTTTTTCAAACAATAGGTGATGGTGTCTTCAAAAAATAATGTTACTTTCCAAGCAAGATTCATACCTCGTGAAATGTCACTTGAGCATTATTTGAATAGAGTGCCCCTTCACTTGAATTAAATTTCAGGATCGGTAATAAACGTTGCATTAACAATATTTTTTACGCCAAGGTTAAAAAGTATTTAAAAAACCAACAGGTATGCAATGGCTTAAACCAACAGCTCAAATATGAAGCATGATAGAGTTTAATGGATTACAATAGGGAGCATATTATATGTATATATATATAAATATAAAAATATAAATATAAATATATATATATATATATATATATATATATATATATATATATATATATATATATATATATATATTATATATATATTATATATATATATATATTATATATATAATATATATATATATATATATATATATATATGGGTCGCGGTAGTCCAGTGGGTAGAGCGTTGGACTGCTGACCGGAGGGTCCCGGGTTCGATTCCCGGGCAAGGAACTCTGGGCACCTGCAGCTCCACCCAAGCTAAAGTGATTTTTCGGGTACCAGGTCTTCCTGGGAAACCATAACCGGCACAGGGAAAGGAACTGGCCCCCCTACCCTGATGTGTGAATTTCACACATTTGTGATCTCTACCATCACCTACTGAACCGACCTTCGGGTTGATTACTGTGTTTATATATTATATAATTTTATATATATATATATATAATGTTTGTGAAGTTAGCACTAGTGCGACAAAGACAAAAGTACAGAAACACACAAAAAAAGAAAATAAACTCACTAGTTTTCGAATTTTCGGTGGTCCCCACCATCTTTCTCAAGGAAGAGAAGGACAGAACTGAGGAAGAGAAGGGGCTGAAAACACTAAATAGAAGGGGAAGGTGGGGAAATTTTGGAGTTTAGAGTGGGAGTTTTAAAAGGATGGGAGGGAAGTATAATATGGAAGGTGTTGGGGCTGAATGGGGGATGAAAATATGTAAAGATCGTGGTAATCAATATCTAATAATAATACCTGGGCAATTCCAGCCATACTGTAGCCATATGAACGCTTGATTTATTGTTTTGAGTTTAAGTGGAAGGTCAGAGGGTGGGAGAGATGGTAAGATGGATGCCCTGTAGCATTTATCAAATGGAGTGTAGTGTTCGGAGGCGTGGTTGTCGATTGGGAGCATAGCAATCAGGGATGAATTCTTGCATGAGACGCGGTGATTATTGATTTTAATATTGATGGGTGTGGTACAGTGTCCAATAGAAAAGGCAGGGCAAATTGGGCAATTTAGAAGTTAAACTACACCGCTAGAAGCACATGAAACGTAGGAAATCGGTGGGAGAGAGTCAAAAAGCCCCTGAAAGCCCGTCTTCGCCCCGTCCCAAAACTACTCCCATGCCCTGCAATAAACCTAGATGCAAAACATGTCCTATTTTCTAAACCAGAATCCCATCCCTCTCCCACCCGCAGAAAATCCATAAATTTATAATTTATAATTTTTAACGCGCCCATTTCATTATAAAAAAAATAAACTTACTTCTATATTGTGTTACAAATATCAATGTTAAAAATATTTAAAGGCATATACGTATGGATAGACTGCCACTTGGATGAAAAAAATACATTATTACTGAGAAAAGGGACAAATGAAACTGCAAAACAGATTTCAGAACGCAAACATTCCTTTGAATTCATTTCTAGCAACATGAATAATATGCCTGTCAGAACGTATGTCAAGGAAAGCTGGTATCAAGCAAAGTTATTAGAGCGAATTATTCAGAAAAATTATGACTATATGGTGAAAAAGCATACAAATTTTTCAGAGCGTTTCTCATATCTCTCCAAAATCACAATTTGAATTCCAATGCATAAATATCTCGCTAAAAGCAACTGTCTCTCACTTCTTGAACCGAGAAAACAAATCCAAATTAAATATATTTATTCACACCATGTACATGAAGCATATTTCACCCCTAATTACCTCCGAACTCATCTCGTAACTTTCGAAATAATGTGTTTGACATATTAGTTTCGCTTAACATAAATACTGATATTTCAAATTAAAAATTCAAAGCAGCTGGCATAAAACTTTTCAAATGAGTGCCTTACTTTCACCTTGGTAAAGAGGCTATTATTTCAGACGTTGTAACTAAAAAAATATCGATTAACTAAACGGCTAACTCTTTGGACATCCTAGGGTAATCTCAAACCCACTAAGACATTTGAAAAGGTGTCATCATTTCTCTTCGGTTAATTGTCGAAAATCCATAGATTCATATATAACCTTAACTTGTCAAATATATTGGCAAAAAACTTAGCTTAAACAACTTAAGGCAAAACTTGGTGAAAAAATTCCTGGAAGGCCTTCATTTGATATAAGAAAGAACTAACCTACGCCTTACGCCGCTAACGAGAGAAGGCCTCGCTAATGATACGAGACTGAGTGATGCTAGCAATTTACTTTTCCGAAACGGCAGTTCAACGCAATGAATACATGACTGGTTTTCTCCAATTTAAACTTTTGACTTAGCCAACTGACTAATGAAATAAAGAGTTCAGGAAAGGATTTTATTAAAAGAGCGGAAAAACTATCTCGCAAAATGATATAATGTCAATAAAATTTGACGAAAATTAATGGAAACAACTACAAATAATATACCCTTAACTTGTCATTCAATAAATACACTCATCTCTTATGTAAGCAATTCTTAAAGCATATGATTTTCGGGACTAATATTGAGGATCCATAACTGAAGTTGACCAAGGAAATATTACGTACTCTTAGCATTCGACAAAACCCCCCACAAGTTATTTCATCATTTAATTTACATAATGAAACTGGGCATTCAGAGAGAGACAAATATGTACTCCACTTTTGAAGATACATTGCACAGTTTCAAAAGAAAAACGTATTACAAAAGCTTAAGATGTGCTTTAAAATATTCAGCCTACAGAAGTTGAATGGGTTTTAGGTGAACCTCTAACGGTTTACAACCAAGAATCTAATAACCACCAACATGTCCTATTTTCCTCAAAATTATTATTTTGGAAGGCCAAGAGAAAAGATCCAAGATTTAGAATGATAGCTAAACATGCCCCAGTGATCATCAACAATTCTTACCCAATAGCCACTTTTGAGAAACACTTAATGAAATCTCCATCATGTACATCAGCAGTGAGGAAACATGAAGAAAATCTCCATGATTCAGAAAACATTTCTGCACCATTCTCATAACAGTGAATTAGATAATTATTCCCAAACAACTCCCTTTGCTAATGACGCTAACGGCTTACAAGTCACGATGGGGTAATGGTCGACTCCCGCTTCTCCCGTGATATTCAATCAACGGAAACCAAGTAAATCCCGTTTCTGCGAGAAAAATACACATAACTCAACTGGCTAGCATGCAAATATGACCATATTTATCATCAAGTGACTACGGGAAAATTAAAAAAATCCAGGAATCCATGTGCTTGCTACTACTCTGCGAGTATCCCCAACAAACTTGAGACATTTGATTTGTGTTTCAACGACCATTAATTCCGTATTAAGGCAATGCTAAACCCGGACTAATGAGCAAAGAATGAGTTGGCACCACGTCAGGGGCTTGGCTCCACTGTATAGTAAGAACGGCCGTGGGACTTAATCAATTAATTTGCGATTAAGGTTTTTCTACCCCTCGTGGGGTAATGCCGAGAAAAAGCAACTTGGTTCGTGACAACCTCCGTAGAGAGAATAATGTTCACTAAAGAGCTAGTTCCCTCAGCGGGATTATATATCATCTTTAAAGGCAAGCAAGACTTGAATTACGTCCTTTGAGAGCTGCCCTTCTTTGAGCATGCAAAGCCAAATGGACTAAAAATGACGATCTCAGGGAACGATACCAGAGGTAGTACGTTTTCTCAAAGTTAGAAATACAACAGGAAAAAAATATGATGCATGAAGGGTATTATAGCCCCAAATCAAGATTATGGCTCGATAAACCATTAGCATTTTGCCATGTCGTGGAAAGACAAAGTTTTACATAGCATCATTAAGAAATGCAGATTTCTGGGTAAGAAGCTCAATCATTATTTTATGGTTATTAAATAAGTGAAATACACAATCAACTGCCTCTCTCAAGAATCACACGGAAGGGAAATAAGACTAATATATAATAGGAATAATGTGAGTATAGTATATCTCTAAATCTATTCAAACAATCATTTTATGAGTAATCTACGGGAGTTGACTCGCGGAAAGGAAAACAACATAATTTAATGGATTCACTTATTGAAATTGAAAAATAACCAACTTGGATTTTCAGCATATAAAATTTTTATTTACGACCTAGGTTTCGTTATGGTATGGCATCTTCATGTTACGCTTAATAGGATACACTAATTAGGATACACTTATTTACTTATACTCTTACACTTATTAGGATACACTTTATTAATATTAACTGGATTGTTTTCAATTACGATTTTTGGTTTGTGTTATGGGTTATTGGTATGGTTTTCTGATGTGATATTTCTACATTGCTTTTTGGGAATATTAACTTCAGTGAAACCTCATAGAACATTTTCTGACAACACGGATATCATATTAAAGAAAAAATTACTCCTTAGATATATGTGCGGAGAGTCAATGAGATAAAATTGAGGTGAAAGCAATACAGAAAAGATAAATGAGGAAAAAAGAAAGTGGAAGTAAGAAAGTTGTTGGGAGAAATTGAAATAATGATGGGAAAGATGGCAGTTGTTAAATGATACTTGGCCTATGATATTTTACCGTCGGCCTCGTCCATATCCGTAGTGTACGAGGGTATACTGACTTCGTAATCCGACTTCTTCTCTTTCATATCACGAAAACAGGAGTGTATTTTCCATTTCCCGTTTTCATCCTTGTGGCTATGCAAAATTGTTCATTAAAGGATGTATAAATACAAGGATACCAATAGAGTAGGACCTTACATTTTTCTAACGTTCGAGAAACATTTCTCAGGAGAGAAACATTTCAAGGAGAGTGCCAAACTTTTTGTAGAGCGCGATTCATTGCTAAAATTACCAATTGATTAGAATACACTTTTCCACTCGTTCCTGACTATGGGAGAGATTACCGAAAAGAACGAACTGTCCCAGAAAGCGAAGCCTATTCGCAATCCTTATGTGAAACATTTTTAAAGATCTTGTTTCGCCTACAGAGAGATCACCACATTGTACTCCCGAGAACGCTGAGCTTTATCTAAATAAATGTCTTTGAATTTTAATTTTGATATATGCTGTACACAGTAACAGTCACGTAGAGTCTGATACAAATGTCCAAAAAGAGAATACAAGTTCCTCGATAGTAAAAATGACAAACTTTCAACAAACGATTAAGTGATTATAATTTATCGAAAAATTGCCGGGTAAATGTAATAAACATACAATTGCTTATAAGAGGGATTGATAAGGGAAAAATGTGACAAATTTCAAGGAAAGATAAAGACACATTTGGGCTATGTGGCATTAATGAATGATCACGTTGTTGAAACATAAAATGACGGTATGAATCTATCAAATCGTATTGATACACCTTTTAATATTATCTTAGCATCTGTTCCACTTATTTATTTCATTACAATAATTTCATATTAGCATATTAAGCACGAACGTCCTATTCTTTTCTGAAAGGCATGGTCATTTCTATTTTTCCAGGAAAAATGCTAGTTTGAATAATACTACCTGAAATTAACATTCAATAATAATCAATAAATTAGCAATTTTCATCTTGAATTTGATAGTCTGAGACTCTAATTTGTGAAAGTTCATGATCCCTGAGTATATAAAATTGGAATTTCAGAGTATTATAAATGTATTTGTGTATGTTAATACAGAGTTTATTTATTCGGTAATCTTCATCAAACTTTTCCGTTCTCTTAGCAATATAGTCATTTAATTGAAAGTATTAAGAGGGTATTTTATACTGCTAAAACTCCAATGCACTCTAATAGACATCAAAGTTAAGGAAAAAAGAGGTATTACTAAGCGAGCTCTTGATCAGAATACGAAAACACAATGATTATTAATCTAAATCTGATTTTCATTTCATAAGAGCAAAGAAAATTCATTTGCTAACAATATTTTACATTCAGTGTCTTTATACACGAGGAACTTAGTCACATAGACTCATTTTCTATAATTAATGAGTGTTATTTAGCTCAATGCGCATCTCCGTAGCAGATAATTCATTGAAAGCTAATGGCTAAGTGACAAATTGTCTTGTTGGGACTTCCCGGTCCACATTCCATATGTGGTCGACCTGCATTTGAAAAATGTCAACAATGAAGAAAAGCTGCAAATATAGGTTTTAAAAAAATACATGGTGCTAAATTATCACTTGGAAAAGGAAACTTCCAACTAAATTTCTTCTAGACGCTCAACTGTTGATTCAAATGGCAGTTTGGTACCAAAAGTATTTATGTTTGCTATAATTCATACTGAAAGTGTGTTCATATGATCATAAGAATAGTTCTTCGCCTTTGCAGATGCATCACTAAATAGTTAAAATAATTGCTAATAATACCTGGCGTATTTTTTATAAAATAAAATTTAAATAATTAGGGTAAATACGAATAATAAATAATAAAGGGTCAAATACAAAATTAAAACGAAATTCTTACTATGGCATCACTCAACAAATTTAGTTAGCGCTGTAAACTTTGTTGAATAGTCTGCTTGATTTTGAAGTACATATTGAAAATTTTTCCAATTGAGTAAGAAACCGGTTGGGTTGAAAATAAGGCAAATGAGAAAATAGCGCTGAAAATGATTCAAAATAAGTGTAGAACACATTTTATCAATAGCTATTATATTTATGATTATATATTTGGTATTACGATTGTGATTAATGGTTTATTTTTAGCTTTATGGCTTTACTAATACCAATTCATGAGTCGTAGAAGAAATCCCGATTCGAGTAAAACCTCATAGAATGAGGACACCAGCAACGGAAGGAAGCTGGGAATTCCAAATACCATTCCGACTGAAGACCGGTTCATTTCCCCCTAACTTGACTCCATGTCTTGGAGAGATTTTGCTTTGTTAGACCATTGCACTGGAAAATATAAACTGAACTATGTCAAATATTTCTTTCTCCGAGATAAAAGGAAAAAAAGAATGTGCGGAAGGAAGAGAATCTTTTTTTTGGCTTTCGCAGTGGGATAGGATAGGGAGTCGGAGGGTGGGAGTGGAGCCCGTGGCACGACGCCAGGGGCAACTCCCAAAACCCCCACCCTCTCTACCATCATTTAATTGTTGAGCACCCCGTGTCGAGTGGTCGGAGAGATAAAACTCTTTTATTTCAGACAAAAGTGAGACCTTCAAGGGCCCTCTTTTAATTTAATATAACATGCCCGTCCAATTCGATGGGCGAGGGGAGGGGAGTGAATTTCGAGAAGTGAGAGAGAATTAAGAAATCGGAGAATTCCAGTTGGTGTTTGGTCTTTGGAGAGAAGGGACGGCCACACTTCACATCCACCCATCACACATACTTGTTTGCTGAACGGGCGCAGAACGCAGGTGTTCCGGCCAATTGTGCTGTTCGATTTTGACTCATCTTGGGGTCTGAGAAGGCTAAGGGCTAAAGGCACCCGACCAGGGAGCTAAACTAGATGGTTCTCCGAGTATAAGTAATTACGACCAAATAATCTTAGGGGCGGGGATTTGCTTCAACAAAAAGGCATTCGCTGACAAAATTTAATGATAAGCTTCAACCTCCAAGCATGTGAATCGAGTTTAAACATGTATATTGTATGTATTTATTTATTTTGTATTTGTATATATTTTTTATTCATAAATATAGAGATTTCCCTCGTCTACTCACAAAACACAACCATACATCCAACACAACAGTAAGCCACTAATAAATTCCGAACACTTTCCTTCGACCCTTCACCTAATCGAACATCTCTATCTTGTTCCGGCCACTTCCTCGTTTACTTAAAATTTTCCCCTCTATTACAGTCTTCACCATCCCGCTGCATATCAGAATGCTATGCACATTCATATTTCCTTCCTCTTTTTTTATTTTTCCCAACAATCCTTTCTCTTCTCCCATCATGTCTGGCGTTTCCTTGCTCGTTTTTCTTTCAGTTGACTTCAACTTTTCCATTCTGAACGCATATATATATATATATATATATATATATATATATATATATATATATATATATATATATATACATACATACATACATACATACATACAGGTACTGTACATACACATATACATATATATGTTTGTGTTTATACGTAAAATATACGTTTACATATATATTTTTTCAATATAAAGGAGTAAATTTTCCTGCAGCACCGGCCAGGGCCGAGATAATCACTAACGCATGTATTTGCAGTAATTACTCATTGTTGCTTTCGTACCGAGGGTAATTTATTTACATATGTCATATGTTTACTTTGCATGGGTAACATAAATTATATCGTGTCGCCTATAGACATTACTCGATCAAATATAATCCTCCTCCTCATGAAATTATTTTTGTCAGGAAAAATCTATAGTAATTTATAGGGTATTTTTAAGTTAGAAAATTAATCGTACTTTTTCGCCGAAACTAAATTTGCCGTTAGAATTTATAAAAACAGGAATATATTGTGTGCCTGTGTAATTACTGATATTATGTTCTAATAAATTTTAGTGCTACACGAACCCATTAAAGATGAATGATAAATGGAAGCAGTCTATTCACAAAATGAAGGCATGATCAAATATAATCAAGCATGAGACCATGATCATTTTTTTCTAATTACTTAGTTAAGCATTTGTCTTCCACGTCCTCTTAAAATGAAATGAACCTTTTAATAGTCTGAGTTCTTCTCTTAAAGAATTTTGAAACAATATCAATTAAGGCAAGTTAAATGATCAAAGTCTATTCCAAAACAGACACAATTCACATTATAAACAATGGATAAAAACCGAAAAATATTGATTCAATCTAGTGCGACCCTAAGGCATAATGAGAAATAAGAATGTTTTTTTATAATTCCCTAAAATCAACAAATTCAATAAACAATTAACTTAATTTTGACTTCCAAAGATAAAAGCGTCTTTCTAAGAATAATTACGGAAGTTTTATGAATATGTAGAAGATAAATTAATGTTAATGAGGATAAACATTTGCTGCTCAGTGTAAATAATTCAAATATTGAGAATGAAATTGTTGGCAATATTTACACTATTGAAAATAACGGAGGTAAAAATACGCCTGGTTTGGAATCAAATTTCTGACGCGATGGAAATTAAAAAAATATAATTACTTACCGCAAAAGGAGACAAAAATATAAGTAGTTATCCCTTCGGGACGCGTACCTGAAAGAGAAGAGTAATTACTATTTAATTGATTTTTTGACAAATTTAAACACATATTAATGCACCCGAATACGCTGATACATCCAAAATACTGGAAACCCTACGGAATGTATTCTACCTCATGAATATCAGTATACAAAAATATAATTAAAACAATTTTAAAATGTAAATTTAGCTAATATAATGTTATTTTCAAAACGGAAAGTAATTCTTAAAAACAGTGCTAATACGAATTTGGCTAGACTTGGGTAGATCCTTGCTAAACTATGCCAGACTGAGGGAATTGTTTTCAGGCGAAAACCCGTCACCTTCACTGGATATACAGGTGATGTTCATAATTTGGTGAAACTAACTAATACCAAAGCTGAAAGATTTGATTTCATATGTTCCTGACGTTTTTCTTATATTCTTGGTATTCAATTGAATATATTTATTGGCAATTTAACAAAATATTTTTTCGATTTAATTTTACGTGTGGACAAATGTACCACGGAAGAGTATACATTATTAACCATCTGTACACAGATGGAATACTAGCCATTCGGGTTTATATCATGAAGTATCATAGCATTATTTTCAATCGGAAGATATGCTGAAATTGGTTGACTGGTACCGGCTAGTTGACATATTTCGGATAGCAAGAATGTGTGGAGAAAAATGCAGAGCAAAAATTGCAGGGTATTTCTGCCATATCATTTTGTTTATCCATGTATTTTTAATAAAAAAATAAATAGTTATAGATAAAAATATTTTAAAGAAGTTACACATATATTTATGGACTCGTATGATGTAGATAATTACACAGCAGGAAGCCATGTTTAGGCTATCAGAATTTTATGAGAAAGTCGAAGTAGCACGAGTTACAGATTTAGTCCTCAATATATGGATGTAAGAATTTCACGTACTATCGGCCTCCGTACTCGGTTAGATTATCTCTGAGATATCAAACCTACATTTGGTTTGCTACAAATATATTTTGCTATAGAAAATAAATTTCAATGGATTACCGTTTAGTAGCGCGTCTTTGTGCCTCCGTGGTTTGACGGACAAGTGGAAGGAAGTTGCATAGATCTTGAGTCTTTCTCTGCTTAAAACCAGCTACGGATCTAAATACTACCAGGAAACGCCACACTATGAAAATGCTCCTGAAGACAGAGGTCCAGGAATGTGTAATTTAGGTTTATTGATTATATTTTATGCGGCTTTAATGAATGTCCCTAAGGGTTACTGCTGCTTTTAAAATATTTTTTGCCTTCTGAATTAACCTTCATTGCAGTTCCAGCTCATGTATCACATCTTTCACAGTGAGTACAGTGAGTGAAAGAGAAGGTTAATAGTCCCTCCCTTTTTTCTTTTAATTAGTTATTAGTTACATTGAGTGTTATTATAATGCCAGGTGAATTTCTTATATTTCTCAGCCTCATCCATGCATTAGAATAGGGCAAATTCTAATATCTGATGTCTATAACCCATAATATTTAATATCTTCTTCTGCAATTAGTAATATTAATTAGTAATATATTCGTAAGCTCTGTAAATGATGTTCCTAAATTCCTTTTTCTACCACTTCCTCGTTCATTTAAATACTCCCTCAGTCATTGAATACTTGTAGACATTAATATATTATGATTTTAACATCAAATGTAATTTTTAACATCCAATTATTTCGCCAAATCTATCTTCTATCTGAAATTTTAGTAATCTCCTTAAATATTAATTTCAATTTTCTTATTTTATAATACTTAATACTCAATTCAATATACACAGGCCCGCAAGAGCACAAGCACCAAAAACCTGCCACTTTCATCCAGTAAAATAAGCCTTCGTAAAAGTTTTTAACTCTTTGCACACGCCTCAACCAAAGATGCATTTCTTCACGAAAACGTTACTTCAGAAGAAATTATATCCTTAATATCCCCGCTAATTTTTTCAGACCACTTGTATCACTCAATAAGAAAATGCAGCCTTTTTCGCCATTCTTAATCTTATTTTTTTAAAATTATTTGGCGCCGATGTTCTAATTTGGAATCCACCGTACATTCCTTTCAATATAATTTGTACTACACCAGTATGTTTCGATATTTCTTTAGCATGAGTTCTATTCTTGATTCCCAATCCCCGGACGCCACTGCTACTGTTTAACGATACATATATATATAGATGTTCTCCGTCTCTATTAGAGCACAACATTTTCAAGCTGCACTTTTTTCTGACTTATTTTCCTTATTCTTTCATAAATATTCATAACAACGCTGGTATGAGTAGATTAAAATGTATCTCCCTGCTCCTCAACGTTCAGCACCTAAATCATTTATTAATTACTACCGAAGGTCTCTAACTCAATTTAATATATTTTATAGAGCACTTAAACATGGGAAATGCCTTGGGATTTTTGCGAAATTTTGAAAAAAAAATCGCAAGGGATGAATACTTCTCAAAATACACCAAAAATTCATTTTTTCACTGCCAGTATTTACTTAAATCGGCACTTTAATTTTTAAATTAAATTTATATGTTTCCTTGATGCATATTTTTCAAATTCGGCCGATGGATTCAAGATCATATCTTCAAAAAATGGTTAAACTCTTCAAAATGGTAAACTGTTACTTCTTTAGTCCTTTCTTTGGCAATACCAAACAAATGTTTCCGCTCCTAAACGGAAATTTATAATCCTTAAATGATCTTTATCTTTTAATTGCTCATTGGTTGATTCCAAATTGAAGAACAACAACAGACAAATGTAATGGCTTGTACAAATTCCACAGCAATATGAGCGCAAACGACTGAAGCACGTACGATTGTCTAAGTGCTTAGTATAGAGCAGCCTTTTGGTTTTGATATATTTTGATTGATGTCTCGCGTTTTTCTTGTCTATCACCCTCTTGCTTGAATCCTTCCTTATCCATTTTTGAGACGTCTCCAGGATGCTGAGCCAAAATAAAAAATATAGACTCGGGGAGAAAAGTTTTTCGCGACTTCCTTTCCCGCGAAGCAAAAACACGACGCCCCGAGCAATTTTTTTAATGAGAATGCAGGGGAGGAAGTCGAAGGGATTTGGGGGAGGTGACACAGGGCCGGCACAAATGAACGGCGTCGCCTCGTGGCAGACAGGTGAGGGGCGCTACATCACGAACTCACAAACATGCATACACTCGTGGCGGCACCAGCAATTTGAATGCGACGTAAAACAAAACAGAACCAAGAGGCGCTCCGTCACTATGGAAATATAAATATTTCTCCCTCTCTGTCTCACTCCATGACAGTGTACTTCGAAATGCCCTTTCTACTACGACTAAAACATCGGGACAAATTGATGCCGTGACAAATTGCATTTCTATGTTTTATCCAAAAACCAACAATAATTGACCCTTTTTTCGTGGCACCAGAGATCACCTTGGGCTAAGCTCTAAGAAATACAAAATTGCACTATAATAGAGTCTCCATCCTTGTTTCAGTGTCTTCGAAAAATTACTGGCCTGAAAATTTTGTAGTTTTGGGAAAAGAAAGCCTCCTAATTTTAACCTAAACTCTGCCAAATTTACCAAAGAAAGAATCAGTTATGTTCCTCTATTATTTGAAAATACCTATCTCCGCCGTTATTGAATTGAGAATGACCTGGGTTGTTGGTCGCACTTAAAGGAATCAATTGCGTTCAAAGTACAATGGTATTAAAGAATTTGGAGTTAAGATTTGGTCCTGGAATTTCTACTAAGTTCTTCCGGCAATACAATTGTTAAAATTTAATGCATAAATTCAAAATAACTCCAATATTAGGGGTGAGATTGAAAAAATAGCAACAATTTGATCAAGAACGGCGTCTCCGGAATTGGCCCTTGGTGCTCAAAGAAAACAACTGTGAGAGGTTTGAGGAAACCTACGCACGTTGAGTTTGGTTTCATGGGTGTACAAAATATTTCCACTTACGCGAATAATCACCCTAGATATAGAGAGGTAAATGGAAGACTATAAGCAAAAACACTAATTTTGATACTGTTAGTAAAGAGGAACAAAAGGGGACTACAATGTTTTTAAATGCCCATATTAATATAATGATGTGCATCAAAAAGCCATATGCCATTCGAGGACTTGGAAGTCATTGATATGTAGAGTGGAACGAAATCCTCCCACTGTTGGGAACATATGCATTTTTTTGCAATGAATCAAGGAAACTACTCTTGGAAAGCACAATAGAACACAAGAATAAAAATAGAAAGCAAGTACGAGGTCTGTTCAAAAAGTATCGAAACTTTTGTGTTTTTTCTAAAATTATTTATTAATCATGACTATCTATTTTGTCCCCTTCAAAGTAATCCCTATTAGATATATTAAATTTTTGCCAACGTTTTTTGCAATCCTCGAAGCACTTAAAAAAATCATTTTTTGTGATCTTTTTCAGCTCCTCCTTCGATACAGTCTTTATCTCGTCAATCGTCGTCCTTTCATGGGCCTCTTCAGTTTTGAGAACAAGAAAAAGTCAATAGGGGCCAGATCTGGGGAATACGGTGACTGCGGCATCATTAGTGTGTGATTTTTGGCCAAAAATGCATTGAATTCTTAATGCATCAACGAGGGTTTTAAAGAAACTCTGACCTTCTCGGTATCTATTGCTTCTGTTCCAAAAATGGCAATAGAAAAAATACGATGGTCCCCAGAATGATATAACATTTTATGCACCGAAAGATCGGGCATTGATGATCATACGAGGGTCATCCGGAAAGTAGTACCCGTTCGTGAAATAAAGACACAAAAGTAAATATCAACAAACATAAAAAATTTTATTTGAAAGAGGATACTTTAAACTACTTCTCAACATAATCTCCAAGCAAATTAAGGCATTTGTCATAACGTGTGACAAGTTTCTGTATTCCTGCTGCATAGTCCTTCGCCGCCAGCTCATTGAGATACGCGAGGGACCCATCTTGCACAAATTTTTGCATAATGCAGATGGTGTTTAACAATTTCATGAACAATTGTTCGAGAAACATTGGGAAAATGCTCACAGATGTCATCAATTGTGACGCGCCGATCGTTCCTCACGAATTCGTCAACTGAGCTCACCAGTTGGTCTGTAATGACAGACGGTCTCCCCGAACGCTCATCGTCGTGTGTGTTCCCCCTCCCCATGTTGAAGTTGCGACACCACCGCCGAACAGACGACTCGTCCATTACATTGTCTCCATACACCTCCTTTAATTGGCGATGAATATCACATGGGCGAACGTTTCTTGCATTGAGGAATTTAATCACTGCCCTCACTTCACAACTGGCGGCGTTCTCAATTTTTTTAAACATTGTAAACAATCACAGAAACAACACAGGCAATGCTAGCGTCACGCAACTTGGCTCAGAGAAGGCAGACAAGCCACTGAAGCTATCTGACCTCGTCCAGCGGCTACTCGCGTCGTCAGCACTTCATGCGGCACGAACGGGTACTACTTTCCGGATGACCCTCGTAAAAGATATACTGCATAGCATATTTCTACCCCCTGCCACTAACCACGCGTAGGGTGCGGTGCGCAACCCTCCCCGCCCTTGCTATGTCACTCACGCAACTCATGTCTGAAGCACGCTATTTATCAGGAAAGCCATTGTCACCCCCTCAGCGGGCCATCAACTAAACGGAGGCACCGTCCAACTCCGGGCCAATAGGCCGGCGGAGCGAAAAGTACACCCGCGGAGATAAACTCCCCTTTACGCCACACCCTGAGCGGCCACCCGCTGAGAAAATACACATTTTTACGACGCCTTTTTGCTCTTTGGGATAATGAGACATGGTCTGATCACCCTTCCCTCGGGGACAATGGCCTCCGAAAAGTCTCATCCCATGAAACATGTTGCCCACCCTCGGCTTACGATCCCGACAAAAAGGATTCCAGAAACTACGATGACCTACAACGAATTAGCATAAAGTAGTTGTCTGAATCCGGTTGCTTAAGCATCGTCAACATGTTTCAATATCAACGTGCCTATTTTTTCCTGAGCTCAACCACGGTTTTTCCAAATGATTTGAAATTCCACGACCGAGCCACTCGGTTTTCGCTTAAAATTGTCTTAAGCAACAATGTTGATTGAAATACGGAAAAGTCACATTTATACGTAGATCATACCATTTCATCGAACTGAATGAACCAGGATTTCTCAAGTAAAATCTTCCAGTTTTACATCAAAAACGCAACCATATGTGACGGAATTGACCAATTTACAATTTAAATGAAACTTTGAGAAATTATTCAAATACAGGCTGTCCGAATGTAAATGTACATAACATACGTACGTAAACCTGTATGAATTAATTTGAAAAGTTACCGTCCCTTTCCATGTGAATTTCTGATATTCTATAAAATGCATCGTAACTTTACGGAGTGAATAACATTTGGATTGGCCTTAAATGTTTGGTCTCAATTTTAGTATTAGTAAAACATTCATTTACAATGCGTTGACCCACAGACCTTGTAAATAACGGTGATTTGGTTGACAATTTTTCTTTACCCCTATTTGTGATTGCCGATGACCACGTACATACTTTCTATGATAATTCACATCGGCGATTATTCATGATTTATTCCATTACACAAATCATACTCAATAACCTAATGGAAAGAAACATGTTCTGTTTTTTATACTTTACTTACTATTACTAAAAAATTACTGTAATCCAAGCCTCTCAACGACAATTATATCATTGCGTTCATTTACATATCTGTAGCCCTGAAAGCCGTCAAGTAAAAGCTTAACCGTAAGCGCTGTTACGCAAGATGTCATGATTTATTTTTAATGAAATAAAATTTGGGAAAAAGGTTTATTTTTCTCTTATTTTTTCAACAGAAATTTGGATATTCTGAATACCCTGAATAGTTCTGTACGAGAATGAGGAAGAGAAAAAAATTGCATAAACTGTTTGGACGTGGATTTCGGATGTTTGGATTGCGGATATGGTTTTGTTTCCATTTCCACGTTTCCCAGTTTTTCACAACTGTATTTAACCCCAATCAGGAGTACCAGTCTCTCAACTCCTTACCAACACAATCAATTACAACACAATTTTCTGCCCACATTTCTGGTCTCTTTCGGCGAATTGCTTCACGCAAACGTCTCATAACGCCCAAATAATACTCTTTGTTTACTGTCTGGCCTTCTGGCAAAAATTCATGATGCACTACACCGTTGTAATCCATGAAAACCGTCAGCATTGCCTTCTTTTTTGACTGAAAACGACGTGGTTTTTTTGGTCTCGGCTCATTTGGTGAACGCCATTCACTTGCCTGATGTCTGGATTGCGTGTCGTACTCATAAACCCACGTCTCGTCTCCAGTAATGATCCTTTTGATGAATGTGGGATCGGATTCAGCCTCGCAAATCATGTCTTTTGCGACGTCAACACGGTCTCTTTTTTGCATGAAATTGAGGCCTTTAGCATGCTACACGACGGAAACCCAAATCATTAACCACAATGTCTTGGGCGGATCCATAGGCAATGTTCAAGTCCTCCGCTATTTCTCTGATGGTTAATTTGCGGTTATTGACCAACATTTCTTTTACTTTATCAATTTTTTCACCGACTTTCGATGTCGATGGTCTGCCACTGCGTTCATCATCTTCGATTGACTCACGACCACTTCTGAACCGCTCGTGCCACTGGTAAACGACCGTTTTTTTTAGAGAATCGTTGCCGAAACACTTTTCCAACATTTCCAACGTCCGTGCGCCACTAAATCCGTTTTTTACGCAAAATTTAATACAAGTTCGTTGTTGCAAATTTAAATCCATTTCTGAAATTGTAAAAAATCGCCAACACACACAGAGATAGATGTACTCTTGGCTACGTAACTTTTGCAAATGTCAAGTTATGACACTAAGATTTAAAGGGAATATCAACAACAGATGTACCAATTTAACAAAAAAAACAGAACTCAAATCGGAACGATGGGAGCGCCACACGGTGGTTATTCCGGGAACTTTTTGATCAAGGTAGTATACTCGTTACTAGACCTATCTCTCACGATGGTGCCCTTTAATTCGCTCTCTAGTAGGAAAGATTGCTTATTCTTAGTTCATGGGCCAACTATAGCCTTTCTGAACCGATGGACAAGTATCAGTTACATTGATTATTCCATTGGATCACTTCCGTTTAATTTACGCTGTGGTCTCATCAATAAATATTTTATCTAGAATAATTCTCACAGCGCCGATATCAAAAACGCTTACAGTATTTTTCCAGCAGTTGAATTGTTTCATACAACGTACATGCTTTATGTTAATCTAATACTGAAGTCTTATACTTGGTGTGAGGTCCAAGGATTCCAATTACAATGTCCAGCGACAGAAGGACGTTTTGCCATGGTTCAATACAAGCATTTCGTTTGCATGTTTTTGCGAATTAGTAGGGATGACTCGGAGTATGACTCACCACACTCCCCCACTTTCTTCGCCCCCAAAATGATTTCCCTCATGCTTCTAATCTATTCACCCCCTTCTAAAGCGCGGCGTCGTCTCAGTATCTGACACTCCCCCTTTCCCTATGCTTTCAATCCCAATTCCAAACAGCAGAGGTCCTCCCGAATCTTCGAATCTTCGCCAGCAACGAGCCCTGGACTCCTGCAAGCCATCCCAGCCACGCCCCCCATTTACTCTCCCGGAGGTCTTTGTCGTCTTTCTTTTGAACCACGATCCATGATTTAATGGCCTCACCCCCTGCCCGTCGTTATCTCCTTGGTCTACCCAAGTTCATGATTTACCGCCCACTCCGCGGTACATTTGTCTGCATGCGTCCGTGCCACAATGTTCCTAAAAAATCCGTCGCAATACCCGCGTTTGACCATTGAATGGCAGCACGCCAATTAACCTCGGGTCTCTCTCGCCATTATCATTTCTACCCCCTCCCCCCTCCGCTCTCACTCTCCTTTGGCCCTGACAGCCACAACCTCTCTTAAGCTTTGGGTTCCAGAAAAAAAAGATTCACACTTTTGTACTTCTTCTCCAACTTATTATGCTTGGTTTTCAAAGGAATGACAAAGCGAGCAATGATGCGGAAATCCATATAATTAGAAGTTGACTAACCACACCATCACCACAGAGAGAATTCGTTAATACGTTAATTATATCGAAATACATACTAGATACTGTATCGTTGATGACAAAAAAAATCAATTGCTTAGCACAATACAACCTATGGTGATAATTGTCATCCTTTTTTAATTGCTATCGTTTATCAAAATACTTAGGGACGCCAATTGCTAATTGTTCAAAGGATGAAATTTTTTTTCTCTTGAGAACTATGCCATTTAACCTCTGAATTTTGCAGCTAATTATTATTAAAAAGTTACTTAAACGGTCTCGAAAGAATAAGTCATTTCATTACTGTCCTCTCCAAGTACGCGTAATCTACCTTGTTAAAGGAGTCCACCGAATAGAGATAGTCTTTAATAGACGTACCGTCGACGTCTCCTAAATAACTTTGAACTTCTAAAGCAACGCGCGATCTTTATCCTTTGCCTTACATCTTCTTAAGCTCCTCATACCTGTACTTCTCAGTGCTCCTCATGCAGCCTAAATCGAATATTTTATCCCACCGGTTTAGTATTTGCGATTGAAAAACCAATATTCATTAAATCGAGGTTTTTTTAAATTAGGCATTTTTCTAATATCCAACATTAACCTTCATCTTTTTTCCATTCAATCCCTTGATTTTTTTCCCTTTGTCCATATTATTCTCTCCAACCTTTTGCATAAGTGCAACTCAAGAGTTGAAACTAGTTAGGTAGGCGCCCCGTGATCAATTTCATTGCAAAAAAACATTTTTATCAACTTCTTGCTTTTATTTTTACTCCGTCTAGTCCATTTACCGTAGAAAATCTAAATAAAAACGGATATCACACCTATTCCAATATATACCCTCCCTTCCACTCTGTTACTGGTTTCAGTGCTTCCATTTCACGAAAAATTAAAAGCCTCAGTTTTCTTAGAATACTTTCATAGCAGTCATTTTCTCATATTATTCACTATATTTGGAATTCTTATTAATTAATTTCATCCTGCGTCTATAACACTGAATGCACAATAAAATCCCTTCGTATCCAGGCGATTTGAGATGAATAAACCCTAAAATAATTTTCCGACCTACGCCTTCGTGCGAACTTTCTTCTGGGTCCGTAACAAAAGCCTCTCGATATAATTGTAAAAGAGTGTTCTTCCTCCCCTGTCTGTGGTTGCAATTAACTAACTTATGCATCAGCCCGGGTAAACCACTTGTGTTACCAAACCATAGGAAAGTCGCACAATCTCTTAACATGAGTGGTTCATTTATTAACCCAATTACAAAAGTCACGACAACATAGTTTTTCAGAAGAAAAACTAGCACTTCTTGATAATTAAAAGGAAAAAGAAACCAGCCTACACGCCCGTTCTGATCACAAACAAATCACCAGCCGATCAAATAGAAATTAAAGACCAAATGAAATTCGATGGAGTTGTAAAATAATTGCGTAAAAGCCAAATAATACAACTATAAAAAACCTAATTATAGTAACGAAACCTATTCATGAGCTGAACTGATACATTGTGTAGCAAGACTCGATCGATACAGAGAATACTTAATAACTTTTCACTGTGGCAAGTAAAGCATATCCAAGAAATACGAGGCAAAATCGATAGAAGTTGGCACGTTTCATATAACAACCATATCAAAAATATACAAAGAGACTTAAAATCTATTGAGAACGGCAATAACTATAATTTAAAGTTGTAACAGAGAAAAAAGATTCAATTAGCAGGACCTTGGTCACTGAGTGAATTATGAATAAAAATGATGTATGTTGAAGTAACAACATTTTAATAATGATATGATTAATTAACTGATTTAAAAAAAATAATATTTCCTACCAATAGTGAACAGTTTTTTAACTGCTGAAATTCTTTTAAGGTCAAAAGAACGATTGATAGAAGATATTTTCAAATGTTTTTTATAGGGATTTTCACAACACTTCATATTTTGCAATTTGTTTCCTTGAGGCTTGCTACGGGTCGTGTTTTTCTCGCACTAATTTTGTAGACGACAACAATTTTGAAATACTAGTCGAACCGTCAGATTGTAATTGTGTATAATTTGATGTACATTTTTTTTTGGCACTTTTCATTAATGTGTACCCGGGGAAGAAGAAAAATAGTTATTATTAAATTAATACATCCCAGGATGTGAGGTACCATTACCCCTGGAAAGAGATAATAAGGGGAGAGATATTCATCACTTAATTAAGCGATATTAACTGGCATTTTCGCGAAAATACAAGGAAGCGTATTATAATACTCTTGAAGAAGAAACTCGTGCTTACTGAAAGGTGATCAGATAGGTAGAAGTTATGAATAGTTTCATTCTTTGGAGTGAGATGATTAGTTGAATATAGGATACCCTCATATCTTATGCAACAAGTGCTTTGTATTAAAAATTTAACAGTTTACTATCGAAAAGCCACCGAAGTTGTATCGCAGCTCCTGACAGTATGTCGAACTGAAACGCATTTTTCACTTCAGTAAAGAGCGTTTGAGCGAACAAATGCAATTTAGATCAAAAAAACCACTTCACCCATAGCATGATGAGCCCGGAGGAAAAGGAAACGTCGTTATCTGTGCATATAGTGGCAATTTAATGGGGTGTAATGCTGAAGCATTATTTCCTTAATTAAAAGAAAATTACTATTCCGAAGAGGAAGGAATGCCATAGAGGGATTTGGCTTATTAACGGGAGATGAAGCTTTGATGGTAATTCAATCAAAAAAATTAATTCATTACATCCCCTTATGAAGGGTAGAATTAATTAAAAAGTAGACTTCCTTTACAACACCATCAATTAGAACCCGATTAATTTACGGAATGAAATTTTAACCATTTGAAAGTCTTCTCCTTTGCTGCACTCTTCCCCGCCTTTGACGATTTGGATGCGTGTGGGAAGAAGCTAAACGATATCGAGGAGAATATATCCAGAGTATTTTATGTTCAGGTACACAGGTACTTACCTGCACATTGCAAGTTTATGTGCATTTATGTGTTTGAATTTGTATGTTTCTGCATGCATGAAAACGTATGAGCTCACGGTTTATTACCGGGATATACGTTGTCTTTCTTCTTGAAATCGTCTCCCTTCCATGTTTAACATTCACATTACACGTATCTTTTACGTGCTACCTACATAACCCTTCCCATATTGCGTATCCATATACTCCATTACCGAATGTGCACGTAGCCAGGATTCTTCGTGCGATATGTGGATAGCGACATAGTTTAGTGCTCTCTTTTACTTTATATTACTTCTTTCTGGGTTATACGAGCTGCTGGGTTCGTAATATGCCACAAAAACACAGGAAATACACATATGAAACCAACCAATTCTATTCTAAAAGATTTAATACTTTCCAATACAATCTCCTCTCTAGCACGGTCCTCAACATCTCACTACTAATCAAAATGCTCCGTACGCATCTACAATTGGCAATGCTAGACAGAAGGACGTAGGTGGCATTGAAGAGGTGCTTATTTTTAAGTCGGATGCCAGATTGTGCTTTCTAAGTAGAGATGCACCGTAGTATAGAAGTGTCCACACAGAACCTATAACAACCGTATTATAACATGAATAATAATTATTTACCCCAAAAATACAATGGATAGCCAGTACCTAATTTATTTATGATGTCCAATGAAGAGACAAAAACATTGACTACATATTGAAACAAATACGAAACTTTGAGATTCATTTTAAATTGTTCGTAACAACTACGGTTAGGTGAAATTTCGCCCAATTCACCTATTCACTATTTACGCATAGCCATCTAACAGATGCCTACGAGTGTTTATACTCACACACATACACACACGCACATTTATACGCGGTTGCGATAATATGCCGGCAGTTTCTTAGAAAAAATGAATATTCGAAAAGTATAATAATCTACAGTACAATAATTCGAGTGATTATGGGAGTACTTAAAAGTCTTCTCGATATCTCATATTAATGTGCAAGGAAACTGATTGTGAAAAAATGGAGAAGATATTGAATTAGTTCAACAAAAATTTTGAACTTTAAATTTATTATTAAGGCCAACCTATTACCTCACAAACCGCCACATGAGTGTACGGCGGGGGGTGTTCGGGAACTAGGCTTAGAGAGAGGCTGTAATAATTATCCATGCATACAATTACACTTGAATATATATCATACCTGTGTAGAAAAAAAATTTGAGCAGCAGAGCCAAGGGGTTGCAAGCATTGCTGAGTGAATAGTAAATTCAGTGCGATAGATACGGGATGAGAATCAATATTAATAAAGCAAAGGTTATGCGATTTTCTAGAAAGAAAAAGGCTAAATTAAACATTAAAATAGGAGGGCAAAAGCAGGTGGAACAGTTTACGTATTTCGGAAGTGTTTTGGACCAGCACGGTCAAAGAAGTAGGGACATAGGGAGAAGAATTGCGCTGGGCAAAAAGGCTTTCACAAGGAGGAGGGAGTTGATGACGGGGACGTTGAGTAAATATACTCGTATTAGAAAAAGACTCTTCAAAACTTGGATATGGATATTTGAAACGTGATCACTGAAACAGGATGATAGAAGTAGAATGGAAGCTTTTGAAATGTGCGTATGGAGATGAATGGAGAAGGTGAAATGGACCGAGAAGAAAACAAATGAGAAAGTACTTGGTATGGTGAGCGAAGAGAGGAATTGTTGGGAAAAATCGTATGGAGGCAGGAAAAATGGATGAACCAGCAGACCATTTCCTATTCCCAAAAGTAAAATCCTCCCTCAAAAGGACACCACTAGGTTTGTGCCGTCAAAGAAACTTGCACGCGTACCCTTAAGAACCTTCCGGAATCCGCCTTCCAGGGAACCTTCGAATCGTGGAAAAGCCGCAGGGGCAAAAGTGCGCCGACGCTCAAGGGATGTACTTTGAAGAACTTTGAGGCATAGTAGCGATATCTGAAATAAATCCATTTTTACGATACTTCTAAACGAACTATGTCTAGTGAAAATAAGATTCAATCCGCATATTTGGGTACCGTATTGAAGTCATCTAATATTGAAGTCATCCTATGAAAGTTTTGATGTTGGCATTACCCCTGAGTATTTGTTGTTCTTGAATGATATGCTTGATCCCATCTACACGATGATTTGCGTTTTGATTATCCTCAATTTTATTCCGAAAGTTCAGTGCTAAGAATTTTCTGATATATAATTCTAAACTCATTTCGTACATCTTACCGATCACTGATATAATCAGAGAGTAGCGCGCAATTGGCGAGGGTCCTTATTCCGCCGTAAATCACGGTGTGATCTGCAAATAATCTGAGTCGGCTGATAACCTGGGAGCTTAGTTCATTAACGCATAAAACAAGAATAGGGGTACTATAACACTTCCTTGTGGTACTCCTGAAGTCACAAGTGTCTCTGATGAACGCAAACCATCGCGGACTGCTTTTTACTAACTGTGGGATTATAAGCTCCTATTCCACTTAGTGACTTTCTCGTTAATCTTAGATTGTGATTCAACTTTTCGTGGTGGACTTTGTTGATGGCTTTCTTTTTATCTAAGAAGTCACAAGTAGACTATGTATCCCTTTGCCCTGATTCAAGGATGACCTGAATAAAATGATCCAGCTTTGTTTTACATGACCTACTTTTCCTAAGTCCTTGGTCGACAAATTTCGAGAAAAGCTATATTTTGCAGATATCGATGTTAAAGAAAACTGTGTATAATTACTAGATTCCTCCCTATCTGCGGTTTGTAGTGAGCGTTAAATAAGATATATTCCCGTCACGAGGTATTGAACTATCCTCGGAGGGCACTTAAAAAACAGTTTCTAAAAAGGGGTGATGATATTTTCCTAAAGTTCCTTCAGGGTGGATTTTTCCAAACCAAGGAATTTCTTTGTTTTTATATTTTGGAGTTGTGAATAACTAATAACATTCAATATTATATTGCTCATTAAAATTGTTGTGGATCTGAGTTCGTCTTTAAATCATTGAAGCGAGGAAGCCTGTATCCTAGTTTAATATTATGTTCTCTTTAATAAACGATGGTAAGCAATGTGAAACGAATGCATCTATTTTTTCAGTTTTTTTTTAAATGGCTTTAGAGCGTAGAAAACGGTTTATGCATGAAAAATCAATGTTTTTTTGGTCTTCGTTAAACCTTTTTGTGGGGAATTTCAGCGATGGATACATTGCTTAAGAGTAAGATACCTTTCCTGAAATCCATTTGCCCTCAATCCCTCCAGCGATTGCAAGCGAGAGGAAGAGAGACTTTACCTTTGGCAACGAATACTAAGCAGCTCAAACGAAAGATAACAACTGAAACGGAGATGTGTTAATCAAACTTTGGTAGTGTGCAGAAATAAGCGTGACGAATTGACAAGACTATACCAAAAGGATTGCCACAGTGAGTAAAGAGATCAAACAGAAGTATTATTTTTTGGTACCAACACAGATTGGAATATGAGAATGGGCTGAACATTTCCTATGACAGGTCAAGCATGGAAAACTACACAGGAGAATAAATCCTAATGATCCTAGGCGACTATAATAAGCCTAAAAGAAATAAAAAAACTTTTTCTAGTAACTTCAATGAAATAGGATAATGTGGGCTTGATTTGTTTAAATAATAAATAAATCCGATTATATTTTCTATAATTTTGCATTATTTAAGGTGATATGAATAAATAATTATGGTAAAAATTGTGCTTGATACGTTTAATACGAGCAACTACTCGTATATTTTCCAGAAACCTTCTCATACGACCCTCATATTCTCCAGAAAACTACCTTTTTGGAATAAAATGAAGGTTTACTCAAAATTGACAGTACTGAGCTGCATGATAATGTTTTCTGTACAGAGTATCTCATGCCATAAAATACGTTTTATGAACAGAGAAGGTCGATGCATAATCGTTGGCATTTGGAAAATTTTAGTTAGTGAAACATTGGTAATCTTTAGCATACTAAAGTTATATGAAGATTTGGAGAAATGCATAAATGCAAGGCATGATAATTAATAATAAGTCCACGGTTACTGCATGCCCTTTGGTAGATAAAATTGATAAAACTGTCGGTATAAAATACCGACCAGTACCAGGTACCAGTCTATCTAAAATATTGGTTACCTTAAAGTAAAAAAGAAGATTAATGGACTCGATACGGAATCTGTACCGAATGATCAACAATGAATAAAGAAAAAAAAAGGATTACCCACGTCTCCTAGGATATTCAGCTATTACACTGAGAAAGAAAAGTAAACTAAAAATTTAAGATTAATACATTATTTGAAATTTTCTACTTTTTCACAACTGATTTAAAAATTCAATATAACTTTTAACGTCCTTCTCGCATTCGAAATTATTATTATTTTTCTTTACATTCTCTAAGATCAATGAATAGTTTTCCATCGCAATCAAGGTGATCTGCACAGACAGTTGTATTTCAAAACCAATCAATTACGAGAAAATGCTATTTCGATTTTCCACTGCATCAGCCAGTTTCCTAGTCGAAGCTTAAATTCAATAAGTTTCCTCAACGCTAACATTATGCAGAATACTTCATTAGCATGTAAGCCTGCAGCCTCCTTACAAAGGGCAAAACTGTCATTCATGAAATAATACTATCAAAAACTTTATGATAGAATAACCTGTTCATATTGGATAATAAAAATTATTCTTAAAATGAGGTTTTTGCTAGCCAGTCACTAATACACATTAAGTAGAAGTCGCCCAACTGAGGAAGAAGGGCTGCCTAAAACTTAGCTGGTCGCTTTAGTAATTACATTTAAATATAATAAATTTAAGTTTAATAATTCAACTTTGAGGGTCATAAAAAGGATAAAAATTATACAAAACTATAAAAAATATGAAATAAAATTTACTCTCTAGCACGCATAAAGTGAAGAACCCAATTCTTTGATATTATTAAAAACCTTTCTTAGCTGGGAAGGCTCATTGGACGCTTAAGGATACATTGCTCCAAAAATATGGTTTAGAATAAACTATGTCCCCTTCCTCCGCTCACCATACCAACCCAAAGACGATGGATACATGTAACAGTGGGCATCTTGGTAATGACAGTTACCTGTTGAACCCAAGGTGAGTAGTTAATAAATTGGTTTCGAGAATACCAAAATAATTTTTTATTTTTCATCCTACCAATTTCTGGCATGTATTTACTCTTTACGCATCATATATTTTAAAACTTCACAGTTATTTGTATCACCACATCCATTTACACCGCAATACCACTGTAGTCATCATTTCACTGAGATAATAGGACGATAAATGGAGAGTCGTAATAAAGATCCGATAAAGAGAGAAAGTTTGCTGGGAGCATTTGAAGAAGACAGTAAAAGGAGATGGAGCAGATTTTGAGAGATAATGGAAGGCTGGATAGTGTGATAATTTTGGAAGTTGAGAAGATGCAAGGAGATAATAAAAAAACCTTGAATTTCACGCATGGAGGCAGAAATTATTATCAGAAAATCAAGGAAAATGTATGAGACAATAGCTGATCGTCTTCGTTTAAAAGCACTTACGCATACGTGATAGTTTTTAAGGGACAGCGCACATGCATAAGTGATTAACGACATAAAAGCATAATAATGTCAAATGATATTTCAGGAGATTTGGTTCTCAGGCAATACAACAGTTAAGGTTTGACCACGTTTGATGTACCACCCAGGCCAATTTAAATTAAGGAAGTTGGTCTGGTAGTGCAGAGGGTTATGTCAGGCGATTTGAAAAAACGAGCCTTCTCGTGTAAACAATTTTGAAGCGTAAGGCAAACTAAATGCTTTCAATAGCCTTTTCGTGCTGCGCCGAAAGTGTGCAAACAAATTATTTTCCCCCGGTTCCACGAACCATTTAACCCGCTGGAGTAATTTTGATTCACGATCCGGGCAATTTCTTGATAATTAGTTTTGTTCAAGCATCCAAGCCGGCGGAAAGGAATTATGCGCCGATGGCTCTGGCTGGTGTGGAACTGATTCCTTGTCTTAATTATGCCTCGGAGTCATTTTAAGGTATCCTCATCGGCCCACGACCTTATCCGTCCCCCCGTTCCGCGCTCCCAACTCCTTATCGCCCCCCTTCCACCCAACTTCCGAGCACTGTAACTAATATCTACTTCGCCTTTGCGAGCGAATACATACGACCGACTGCGTTTGATGCTCGTCGCGGAGATGTTTGATCTGCTCAACTAGTCCCGGGGCCACGCCTTCTGAACGACGATTAGCGCATGTACCCACGGGGAAATGTCGCCCTTCCGAAATTTAACTTCTCATTTATGCCTGTCGATACCGAGGCGCGCATCCAACATTTATAATTAGTTAGATTCGCCGGCGGATTATATTCCTTATCATGAGGAAATTCCGTTGAAGTAGGCCGATGTTGAACCTTTACCCTTCATTCGTGGGTTCGCTTTGGCATCCTGCGTCGCCATAATCAGTTGAAGACGAGGTTCAAATGCCAGCATTCAGTCCATCGTCGTGATAAGGACCTAGAGTGCGACAATTTTGTAATTGCTAACCATTATATTTTCGTTAAGCCTCAAAAATAAAATCAAATGTTCTCTCGGTAACATATGCCAGCCAATCTAAATGTACAGTACTTTCCTCCTGTTGATAAAATAGTCTTTGAATTAACAAACTGCTGACGACACTTCCTTGTGCTTACTGTAGTTCCCTATATATGGAGGTAATCCCTATGTATGGAACCCAATCCCTATATATGGAGGTAATCATTGAAAAATTTGATTTTCCTAATTTCTTTAGAAAGCATTGCCAGCGAGAATCGGGTAGGTATATGTAACTAATAACGAACCTTATACATATTATCACCGGGCATTTTTCTCTAAATGCATTCATATATAATGTAACAAAATTCATTGGTGGAAAACGACAATTTTAAAATGAATATCATTGGAATTATATCATGTTACAGCAATGAAAAACAAAATGCTGTGAATATTTTCATTAAATATACATGGTATTTTTAAAAAGGTAGTAAACAGAGTGTAATTGACTGAGAAAATATTCCTTTTTTCAAATGTACACAATTATATCATATTCTCACATGCATTGATAATAATTACACTTGGATTTCTTAAAAGAAGAGTAGAGACAAATTTTTGCTTTCCCTATTACTTCCATACATAGCGGACGAAAATGGAAATTACTGGTGATTTTTAGAAAGTAGCAAAATACGCGGACTTTTTGTTCCAGGGCAGTTACATTTATCCTTCAGTGAGATTCACCACTCTTCAATAACATAAATTCTTTCCTGAAGATATTACGCCACGCAGACATTTGTTGAATATAAAATGTAAAAATCAACTTCGAACAAACGCAAAGTTTAAATCTTTTATTTATTTTTATCCACAAAATAGAAATTCCATCAAGCCTTAAGCTCAAATAATTCCAATGAAATAATTTAAAAATTGCTATTTGACAAACTTAGAAATTTTTATACTACTTGGGACTTGTGTGCCATATGACATTGTCGATGTGCACATGTAAGTTTTAATACTAATAAATAATAATAATAACATGCATCTCCTATCATAGTATAGTCGTAATCGGAAATGATGAAGGCTAACTACACTCATATTTGGATCATTTTCTTCCACAAAGGAAGATGTTAGGATTCCTAATACAGTCCAATGCAAACAGCATTGGTTAAATTGTGAGATTCAATACCCCAGCTACAAATAATTCTTGTTTAAAAAATAAATTCATATTAGCCATTCTAAACCCCTTAAAATTAAATTGTAAACAACAGCTTTTCCTTGGCAACAATTTGCTGTGAAATTTAGTATTCTGTTTCAACACGATTACGGGTGGTGCCCTAACACCCCCCACCACACGCCATTTCGGCGGCTTGCGGGGTATCAAGTAGATGTAGAAAAGAATGGTCTATCGTCCAATTATATCCATTATGGATAACCGTAGATAATTTTCTTAAAACTAATGAAGGCACATACTCCTCGTTGGATCCGTTTGAATAGATGGAAGAGTTATTCATCGCATGAAATATTACCGTGAGCTACGATATATCAAAATGTCTTGCACATTCCAAATGGAAGAAGGCTTGGAGGATGGTACTAAGAGGGAAGGGTTAAATGATGTCGGAACAAGAGAATCGAGACGGAGGGTGGAGGTGCCAAAGAGAATGAAAGAAAATGGTCGTGCGCTGGCAGTTTTTTTTTTTTTTTGAAGAAAGGAATTACTCGGTCTGGTGGACGGGTTTCGGCGATTGGGGGTCAAGGTGGTCCGGTGGAAGGGTCAGATGTGAAGGGAGAAAGGAATATCGGGGGGGTGGGAGGAGGGCCATACCGTTCCCTTTTGTTCAAAGAAAAGGGTCCGGACTGGACGCATAACCCACACACACACAACACATGAACCCACACAGAAACACACTCTTCCTCTCTCGGCACACAAGCCGGCCGGCGATAAAAATGCCATCTTTTGAAAATTTGATCAACTCGTGTAAGAGGCTATTGCTTTTTCTTTCAAACAGGGACAGGCGCGTGTTAAGCCGAGGCTTGGCTGTTGTTTGGGAAGGGGGGGTTAGGAGGATAAGGGGAGTGGAAGGGATAGCCGAGACGTCGAATGGTGCGGGGTCGTGTGGCCATTATGCGATGTGTGATGAACTCTTGTCGTCCGGGGAATTCATGGGCCATTAAATAAAAAAAAATGGGAGAGTGAGGAAGTTTACGGCGCGGGGCGAATAAAAGTGTTCGACGGAAAAAATACATTCGTTCTGCACTTCGCTCACCGCCGTTACCCTCCCCCCCCCGACCCTCCCCAAAACTCCTCTCCCCCACCTCCGCACTCCCGATCGCGTTGCCGTGGATTATTTACTTTTTGGAATGGGTTGGGTGAAATATCGCGGGTAAATACTTAAAACAGAAGCATTTTGTTTCCCCCTCGATTTTTACCGGGGCCAGAGTGAAACGTCCGATGGATTTTTCTCTCGTTTGATGACCAATTGTGACGCGCCAATTATAGACTGTTACTATAGACTTGTGTTATCAAAGTGAACGATGAAAAAATTAAAATATTATCTGGAAAATGAAGAGACAACATTGATCAGATCGCGTGGGCATGAGTGGAAAGGGAAATTTAAAAAAAACTGAAAATGTTTAGTTTATCAGTTAAAGAGAGAAGAATGAATGAATCCATCATACGTGCCGTTGAAAACCCAGTTGAAGCAGAAATAATTCTCATTAGATGTGATGTTAAAAAAAAACAGTTAACTTCCGACGGAAACGATTCACATGATAAAATACAAAGGTACCAGCGGAGATGTTAATGAAACTATAAGGTGTGCAAAAATAGGTGAGTTGTTTCATATTAATCAAGTTAATTCGTTGCTGTAGGTTAATATTTTTATGCGATAGTTTCAAAAACATTTTCCTCCACTAGCGGATTTGGTGCAATACCCTATCCTGATACTTCTAAGGTCTCGGGCCCGATTTTTGCAATTTATTACCAACATTTCAAGGTGTTCTGTCGAGTAATAGGCCTCGTTTGGCACCATTGCCTCCATGTGCACCTGTTTCAGATCGACTCCTTGGTCCCCTCGTATACTGACTGCTCTCTTAACATCATCTAGTAGTCCGTTTCCTCTTTCCTCATGTCCTTTCAGCATCTGCCGTTCCTTCATTAAAACCCATTGCTAAAAATCGCTTTCACTTTTAGTACGTACAATGGTCATCTACTTTCTTTCTTTTTGATAGAAGTAATTAGTACAGCTAAATACTCCACTCCTTTTAAGAGTCTCTATCGCAGATCAAAAATTTAAAGAGTCTCTATCGCAGCTTAATTTTGTATTTGCTATGTATTAAAATGCTCTTTTTTTCATAACTCATATTTTGCAACGTCTATCATTGTATTAATATCTACTTTACTGTTCTTATTTTCCTTTAAAATGCCTTTAAAATATCTGTAGACAAAAGAAACGTTCTCGTATCTAAAAACTGGAAATTCGCTACTAAATGCGTAACTGCGATATTACAGGACCATTACAATTACTATAAACTAAATAATATACATAATGATAATGAACACCCCATTAGTTTCGTTTTGGTAGGTTATTTTTGATACTAATAATGATAACATAACGTCTTAATTAAGGCAAGATTGAGACTAGATATTCCTTTCTTCCCATTCATTCTTCGTCAATATGTGCATTAACAAGCATTACGATAAAGTGTGTAGAAAGTTTGATTGTAATTATATGAAATAAAATAAATCAAATATTTTAAATTTTACATTGACAATAATTGGGTAAAATATGGATTTATAAATATTTATGATAAAGATGCGTATATACCAATGTTGTTATTTTCTATCAAATTACTGAAAGATCAAAATAAAAAATTCCTGAAAACATTTAAACTTTGCGCATTAATTCGTTGAAAGCATTCATAACTTAGTTGAGAGTTACTCTTCATTATTATGCCGAGATAATTTTTGAAACAGCTTCGATTTGACTGAATGAATGAAAATAAAAAATATTTATAAGACACCCATAGCTTACAAAAAGCTCAATATCAAAGGCATAGCACAGTTAACGTGTATTTTGGAAACTGGAATCTAATGAAACAATATTTTTACTGCAAAATATTAGAAATTGTAGAAAAAGTGCAAAATTACATCATGTTTATTGGCCAGAAATAAACCATTGTTTCTATATTTTATTTTCCCACTTTATTCATGTTTAAGAGGTGATAACCTACGACTCTCTTCCACATTAGAACCCTTGACCTTACCTCGAATTAAGGTCAAAACTACGAGAACACTTAGTGTAAACCAGAAAACTGTGAAAAATTAATCAATATTTTTTCCACAGGTATTAGCTGCACGAAAGTAAAACCAAGGAAATTTTCACTTCTTTTTGCATTAGGCTATAAATTATCTCGCAGTCAATCGAACTAACCTTGTTTTTTAATTAATGTTAGCAAGAGTATATTGATCAGCACAAAAGCGAAATAGCAACCAAATATTAAAAGTGCTACTCAATTATACGGCGGACTCATATTTTTCTTTCGTTCAAAATTTCTCCAGTTTAAGTCCTTAGTTCCCTATTAACTAAATTTATGGAATCTTCTTTTGAAGTGGAGGTTCTTTTAATCACTTAATAAAATTTTCCATTTTTCTACAAAAAGAATAATTAGAGAAATACTAAAAACTAATTAAAAACAAAGATCAATCCTCTTTTATTTCCTCTAGGGTTCTTCCATTAAGACATTTATTCATTTTTAACTCGTATACCCAAAGTAAATCCTGAAATTATTTTAAAGATGTTTTTTGCACAAAGGACCTAATGTCTTACCCAAAATAATTTAAGACCGAATGTTTGCGTGTATATTGAATACATTAAAATAACAGTAATATGCATAAAATATTGACTTGCATTAAGGATCTATTATTCATATTTTATTATATGCATTAAATTATTATTTTTGTGCAAATTAAAAAAATATTAAATAATTTACTAATAAAACTTTTAGTAACTCAGAATGTCCTGTTATTTCATGAAACTAGTAAATATTATATGCATCGCTAATTCAAAAATTATCGGCTTTCACCAATAAAGGGGGAAAGTTGGGTAGAACACGGGGCTACTGACCAGAGGGAATGTGTTCCATGCCCGGGGATGCCTCTGAACACCTTCAGCTTCAGTCAAGCTTAATGATTTTCGGGTGCGAGATCTCTCTGGGAAACCATAGCAGTCAGAGGGAAAGGAAATAAAACCCTATACTCTGATGTGTGAGGTTAACAAACTATTGGGCTTAGCACGAATTGATCTCTATCCTCATGTAAAAAATCAACCTTCGGGTTTACTGTGTTTCTAATACTTAGCAGAGTAATACTATAATAAGAGTAATACTGTGTTTCCATGTTTACTTAAACGAGTGTATATATTTATTTATATTTTTAATGTATGCGATTTAAAATAAAATAGACCTGAAAGTATTAGCAGATAACCAGAAGGAGATATTAGCGCTATAGCAGCAGTTGAAGAGGAGGCATGTGCCATAGAAAGACTGTCAGAGAAAGTCCTGATGATGACTTTATAAGTCAAAACCCGGGTCGTGTTTAATAAAAAATATGTGTGGAATAACCAAGTATTTATTTTCTGGGGGTTACTAGTGTCAAATTAAATAAGGATTATATGTCATGGTAGCAGATTAGGGTACTTATATTAAGTGCTAATCCGAACCCAGTTTATTAAACCAATGAATGGGTTTCTAATACAGTGCAGATGGCTAGATACACGAATCTAATATAGCTAAGCTAATAACATTTAGGCGTAAGAAGATAAGATGTGGTTTGAGGTGGTCGCGTAGAATCGGAAATAAACGTAATAGCATTTGGAGTTACATCGATAACGGGAAAGACATAGCAGTAGAATAGGTTTCGCTGAATGAGCGATATGAAAAGTAGGTCAGATAGAGAGGTCGGATCGGTATGAGATATTGAGCTTAAAACGCGAGAGAGGCTGGAGATGGAAGGTAAAACAAGAGAAAGAAATTGCACGCGACACACATCCACGCAAATTGGAGGATAGGCTGTTTTTAAAGGAAGCACATGGCTTAAAGTGAAGCGGCAAGGGAAGAAAATCGAAGGGCGACAAAGTAAGCGAATTGAGGACAGAGAAGAAAAATTATATGGATTATAGGATCATAGGCAATCGGAATGGCTTAACTGCTCTTGTTTTTGCATTCAAAGATCGATTTTCACATAAAATCTAATACATAGTATTTTGATGTGAGTCATTCAAATCAATCCTGAGAAAATGAACTGATAGGATGAAATGCAAGGCCAGTTAGCAGTCGCTACATTCGCCCCGTAAAAATTATGTAAATATTTATTATTCATACAAAAGAAGCCTAATAATCAAGGGCTACGATTGTTTTATCGGTGGCAGCATTTACTGCCCTCGAGTATTCTAAATTCCAACTACCGCCGGCGACGGAGTAGATGTGAATAGTTGGGTAGTTCCTCGGCGTTTTGGCAGATGTGAGATTTGACCATAAACATTATAAGGGAAACGGTTAGTTCAGATTTTTTTCCCCCAATTTTCGGAAAAGAAACAAACCCTGTTCCTTTTTTTCATCCCTCCCGAGAGCTGGCCGATGCATAGAGCTTCGGTATGGATTGAAATTGGGGTAAATATTACTGGTGAGCACCTACAGACCATCTTTGTGCCATTTAAATCAGAATGTAGGATGCAGAACACAGACCGGAAATGAAAAAATAATGGCTCGCATTCGTAATTTAATGAAAATTGCGTGCTTGTAGTAGCTGGGGGAGTAGTGTTACCACCGAGGTAAGGAACACACACACACACAATAGTCACCGTCTCGTTATTAGTTCGACCAGGGAACTGTGAGACCGTGTGAAGCTGTGTGGAGCGGGGAAGCTTTTGCGAATGGGCTGCCGGCCCAGGAGGACGCGGCGGAGGTGGGAATTTTGGCGATCGCCGCCACTTGTAAATATGTGTGCAGTTGCGAAATCCAATTTTCCGCTTACGGGCGAGCTCCGAAAAGAACTCGCGCGGCGGCGGGTTGGTCGAATGCACTCGTAATTGCGTGGATGCATGAGTGGATTTTCGTCCGGAGTCATTACGCGGCATTCAGGAGGAGGCCGAGGGTTGATTACCGGCCGTTTGTTTGATGACGTGCTTCCCCCCACGGTCGGACGAAGGGAAAAAATCTCCAAAATGGAGAGGCAAATGAAGGACGGCGCAAATTACAAACCTTTTCACTGAGCTGATCAAAAAGTCTTGTTTTTTTTTAATTTCTTCCAAATCGACTATCTCTCTCGTTATATTGTGTGCGTTATCCCTTAAATTGTGACAAGAAAGGAAAATGTTTCGAGCCCTAACACATTGCTTTCTCCATATGTATGGCTACATTAACAAGTAGCACGAAATAACAATTCAAAAATACATCATAAAGGTAACAGAAGGGCATATAACACTACTATGATTTGTAAAAATTAGTCATTGGTTCAACAAGCACAATAAATATTACGTGATTTGAGTTACACACATTCTGAGGCGTTAATTGCAAAATCGACAGCTGTTATTATTGGTAAACGTAATATGTAATAAATGAAAAATTTTACCTTTGGTTAAAACAATTTGAAATATATAATTAAAGAGATGTCCTTAATACTGATAAGTTTTAAACTACTTCTATCGAAATATAATTCAACAGAAATCATTCTCTTGAGGCAACTGTAATGTGTGAAATAATTTACACGTAAAACTAAAAATATCATAAATTCCAAGATCCAGAAAATTATCGAAGCATGCTGATCAATGTGATAGATATGTAAATTTGACAGCGTAAAAGAATGGCCAAATATTTAGACTAAAAATGCATAAACAATTAGTTAATATAATGGTATATTAGATCAATTGATAACCAAAGAAATAATTATACATTTCGAGCATTAGTGCACTTACATTATATGACAATATAATATTACATGTATAATATACATGCAGGTAATATGTATGTAGCAATAAAACAATCAATTACGAAAGAACTTCACAATTGCATCCGTAAATCTCTTCTTTTTACGTATTTTCAAAATTTTAACCGGGCAGAGAGGGAATATCCGTGTTTGAATTCCCAATTTATAATATAACAGATGCGCATTTTTTTATTACTATAGCCGTACGAGAACGGGTATTGAGAGGGAAGGAGAACATGCAATCACAAACATTCAGTGCCACAAGTTAACCTGAAAGTATTCTAGCGTCAATAATTCACTAATCTGCGCACCATTGGGAGCCATTCCAAGTATTTATTTTTATCCTAAGTATGTTTGAAGGGTCGATTCCGTGGGATTAAGTCTTCATACACCACAGAATGTGTGAGCATGAAAACCACGAGAGAGTCGCTATTTAACAAGAACCTTCATTATAATTGCATTATTTCCTTCTTTCTTTTATTCTCAATATTTAAGTGCACTTACAAATGCATATTTTTCGTCTCTCACATTTTCTGCGTCCCTAATCAGGACTCAATTAGCGGTTATTAAGTAAAATCGTTATGTTCTTTGGTCTCATTAATAGTTACACTCAATATGCAAGCATTGGAGGTGCTTTTATTAATTCGTTGGACGAATGACTACCACTTAAAAACGGAACGATCGCTTCACCAGCAAATAAATTTCTGACATCACAATCAGCGATTCAATGTTTTTGTTTGCAGATCAGTCTGAGGAAGCGATGATCTATAAAATACTAAAAATAGCAGAATGACTGGCAAGCAAATCTTCTCATAATTAGTCAATGCTATTTTCACGTTAATCCAGAAAACTGGCCACATACTTCCACCAGTTGCAGACTATGCCCTTACAATTTAATGCTTCATGTAGAATGTTACGGATTTTTCAAACTCTCAAGTTTTTTATTTTTCCGGATTACTATATTTCACTTGAAAATTGTTTTTTGTACCACTATTCTTTTGACCTAATGGCACTCAGAATAGTTATGTCCAAATCAGGTTTTATAAGCCAATTTCGAATGAAAAATAACACGTTTACTGCAGAGAGTACGCAACTGTAAAAGGAATCGTACCGAGGTGGTCTGTGCCAAGGTGGACCCACGCATATATGTGTCCTCGACGAAATGGACCGTGCTGACCTGGGTCTTCACCAAGTTGTGCCTATATTTGACCGCCTCGACGTGATACGTCGATCCGTGGCCCACTCCCATCCACACATCCATGTTTCGCGAGTTTAAAATCATTTGAAGAAAGTGGCTGAACTAAACAAGAATGACTTTTGCTTTGGGTTTCCAGAGTGTTGCTCTGTCGGGTCAAGTTTTTCCTTCAATTTCTCCTATCTTCGCCCATCAATTTCCGTTAGATATCACCAAAAATCTTCGGATTCCGCGTTTAAACTACTTCAAATGGGTCTCTGCCGTGCTAAGCTCTCCACTAACCAAATGGGTGATAAGTCAGCAAAATAACTTATTTTGAAGTGAACAAGAGTAAGTCACTCGTTGAAAACTTTATAGCTACAAGCTCCTTATGTGCCTATAGTAATTGTATCCTTAAGTCAGCGAATGTGATATTTTTCATGAGGAACTTGAGTCCAATTGTGTTAATGGAACGGATACCAAAAGCCACATTTCTCTTAAGTTATTCAACGTCCTCTGCCTGCTGTACCCTTGGCTGAGTTGCGTCAGGGATGTGCGTTTCATGGATCGAGGGTGGAAGGAAGCGAAGTGGCACAAACGATCTCCGAAGCAAGTAAAAAACTGAACACAAACCCTACACGCGAGTTCTCGATGAAAAAAGACCGAACTTCGTGGGTGGTAAGGGGGTTTTCGACGAAAGAAGGGGAGGCCACCAGCTCCATCATACACCCTAAAAAACCCACTCCTTCGACCCACTATCACCCCCCTCCAACTCGGGCGGAAATGGAAGGGTTTGGGAGATGGAAAGTGTGGGAGCCCATCTGGGCCCTCCCCTCCCTCACTTTGGCCTTCGGGCGCAACCATCAACCCCCACTCCCTCCCACTCTCTATCTCCCTCTTAATTAACGGGAAAAAGGGGTTGACGCGGGTGGCGGGAAAGGGGAGTGGCGGAAAGTTTTCCTTAATGCTCCTTTTGCGCAGAAATTAATACGCGCGCTTTCTTGCGATGATTCGACATAGGAGGGGCGAGTGGGGGAGTAAGGGGTGAGGTGAGTTCGGCGGGCGAAGACGTTTTGAGGGAAATGTCGACCACCTTTCTCCCCCATCGGTCGAGACTGCGACCCCTGGGGAGGGGGATTATAGCGTGAGGGGCAGAGACTGCGCGTAAAATGACTTAGTGGTGGGATTTCGCGTGGGCAATCGGGAAACCAAAGTGGGAAACCGAAAAATGATGAATATGGAGATCCCATCTTAACACGCGACCATCCGAAATGGATAGATCTCAGGGAAAAGTCTCGGTGGTGGACCGGGAGTACTATCCGGAGGATGAATGAGGACTTGGCGAGTGAATGAGGCAAACGCACCCGTGAGGAACACCGTAACAATCGGGAGAGAGTGAATGAATGAAGGAACTTGAAAGTTCACGTTCTGGCTCGCCTAGAAAGTAAACAGCATTGTGAATCGCCCGTCGCATTCTATTCAAATGCTTCAAAAGCAACAATTCTAGGTTTCATTTCAGCGTTTGCTATTGTTTACTCATGCCTGGAATTTAATTCGTCGTAGTTCAGAGTTTTTGAGCGTGGGACGGGGGAGGGAGCAGAAAAAAAAGAGGAGATCCCTCACAATGGCGCTTTTGTTGCCAATTCCCGAGCCAGCTGACAAGAGTTGGGAAAAAGGACGTAACACCTGCAGAAGCGCAGCTTTGCCAAGCCGCTCTTTCTGTGCCGCTAAAATTTACTAGTGTGCAACAATGAGAAAGTATTTGTTTGCATCCGAAAAATTCGTCCCAAGCAAGAAAATTGAAAATCTGCTTACCGTTGTATATGTTGCGGCTCGTGCCTATTTTATTTGGCTCACGACGCGTGCAAAAAGAGTTGAGATCAAAGCGGAAGAACGAAAATGTTCACTCTAATCGGATCACCTCGCCTTTACCGGTTGCGGATCCGATATTCCATCACAGCGGCTTGGATTATATCTGAATGAATGTTTTACTATAGGAAATGTCAAAATTCTTAAATATAAGAGCCCCCCCCCAAAAAAAATAAAATATCTTGTTTAGTAATTCCTATTGCACGAGCATAGAAGCAAACAGATTTTATGTTTCACTTATCCGAAAAAGGCAATATTAGCATTTGAATATGGTTTGGAAGAAAAAAGGAACATACTAATTCCAGATGGAATTCCAATACAATACCTTTTACGATCGTATTTGTTGGTGTCATAAATTTGAACAAATGAAATCTGATTCTAATTGTGAAATAATAGACTATGCACATTTCGCATGCTGCTTTATGTACCGCCACCGATCAGACGTCTGGAAGAGATACTTGTTTATCATACAAACTGAAATTTTGGAAATTTCTTTGGTTAAAAATCGGTTTTTAATTCAAAATCAGCTTTTTGTAGTTTAAACCGACGTAACAGTTTGCAATCCTGGTTCTATTATTCGTTATTCTCAGAATAAATTATAACAAAGACATTATTGTACACTTTGACATTAAGTAAATAAGGACTAGACGTTACAAGTAAATATTTTATCAAATAGTATTAATTATCAAGTCTATCCTTACTACTTTATCGTAAGTTATAAAATGTTGCCCTATCATGAAACATGCCCAAACCACAATTAATAGATTATTATGTGAATACCGTAATCTTTAATGCGTTTTCTCTCTGAACTCGTTATTTCTTGTATTAGTTGGGGGTTTTATATTAACAACCAATTTTTAATCCGGTGAGCGTGCTTACTTTGTGGAATCGCGTTTGTTTTAGCGCTTTTAGGTAAAAGAATGCAAAATTCTTTGCAGCGACACAATTTTACAAAGCAAATTGAAATGGAATGTAGCACACACTACAGTTTTTAATACGGGAAAAAATCGAGGACAAGCTAAGCTCTGAGGAATACACCTATGTCTGTTGTAAAAATTAAAAAAAATACAAAAATGTAAACTCGCCTCTGGTAATAAACCACATGAGCTCATGAATATATTTAATGTTAAGTCAAAAAGTAAAGAAAATGCAGAATATCTCGTTATTCAGATCTCACGTCAAATTCATCGCTTGAATTGAAGACAACTCATCCTTCATTACACCAAAATTAAAAAAAAATATATAAGGCACATAATTCGTGATAAAATATCATTTTAGGACACAAGGATGAACACAATTGCAAACCTACATTAAACTGGAAGTCTCTTGAGACTGGAAGAGTCAAATTTACATTCAACAGATGAAAAACTGTTTCAAGCGTTTGATCATATTTATGAGGGTTAAAGCACACAAAAAAATAAAAAAAATATTGTTGTACAGAATATAATTTTTACAGTCAACTACTATTGCTTCACTTTATAATCGTTTGGTTTATCATCTTCAATGTATCATTATCTACAGCGTACCGAAGCTAGTATTACAAAAATTCTATTTTGTGGAAATTCAAATTAAATAGTTTCTTTCTTTTTCATTACAATGAAATACCATAGAATATCGATCTCAACTCTCTCTCAAATGAAAGTGGAATATTAAGAGCCTTACATTAAGGAGAATCATTCAATCCTTACGCTACACTGGGAGCTCGAACAGGTAAGTTTTTAACAGTGACTCTGAAAACAGGAGGTTAACTACCTCCTGGTTCTATAGTGCAACTTTATTTGCAAAGATTAGTATGACTTCAGTTTCAAGTGAATAATATAAAAGAATGTTGTCTTGAGAAGCTATTAAGACAAATAAAAATGGCACTGTGAATATGACACTTCCTCCTGAATCAAATGGAGCATTGAAGATATAATATATATCCACAAGCCCATCTATAGATATTATATTCCTCACGCGTATCCCCTTTAATCCCTCGTCGGCTATCCGAAGGTACGGCGCGAGTGCATTGGCCTGTTGCCCCGGAGGAGGCCAGAGTAAGGCGCCCGTAGTCGTGAGGACCATTTTTCGCATATTCAAGTCCCTTACCTGGGCGACGTGGAATTCCAAAATGTGGGTACGGTAATCTGCACACCCAATGAGACGACAAACTGCTGAGCCCTGGGAGCGTTTTTTTCCGAAACGAAGGACAAGGCGTGAATAATTTGTAGATCCAAGCAAAGGTACGCTAAAACTAAAAAATTTATTATGATGATAAAGAAGCTCTTTTTAGCTACCATAGAGACAGTATTTGTACGCAGCGTAACCCGAAATTCAAGACTCATGCACGTGTTCACAACAGTAAAGGAATCCGATCGATTCCTTCCGACCGCAGCCGCCCATTTAACATCCATCGGCATGGAAATGGAACAAAAATACAATAAATGAAATGAAACAAGACAAAACCCACGAATTTTCACATTAATTCTCAATTTAATTAAACTTACGTTAGTTTACTTCTTTGTATTCCAAATATTTTGATTATGAAATGTTTTACCCTTAACGCAAGGCATAGTCTGCAATTATGTTAATGTGCACTAAAACTTACATAAGAGATCTGTTCGATAAGTATCGCCAATTTTGAATTTCCGCGGGTTTTGTTTTCGATTCTTTTATGGCGTCATGTTGTTGCTTATGTCTCTCACTTATGCCGAAACGCTCGGCCATTTTGAATGTTCAGTTAATTTTTGACAGCTGTTTTACTTGGACGTGTTTTGCATGCCTTCGATTTTTGCCTGTTCCCGAAAAAGGATCAAAGAATCTGTACCAAATTTTGTGTAAAAAACGAAATTAAGTAAGCGAACGCATTCCAAATGTTGGCTCTGGCATATGGGGAAGCTACCTTGGACCGAAGCAACGTTTACCGATGGTACCAAATGTTCTCAGAGGGCCGGGAAGGTGCGAACGACGAAGAGCGTGCCAGACGCCTGAGCACGTCAATAACAGACGAAAACATTGATGAAGTGGAGAAAAATGTGTTGGCCAAGCGTCGAATCACCGTTAGAGAAGTAGCTGAGGACCTAAACATATCGATTGGCTCAATTTAGACCAAAAAGAGCAACGCATTAACATTGCTATTGTCTCTGTCCGCGGCGACCCAAATTTGCTCTAGAGGGTCATAGCTGGTGATAAATCATGGGATTATGATTATGACGTGGAAGCTAAAGCTCAATCATCCCAATGGAAGCTGCAGCTCGAGCCAAGACCGAAAAAAGCGTGCCAAGTTCGGTCGAATGTGAAAGTTTTGCTAACAATTTTCTTCAATTGCAGGGGCGTGGTGCATCATGAGTTCTTGCCACAGGGTATAGTGGTAAATAAGGAATATTACTTGCAAGTCATGCGCAATTTTCGCGAAGCAATCCGCCAAAAACGTCCGGATTTTTGGAAGTACAACAATTGCCTTTTGCACCATGACACTGCCCCTTCTCACACATCGTCGCTTGTGCGCCAATATTTGGCCAAAAATAAAACACTAATGATGCCGCAGCCACCGGATTCCCCAGATCTGGCCACCAGTGACTTTTCCTTGTTCCAGAAAATGAAGAGGTCCATGAAAGGACGACGCTACGCTACGATTGACGAGATAAAGACTGCATCGAAGGGAGAGCTGAACAAGATCACAAAAAATGATATTTTGAAGTCCTTCGAGGATTGAAAAAAACGTTGGCACAAGTGTTTAATATCTAATGGGGATTAATTGGACGAGGAAAAAATAGATATTCATGATTAAATAGATAATTTTTGAAAGAACACCAAAGTCGCGATACTTTTTGAACAGATGTCGTATATTCAACCGCATTCAATTACCGCATTGTGCTCTTGTGCAATATACGTATAGTCATTAAAGGTATGGGTGGAATTAATATTGATACCATAGGCATCTTTTCAAAATCTACGCTGCTATTCCGTCTAATATTGTCAACAATTATAAACATTTAATATTAATTCTACCACCGCAATTCTAAAAAAAAAATCAATACGCAGGTCGAAGAAACCGCAAGATTTTTAGACGATCAAACTTTTATTCTGTAATAAAAATTAATTCATACAATAAAGCCACGAATCAAATCATCAACAAGAAAAAACTCATGTGACCAAGGTTGGAGAGGGTTTTCGAATGGTGAAGATAGATTGACCTTTGACACAGTTCAGAGTTAAGAGCCAGATGACGGGCGTTGCGCACGCAGCGGATAGCGCAACGGCTCAAAATAGAAGGGCGTTTAGGGGTGACCACAGAGAGGAGGGTGGGAAGTGTTTTATGTGCGTGGAGGGACGCCGATGGGGGTGGAAGCTCGCGGGTGGGCGGGGGGGGAAAGGGTGGGATGCGGAGGAATAATCCGAGCGGGGGGGCCGCCGTTGGTGGCATCAGTTGACGCCAAATTGGAAGCCTTTAGAGGAGGATCGAGGTGGGGAAGGATGCTCGAGAGGAATAGTCGGAACGGGGAAAGGGAGGAAGGGAATGGAAGGGGACGAAATTCCTCACCCCCTACTAGGAGAAAAGTTATTCTTTTTCATATTTTTCGGAAGGAGCGATAATGAGTCAAGTTAATGGATGGAGATTGGTCGGATTGATAGTTTTTCCAGGGAGGCTGCTGATAAGGCTGGAGGGGAAGTCCCAGGCCTTCCCCTCTTCCCAACTCCCAACTTTTGAGAATATTTTTTTTGGCCAAGGTGAAAAAAAAGGCGAAAATGGGTTGAGAGGAGAGGATTGAGGGAGGGGACGAAGGGTTTGGTGCTAACCCTTGGAAACGAGGTAGAGAGAGAGAGAGAGAGAGAGAGAGAGAGAGAGAGAGAGAGAGAGAGAGAGAGAGAGAGAGAGAGAGAGAGAGAGAGAGAGACCCTGGGAATGAACTCTTCGGGTCACGGCTTGGGAAGGAAAAAAAAAAAGGTTCGCTTTACAATCTTCTAAACTGAGGAGAAGAACTTTGCTCCCGAAATTACTTCGGAGGTGCTCGTGTTACCTTCCTCGAGTTAGTCTGTCAAAACGGAGTAGATTAATGAGAGCCGGGGAGGGCAACGCGGGTGGGAGTCGTCGCAGTTTTTCTTTCATTCGTCTCGCTCGCTGCAGTTAATTAGGGATAAGCGCCGTCCTCTTTGCCGCTCTAATGAATGGACAAGGTGGTTAATTACGCCGTGCGAAGAAAGTATCGCAGCAGTTGGGACGGACGCACGTCAAGATGGATATTCAGATCCGGCACACTTTCCCGCGACGTCGACAACGGGGAAATGAATGGGGAGAGTGACAAAATCCGTGACCAGAGCTCACCCCGGATATGCAATGGACCGAATGAAGACTGAAAAGCAGGAGCGAGGGAAATGTAAGTGGAGGGAAGGCACTGCCATGATCCGCGATTGCAAATTGAACGACGGCCAATTAAAAGTTCCTTGCGGAGACGGTGTACCTCGGTGGAAAAATCCTGCTCCCTCAGCCTGATATCGGATTATGTCTTCGTAAACAACTGTTATAGAATGAATGAATCCCTGTTTAGACAGCAAGACCACGAGCAATCACAGACGCAAAGGAGGAAACTGTCCCAAATGGTAATGGCGAGGAAGGAACTCTATTAGGAGGAACACGTAACCGGCTACTGATGACGAATCGTACCAGACAACGCATGAGAAAGCCCTGCAAAGAACTCAAATCTGGTGCTTGCTTTTCTTCGACTGTGAGACCTGAACGAAGTGAAAAGCAAAGGTATTAAAAGGAAAACTATTGATCAAATTGTCGCGTTACTGATAAAAAGCACAAGTAAAATGGAGAGACTTATCGATAAAAGAATAAGCACTTCAGAGAGGGAAGAATCCTGTGAAGGACACTTAAAAAAGGGTGCATCATGAAGCAAAATTGTTTAATGAAGGTAAATACTGAATATATTTGAGATAAAGAATAGCGTAAAAAAGCCACGGAAGTATTTCTAGAAGCAAGGGACGGATGAGGACAGTAATTTTAACTTTGCATAAATTAAACTACTGGCAATGAATTTGAAAACTTGGAGATTGCCTAAAATCAATCCTTAAATTCAAATCCCATAATTAGGCGAAATCAAGCGCTAACACTAATCTTTCATTTACTTCACCACCATATTATTTGATGAGAAATAATAGATTTCGCCGTAATTGTTAACGTTACTATGCACCTTACAGAGAACTGCATGTTTTGTTATTATTTATTGTTAATTTTTTCGCCATTGGTGAATTTTAAATGTGCTCCTCCAGGCTTACAAATTTATAATTAATATTGAAATGTTAAAAAAGAGCCGTAAGGCGTACGCTGTTATTCAGAGGAATGTATTTTCCCCCACAACATGTCCTCAGGGTTCTCTGCTCAGGAATACTTGAGAATATATAAATCTTTCCCTAAAATATATGGCCATTATGAGAGACCCCGAACTACTCTCGTTTCGAGAATAATTTTATCAACATTAATACAAAACTAATAGTAAAATTTAACGTGAATATACGAGAATGTCAAATTACCATTTTTATAAATGTTTCGTCATTTATCCCTACACCCATAAATATACTGCCATGGAAAAAATACTGAATAATTTTTGCTAACTTTGCTTACTCTTTTTCAGTTCACTCATTGGCTATGGCTTAGTTTTGTAATGGTGGAGTTTCCTTAGCACAGGATCTCCTTCAGTACGTTATCATAATAGTTTTTATAAACACGATATACTATATTGAATCATTTAGGCCAATCTAATAGTTTAGTCCGTAAGTTTAAAGATCGATTGCACCCACGATCCCTAGTCTATCCTAGTAAATTCACAACAGACAGAGAAATATCCCAGAAAGAGTTGAATTTGAACAATGAACATTGAGGGAACGCAAATTTTAACTGATTAAGAATAAAATGGAAGAACGCTCGCTATTTGGACCCCATCTCAAATATGTTTCGAGGATTTGGGACCCATGCGAAAATTGTATTCATTGAACGATTTAATAATCGATATTAATTGCCCGTATAACCAAAAATTAGAACAAACAATAAATGAATTCTAGCACAATGACAACTAAAGCTAGATACACGAGGACTTAACGACAGCTGTAAGTCTAATACAAAGGCAAAGGGTGTTAGTTATAGAGATCCTTAAAAAAATCGAGGTAATAGGATTAATTTTTCCTTTGGAGAGATCATCATTACAGCACGGCGTGAGGGCCTCGCCAATACAGAAGTCCATGCCTCAATTAACGGACATTTTCTACATTACCATGGATAAGGTCCTAAGGTTCACCCACCTTTCCCGTGGCTTACGCAACAGTGCGTGGACGTACGTGATGATCTCTCTCAGTTTACTTCATTCGCCGAGGAAATGGAGGGCGTTGGAAAGACCGAGGGAGAAGAAAAATTGCTCCCAGCAAAGACTCCCTTGCAAAGACGCATTGTCGTCAAAGCACGGCATCAACCTGCCTCAGGTGTTGAGCGTCTCGAGGAAGCCTCCCTGGGTGTGAGCAGGGGGTCGAATGAGGAGGTGGGGGTGCGGGGGACGAAAGGGAGTGGAGATGGGGGGGGTAGTTTGAAGGGGAATTGCCGAAAGTTAAAAGAGGGAGAAAAAAAGTTTAAGAGAGAGGAAAAGGAGAGCAAGAAAAAGAGAGGGCACTGCGGGGGTGAGAGCTCCTTTTTTAAGGACGGAGGCATAAAAAGAGGGGAAACGAGATTAAGGAGTCCGAGGGAAGGGGCAAAAGGGGTGGAAATTAGGCAAGGGAGAGTGCAAATGAGAGGTTCTTCTTCTGGGGGTGGTGGACGGCGGGAAGGGGAGAGGGAGGAGAGGGGTAAGGGAAGCGCTGTGTGGGCAGGGGAGGAAGGAGGTGGAGGGTAGAAGAATTATGGAGGTGGAGGGGTGGGATGGGGTGTGGCTCTTACTTCTGCCCCTGGAAAGGACCTGAGGGGGATTTCTTGCTAAGGGGTTAAAGAGCATGAAACGACTACAAACGGGTGGGCACAAACATGAAACGGGTAGGCGTTCCAGGGGCGAGGGGGTGTGTGCTGGAAAGGGGAATCCCTTTTGCGAGGGGGAAGGAATTAATGACTGGGGTCTCCTCTATGTGTATAAAGAGGTGAAGAAAAGATTAGTTAAAACATTGATATGCAGCGCAGCATTGTATGGGGAGGCAGGGCACGGGGAGGGGGGGACTAAGAAAAGAGGATGTGCCTAGACTGGAGACATTCCAGGGATGACGGTTCCAGTTTTGGTGGAAGAGAGAGTACGGGAATAAGAATGGGGGGAAAGGGGCTTGGAAAAGTTGCTGGATATGGTGAAAAGAAAGGATGGGAGGGTTGTGTGATGGAATACTGAGAAAGAGGAATAAGTTGGAGGAATAAGGGTTGGGGATTTGTGATTATTTGGTCAGAAAAAAGACATTTTAGATGGAAAGCAAGAGGGCAAGAAATAATTAGCATAAATTAAAGATAGATGTAGTGGGGGTAATTAAGCGTCAGGTTAGTCAATTTTATATTAGGACTCTTGAGGGCGATTTATAGTAAGAACAAGATGACGTAAGTTAGTTAAATCGGATGCGGACATCCCAAATTTATGAAATTTACACATTTAAATAGAAAAATCACGAAGCTCTAGCATTACACGCCAACTGGTTCCGGTTTATTTTAGCCATAATCCAGTTACTTTTGAACCAGGTACATACGTGACGAATCCTAAAGGTACGCGAGTCATTCCACACCCTATTAGTACGCCAAAAAAACAATAAAAACTGTTATGATTTTGCAAAATGTTTTTTTGAAATCGCATCATGAAAACAACTCAGTAAAAAGGTAAGCTTATCCTAAAAAACAGATGTGTACGGTTTATATGACAACCCAGATGCCAAGAAGGGGGTTGTGAGTTTTTCAGAAAAGATTGTAAATAGCCAGCAGGACTGAGGGGTCTTTTAAAGGGATTTTTCTGGCGAGTGAAAAAACAATGCATTGTTCGCCGAAAGAAAAATAAAATGGTAACTCCTGGACTTGTGAAATTTATTTATTTATTTATTTATTCAGTATAAGTCCGAAAACAGCACATTCTGGCCTTTACATCGAACTATTAACAACGATAACAATGATCACATTTACAAACACCCAAGCCCTAGGTGGAGGAAAATTCACCCAGGCGGGAATCGAACCCGCGACCTTTGGAATGGCAGACGAGGACGTTACCCCGCCGCCAACGGGGTCGGCAATTCTTTCATCCCTCAGCCGTCATGTACTTTTGCAGCGAAATGCGAAGTTTGCTTGTCACACGTGCACGTTTCCGACTTTCGCGTGGAAAAGATAACCATATGATGTCATCATTTCTCATTCCTCCTTCACACAGTTTAAAAGTGAACTTTTTCTCAAACCTTGCTACGACAAATTATTTGTTGGCAATACATTTCAGACGAGTTGACCAAGTTAAATTTGACATAGCCATGTGACCTGACGCAGCATGAACTTTACGAACTAATTACCTTCACTCGTAAATCAAAAATAAATCGTTAGGATGGATTCAGAACGATTGGAGGGTGTGTGCCATGTTTGATTTAATGTTAGACGAGGATGAAACCCCATTTGCCTTTTTTTTTAATTAAAAGGATAAATATCCAGTAAATTCACAATATCCACAAAGTATACAGCCTCGAAATTCAACATTAATGTTATTAAGCTCAACCAAAATTTAATTACGTAAAATACGTTTCCTCAGGAAATTTCCAGCCCATCGAATAAATTGTATCTCTTATGCATTCATCAGTAATCGGTCACAATCTACAGTATCATACAGCAACATTTTTCTGCCATTTCCGCAGTATACACCACTTGAAAGAATAACCTAATTTCTCCACTGGGTGGTGAAAATACCCAGTGTTTCACATCCTTCCTAGCGGTTTGCAGGTTAAGATGAATGCCTATCTACGAGATAGGTAACATTAAGCCATATCCTGGTTAATTCACGTCTCCAAAAGTAAAGATGTCTTGGCTCTTTCCTATTACTATTGTGAGATGTATTACTAAGCGGAGTATAGTCATGATTATTATTTGAGTTTCAACAAAGCATCTGACTATCCTAATGCTATTTTGCACTTCTTGTGGATGTTTTGCGGTAAACATCAAGAAAACATGAAAAATCCATTCACGTTACTTTGACAAAGGGATATTGTTGGGACGTCAGAACTGCTGTCAAATTTGATGACAACATTGTTTTAGTGGCATAATTAGATAGCATTAAAAAGCGCATCAGATCACATCCATGGCTGGGATTATTCTAGTAATATATTGATGCAAATGTAAATTTTCTTAAGTAATTGGGTGTTTGCATATTACTCCACTCGACTAAGTACAAACGAGTACGTTGGTGAAACTAAGTTGGTAGCCTCTTGATTCAAAAATAGAACATACTTAAGACTTATAGAAAGGCACATGGCACTCGATTAAGAAGGTGCGAATAATGAATGACGTTATGCGACACATATGCAAGCTAGCTCCAGCCATTTTCTATGGTGCGCTTAGCTTAGCTTATAAAGGAACTTGGAGGACCTATGATATGGTCTTCATCAGATTGAATTGAATGAATGTACCAGGTATTAAATTTACTTTAAATCATCTCAGACCCTTTTCAGCAAAATTTCCGCGGAGTCAGTCGTAATCCCATTCTATTCTTCCCGTCCGAGGGTTAGCAGACCAGGTGAGATCAATGCGGGAGCGCCTATTTCCTTCCCTTCGCCTGTTTCAACGAAGGCATAGTCCTCCGCCCCACGCGCCATTCGACTTTGTCTCTTCGTTGGGTCTACTGTACCCGCTTAACAATCGCTGACCACCCGTGAAGAGGGAGCCCAGTTACCGCGGGAGGGAGGCAGGCGAGGCTCGGGGTTGGGGGAGGAAACCTTCGTCTTCGCAAAGGGACGACCACCCCGATCATCAAACAGGGTGCCGCAATCTCACCCTCTCCTCTACCCCAACGTCTCCTTATCTCTACACCCCCACCCCCGTCATCCATCTCCGGACCCCTCTCCATTCAATTCCCGAACAGAAAGCCGCCTCCCCGGCACCATTAAAATGTCGCGCATGGGAACTCCGATAAAGAGCTGCCCGCCAAAAACGCCCAACTCCCTCCCCTCCCTTCACTTACCGACTCTTACCCTTATCCCACGATCCGGCCCGGGGCCGCTTGGTCGGCGCGAAGGGGTCTTGGGGCATGAGGCCGTGTTACGGGGGGGTGGGCAGTACGAGAGCCGCGCCAACCCGAACCTCGTCCTTTCCGTCTCAATACCTGACCGTCCATGAATGATTTCGCGCGAGAACATTGTTAGGAAAGAGTAAATGGGTTAAGGGAAACGAGTCTAACCGATGAGTGGACGAAGAATCTTTCGAGTCACGGGGACGCATAGTCTCAATAACATAAGAGCATGAAAAAATCGATGAATGTGGAAGAATATAGAGGGTGTCAGGCGTCACCATGGGAAAAATGATAATCTTGCTATGCTTAAATGATATGAATGGTTTAATTTCACACTGTCAATTACTCACAATGCGTGTGAAATTGTGCAACGAGTTTCTAAGGTAATTTATTCAAGTACTGCGAAATGAGGCAGGAGTGAGAAAGATACGCGAGAATAGAAATTATGAAGCAATATGATAAAAGAAAATTCCCCTTCGTAGCCTTAAACAAGGTGTTTCTTGACAACGACAGCATACGTAGTAATGAAAGGTTTGGACGGGAATGTATGTGCGAAGTTTGATTGTATTACCCTAAAATACTATCAACCAACATTTGGCGGGCCTTGGTAATTTAGGTACCCCAGCCACTGGCATCATGGCGACCCATTTAGTCTATGCTGAGGAAAAAATTGCCAAATGGTATTGATACGTGCCTCAAGAAAATTATAAAATCACAATTCCCTGATTTGTTAGTAATATTGACGGTTCTCACGGTATATTTTAGATATATTTCAAATTTATCAACAATTTAAATTATCTTTTCCTTTTAGAATGAGGAAACAATGCATCTCTAAAACTTACAACTTGAAACCAAATTAGGTACACAGTTAAAACTTTATTTCCGACCATGGTTTCGATACACTGTATCATCATCAGGTCTGATACTATTTACCTACCATTATATTCATTCATTTACAGTTTCTCTGGACTTTTCATTTTACAAAAGAAAATATTATAATATGTAATTCTAAAAAATGGCTCAACTGAAATAATCAATAAATATAACTATAAGAGATACTCTCAGACAAATTTAATTTTCAGTATAAGTCCCAAAATCGAGAGGCTTCATCAATATGACTTCATTCACCATATTTGCCACTAAAAGAAGGATAATTTAAATAGCGTCTCTCATTACTGCTGCCTTCCCTACGGTTTTATGATTTCATAACGTGTTTCGATGAAAATTAAAACAGTTACCAAATACTTAGAACTTAGAAAGCCATGCTTAAACTAGTTCTTCTGTGACACTTTCAAAATTCAAATTGGATTCACGCCAGCGATAACAGAAACGCTAATTAAAATAGAAAACATGACGCCAAATAGGAATCTGAGTGTTACGTCTAGATTTTTATGACTTTCAATTATATTTGTGCAATGAGCACGGAAAAGTCGTGTTTCAGTGATTACAATGGATACCAAAATAGAAGGTTTTATAATAACAACCTTTACAATTTTCTTTTATCGCGCTATTCCCATTGTCCGGCGCCAGCGAGTTATTTCTCAATTTTCGACGGGGGTGCGGTGGAAACGAAATCGAATACTGAAAATGTGTGAAAACGGGATGCGAGCCTCAAGTGTGTTGCAACAATTTCCCAAAATTTGGAGACAAGTGTATTACAAATGAATGGTACCAAAGGCACATCAATTTCGTATCAAAGGTACTGTAATCAGATTAAAAAGCATATTATTGGGAGTTATACTTCCCGATCGTTATTTAGAATTAGAATTTTGAGCAATTCACATGTGGCAGAAAAATAAAGATTTTTCTGAAAATGGTACGCGGAAGGGAAATGCTTAGAACACTCAGGGTAGTAGACAGATCAAACACATAAGGGAGTGACATATTTGTCCGAATAAACCATTCCACCAATCCAACTATGCTTGCCGTAACAGTTTCACGACGATAAGGGAAGAAATAGTGTAGAAAATTCGTGAAAAAGGGTAATTTAGCCGACGAAGATTTTGTGGCCGCCAATTAACAAAAACAAGAGGACAAAACCCTCATAAATATTTCAGTTTCTTACAAAATTAAACAGACAAGAGACCAAGATGTAAGATGTTAATCAGGGGGTGCCCTCTAACGAAAAGAAAACCACGGCGTTCTTGAGAGAGAGAGAGGGCGAATGAGAGCTACCCTTAGTGAGAATTCCTAGCTTTATACCATGCAATGCAAACCTAACAATATTAACAAAGGAGCCCAAAAGAAACGCATCGAAGCTACAGGAAGCAGAATGTCCTCCTTCAGCGAAGTTGATGATGTTTCATCAATACCATCATAATATTATTATTTGTATTCTTTAATTGAATCAGATAAGAATCATCCCAGTTATATTAATTTCGCATTTTCCTGTTCCCTAAATTAAAATCATTTATCAAAAAAATTCCATCAGAGAAAGTGTGATTTCATTTTTATAAACCAACTTAAAACTAGAAAAGTAATTACTTAGTCTTCAAATTGTCAGTAAAAGGCAATCAGTAACATAAACTATAAGGAGCACACCAACCTTTCGAAATGTCCAGGATTTCGGGCCGAAACCGGTGAATCAGTAGCCTCCTGCAATGCAAACACAAATATTAGCTCAGGAATCGGTAATTGGGACGAACTAGAAACGTATACTATAATGAAACGCGAGTTTGCCAAAAACCTCCCCCAAAAACGCTAAGCTCGATCCTCGTACTCTTCAGCCCATTTCAAAATGTTTCAGCGTCTGGTAAGAAATATCTCCAAGAGCGCAAAGGTCTGAGAAGACGTATCCATTAGACGTATCCACTAGATTAGAGCCACGAGCACGGAGGAGGTAAAGGGAAGGAGGGGGGGGGAGGGAGTGGGATAAGTATGGCGTTCTCCAAGCGGGGCAAACTCGCTTTGAAGCGAACGGAAGTGATGGGAGAGATACAGCGTGATGAATGCCGATTGGAGCGCTCTTAAGAAACCCTTTGAAGGACGACTTCCGAGCAGAGCAAGGAGGGAGGGAGGGAGGGATAAAGAAAAAAAACGTCGAAGTTTAAGGGCAGTTTCAATCAAAGTCGCGCTCGCGTCTTTGGCCTCGAGACGTGTCAGCGCCACCAACGCCGTGAGATAAGCTCCTGAGTGTTCCAAGGGAAGAGAGAAGGGTGGAACCCGGGGTTGTGAGAGGGGAACGTGGATTTTGAAGGGGGGGAGGTCGGGGGTGTCGAGGGTGAAAAGAGGTGCGAAAAGAGGGCGGGTGACGTTTGTCGCTCACTTCCCCCATCTTGAGTGAGTGAGTGAACGTTCGCCCCTCTCTCCGCGACGATAGATGGACTTAGGAAGAGTTTTACCCACGCGATATGCATTTCCTTCGAGAGAGGTTGACTCGAGAAAATAACACGAATCGCATTCTTTCGAGAATCTCTGAGGAAGGGGTCACCGGGATGCCTTCACCGAGCATTCCCTCGTTATTTCCCGCAGGGTTGATTAAAGAGGAAAAATATTAGGGCTGCCTCGACCCAATGGGTTGTTTCCCTTCCTCCAGGATTATCGCCGGGAGGGGAGATGAACTCGCGAATTTTTAGGGACCGTCATTGTTCTTCCACGGAGAATGCGCTGGGTTAACTGTGGTGACGGTTGGATTATGGCTCCTCGTAAAAACATAACTGAGAAGGTCGTTACTCGGTGGAGTCACAAAGCAAAAAATAATTGTATTTTTAAATAAATACGCACTTTATATTTTTCCTTGATAATATTTTTTGCATTCAAGGAATGAGATAGTTTTTGAAAATTCATCAACTACATATAATTACTTTTTATTTAGGTTTAGATCATACTCATCTAGGAAGCAATTCAGAGGAAATAGAATACAGATGTTTCAGTAGAAATTGGAGAGCATATGACCAAGAGTACAGATGCACTACTACGTGCTCTCAGTATATATTTGTGGCAGAACGAAAACGACCAACTATGATTGATTACATTATAATTGTTCACTTACAAAACGATAATGATAATTGTAACCAGTCGAGTGCGTCTTTTGCGATAATATTTTCAGAGAAAATAAATGATTATGTTTTGATATATATGTGCTTGTACTTACAATTTACTACTTACATACAATTAGGTTGGAACAAACTAAGGGTAAACAACCTTATAGATACTAGGAATAATATCACGTATGTACCATACTTAAAGACGAATATATGGTTATTTATAGAATTCATGCCCATTTTCATTAAAATTTAAAATGAAATCAAGTTTTTTTTTCTTTAAAGGACAAATTTTCATGAAAAAAACGATCTCTTAGGTAGATGCGGTAAACTAACCAGGTTCCAATGGTTTCCAAGCTAGTCATTTTAGCAGTTAATCATAAAATGGTGAAATAGCCGAAAAGCCGTCGACCTAAAAGTTGGCTCTTGTTTGGCCTCCAATACCCCGTCCCGCTCAAGTCATTCCACAAAATCCCGCCCCCAGGAATTCCCGCCGCCGCCAGTCGCCGCCTCGGCCAAGAAGGACTCGCACAAGGAGCGAACCCGCCACCGCACTCGGAACAATGGACTCCGCCCGCACAGAGCGCCCCCCGACCGCTAAACCTCCCACGACCCCCGCGCCTCTCACCTCCTCCCTACCACGCCGAACAATATTGCCCCCGCCCCCCTCACCCCCAGCGTCCGCTCTAATTCTTCCGCTCCCTATTATTCTTCAACCACCCCACACCCTCAACTATACCATTCCCCCTCCCCGCAACAGAGAGCGCCACCCCGATTGTTCCATAACGCCCCCGCCCCACCGAACCCCCCCCCTCTGGTGCCGAGAGGTCCGGGGAAGTTCCGTAAAATATTGCGCCCCGCTGTTGGCGCCCCACCCCTCCCGAGGCTGGGTGGGGCATTTCGCCATTTTTCTCCGCGGCCTTCGCACGTCTTCTCCCACCCTCACCCACCACGAAAAGTTCTCCCCTTCCGACCCCAGGAATCGCCGCATCCCCCAACCCTTTCCCCGGCGGGAGTTGGGGGTTGGAAACTGGTGGGGAGGGGGGTTCTACCCGCAGCATTCAAGGCGGTAACTGGCTTCCATTCCACCCCTACTCCCCCCTCCCCTCCCGCGAATACCTGGACCGCACATCAAAGCTTTAATAAACCCAGCGACGCGGTTAACTACAAAGGCCCCGGTGTCGTTGCGGCGCCTGGAAATAGAAAGCGACGTGACGGATGTACAATGGGGATCCGGGGGAGGGCTGCGTTGGGTTTTCTTGCGGAATCGCGTATATCTCGCAGATTCCTTGAGTGTGTCACACGACACCCCTCCCTCCTCTCTTTCCCCACTGACCCCACGCTCACTGCAGCTTTCCCTTTATTAGCCAAACCTTAAGTTTCGATTTCGGGTCCAGGTGTCCCCGATCCATTCCACAACGGATGCCGCTAAGAGATGAGCCATTTTTGTGATGATTGCCATTTTTTTCTGAACCATCGACGCAAGTGTTCGCTTCGGAAAGATGCGAACCCGTTTTTTTTAAGTCTAACTTGAGAATTACCAACACGAACATTACATAGAGTAAAAATCATTACCCTAGAATCTTCGGGAATCAAAACCGGATCCCTCGATTTCCGGCCAAATGGTTTAGCCAATTAACCCAGGTACCGAGGCTTCTTCCATGCTGCGAATTTCTTTAATAGGGATTTTAAACGAACAAGTTGTGCTGAATAATATCCGTAAATACAGAGTCACGAGAATCCAATCGCATTCGTAAGCATTTATTTTTTTATTTACATAGTACCTCGTAAGCCACGGCTAAGGTGTGTGGCAGGGGGTGATTACACACTAAGATACTTTTTACCCAATATAATTTTCCTTCCCTAGCGCGGTCGGATGACGTTATTCTCATTCCTTATTATTTGGGGGAAATATCACATCTTAAATCTATCGGTTCTACAGTTAATTTCTCCAATTTTATTTACATGGTCTCTTCTACCGTAGTACGATTGGGCCAATAATAAATTATCAACATCATCGCTCAAAGATATCCTTCCAATGTAAGTGATAGATTGAGCCTGTAATTTAACATTTGCTCCACGAATGATTCCAAACTAGCTCCTCTAATAATTATGATAAGCTGCTCAGGTTATCATAACAATTAATTACAAACCTAGATCCTCTACTCTGCACGTGACCAAATTCGACAATCAATAAAATTTCATGAAGAACCCTTAATATACTCGCAGCACATTCTAAATGAAGCCTAATGAGCGAAATGTAACATTTTTTCTTCATCTTTGCATCACATTTCACCAATACTCTTCCAAATTTTGACGCTTTCTGTCATTTTAAGTTTTTGGCCCTGCTTTTTGTAATACATCCTTGTTGTTTTTATTTTTCTTTTGCTCTTCATTTATGTATAGGTTTAAATCAACCTTTTTCTGCCTATATGTGCCATACACAGGTTTTCCTCTCTTTTCCTGTCAAATAAACTTCTCAATACCTTAAAGTCTTTGAGTGTTTCATCATTTCCCGACCGATTCTATTTTAATATTACTCAGCAGCACACTTCATTTCTCTTAATGTTTCGTTTTCTATATCTCACCATGGTACAAGGGTAAGCTTCACATGAAGGTTTTTAATTAACCCCTTTCTTATACCTAGTCGTCAGAATTTGCTATTCATTATATAGCCATCTACTTCAGGGCTAATTTGTTCACTGATCTTCCTCCATAGTTGAAGTTCAAGGCAATAGTAACATTATTTCTAGATATCCCATGCACACAAAAAAAGATTCAACGCATGACGTTTCTATTTCTGGTATAGCGTTGAGTGCTTTCCAAATATTCAAACAAGCAAGAAAAGTTCTCTTCTCTCATTCCGACCATTTTATATCATTGTCAAAAGATTTGTTATGCACTGCGGCGTTGAGATTTAAGCAATGGCCCCGTCCGGGTAATCATAACTTTTGTTTTTGTTCCGCCAACATTTATTCCACAACCGAACGGCTAATGACGCGATTAATCACGGCGGTTAATACGTATTCCGAGTGAGCGGTGAGACCCCACTACCACCACCGGGGGATTGGGGGGGGAGTCAACGTTTAGCAACCGGATTATTTCAGTGCAGAGCATCTTCCTCAGCAATCTCTCTCGCGAAATGTCTTTAAATCCAACGTTTAATGACTCGCAGGCCATCTTGTTTTTATCTTTCTCCGGTACTCTCCAAAGGAGGGGTGTGTGTTCACTGATAGAGGAAAACGCGCGTCCCCCCTCTTTTACTGTTCCGCGAAGGCATTAACTCCTTCCGGTCCCATCACTTTTCCAACGTCGCACACTTTTCTCCCGCAAACAAGGCGGTCGCTTGTCCCAATTTTCTCGTCCCTCTAAAATTCTCTCGTAGTTCCACGCCTGATAAATTTTCTCTCCGGCTTGCACCGCCGTCCCCTAACGCACATTTTAAGCCTCAAGATTCTCTTCTCAATGAATTAAAATTGGGACGAAAAATAATTCCGACATTAAAGGACCCGTACTCGATAAATGGCAACAATTTTGACATTTTTTACATGTCGATCGGATTGATATGTACAATTAAAAAAGAACAAATATTTTGTAGATCTGATCCGTTCCGATTATTTTCGTTGACGCCGCAAAATTGTACAAAGTTGTCCAAATTACCATTCGGGTACATATTAACGTAAGATACTGTCGATTTAGCAATTCGTAGATATTTTCATCATAAGTAAATGGAACGATATAGTCGTGGAAGCTTGATATTGTATACGTCAATACTTTTGAGATAAATATACGTGAGAAATTTTGAATATAACGTAGTGGATGATATTATCTACATGACAAAATGGCCATATTCTTTTTACAAGGTGAGTGATAGAAAGTTAATGGTAGTATATAATTTATACGACGGTTTGCAAGATTTTGTCGAAATTATTATATTTTCGATGTTGGCTTGACCCATTTGCTTTGGTCGATTTTATTAGTTATAAAATAATTTATCGCCACCACATCGCTATTTATTTTGTAAAATTTGCAATTCCGTAAAATAAGTATCCCACAGCCCTTACATGCATGCAAATTGAATGTTTCGTGAATGTAGTTCGTGAAATACGCGTGGAGAACTTTTAACTCGAAGTTTCAATGTGTGCAAGTCACCTCTCCGAGTTTCGTTGCTTTTATTCGCGAACCTGTGTGATTCGGGTTAATTTGCAATACGTGCTTCAAAAAAATAACATGGAGCAGTATGATATTGAATGTTCTCGTTTCGTAGATACCGTGTGCACCCGGTCATACAATGGGAAGAGTCGAAAGCGTCATAGCAAAATATGGTAAAATAAATAAATTGAAGGCTTTCGACGAAGGCGAGCTTGGATGGAAAAATATAGAATGGGTATGGGCCCATTTCGGTGAGCAGAACGAACTCCTGCCTCATGAGGAAGAGAGGGTGAGTTGAGCAATGAGATGAGCATTCCAGCAAGTGGGTAACTGAGAAGAGGAGACGAAGAGCCAAGCGGAGAGGGGATGGTATTATGGGAAAAGACCGTTTTGCGTGGGTGATAGCGATAGAGAGATAAAATACTTTTTCCCGACTTCATATGTGTCAAGTTTCGGTTTAAAAAGAAGATTACCCTCCACTGCGGGAGGTTTTTTCTGGGAGTGAAAGAGTAGTCATGAGAAAATTCCAGGTCAAATTGGAAATTCACACAGAGAATAACCCAAAAAATATAAACCATATATTTCGCATACATAATTCAGTTATCCATTCTCGTACTTGAATAGTTTCTTTGACCACATGACATCCGCTGGGACGGCTGTGGGAGGAAGTGGCTCAAAATTTTACGGCATGAATGTACTTCGACATACTAGCATGCCATACATTTCTCAGAGACGAGCAATTTTATTGTTGAAACTCAAGTTTTATATGGTCGCCGGAAATTATGAAACAATGGCGTGGAAAAGATTATTAAACAATCAAATGAACATTGTTCAAATCATGATGACCCGATACGCTGTCACCAAAAACATTTTGAACAAACAGAAAAAAATTGGAAATTGGTTTGAAAAAGTGCCCCTGTGTCACAATCGGTATTCGAATTTGGTTAAGTAATGAGATGTCAATTGTTCAATAAACGCAAATGGTTTAGAATTCCTGCACTTATCCTGATGAGCGTTCTGCGGAAGGAAAATTACATTACAATAACTAGAGTATTTAATATCTGCTGAAAAAAATTGCAAGGAAGCTTAATATTCAGACAATAGGGTTAAATCCAATCTAATAAATACTCACATCTGCTTCTTGATTTTGCCCGTATTGCACTCACAAAAATATTTGTTTTTACAGAAATTAAAAGGAAGTAAATAAAATAGGATGTCAGGGTCGACGTGGGAGAGATTCGATTCGAGTGAGCATGCGGGGGAGGGTGATTACTGCTTAGCATTGATCACATTGCATTGCCCGTGTATACATAGTTTTGGGGAGAGGAAAATGACTATAATTCCTTTGTTCGGGTGAGAAAGTGTAACGAAACTTTAGGGCTCATTTACAAGGATATTCAATGAACATTCGTACCTCAAAGGCGTGAATACTGCTTGAAGTGAGTGTAGAGTTATCAAGACGGAGCCCTGCTGATGAATCATCCGACGAACCGAAATTTGTTTACCAGACCAAATAGGTTTGTTTATCACCGCCATCAAAGTTGAAATTGAGGTTTCAACTGAAGAAGGTAGCATTGGGGAGACGTAGTTTGATCGTGGAGATTTTATGTTACCCTCGAGTTAGTGCATCTGAATGAGTTACTAGGAAGAAAACAGGAAAACTTTATAGCAATACCATGGGTTGTGAAACGAAATGAATCCTGATTCTCAAAATATTTACTGATTTAGCAAGCTTTGGGGGGTGAAATTGAATATTTCAAATTGTTTTCATATGTCGGCTGCATAAACACTACAACACGCAGAAATAAAGGTTTTCGAAACAATGTAGGTACCAATATCTTATAAATCTCCTTTCTTAAGCAACATATTGCTTTTAACATGAAAACATTAAGTCATAAATGACTACTAAATATGAGCGAGTCTATAAAAGTAAAATTCGAACCTTAGGCTAGAAGGTCACCTTATGCAATCCAATTTTTTAAATCAACAACCTTCCTTTGGGTCTTGTCAGCTCCAGATTAATTTAAAGGCGATGTAATCGAGGTGATGGTATTGCGAACTCATTATTTTCATTTTGAGGATTTTAAAGATGCACTTAATATGAAAATCAGCTTCGAATCCGTCCACCGACATCTTTAGAAATGCTACTCGGTAAGTTAATATCCACAAACCAAAGTGGCGGGCAATATAGAATGAAGTGAACTGTTATAAATTTTAACATTGGGTCACACTTAACTGTGTATCCTGCCGCATCAAATTCTATTCCTGCTGAGATTTCGGATTTTCCCAAATTTTGTCCGCACGTGTTCACACAGTATTGCGAAAAAGAAAAGATTTTTGCTTCAGAGATAACGGAAAGAATTCTACAGGACCATGGTTGCTCAGGATGCTCCCCAAGAGATAGCTCACAGGTAACTGCACGAAAATTTCTCGTGACTAAGAGTATTCTCAAGTCATTTTATTCTCGATTTTTTTTAAAGATTGAGTGCCTTTAAATGCGAAATTAAACATGGTATTTAGCATATTGATACCCTTTAGGAGCAGCCAGAAATGAAATTTTAAAAAAATACACAACAGAGAAATTTAGTCTAATATAAAATAGGATAAGGAACAACAAAACCTGCCGATACACCAAATACATATTGAAAAATTCCGTAATTTTTTACCATTCCGAATTACGTTCGCGGTTCCCAAGTGAAATTTCATCCTTTTTTCGCAAATAATTATGTATCCAAAGTTAACGTATTTGTTCTGTCGACAACTATGTTCATCTCTTATCTGCTGCGGCTTTGGAAAAATAACAATTTTTGACAGGATTAAATTTTAGCGATTTCATTAAAGTTTTTCATCCGTACCGAACCGAGTAAATAGGAGTTGTTTTCAATTTAATCCACAATACGACGGAATGATGACAACCACAATTCACAAATGTACATTGACGAAAGAATCAACTCTACATCGGCGCTGTATCGTATGAAACGTTAAATCCTATGTATACACTTTGGTGTCCAAACATTACGATCAGCTCATCAGTTTCTTTATACCACACTCGCATTGTTCCTCTCCAACCTATCATTGGAGGGACTTCGACTGCAAGTCCACCCTCAAAAAATAGTTTCACCTAATAAACTATTTCGATAAATAGAGTGCAGTGAATGCAATGTTACTTGCTGCTAGCACCATGAGTTACTCGTAATTTTTTCCGAAATGCATACGTTTGACCGTCGAAGACCCTTTAAAAGCTATTCCAAATTAAAAACTGTACATTGATTTACTCTTTTGAGTCGATCGACCGTTGCGAAAAATCATTAAAATCGAAAATATATTTTTTCGAAACACCACTAAATTCCATAGTTGACAAACTCAGATATATAAAACCGAGAATAGAGGTATCGTAGCATTGACAATGAAAAAAAATGGAAGAAAAAAATTCTCAAGTGTCTCTTCAGAACCGAAAACCGCAAATGGATTGTGTGTGTTTACAACAATTCTGAAAACGGAAAAATTGGAAAAATTTGATGACGAGTGGGAAAAGGATTTTTCGTGAGAACGATATCCACAATGGTTACTGGCGCAGGAAATGTGATAGTATAATTTATATATTTAACGTTGAGCTGTTCAAACATAGTTAAAATAAAAACAGCTAGATTCCAATGTATAATTCAATACACCAGAAAATAATTATTGGATTAGCAACCAGTTCCGTCATACTTGTATTAGCGACCGAGGGTTTATATTAATCTTCAAGTGAATATTATGCCATTATTTTTATTCACTACTGTTACATAGCAAAGAATTACGTACAACCCAATTAGTTTATCGGAAAATTGAATGGAAACAAGACCGCTGAGACGCATTATAAGGAGAATCCATTCATCTCGCACCTATATATACTGACGTTCATTAGGTTCGTTCCTTGAAAAAGATATATTTTTAAAAATATGACGTAAAAATTTTGACTGTCTTTATCATTTACGTCATCCCACTCATTTCCTGAACATTTTCCCGTCTACATCGCTCACATCCTCTTCTCCCCGCCATTGTCCCACGTTTCCCACCCCAACCTTAATCCCCGTTCTCCCTCCATCGACTAATAACCAACACCAGCTCTCACCCCAACATCTACGCTCCTCGGCCACACCAGGCGAAGGGCCCAGCAATTCAACGCTTACGCTCGGTCTCCGGCTGTTCGAGCGGCGAATGCACCGTTTCCTCTTCGGCCGGACGAATACCGAGCGCCCACTCCGCATGTGTATTTCCGAGATTTGCCTCGCACATACCCCGCATGCACGCTCGGAAACCCAAGTTGTGTGCCTTGGCACTCGCGGTAAACGGAGCGGATTTTATCTGCCGCCATGTCATAAATTGGTATCATGCGAACCACTTGAAATACCTATTTGAAAGTTACCACACTCAATTCCTATGAGCTTAAGTGTCGTGGATGTTAAAGGGTTACCCGGACTACGTATTGACGTCATGCTCAACCACAGTTATCAAACTGAGAGTTTGGTTTGATACGCGCGGGTAGAGATCACCTAGGGTTAAGCCCAACGGCGTGTGAAATCCACACATCAGAATATGGGGGCCAGTTCATTTCTCAGTGCCGCCTATGTTTCCACAGGAAGATATGGTTCTCGAAAAATCAGAGAGACTGGGTTTACCTGGTGGTGCATAGAGGAGTCATCCGGAACAGAACCCGGGCCCTCCGGTTAGTAGCCCAGATCCCTGCTCGCTGGACTACCAAGTCCCCAACGTATTATTTACTTGTTACGTATATTGTTCTTTTGGCTAAGTTTGCATTTTGTAAAATTGTTATTAAAAGATCATAAGGAACAGATAAAAACTTTTAAATGCAGGTCCTGATGAAATTTAACATACAAAATCCTTAGCAAAATTCACTTTTGATTATTCCTGTGACTGCTCCCTATAAATTACAGCTCGCGCGTATCTGGAAATTGGAACACCTTCACGCTGAATTGTTAACCTGAATGTCACAAAAGGCGTATAAGGAGAAAAACCAAAGCCTAGGGCCGATGGGAGGGAAAAAGAGGAACTCGCAATCCTCTTTCAACGGCAAAGATATATTCATCAGGTTAGGTATGGTTAAGACTTTATAATTATAAATAGGGAAAACATTTGTTAGTAGTACCTACTGATGAATATGGCTTGGTGGCGTTGCGACTATCCATTTTCATATCTCCTTTCCCCTATTATTTATCTAAGACAAATTTTGCACCTTGAAAATCTACTCTATATTTCCTTAAGTGATACCTCCATACTGCTATCCCGTGCTGCTCACATTTAAGGATAACTGCTGATCACGGCCAAATGGTCCTGTAGGATTCTATTTTAAATGGAATCTTATGCAATTCACCGAGTACCGTGAATTACCATTACCCTTCCCGCCTTTTAGAGAAAGCCACCCTGCTTACTTTTCGCTCCTTATCCTTCATTTTCTCTCCCCACATCACAATTTATCACCACTTACCACCCGTCTAACAATCATAAATAGCTTATGATAAAGAATTTCCTCAATAGCAACATTATAATTATTCTATAATTTATAAATTGAATTTATTTGTTTGACTGTGACCCATTTTACTTTATATGTTCACGAAGAATACGAATTATTGGATCTGGGTGATATTGTGTTCCAATCATCATTCGCGGAAATTCGTTGATGGCTGAAAATACTAACCATCGCTCCTCGTCCCGAATCTTTGGAATACGACTGATTCTGTCACTTTTGAGTATGACAATTCGAATCTGACGACTTTCTAAGCATGCACCAAAGACCATGCACCATGCACCCTTTCTCTCTCGGGTCTAGTGGTAGAACAGGGGTGGGTGGTGGAATTCCTTCCTTCCTCCTCCCACCGCGTGACTCCTTTCTCCCTCCCCGCTCACATTCGGCCGTGCGCAACTCGATCTGTGCACAGTTATTCAACTCAACATTTAAAGTACCTAAGTACTTCCATTGTAATGCTATCTTAAGAGTTCTTCACGTTACCCGAGAACCGATAGTTATGCAATAGCTTTTCAGTCAGTCGTCAATAATAATAATTGCCGGCCCTGGTTGCGGCGGGGTAACGTCCTTGTGACCCAACCCAAGGGTCGAGGGGTCGATTCCCACCTGGGCGGGTTTTTCCTCCTCGTAGAGCTTGGGTGTTTATGATTGTGTCCATTGCTATTAATTATTATTAATAGTCCGATGTAAAGGCAAAAAATTGCTGTTTTCTGACTAATGCAATATGAATAAAATAAATAATATGCATGCTATTGGTGGTATCCGACTAAAATTTGATAGCATAGAGGCTTAGAAAATATTTCAAAATAAACTTAACGCCTGCCCTCTCAAGCAGCTGTAAAAACTAATAAATCATGGAATACGAAATGTTTTTTCACCTGATGATTGGGTATTATTTTCCTTCCCAAAACATTTTCGGAATTCAAAGCATTACCGTCACTTCAAATTAAAACAGGAAAACGTTGAATTTCTTGAAATAACGTTGAAAAAGTTTGTAATAAGAATTAATTAAGAGAAATAACATATTAAGCAAATGGCAACCTACTCAAGTGATAAAGGTTAAACATTTTTATGAAAAATTCTCTTTAAATTGAGGAATTAAGAGTTAAGTAAATCAATCTTGTGGATTGAGACGTGATATCGAGGAATGCGAAAATAATGGATTCGTGGCAAAAATTAATGCACTTTTTCGTTGTTAACAGTGGAAAAGGGTATAATTATTTGCTGGGAATCGTAGAAAAAGGCTTTATTTTACTATAGTGCCCTTTCATGCTACTTGTAAGATAATGAAAACAATTTTTTTAGTTTCTGTTGAAACATCCCGAAAATAATCCTGTTTCAGATTTGCCGGAACGTCCTATAGGATGGCTTCGGTTCTCTTCTGATTGTTTTGAAAGCCTAGTCAAAGAATACAGAGAAATGAGATGCCTATGCACATTTCTTTTAGAGATATCTGAATCAAAATTATATATATTACTATATAAAACTTCCTAGTTAGACCACATTTTTAATATGAAATAAGTGTTAAAGATTAATTCGTCGAGAAAGGAGTAAATTTAAAAATTGGGTAACGTTCTCTGAAGATATGCAAAAAAACAGAGTTTATAAAGATGGAAAATGCTCGTTTTTATTCAGCTGCCATATATAACCTCTTCAAACAAGTGCATCATTATATTGAATAAAATGGCGTAAACCTTGTAAATATAACCATCCTACATCAATACCTTGAGAAAGGCCAAGGTCGTTCAAGCCTTCCCCTTGGATGAGAGATGTGAAAATGTAGAAGCAATTTAATGCTGGTGAACTACAGAGCATAAATATGAATTTCATCCGAGATTTAATTGATGAGGTAAAAGGATAAATGTAGATTGAATGCTTTTGAATGGTGGGTGTGGATTAGAATGGTAAAACATTACCGGAGGGAAAAGAAAACAAAGGAAGGAGTGATACGGAATAGTGGAGGAGAGAAACGGTCGCTGAAATAAATGTTGAGTGGAAGGGAAAAATTGATATAAATGCTATTGAGAGGTAATAAAAAGCTGAAGAAGGGATAATAATGGGTGAGAATGTATGCGGAGGAATTATGAGACATACATTTTGGTGTAAAAGAATTTTACAGGATTTAGTGCCACATTAGCCAGTCTTAATGCATATTAGGTGCTTTGTTTCCAAGACCATCAAAAACAAACCACTACCAGCTGTTAAAATAAATCTTTACGTTATCTACATTTTTATTGTTGAGACCATTTTTAAGGGATCATTACGGATAATTCTGATTTAAGGGCGATTTATCATTTGGCTAAACGGCGTAATTTACTCCAAAAATATACTTGATCGTAAAAAAAACATAAAAAACCGAAATATAATCTCATAGAGGCCTATACCACACAATATCCTCGGTATATTACGTATTTTTCCCAACGCTGAGGGAAACACAAGACAATGGCGCCTTCATCGGTCACCGGTAGCAGGCTATTCACTTTGAAGTTTATTTCTTGATAACGGCGTTCATTGATACACCTGCATTAAAGTTTACATGAGATAGGAACGAAGAGTATGGGTAACAACACAGAATTCGAAAATATAAAAAAAAAATATTTGTAAGATTAGATTTGTAAGATTTTAATAAATGGCATAATAGTTATCTCCTTTAGAGAAAATCCTTCAGGAAATATATTTCTGGGCAGGTGAAGATATCACGGAGAGAAAGATAGTAACTTAAACTATGCTGCGATTAACGATCATAAATAAGATCCTGTGAAACTTGTCGCGCAGGTGGGACATCTGCTTAGCTCCACACACCAAGCTACCTATACGCAGTAAAGTGATTTAAATTCCTCCCAGGTTTACACTTGAATGGCGCCGGTGCTTGAGGGTCCCTGTGATCGACGGAAGGTGGGATGGAGAGGAAAAACATAAGGAATCCAGGCGTGGAAAACAAGGGGGACGTGAGGGAAAACCCTGGGAACAATGAACCGACTTAACAAAAGGCAACGTACCGCAAAAGGGCTCGCTTTCATCCGAATGCAAATAGGAGTCGCTCACAAAATTCCTAAGAAATAACCCAGATTCCCAGGTCCATCCATGAATTGAACAAGCAGCCTCTCAGCTAGGTTTTCAGCTCTATTAACTAGAACCAAAAGGCCACCCCGGCTAGGTGCGTCCTTAGATGGGTGGTCGTGCACAGAAAGGATGACGACTGAATCTGAATTAGGGCTAGGGGGAAAAGGAAACAGTGCGATCTATAAGGTGAGAATGCACCGCAATTCAGTTTATGTCAAGAAATGGTGCTTAACATGTAATTTAATTAGGCCAGCATTAAATATAGCAGTGAAACCTCACAGTATCAAAATAGAGAAACTGAGAACTCTGGAAAAGTCATGGCCCCATAAGAATAATGAACCTTGCCGAGTATACCGATAATTAGGTTTCGCTAGGTGTAGTGGAAACATATTTGTTGAAAACAGTTAAAAGTAGAGGCTACCTCACTAATTAAACACAGTCAAAATTAATTATACCGAGACAATAAAGGAAGGAAATTTGGAGTGAAAAGCCAACGAGAAATAACAAAATATGAGAAGTCGTATTTAAAAAAATTGAATGAAGAATGTTATGAAGTGCTAAATAGCTCTTGTTGGCATTCTCCATTTTCTCCAAATATGATGGAACAACGAAACAATGGAAATAAATTTATTAATTTCTCGATATGACCTCCATTATTGTCCATTAAATGCTAATACCGAGTGCGGCGGTTATTTCCGGACAAATTTCAATTTGAATTTCCCGCCATATCGTACCTGTAGTTCCACTGGAGGTCGCAATTGTCGTTCTTTAAAGCTATATGCATCTAGTAAACAGTCACAACCTAAAAATGGCCTAGGTGTTACGTACAAGAGCGGAGTACAATCAAAGAGACGCTATCATCAAAGTGTTCGCGCCAGGCGTTCACCCAGTGAACTAGTTCGATTCCTCGGGTACCTCAGATCAACTGTTTACGATATTGTGGATATTTATAATGCTTTGGAGATTTCTGAGGAAGGTTTCGCTAACCCTGCGAGGAAACCTCATTCGAGGAAACGCGTGTCACGAGCTGCGGCCGTCGTCGAGATGGCTCAGGCGCTGATTTTGGAGGACCCGGGGCAATCACTTAGGAAATTGGCGCCAGAATTGAATTTTAGCCAGCGAACAATGCGTCGGATGGCAGAGGATGTATATTAAATTTTGTTTTATCTGTTCTCTCTTACATCCTCTTTAGTTGATGCATATGTCATTTTTCATGTGATCTTCCTAATAGGGTCTTTCCATCTACTTTCCCTTTCGTCAGGCTACTTATGAAATCGATGCATCCAAATGGTGCCTAATTCAACCGATTTCTTCGGCATTGCACTCCTTTTCCACTTGTACCCTTCTGAATTTTTCTTCCTTCATCTAGCAATACAATATTTGATTCGAATGTAATAAAAAGTTTACATTAAATGTACCAAAGGTCACCATCCTTATTCGTGACCATCCAAATCGTCATAGTTCATTGCTTGAATGGATGACGAAGAGAATTTTTCGGTTAATGGTCTCGAAAGAGAACAAATATTGAGCAGAGATGAATTCTCTTAAGTGGATTATGATGAGTTACCTGAACTTATGGTGTATCAAGAAAATATATTTGCAAAGAATAAGAATTTTCAAAAAAGACTCAAAAAACGAAAAGATAAATTAGGGATGTATTTTATGTGGACTGATTGATGAATAAAAACTTCTGTCTTTGAAGAAAAGGGATGAGCGTAGATTAGATACATGATTATTTTAGAACGAAGGAGAAGAAATGAAATGAATGAATTCAACAGTTAATAGTATTCACCCGGACCGGAATCCAAAACAGCATTCCTCCCTATCTGGCCGAATATACGTATTAGCTAGTAGATCTACCGAGGGTAGAAAGGAAAACGCTTCGATGGCACCACTGTCCAAAGCACTTGGATGGATATCGAGGGTTTCGGGTTTGAGTTCAGGTCAAAATAAAAGAAACTTGTGCAGTGAAAATATCAAAATTATACGAATATCAGCGGATGTGACCATGCTGAATTAACCTTTGAAATTTGCAACTACTCAAGTTGAATTGGAGCATATTGTAAAGGCTCTTTTTTGATGTTCATTGCAGTTGATAATCTATCTACCTAACTGCTGATATGTAGATTCTTCCCGGGTGTAGGAAACGTGTAGGGAAATCTAAATTGATAAATTTAATGAATTTTAATTAGCGTGGGTGGTTTACTGAATAGAGGTTAGGTTTTTGCACAGTCATTCAAGATTTTTACTAATTGACCTTGACATTATTCAAGTTAAACTCTCGATTCCCTTTTGCCATTTTCTCCTTCAGCTCTCTCCCTCTCTCTCATTATATATATATATATATATATATATATATATATATATATATATATATATATATATATATATATATATATATATATATATCTGTACATATTATTACTCGTACTAATGTATCTTCTGAGGAAGACGGAGCTAAGTTCCGTCGAAATTATTAAGAAATAATGTGTGTGCTCTTTTTATGAGTTCTTAAATTGTTTGCTGATGTCCAAGTTTATATATATATATATATATATATATATATATATATATCTATTGTCCATCATATTTTTCTTGGGAATGATAATTGAGGTGGTTTCCCGTTGCCTTCCTCAATAGTGTTTTTAACGTGACACCATCACTTATTTGCCGCCCCACTGGGGTCAGACGCCATTGCAGCCGCCTCACTGAGGAACAGACGCTGCGTGGACTACCTTTCGTCTGGCTCCTAACCTTCGACCTATCTGGCATGGGTGACCCTACCAGGAGCAATTTTTATTACTCCCGCCAGCACAGCTCTAGGGGTCATTGGAACGCACAAGCCCTTCCACCACGTCAAGGTTGTAGTCCGGGGGAGAAGAATTGCGCTAGGAAAAGAGGCCTTCACAAGGAGGAGGGAGTTGATGACAGGGACTTTGAGTGAGGATGTTAAGAAAAGACTCGTAAAAACTTTGACATGGAGCGTAGCTATATACGGTGCGGAAACGTGGTCATTGAAGCAGGAGGATAGACGTAGATTGGAGGCTTTTGAAATGTGGGTGTGGAGAAGAATGGAGAAGGTGAAATGGACAGAGAAGAAAACAAATGAGGAAGTACTTGGTATGGTGGGCGAAGAGAGGGGAGCAATCCTATGGAGGCAGGAAAAGTGGATGAAGGGGGTGTTGACCGGCAGTGGGATGTTGAAGACTGATAGAGGGTAGAATGTTGGGCAAACGAGGAAAGGGAAGGAACAGGATAGGGATGTTGGACGGGATGAAGGGAGGAAGAAAGTACTCAGAGATGAAGAGGGACCTGATATAGGGTAGGATGATGGATTTTGTGTTTTGTTAGGGGTAATAAAATATTTGTTTGGTAGTTGTGTCCATCCAAAAACCTACCTTAACCGGTAGATTACCTTAAAAAAAAAAATATATATATATATATATATATATATATATATATATATATATAATGTTTTTATCCTAAATGATTGGTCATTACTGAACCACATCGTTTGGAAAAACGAAATGTCCACCTGGGCAGGCGAACATACGTCCAAGTGAGAGAGATCTGGAGTCTGCATTAAGATAGATATTCCTCGGACGCTTAAAGTGCTGGTGACGAAGCGGTCATCCCTCTTCGAGACACTTTAAAAACCTCTAGCAGGAAAGATTCGCCCGCTCGCTCGAGGAAGAGTAAAATGAATGGCCATTGCTCACACTCGGAATGTAATTAGCGACGAGAGGCCTCCGTTCTCCTCGAGCCGGGCTCACCTAATTTGCTTAACCGCCCCCGTGGTAGTCCCTTTTGGCTAGAGGAACGCGGGGAGGTTCTTCCCGTCTTGCAAGAACGCTCGCCGAACCCGCGACGGAAACGACTCCCGAGGACTCATTCCGCGTGACGGCGCCATCTTTCTTCGATGATGACGGGAAGAAATCACGCGCGGGGTTATGCGACTGATTTAGGGCTCCTTGGAGAGGGAGTGGGCGGACGAGCGGAAAAGGGAAAGCGGAAAGAAAGGGGGGGGAATCCCGGGGGAACCAGCTGTGTGCGCTGCCTGCGTGGAAAGGAAGAGCAATCAGTGAGTGAGCGAGCGAGAGAAGGGAGGGAGAACGTGGATGCTGAGCGAATGACTGGAACCACGTAAGAGGAGGAGAGCGCGGGCGGCAGAGCCATCTGTTGACAGCGTGAGGGATTGTTTTGGAAGCGACGGAGAAGAATAAGGGTCTGTGGGCACAACCTCCCCGCTAATGGAAGTGGGGGTGGGGGAGGGAGGAGGGAGGGATTGATGAAAAAAAAATGATGGAAAAATATAAAGGGATTCAAAAATCTCCCTTCTATTTCTTTTGTAATTTCATCGTCGAAAAATCGTAGAACTCGGCCAAAAGGACGGCGCTCGGTAATAAATGTCGCCTCAGGTTTCTCTCCTACATATATATGCGTTTATTTAGGTAACCACCGACAATTATTTTCAAAACAGCTGAACGTGAAAATTTCTCACATTTTACACAGTTGAACTGGCGTTGTACTTCAACTGATAAAAACTACCATTAAATATTTTTCAACATTTCATTCAGTACGAAAACCAAACTTAACACATTAAAAATAATAATACATATACTGCTAGTTGTATTGGCAAGTAAATTGAACTCATTACTAAAAGTGTCCGTCGCAACATTGTACATTTTGGTATGCCATATACAGCTGAAATTACGACTGTGTTTATTAAAATTTAATCACAAAATTCACGACTAGAACGCAAAGAGAGAAATCAACTAAGAAATCAATTCATATACGAAGACATGTGATAGCTCGTATGCTCTTAACAACTTATACATACCTCTTAAGTCTTTGCGGCAGCTATGGTGGATAAGTTTTGATTTATAAGATTGATTTAGATACAGATATTACCAATGGTGCTCGTATCCTCTTCCAAAAGAGAGTGTCTTCTCTAAGCCAATCATTACCCATAAAGCCGAAATACGTAGAAAATGTGTCCATAATTCAAAACCGAAAACTAGAGAATTCAGGAGACTCTTGAACATAAGTTAGTCAAAAAGAGAATGAATATTTTTATATGAATGCAACGGAAACTTGTGGACAAACCTAGAAATAGCATCAAGTTTTCCAATGATGTGAGAATAAATCTAACTAAATAATGACGAAGTGGGAGCAGAAAACGGTCCGATTTATGCACGCAAGAAATAAAACTTCAACTCTACCCTTTAGGCTATTTTCGATTCGATTTTTTGACGCTCAACATAGACATTTAAAGGCAAGCTATACCCAGACTTCCAATCGATAAGAAAGCAAATATTGTTCATCTAAGACCTCTTTAAAGAAGATTTAATTCAAAGAAATCAGATTATGTGGTCATCATAGAAACATTTAATCAGTTTGGTGTTGACAAACTAACAAAATAGAAATGTTTTGCAATCATTATCATTTAAAGCTCTCTTATCTAGCATATATCCGTTTAAAAGTTTACTTGAATGTTTCATGAATTCTTACCACGAGTATCACCGGCGATACTTGCACAAAAGTTGTTATTTAGATATGTGTTGTTATTTAAATTTTTATCAAGTGCTGTTGTGCTATAACCAAATTTTTAAATAGAAAAAAAAATATTAAACACTACCTTAGCATTAACGTGATTTACATTTGCATTCAGAGAGCGGTTTTCTAGCCGTTGAATTCTCCACGGTCATATTCAACTTAAATAAATAATGTCTCGCCATCTTTGAGCATTAAAATAAGGCAATTAAATCCACCATTCTGTGTCTTCAATAGCTGCCACATCTCCCCCCACTCAAAACATGGACAGTTTCTTGATTCAAAGAAAAAAATGAATGTACAACTCCACATCTTATTCCATTATATATTATGCCTTAGACTATAAGTCTGTCTTCAAAGTTCTTTAATCCCCCACCCGCTTTCAAGAAGGCCTTTTGTCTCTGCCGTTTGTCGCTTGGCAAGCATGGTTCCACACGATGTACTTAAAAGGACTGCTGCTTCTATAAATGGCTATACCCACACATACCCTCTTAAGAGAATGTACGCAACTAACTCCCAGAAACATCGCTAGCCTCGATCTCCGTCCAACTCCACTTTTTCTCTCAACATCCTCACATTTATAGCCTCCTGAAACTTTCAACGCACCACATACAACCGACACTTATAAAATCAACGTCACTGACACAACTTAATACCAAGTTGGTACTTTCTATCCGACATCACCGAAACATAAAATGATTATCGTAGCATTTAAATCAAAAGTATTGATTTTATGTAACGAGGGGCAAAGCACTGCTACGATACAAAGCCTCTTACATGTTCAATTAAATACCTTGCACTCCATATTGTTCTGAACCATTCATTAATTCCATATACATATCGTCTATCTTCTTTCACCTAACATTTCAAATATTTTCTTCCCATTATGCACTTTAGCCAACGGTCTCCCCTCTATCGCAGACTTCAACTGCCATCGTTGACTAATTCTACTTTCTTTTAAATCATCGGTGTTTGAAGGGCTTGTCGGGAGATATCAAAAGGGGGCAGGAAAAGTCGATGCAGAGTATATTGATTGGTAATTGGGGATTGGAGACTTTGACGGAGAGGAGGACGTTAGATAAACGTGGGATGGATAGTAATATGACCGATATATGGTATTGAAGAGAAGCTTTCAGTGGTGTTGGATTTCAGGTTGCGTTTCGATTGGATAGGAAGTAAATGTATCCATGTACTGTTGTACATACCATGCCCATCTTAAAACCATTTTAACCAATAGGATACCAATAATAATATATTCTAGTGGGAAATACGAGTTGGGGAATGGGGATAGTGGGGAATGCACCTACATTCAATCTAAAAGGTAGAGCAGAAGTTCATTTTGTTTTGTTATCTAACTTGGTAGTAGAAGTTACTGGTGAAGTGACCGACAGCTAAGGTCATTTGCGCTATTAGGGATGGACGGAAGGGTTGAGAGAAACCCGGTGTCGGCATTAGCCTCCTTTTAATGAACGGTGCCAAGGGGTCCGCAGTTTAACGTCCCATCCGACGGATGGCGCAATCACTCAAAGTGCTATCCACCGCACCTCAGTGGATACCACTGAAAAATATCTGCCGTCTCCAGGATTCGAACTCGGGCCTTCACCGTGGGGGGCCAGTACGTTAGCCACCATACCATCCCAATCCCTTATCTAAATTACTAAGATTTTGAAAATTGTATGCCTTTTGTTCGTTTAGGCAAAAATAATGTAACAGTAATTTTCAAACTACACCTCTCACTCCCTTGGCAACCATTCAATATACGCATGAAGATAAAGCGCCGATTACTATTATATATATATATTTATATATATATATATATATATATATATATATATATATATATATATATATATATACATATAATCGTCAAAGCTTTATCTTTTAGCGCAATGCCAAAGAGGGTTGAGAAAAACTGGGAATACCAAAGCTCTGGATTCAGGATGGATACGATTTGCACTGATTGGCTAGAGACTCAGGTAATGGTACTTGGACAGAAGATGCTCTATTTGTGCTGAATTAGTGAGTAAGGGCGATTTTAGGATCCAAGCAGAGTAGGTATAGTTACACTCTAACACTCAGAAAACTCCGGTGAACGGCAATACAATATTGTACTAAAGAAAAGCAACGCTCATTAGAAACACACCGAAATGACAATTCCACGGGGGTTCACTTAACGTTCCAGCGATCATGTCGCCTCATTAGAAGGAGAGAATTGATAATCGTGATATTCGGCTCTGTGAGGACAGTGTTCAAGAGAGGGAGGGTTGGTTATGTGAAAGGGGTATGAGTGTGGTGGCTGTATATATGGGGATTCACAGAGGGAGTGAAGAGGCTTGGGGCCATACCTTTACACTGTAATAAAAATATGCTGGACGACAAATTCTCATGCGATTGATGTATCAAGCTCTCCAAGGGCCGTAGAGTAAAAAGTCTTCATTTTCTGCGGGTCTTTTTCACGTTCAAAAAGGAACCGTCGTCATATAGAACTATTCAAGGATAGCACATATTGAAGACACCACCTTCAAGTTTTTTGCGTGCTTCCCGTGGTAGCACCATTCTTCCTTTGGCCACTTGCGGGAAAAGTCACCCGGTGGTGTGAGCCATTCAAGAGCGTGGGTGGGAGCTCCCTCCGGAGTCATAAAAAGAAACCCAAAGCCCAGGAAGACGATGATAAATCTCGGATCGACTTTGGTTGAAGTTTGATTGCAGATTGCGACATGGACATAATGCATCACACTGGGAAGAGGACGGGAAAATGGGAATGGGACGCGCGAATGCGGCCACGGGAAATTGAAAAAATAAATAATAAATAAATAAAAGGAAAGAGTAGTTGAAGTTCCTTGGGAATTCCCTGGTGTCTGTTGTTCCAGCGTCGGAGAATGGCTCCTCCGAGATCCAAAGTTGAATGCCTTCTGAATAAAATATTTACTCTACTACGAATACCTATATTATTCCGAGGATCCCCTACAATTTTTATGCGTGACGGCTCAACGGAGCTCTCCTATGCAACAAAAACGCTTCAAGCTGATTCCAATTGCAACAGAGCCTCATGATTACAGCGGAATCTAATTGAATTTGGGAAGAAATACAGCTTGCTGGACCATGTAAATGTCTTTAAGTAAGCGTTTCAGCCAATTAGAAATTAATTTTGGCCCATTGAAATTACATGAATGTAAAAATATAAAGAGAGCCGTGGGGAGTGGTGGAAGAAAAGCACGCTCTTACCAAAACGGAATGTTTTGCTCTTCAAATTGAAAATGTGCATGAGTTCATTATGGCGGGATAAAGTAGTCCACCTAGGGTTTGTGAAAAATAGTCAGACAAGCTGAGTAAAATTAGTGTAATGTTAGGAATAAATACTAGGATTTGGAGCATTAAAAGCAAGCCTTGACTGCTGAAAAAGATATTAAACAACCGCGGCAAGGAGGTGGGGATAGAAATTTAGTGGGATTGAAAGGGATGTTATAACGAGGCGGAGGGAGGAGGTCTAAGAAGTTACCAAATGGAAGGAGTGTGGCCCCGGGAGGAAGAGGGAGGGAGGGTTATAGAGGGAAAAGTTGTGGCCGCGGGAGAGGACTCGACTCGTCCGTCTTGTTAGAAGCGGGACAATGGCGGATCCGAGGGTGAGGGGAGGCGCACTTGTCTCATTGCAGTTCAAAGATCACCGGAAAGTATCTTGGCGTCATCGACAAAGATCAATTGAATCCGCAGAAATTACGGTGAAAGCAAACATTTAACAGTATATCCTTCTCTCTTCCCGACAATTATGACCGCCTGTTTTGCGAGGAGTCCCTCCATCCCCCATCCTCCCCCCTTCCGGCCGAATGATCCTCGCCCCTACCTGCTTCGCGCTAATTGGCGGATGGATTTCACGGGGGAATCACAAACGGGACGACGGTCAATCCTGAGCATTCGAACGCTGTCCACCCACCGCAGGTGGATTATTTCCAGCGATTTGCTGTCACGCAAGTGCCTCCGTAATATTGCTCTCGAGAATTGACGCGGTTCGGAGTAGCCGGAAGCGTCGGAACGCGACGAATGACATAAGGACATTTTATGTCCACATGAATCTTACTTAGGTCCAAGTAGACATTAATAGTGATATGCAATCTACATTGAAAATAAAATAACGTAACGAGAGTAAAGTAGAGTAAGTAGACCCAATAGTCTGTCGTTCAGAGGATGGTTTATGATGGACCCGATGATAGTGTTACGCCATACCGCAGCGACTACTACCCTTCTGAATCACCGATCACTACCCTTTTCTACTCATAGTTAACCTTCACATTGTCCTCGTGTTGTGCCTCTAACTTTGTCTTTTGTTTCCCTTGCCATTAAACATACTATTTTAAATGTCTTATTCACCCTCAAATCTCGAAAAAGTATCAAACATTTTCCATCATCTTTCCGTAGCAGTGTAAGACTGGCAACAAAAAAATCAATTACAATTATTGGTAATCGCTTCTTGAGACCCTCATAAATCACAAGCCCTTCCCTTAAAAAGTCTATGGGCGAATGTTTTCTGCCAAATACCATGCCACTTTTTTTAAAAAAAACACGATTGTATGCAAAATGTTCAATGAATAGGCAACATATTATCGGAGGCACATAATACGCGTCGGGAATGATTTCAACCCGTCCTTCATGATAACCAATTTTTAGAGTTTCACGGCAAATATTAAACGCATTTGCTCTACTATAATATTTTGAAAGCTAACATAAAATGTAAATTATTCACATAATAGTTCAATAAATTTTATTTGGACATGGACATTACTGTCCAATCGTTATTATGATCCAATAGCTTTCGTGTGGCTTGGATTACGGACGGATGACAAAAAAATTAAATGAAATACAAATGGAAAAGTCATAAGCATTAAATATGAAATATAAATTTACATAAAAAATTATAATGAATCCGTTTCTTGATGCGACTAACTTTTATCCTATCTAATACTTTATGCATGAGTAAATTAAAACAGAACTTTAGGTACAGAAATAATTCAAAGCGTTTATGAAAATTAAGACAGTGGTAGTATCGTTCAGGTGAGATGCGTTTAATGTTCTAATTGGAGTACATAATATTTCATAATTATTATTAAATTATTTTATTGCTGAAAAACATTACGTACTCGTTATTTGTTAATTAATTTCTCATACACATTGATTTTTGTGATATTTATCAAATAGGTTATAACCTGAAACTCCGTCTGGTGATTCCCTCTCAATAACTTATTGTCCCGAATAAAAAATGCTTACTTAGTCACTTTGAGACGGACATTATTGATCGCATACTCGTAAGTAGCTTTGTAAAAGAGTTCAATGATATTATTGCCTATAGAAAAAGAATGCAAAATCTGTATGACGACGCTAGTCGCAGATTAAATGGAAAATAAGAGGGTCATCCGGAAAGTAGTACCCGTTCGTGCCGCATGAAGTGCTGACGACGCGAGTAGCCGCTGGACGAGGTCAGATAGCTTCAGTGGCTTGTCTGCCTTCTCTGAGCCAAGTTGCGTGACGCTAGCATTGCCTGTGTTGTTTCTGTGATTGTTTACAATGTTTAAAAAAATTGAGAACGCCGCCAGTTGTGAAGTGAGGCAGTGATTAAATTCCTCAATGCAAGAAACGTTCGCCCATGTGATATTCATCGCCAATTAAAGGAGGTGTATGGAGACAATGTAATGGACGAGTCGTCTGTTCGGCGGTGGTGTCGCAACTTCAACATGGGGAGGGGGAACACACACGACGATGAGCGCTCGGGGAGACCGTCTGTCATTACAGACCAACTGGTGAGCTCAGTTGACGAATTCGTGAGGAACGATCGGCGCGTCACAATTGATGACATCTGTGAGCATTTTCCCAATGTTTCTCGAACAATTGTTCATGAAATTGTTAAACACCATCTGCATTATGCAAAAATTTGTGCAAGATGGGTCCCTCGCGTATCTCAATGAGCTGGCGGCGAAGGACTATGCAGCAGGAATACAGAAACTTGTCACACGTTATGACAAATGCCTTAATTTGCTTGGAGATTATGTTGAGAAGTAGTTTAAAGTATCCTCTTTCAAATAAAATTTTTTATGTTTGTTAATATTTACTTTTGTGTCTTTATTTCACGAACGGGTACTACTTTCCGGATGACCCTCGTACTTTTGTGTCTTTATTTCACGAACGGGTACTACTTTCCGGATGACCCTCGTAATTCAGTCTTTACACCAAATGGATCGTTAGATTCGAGATTACGTTTAAAGAAATTTAATTTGCTTTGTTTGTTTTTTGTTGTAGGAGCAATAGATTTCATTTGAGTACTTCGTAAGTACTAACCGGAAAAGCAGTTAGTAATATCAGATGAATTGAAACCATGGTGTCTCAATGTACATGTATAACCAGTCTAAATATTAACTAATATAAGGTACGTAGATTGATTTTTGTGGTCTTTCATAGGGAATTAATATTAAAATACAGCATCCGTCACAAAAATTACCGACGATAAAATATTAATAGCTATAGAATATCGCTCCATTTCAAAGAGTGATAAAAAAGAAATAATTTAATTTACCATCAGGCAAGGTAACAAAACCCTATTAGTTTTTCGTCACATGCATTTTTTCCTCATACTTCTCTCCGATTCCAATTTAATTTTACGATAAATTAACAAATGCTGAGCAAATTTAATATTCTCTAAAGGTCATGCCAGTGCCTTCGATGAAGGAAAAAATATATTTCTTGACCACATATCGCATTATTCATAACTATTAATATTTAAATATTAAACCGTGGAATTCGGGTGCTGCGTTCCGAGAAATTTTGCGTGTTTATTCAATTTTGTCCATATAAGCGGGTAAAAATTAGGAAAAAATTTCGACCGACCTTTTATTTTCTTTAAGCTCACTTTGCGTGGGGAAATGAAAGGAAGGATTGTGTATATTTTTGGTTGAAAGCGGTACCGCGTTAGGAGTAAAAACCAAAAGAGGCACTTCTTGTAAACAAAAATTGCTCATAAACAAATACAGAGAACTTCAACACATGCTGAGGGGCAACTCCATCTGGAAGGGAGGAATTGAATTATTTCCGTGAATGTCAACCAAACTGACAGCAGTAATCTTACATGCTTCCTAGACTGTAGGCCGACGATGCACAAAAACTGATTTCCCAATTCTCTTGCAAAAATTACGATGATTATTTTAATAAAGACCTGATTACTAACTATAAATGCAACAATTTCAGCATGTATTACATTAATAAATACGGAAAGTTCATAAGTAAAAGGGAATCATTAAAATTTTCCACAAACATTGATAGTGATTTTTGACTCTTATCGAGCATTTATTTATCTTGAAAGCCCAAGTTAACGTTTACTTTGATGATTTTTCTTAAAAGAACTCCTGTAGGATAATGCGACGAATTCCCGGAAGGCCTCATTGTCATTTCTGAAAGAATTCTCGAATTCCCTTTGGGCAATCTGGAGTGAGTCAGTCAGTGAGACGTTTTTGCAGATTCGTAACAAGGAACATCATCCCCAGAGTGTTCGCCTCCCTTTCGCGAGTTGGCTACAATTTCAATTAAAATCAATGAGGAAATGTTTCAACCCTTTACATGATGAGAGCTACTCAAATAAATGGAATGCCAGCATCGTGGCATATTGCTCTATGCTGGTGCTGCTAGGTCTACTGCTTCTTTGATTTGACTCTATAGAATCGTAAGCTAATTCTTTCAATAATAATTGAAGTTGGAAAATTTTCTTCAGAAAAGTGAACGGATGCATGTTTTGCTTGAGTTTTTCAACGAATAGGATGAAATTTTATTGCACAAACAAAATTATATGGTAGATTAAATCTAAAAATAACTCCCAGCAACTCATTGGAATATTTAATGCTCCTTAATCCTGAATTGCAATGCAAGCTGCTGAAAACCACCCTAGGTGGCATCTAGTGGAAACACTTTGAAGCAGTATAAGTTTCGCTGATTGTTCAAAAATGATATCCGGAGGTTCCTTGCATTGGAATTGCTAAAACAAAGACTTTTTCACGATGTTAGCCAATTTCCAATTGCTTTAATTAAAGATATAATGTAATTTTTTCTACTTTCGGAGAAGTCTGGTAAATTTGATAATTATACGTAATTAAAATGTCATAACAAACGTACTTGATTGTCAAATAAGTTTATTTCCTCTCATTTCTGAGTTTTCATCATACATTTGTTGACCTCCTACTCTTCACCGAATCCCTTCGCTAAATATTCTGCCAGTCCATTTCCTCTCCTTGTAATTTAGAAACTGTATAATTCATTCAACTTGACTGGGATATTGCTGAAAGCCAGTCAAGCTACCGATGCGTCCTCTTACACTCGGAAATATTGGGGTTTAAGGGAAAATGATGTAATGACGAAATACCGCACATACGTCGCTGGTTTTCGCAGCTGCGTGCGTAGCGCCACCGTTCACGAGTTTAGAGCCAACGTTTTAAACACAAAGGTATTTCTACTTAGAACAAAATTCAAAGAGCAACGGAATATGCCGGGACAGTGGCTCTCAACTGAATTATACGCTAATATGCACGGAAACGCAGAAATTTCAAAGTGAAGAGTAAAAAACATCCCGGTCCAGGCGAATGAATTTTGAAACGTCTACAATATAATCCATATAGGAGGATGCCTCCGTTTAAATTAACTTTCGCGACATCCCCCGTAGTTCTTTAAATTAATGTCTACATCTATCAACATCTACGTCATCCTACGTAGTACTAACTTTCCATTGAATCCAGTTTTCCCTTTCGGTCGCATAAAGGATCACTTTCAGAATATAAGTTGTAAAAGTGTGCTTTCGTACTTTCAGGGTTGCTTTCCGCCGTTGTATATTTTACCCCTGGCAGGATTATTCCTTGCCTGGGCTCTTCCACCATTTTTTTCCGTCTCACATCTTCCACGGCTGCTCATCGATAGAAAATTTCCGTAATAGACCTGGATACCCAAAGCCAGGTATATTCGAAAATGGAGGAATGGCCGAAGAGATAAAAGATCTTCAACGGAGAAACCAAGCAATCGGGATATAATTTCAAAAAAAGGCAATACGACCGCTGCCGAAAGAGAGAGAGAGAAAGAGATAGAGGGAGAGCACTCCCGTTTCCCCAGGTCGAGATTACAGATCCCCTTTAAAAAGCGTCTCGCCAACGCCACGCACGCCGGATTGGTCCCGTGAGACTTTCCAATTCCACGAGGAACGGATAAAAATGCAACCATATGGTCTCCATTCGAACCCCCCGGCATTGTTTCCCACGCAGGGAAGAAACGGCTGAGAAATGGATCTAAGGCGCGCAGACATTTCGGAGAACGCCGCATCGCGGGGGCCCGGCTTTTTATCCGCAATGACCGCTCGGGAAAACCTTTAACCTCAAAAACATTCCGACGACTGAACCGCAAAGGGAATGCCTTCCCTCCCAGTCGAAACCCTCTTCCCAAACCCAACCCCGGCAACAAAATCCTCCTCCCCAATACTCTCCCCCCACAACCTCCCCATTTATCGCTGCCCTTCTCCCATCGCCTGCCCCGTACGGCACCGGAATGCCGGCCCTCCTTCCTCCCTTCCCCCCCTTGAACCCCTCACCGTTCGTCCCCAACGGCACCACCACCGCAAAATCAGGCACACCCCTCCCCACCCACACCCTACCTATCCAAGCCGCTTCCATTCTTCCTCTCATCGACCACGCAAAAGGGTCGTCCGATCCACATTGAAATGTCAATTAAATGCTACCTGAGAATATATTGTTGGGGTGAAAGTAAGCTCCACTGGGTTATTACAGGAATTAGAGTCGTGATATCCTTCAGTCATGAGGATAATCATTATCATAGGTAATCCACCCATTGAAGGTACGTTTTAGATGTTACCTATAATTACATTATTCGAATTTCACCTAACAATCTCTTCTTCATAGCCGTACAGGTGAGACATCTTCGTTTTCCTTGCTCCATTTCAAAATAACTCTCTCCCTTCTTCGCCATGCCTCTATCTCACATGCCGCTATTAGATCCTCATAGTCTTAATCAGGAACCGGTTTCTTGATTCATATAATTTCATGATTCATATTTAATTTTTTGCTAATGCTCTGAATGATATTATTGCTTATAAAACATAAATATTACTCTTCAGTTCTATAGCTGACCTCAAAGCTTGAATTGATGACCACGCACTGACGTCATTACTAACGGCTGTCATTCAAGTGCTGCTTTTGATAGAGTTCTCCCCCAAGCATTAACGGCTAGCTGCACAAACAGTCTAAAAAGTCAATGTAGCAGAAGCTGAACTCTGGAGGGCTCATGCGGCCCATTTTAAAACAGTAAGGAGACTTTGGATTTACTCGCAGCATTATTTTTAGTTCAAATACTGTCAATAAATTTTTTCAAAACCACAAACATAGCCATTGTGAGAAACGGAGTATGTTTCAACATTTTCTAGACATATTAAAGAGAGAAAGTCGGCCTAGTGGTGAAATAGAAAATCATTTGTAATATGTAAAGAATAAAATTCAATTAACTACAAGAGATACGTGAACATTATATTTAAGTACATTAAAACTATGGATACGAGTAAAATGTTAAAAAAAATCATCTTTAATGTACATGTCAGACCTTGGATGAAGTGGAAAAAGAGGCTATTATTAAGGTAAATAACAAGAGTCTGATGATGCACGGAAAATTGTGATAATTTTCTGGGACCTCTGGTACTGTCTCAGGAAGAAACCCTACCGTTATAAAATGAAACAACGAACTCTAAGAACACCGAATCTCAATTTAAGACTAATATTGCCCAATTGTGTCCTACCAGCTATCATTTTAATAATCTAATCTGTATCGTGATGCAGACACGACATTTATCGGCCAGCAGATGAGTCTTGGTAGATTTTTACCATCCAGTATGTATAAATGTATAACTACAGTGGTTTCAGACATAGCAAGGGTTAAAATTGCAAAATATTATAATCAAGATTTATCAAATCATTTAGGTTAAAATAAATTATATATATATATATATATATATATATATATATATATATATATATATACATGTTTATATTCATATTCAGATTATTATTGTATTAAGATAAAGAAGAACTGGCTCGTTTGATATATACGTACACATATTTGTCAGGTATTTTTAGTCCTATTTCAGTTCCTGATGGAGATATATAAGCCGATACGCTACCAACTCCACTTACATATATATATTTATTTATCGCCATTTATTGGGGCAAGGTTGAGACAATATATCCCTTCTTCCATTTAACTCTCAAAATTTCCGTTGAAAATAATTTCAATATTGCATATTTATAATGCATTAATAAATAAAATTAGCGCCATAGCAGAGTGAAACTATAAACTGAAAGAATCTAAAGAAGGTTTGACTTAGAAATATGAGATTTCCAATATGAGACAGAGTTATGTGATATATGTAAAATAACGCCCGAATATGTAAGGGATTAGATAACCATGGAGGCTTGCGGGGTAAAATGTAGATACATAGGATGCCATCTTTTATATTTGAAATACCTTGCACCCTAATTTTATACCTCGTTCCCTGATAAACCCTTCGCACTTTCTCTGCGCTAGAAAAATATTCTTTGAGCGTAATTTTAGTTCTCGAATAATTTTACGTATTATTTAAATAGTCTAAAAAACTGTAGGTCCTATAACCACATCTGCTTTCAATTTAATAAACCTAGCCAAATTTCGAAACCCATGGACGCGTTAAGAGATATATTTGACGAAAACAATAACACCGGTCATATCATGTAAGCATTGATTATCTTCTCGATGCATAAAACATGAAAATGTAGAAATAAACTTCAGTTCACAGATCCGTCTTTCTCACATTCTAAACGAATTGCATTATTTTTTTAATATCTACGATCAGAGTATTACCCATACTCTTTAAACATTTTATCTCCTCCATATTGTTTATATTTTATAAGAACGTCTTCATATCAGTCGTCACATCAACGACAATTAAAGACGCATGAGTTCTTAATGACATCCAAATTACCTCGATCGATTTGCAATAAATAACGGAAATTTTTCGCTAATAGATACATAAATAATATTTATCTCGTCTAAGTCCTGTGCGCCGATACGTAAGAAATCGACAGCTAAGTGTTTTTGCAGAACTTATAATAACACTGCTGAAACAGAAATTTCCGATGCCCATTCCACCGAGACCTTCGGAGTCAAATCAGGGAAATAGAAAAAAACAACCAATTAACCATTGAAAGAACGACGTTAGGCCAAAATTTGATACTCAAAAACCACTTTTATGTCGTTAATGACAAGAATTTTGCATGGCTTGTCAATCGGACGCTGTCGTAACCTCGAACGCGATCCTCATCATTATTATAAGTAAATTCATTGGTTCCCCCTCCTCGACAGCATTAAACCCTTACGCGCCCTTCCAGCGATTGCTTGGCTTTGGATATCCCCCCTGCTATGGAGATCCCATCTCCCCTGGAATTTTTCCAGGAAATAGATCGATTTGCGAACATTCAACTGCCCATGAAAATGCACTCACGCGCCGCTCACCCTTCCCCATAATCCTTCTCCCTCCCGAGCCCTTCATCCTCACTCGATCGGATTCGAAGGGGCCGACTATATCATCTGAGGATCAACTACACCGACTCGAACGGCCTGAGCGTTAACGATTTGGGCCCGAGAGTCATCCTTTGGTCCGAAGCCATTCCCCCTGCCGGCATACTTCAAAATTAAACCCAGGAATATCACTCACTCGTGAGGTACATATCCAAAGCCCACCGTTCAGATTTCTATGAAACATACCGAAAAAATTTAAAAATGAACATACGTTGCCATATCCAAATCTTAGTTATATATTTAAAATAAAAAATTTCAAACGACAACTAACGATACATCTTGAATGTTTTTGCTGCGATTAGTGTCTCCTGAATGGGTTTCTTTCTTCATGATTACCTCTTGCGCATAGACAATTTTTTAAGACCCATTGGTTCGCTCTTCCTCATGAAAACGTCTTCAGGAGTTGAAGGAAGTATTATTTGCAAAATTTGGTGCCCTTATGTGTGACTCACTTGAACTACCATTGGCCAATGTTGGCCATATTTAAAAATTTTATACAAAGTCAATAACTTTCACCTAACGAAAACCTATTGATTGGCAATGTTGCTTTGAAAAATTTATAATTTTTGGTTTTACTTCATGTTTTGTATACATCCATTACAGATTACCTGATGCAGTAACATTGGGGTGAAAAAGATTGCATCACGATAAATTCCATGGAAAAGTACGTTGCGCCTCTCTATGCTATGGAGTATGAATTAATAGAGACAGATGTAATGATTCCGCGTTACAGCTTAAATAATTTGCAAATATTCTTTTGATACCATTACAGTTATTAAATCAGAAACTTGTTATCTTATGCGAGAGTAGAAATTCCCCATCGACCTAAGGCCTACGGTAGGTGAATTACATACATTAATGACAGGGGGCGTCCGTTCCTTCCCCTAGGATATCATTATATTCGCCAAAAGTAAAAGAGAAAATCACACTACCTGGATTTTTAGAATAAGCATTTCTTGTTGCGCCCGTGATTTCTCAGGAAGAAATGGTGACAAAGCTAAAATTCAAACTGGTTATTTAAGGCTTAGGATACGCAGAGGCTTCACCTGGAATTAAACCCGGGATCTGTTCTCAGTAGATACTAGTTTCAACCACTGGGCTATCAACGATCATCTACGACCATTTCCAACCATCTAAACTTAATAATACACTGAATTGAAACACAAATACTTGGTTATTTAACACAATATTTATTTGCATGCGAACAGAGATTTGACATAAATTGTCATCGAACGTACGTTGCAATCCGGGTGTTATCCAAATATATTGGATGGATTAACCAAGTGTTTGCGTTTCAATTCATTATAAATAAATGTCATCGAGGTATACCCGAAACAATTAATGCCATTCGACTACTAAACTACGATAATCGACACACAGCTCGATATGATAAGTTTAGGTATAGCTATGGTATAGCTAAATTTGTACTGAGTCCAATAGTGGGTGAAATCTAAGTATCAGAATGACATAATTAGATCCTCTCCCTGTCGCAGTCATAGATTTCCAAGAAGGTCTGATAATATCTACAATAATTTTCCGCAATAGCTGTCAATTGCCTAAGAAGAAGAGTATTTCCTATCAGGATTTCCCAAATATATTCGTAAGGCAGCTACCCAAAAGATATAGTGCGTACCAATACATTCTTTTCCATTGTAGGCCTATATACTCTCCCAGAAACGTACATAATACCTTTTTCCTATTACCAAAGAATGAAAACAAGAAAAAACACTCCTAAAATGTTCTGTAAAAGCAAGGCATTTTTTAACGATCATTTCAACTTTGCATAATCGCCGCACGTATCCGATGCAAGTGGTGGGATACGAAAAACGAGATTGCATTAATTTTTTCACTTACGGATTTGCGCGCGTAATTTTGACTCGTTCGTCTATTGCCTCTCTCTTTACAACTTATGCCTCATCGCTAACGTTTCCTGAGTTTCGATAATTTAATCCTAATGACTTGATATTCCGGTGACAGAATTTTCAATAATTATTTGCTACAACCGAAGTTCCATCTAAATTCCCGAAAGCGTCTATGTAACTTTAAAAAAACAATATTTCGGCTAAAATGATGAAACTATGTATATTTTTTTAAATTCTGAATGATATTATAACCTTATACCATGATGGTGTTTATTGAATGCACGACACACGTTTCAACGTTCTAGCGTCGTCTTCAAACGTAGAGATGACGATAAACCGTTGAAGCACGCACCCTGCTACTTAATAGATGGCATGACAGTTTTCCTTGTGAAGGCTCCCGCGGTGTGATTTCGTGGAAGCTCTGTCTCTCCCGGGATTTTATCCACGTAGGCCAATTTTGGGAAGGACAGTTTTCGCCGGCGTTGCAGCCGGCTTCAATCAGGTTCGAACTGACCTAAAGACGCCAAGTGCTACGCTGGCGAAATTTCGTCCCGCAAAAATGGAACTACGCGGATGAACTCCCGGAAGACACGGAACTTCCAACTTGAAAATTTACTAATTTGAACATGCTCTCCTTACGAAGGCGGTATTTCACCGAGGCCAGGCTTCCACAGTCAAGTTAATTCTCTAAATTACTGGAGAGATGGTCTTCACGAGCATATACGGTATACTCACATCATTATGCTCATAATAAGTTTTATCTTGGACAAATACTCGTCTTCCATTGAATTAAGCCACTCAGAATATTTTTCTTACTTGGAAACAATCAATCCTCCATGTGTATGTATTTTTTTTGGTTTTAATTTCCATGATAAGATATGTATAGAAATAGACATTTTGAAATCGTGGATATTCGATAGACAAAGCAATGTTTCCGAACGCATGATTGAGTACATCCGAAGTCAAACTGGTGCGTGCGGCCCAAATAGGGGTTTCCTACTGCTGGTCCTTCTCGTGTTGATGCAATCTCTAAAGAGTACTGAATCTTCATTACTAGATGCAATTATTATGTAAACCTCAAAGCTTATCTCCTTCAACGAACCTTGTCATACAAAGAAAATTTTAAAAGTATTCCTATATAGAAAATTACTATTAATATCTGTACTCATATATCAAAGTCTCAGAATGCATATTTCACTGGATTGTTGAATTTTTGAATTTTTTTGCAAAAAAATATTCAAATCGAAATTTCTTCACAACCGAATGCAATGATTGCATCTAATTTCAGCTGATTTCCTATTCATTATTTGGAGAAAATTACAACTGTTGAATTATTTATCATTGTTATCAGTAATTTATGAATACGTATAGTACTAATTTTTCTGCAAATGTCAAAGGGTACATCATATCAAAAGTCATCAATGAATGGATTCTATTAAAAATTTTCAGCTTCATCTGTACGCAGTTTTTAAATCCTAAAATTCTTTTATCAATTTCCATATGCGTCGCAATATACAGCCTAATTGAAGCACCCGTATTAATTTCTATATGAAAAGAAATGGTTCCACCTTGTGGCGTTTCGTTTATAGATTTTTAGAGAATTTTATAGATATCTTTTTACTTTTTAAATAAAATCATTACCCATGTCATTCATTTAATCATTCATCTTTAAAGTGAATTCACTGCAGTATGGAACATTCCCAAAGCAGGGCAAACCGTTAAAAAGCTAAGCATCAGTGCAGTATTCATGAAATAATTGTAAAAGATAAGGATATGCTAAATTGTATGAAGATGCTCTAAAACTTTTCTGCGAAAAAATCGCTAAATAAATTCGTAATTCCAAGAAAACTCGTAAGATTCAGGCCACGGCATCACCTCGGATAACGGAAGGGATCGTGACGAGAGATTTATGCAAGAGTGAAAAAAAAATTATCCGCATCGAAATCCCGAGCATTAAGAAGCTCTCGTGGAGATTACTTTCGTCCTCGACCGAGCAGAGTTCCTTATCTCCCGTACATTATATCCTACCTAGTATGGATGGGAAAAGAACAAGATGCCCAGCAGTTCCCAGTCACTTCACGGACCGATAAGTAATACCGAGTAAAACGACGCACGAGAATAATCTTGTTATGAACTTCCAACTCCGACGTCTGGGCGAAGGGGGTGGGCGGGGGAAAAAAAGTGGGGAAGGAAGAAAGGAAAGAACAGTTCACAACTTTTTTTTGCCCCGAGATGATATGCGTGCGATGGGTGGAGCCCGACCCTTCTCTCCCAGTCGATAGTCGACCCTCCCACACACCCTTCACCCCATCCCGTGGAAGGTACCCAGAAAACTCGAGCCGACAGGAGCGTAAGCAGGAGGGTGAGGCGAGGGAGGGTTGAGGAAGGGATGAAGAAGAAGAGAGGCTGCGGCCATATCTCATCCCAAAACACACAGACGCACACACACACACACTCCCACGCACACAATATCACCATGATATACATATACGGCATGTGTACGTGTGCGTGCGTGTGTGTGTGTGCATGAACCCACCCACAAATCCCTTTCCCAAGGCGTTACACGACTCCGGGGGGGAGGGGGCGTCCCGCCGGCCCTGAAGCTCGTGTTCTCCCCACCGCGGCCAGGGGCGGCGCGGCGAAGGGGACCCTGTAGGGCGCCTTCTCGGGGCCCTCACCGCAAGCGGGCCCGCCCCCCCCATTCCGGGGGGGGGACTGTATTCCTCACCCCTCTTCCTCCCTCCCAATCCCACCCGACCAGGCGCGTGCTAATCCTCCCCCGCTCGCAAAAACCCTCCCACCGCCTCGTAAATTCTCCACCGCCCCACCACACCAACCCCGTCTCCTTCCCCGGCATCCCCTTATATTATTCTTTGCATACATCCGAAGCGGTGTATCAATTTCCCTTGCCTCGTCCCAACACCCATCCCTTACAACACCCGCGACTCTCACTCCTTTCCCCCCACTCAACTCTCTCCCCCCCTTCCCGCCTGACACCCTCCGCTTCCCTCTCCTCCTCGATTCCACGAAGGGGGTGGGTGGGTGGTGGAGGTTGCGGGAAATGTCTGCCACTTGCACGCAACCCGCCCCCGACCCCGTTACTCTCGCGGCCGGGGTGAGGGCTTTGGAGAGGAAGTGTCGGCGGGAAGGGTGGGACGAAGGTTGTGTGAGTGAAAGGGGTGCGTGCGAGTCTGCTTTTGCTTCAAACCCAAGGATTGGATGAGGGGATGAGTCCCGCGAGCTTTACGAAACGAAGTTAGATAAATATTAGAGCAGGGGGAGAAAAGTTCAGAGGTTTTCTTCTCTTCTCCTGGCGGGAGCAGTGGCATTTCAAGAAGAGAGGCGGCGCGAGAAAGCAGGAGTGGATTGGGGGAAGGACGGGGGGAGGTTGGGACGGAGGTATTTGGATAAGAATTTCAGTGGAAAAAATATAAGTTTCCTGGAAAAGTAGAAATTGATTATAGTAACCAATGAGGAGATGCTGCAGGAGAGCGTAAAAGATGGGATTACGTCCAACTTCACTCTTCAATGTTGTTTACAATTTAGTGGGATGCTCTAGGCGCGATGAAGTCTTATAAGTAGCGAACACGAAGAGGTCCGGAGAATATCAACCAAGAGATTTCCCTTTCACTCAAAAAGCACACAATGTCAAATTTAATGCCATGAAAACCCAAAGCTAATTAATGGACCGAGAGGAAAGAAATTGGAAAAGGGGTATTCTAGGAACACATATACGTAGGCACACAAGCCGAGGAGAAACGAAGTAGCAAAAATGCGGACATTTTTTAGACCATAAAACACCTTGAAAAATTACGCAGGCCGAAAGGATGTCGCATTAATAAGTATTGAGAAATATATTAAAACGCTAATTGTTGGAAAAAAAATCTCCATATCCTGTATTTATGCGATAACGGCTTGCAAAATTTTTTTTTAAATTTTTTTCAAATATATTTTTCTACTACTGATATAAATGTTCGTTTACATTCAAAAGAGTAAGCAAATTTGATAATAAAATTTACAAAAAACATTTCCCTACGGCTGGATTCACTTCAAATCTTCAAAAATCAGACATGTCCCCAACTGCACTTAATCGTTGTATAGGAAGTAAATTAACAGTGTTTTCTATTTCCTTTCTTGTATACGGGGAAAATTACTGGTGTCTTTTAATATAAGTTTTATATATATATACATCTATGCATACATAAAAACAGTAATCAACCCTAACGGCTGGTTTGGTGCGTGATGGTAGAATTCACTCAATGCTAAGCCCTACGGCGAGTGAAATTCAAACATCAGCCATTTCCTTTCCCAGTGAATACCCAGATCTAGTACTTGAAAAATCTTGCGGCTTATGTGGAGCTAAGGGTGCCCGGGAATCGAACCTGGGCCCTTGAATAAGCAGCCTAATGCTCTACTCCTGGACTACTGCGTCCCCTACGCATAATATTCATGCATAAACATAAAGTTTTATCATCATATTTTTAATATAAAAGAGATAAATTGTTTATATATTCTTTTGAATGCGTAGAGGTACCTGTATATCGTTGCTTAGTTAGTGTTCCCCCAAAATCTGCATTAAACGGTAGAATACTATTATTAATTTTTATTTCTAATTATGTTAAGACTATCAGAATACGTTAATGGCCTCGGGTGGGTACTTAACGTTGAAATGGACTCGTTCATTTCCGATCACCGGTTTTCCGAAAACCCTTTCCTGAGTAAATAAATGAAAAATGACACCTATGCGATAATTCATTCCCCCCCCTTTGATTTCTTCAAATTCATCGCTTATCGCCGCGTTCTCATCCCAAGTTTTATATTTCTAAGTGTGAGCCAGCGTTAGCTGCTCAAATTAGTTCCCCGCAGCGCAATGTGTGTGCGTGGGTTTCTCTCAATTCCATCCATTACGAATCCACCGCCCCTCCCTCCCGCATTCTTCTCTCGCCCTCTCACCCCTCCATCCCCATTCCATCCCTTCGACCTCCCACTACAAGCCCCCTTCAAACCTCCCCCTCCCAGGGGGATATCAGGCGTCCGGGAGCCCTTTCTCTCCCCTTTAGCCCTGCCACCCCTCTCCCCTCGGGGGGAGGGTGAATTATTGCTTTCTTCTCGCGAGGCCGCCATAAATATTGGATTTGTCAAAGGCGCCCTTGTAGGGATCGGTTCGGGGGAGGTTATCAATGTGAACTTTACGCACTTCCATGGCCCGGAGACGAATTTTTGCTCGCAGAAACGTTAATCCATATTCCCTTGTCACTGGCGGAGGCGAGCAAGCAAGCCCGGACTTCGGAAGAGATAGAATTCCGGAGGCGTTGCTCCTCCCAGGCGGGACCGCCACGCTGAACGCGGGGGATGGAGGGGAGGCGGCGCGGGAGTGGCCACGTCCGTTCACCGTGGATATATTATCTCGCAGTTAAGCGACAGCGCGGTATTTTCGTGTATTTCGTAGCATTCGTAAAACATTACGCATTGCCAACGGGATAGATGCACTTCGTAAAGCGTTGCATCTCACGCGAATTTACTAAAATTGGAATGACTACGGAATTGGATAGCACTGAAATGCCCATCAAGGAAAATTGTGCGTTTTATTTTTGTTTCCATTTTTATGACATCTCTTAATACTGGTCATATGCTGTAAAAGAAGTTATTTTCATTGTAAAATATAATAACTTATTCACGTATTTTTATGAGTAAACCCGCTTGGCAGTTGAACTTACCGATAAATTATGATGAAAATGTCGACTATAGCGTCCGTGAGAGTTTTTGAAATGTTGGCCCGTTTACAACTCAGCATCCGGAAATAACTAAGCTATTAGATGTAATTGAGTATCAAAAAGAAATACCTTACAATAAAATAATTTAAACTAAATGTTACCATTAACAAAACTTTAGTACTCTTAGATCATTTGGGGATGAAAAATACTATTTAAACCAGGGGAAGAATCCAATGGTGCAATATTGACATCATGAGTCAAAACTTTTAAAATGCATGATTTGCCTTTTAAGTTGACACATATTTACACTTAAGCCGATCCTATGGTCTCAACAAATGCGGGTAGAAGCCCGGCAATTTCTTTTCAAACACTTATAAATGCGAGGATAAGTTCTTTCCGTAGAACAATGTGGACTAAAATTGAAAAGGTTTTGTGATGAATTATAAATATATGTCTGAGAAACTAGTCGTACCTTTTCCGAATTCTGAGTTCAACCAGAAACACAGCACCATGAAATTTCAATCTATTTTCCTCCCAATGCCATCAAAATTCTGTTTCCTTTGAGATCCCTTTTGGCCGAGGAAGCACTTTGCCAAAGAAGCTTCGCGACATGGGTATGAAACTTCCAATGTCTATTTCAGCCGAACGGATTTATGCTTGAATCAACCATTACTTCAGCCTTTAGATCTCCGCATAGAAGTGCACATTCTATAAAATACCTAGATTCGAAGGGGGTACAGTTTTAAATTATTAAATTCCAATTGGAATTATTCAGAATAATTTAATGCTATCTAAGTTAAAATTTCACAATGTAATTCTGACCACAGAAAACTAAGAAGGTTCCTTTCAACAAAGCTCTGGAAGAGAAGAGTTTTTTCTATAAATTTTATCGTAGGAGATCGGAATTTGTTTTTTTTTAATTTTATATTAAATAAAAGAAATCGTTAACATTAATATAAATTGTCCCAACTTTAAATAATGTACGTTTATCTTTTTAAAGGGTTAAGTATTTCTATTGGCGTGATTCCTTTGATAATTAGACATAGGATATGAAATCAGCTGAGGAGTATCCTTGAAAAACTTAAGTAAAATCTTTCATTGCTAGAAAATTCTATTTTTCTATTCGAAAAAATCGCTCGCCGAAAGAAAAAATGTTTATTTCAAGGAGTGATACGTATGCTAAAGGATTCAATCTCAGACTTAACCGAATGGAAATTCTCCATATTCCAAGGAGTGATAGAAAAAACTGCAATTCCACATTTCATTGAAATGTGAAATTTCAGTTTTTCATACCTTCATTGCAACATATTAATGACTAAAACTTCACTAGCTAAATATGCATAACTTAACATGTTTCGGTGTACTTACTACATTAAATTCATTTGATAATGAAGTGGCGCATCAAAACCTGGTGAGTAATAATTTTTTAACTATTGAAAAAATGTCAATTTATGGTGTATGATGTTCACAGAACAGTTTGTATATGAATATTTTATATATATATATATATATATATATATATATATATATATATATATATATATATATATATATATATATATATATATATATATATATTATATATATATATATATATGCCCTCTGCGTGTCTTCTACGGACTTCGCTTCCGTTCTGCATTAACATTTTATTAGTTGTCAGTTTGTAAATGGTCCGAAATAGTTGCGCAACTTAATCATTTTTCTTCCTTGGTGGCCAAGGTTTCCCTAGTGCACAAGTGGTGACTACTATCGCAGATCAAATTAACCTTTGCAGTTAGCCTCTGTGCAATGTAGCGAATCGTGAATAGCATGGGAAGGAAGTGATTTCGCAGTGACCTCGACCAAGAATCGCATTTTTCGCGTTCTCTAGGAGAAATTGCCGTCTGATTCTGAGGAAGAGATGGATGGTAAAAAAAGGCACCATTAAGGGATGAAGTGCGGAAAGGCCCTGATATACCATTGAATCTTCATAAAGAAGGCTAATAGCGAAAAGGGTAGGGGAACAGAAAATATTCAGAAGCTAAAGTTTTGATTGAGGGTATCTAATTATCGAAATTGAATGAGGGAGAGACGGGAAGGAAGGGTCCATTTCCTCAAATCAATCCCTTTTGCCGGATATTCTGCCAGAGCTTACTTTTGGGCTTTTCGAAAAAATTCAATCGAATCAATTCCATTGATTGAGGCCGTAAGATTTACGCAAGGATTTTTATCTCTTGTGGAGTATTTTGTTTTGACCGAGAAAGAGAGAGATATTTCCGAGTAAATCACATTAACAAAAATAGGTGAGGTGTAGCAGAATCTCTTATCATAAAGATATTTGCCGGATGTCATTACCAATGAATTGGTGATTCAGAGAGATACACCTTCATATGGTGATTAAATAACAGGTTTAACCCTGAACAGTTAAAACATATTGATAAGAATATCAAATAATAATATATGTATTTTATGAAAAAGCAATATTTTTAGTTCTTTTACACGATCTTACATATTTCTTTCTAATTTTTCCGATTTTGCCCCGAAAAATATTTCGCGTTCCGTTGTATCAACGGGGAAGACTTTGTGTGGCGGAAATCGGATTAATGGCGATGATAGGTGGCGGAAGGAACGCGATTTCTAATGAAATTTGATTGTACCAGTGACTTCTTCATCGTGTTTGCAAATGCTAGTGTGACTGGTGAACTGTGCGTTGCATCTTAAGTGAAATAACAGTCTCCTGAGGAGAGAGTTAGAATCGGGGCATGAGAATTCTTGCCCCCCGAGCTAGTTCCTGCGAGGTCGTTGGAAGCGATGGGATCGTGTATTCTCATCAAATGAAGACGACTCCCATTCGTCAACCTCTGTGAAAATGTCCAAACTCACCTCAGGACGAAGTCATGCGGATATCTTATGGACGAGAATGTATTTTAAAATATTTGTGGGCCTCGCTCAATGGACCGAGTTAAATCGGTAGTCCTAAATATTGCAGCATGAATACATTAATGAGTTTATTCCTATCAGCTATGATGAATTCATTTGCGTCTCGATCAATATTTTTTCTTATTTGTAAAAATTGATTTAAAAGATAAAGGCCAATCCAGATCTTCGGTTACCTCTTATTCGCCCACGCCAGTGTGCGTGGGCGAATAAGAGGTATACAAATATATTGTGTGCTCCTGCTTGCCTTGCAAGGATTTCGTGAGTTGACGACCGCGGAAACCATGCCTCTTCCTCTGCCGGGCACGACACACGGCCAATTGCGTCGAGTCACGTAGTTGTCAGGACTCTCTCTCAATATCTTAGGCCCTTACTCTTTTCATCATATTTTCCGTATTATTAACTCAAGTAGATTCCCATTTTCTTCCGTTTTAACGTGACATTATCACTCCAATGGCCACCCCCAGCTGGGCTCAGACTCCTTTCCAGCCGCCTCACTGAGAAACAGACTGCGCGTGGACTAATTTTCAATTAACTCCTAACTTTCGACCTAGTTTGCATGGGTTAATCCATCAGGAGCAATTATCATGGCTCCCGCCTGCATAGCTCTAGGGGACATGTCAGTCCTTCCACAACGTTAAGGTGGCAGTCCATGGGGAAAAGGGATATAATTAAAGAATCATATAACAAATGACACACCCACCTGACCACTTGAACTGCACATCGGAATAATTCTCTTATTCATTGCCTACTCGTCTCCATCTTGGCTGGGGATCCTGATTAAGAATACTTAACCGACACTTTGTACAACCTAGGGGACCTCCGAATCAACTGGCTTCCATGAACTGGCTAGTTTAATAAAAGCGATAAATCAAATTGGAGACCGCCAAGTGTCCCACTATTATCAAATATGTCCCCTGATATATTGATGGAAGAAACGATAGTTAGGTCAAGTGGGGAACAGTGGTTATGTTAAGCATGATTTCAAAAGAGGGGAGAGGAATAATATCCAAAAATTTCCTGTCGTAATTTAAGCATCTTTTTTTGTTTTTAATATATGATTTTAAATAGTGTCATTTTATCACAAATTGCTAAAAACCGTCAGCAATATAATCAGGATTTACCAGAATACCTTAGGTCCAATTCCTTTTTTACGGGAGAATAAGAAAACATGTATATCAATCCTGCTAGCCCTGGCATATGTGTTAAAAAATAAGAGCGAAAAAGGGAAATGAGAAATTTAATTTAATTAAAAAAAATCATGAGCCACTCCAATTAGGATGTCTGATTTATCAGATGAGTATAAGAGAAATATCATAAAAATACAATGATGCAATTTTCTATGAATCTTGACAGGAAAGGCAAATGATGTTTACACTTTGAAATTGTTGCATTTTAATGCGCATTAGTGGATGACTCCGTCAAAACTTACTGTCGCGGCATCTCCCGCAGTTTCATCGAGCTTTCTGTTTGTTTTTCATCTCCCAAAAATTTAAGGGTTGGGGAAATCATACACAAATAAATTAATATATGGGATAACAAAGCATTTATTCCGGAAAACTCTTTATGAGTATTTATGTTATCATATTACTAGACAAGATAGTAAATTATTTATTGATACTAAAAGAGGTGATTTCTGATAATGACTGCATATATTTCATATGCAAATGGCATGGCAATGGAAATATGGAAGTATTAGGGGTAAAATGAATAAATCGAGGAAACTATTTGTTTACTCCGAAGTCCGAAAGTAATGGTAATTTCAAGCGATTGGCAAAGAAGTCTTTTTTGGAAATGCAAGGCGAATGAAAACTGGCAATTGTGAATGTATACATCGTAATTCTTTAATAGCCAATGAACTCGCTCCTCATTTACCAAATTGTCCTTCAACTTTTACCCAGAATTAGATACCGCGGTGGCTTCAATGCATATTGAAGAATACATTATTTCTACCACTCCTAGAAATGTTCATGATCTGATAAATGCTGAACACTTTCTAACCGGAAGAAGCACCAAATTTTCTTTCCTTACACACTCTCCTCTCGTGATCTATATAAACGCTTAACGCACAATTCTCAAACTGCCGTATAACCCACCTTCCACACCATTCATTCTACCTTGATACACCCTTGAACTACTCACTTTATAGTACCTTCACCTAGGATTCCCCTTTCGGAGCACTCCTCATCTTCCCCGATATTCCCTCGACTCTCACCGCCAAAACACTTATTCAAATCGTCCCACGCCACCAGATTTATCGGCGATAGAATTAGACCCCCGTCAGACAAGTAATCAGCCGGGCATACAGAGTATCAACTGCAACCTCCCATGATACAAACCCTCTCTTGAAGCCAAATGATATCTTTAAATATCTCTCTCCTTAAAAAGCACATATAGCATCCATATATCATATGGCTTGCACAAAATCAACGAATTTTGCAATCATTGGAGATTAAATAGGATATAATAATATTAGATTTACGAATGTACTCTTTTCACAAAATCAGCTCATTAAATTACACCGGAAGGTGTTCAAATGAGTGTGTATGCCAACATTATATTCGTAATTAAGCGGTAATGTCGCCTTGGTTTCAACACAGGGAACAAATACCTAAGCGTAACTCCTGGAAGAAGTTAGTATCTGTCGAGAACATGGTTTGAAAAATTATTTAGGCAAATACGAAGAAATTATACTTCTATGTATCAATGAAATAGGTATTAACTATAGGCATTAACTATGATATAGGGTATAACTATAGGCATTAGGTACCCAACTCGGAAAAAATACTGAAGAACTGGGTTTTTAATGGCATACGAGTAAAATTACCCTCCCGAAGAAAATATATCAAGACAGTTTGCCAAAAAATCGCTGGATTGTTTGCAAAATTTTTTAGACACGTGATGAGAGGCTTGATACTTTTTTGCAAAGGCATCGATCGGAAAATTCAGTGGGAATGATCTTAGCCTGAATCGCAATGAATGGAATTTGGGGCAAAAAAGAAAAGTGGAGAAGGACGAATGAACAAGCTCATGGCTTCCTTGCTCTCTCGAGCAAAATTAACGAACCCAACAAAAAAACGGAAGAAATCCTAGCAAATATGTTTCCCTTTGAAAGATTCCTCCCACCGCATTCTCTTGGCTGGTGTCCTAAATCACCGTATCGCAGCCCCTTGCGGTGGATTTCGCGGTAATGTATGGATGTTGATGAGATCACAAGAGCGCGCGTCATTAAGTTCATTGAAATTCACAAGTACTGTCTGTCTCGAACTAACGCACAAAATATGCTTAATGCTCACGTAATCGAGAAGGCATAGGGACAGATGAAATGAAGAAGGAGAAGTGTTTCCTGGCTCGGAAAAATGAAGTAAACACCCCGACGAAAAAGTGGGTGAACCCAAATCTATGTCGAATCACTCATTGGTTTTGCCAGTATTATCCTATCGACCCATTCCTCGTTTTATGGCACTAATCGGTTCAACTATCTAAAATATGAATCAAATAATAAACGGTAAAGAACATGGATCACCTTGCTAACACTCATTTTTCGTTTTTCGTTAAATTCCCCATGTACATCATTGAGCAACCACCTTCGAACTTAGAGTGCATCAGTCTAATTATTCTATGGCGTTACACAAAGATTAGCGAGTATAAAGCGGAGAAAATTTAGGTCAAAATAATTTAGAAAGTGGGATGAAAACGTGCATGCTTGGATATTAGTCATAGTTATAACGATATCGAGTATTAATTGATTACACTGAGGAAAATCTTGTTCCCGCTTCGAGAGACATGTAAGTAGAATACTTTTGGTGTTGAATCCCTCGATACTGTCGCCGTTTGATAAAGAAAATATGCAAAAAAGACCACCGTTTCCACCAAAATACAAGCATACTCGAAAGTCTACCCAAACAATATATTACTCTTTCTGTTTCATCACTTCCGAATGACCATTCCCCTACGAGTATACCCTCGACTAAAAGTTTGTCGGTGGAAGAGGATTTGAGAGAGTGGCGGTGAAAATTTTAAGAGGGGCGTGTGCGTTCCCGGCTTCCTTTTTGCTCCGGCCGATGAAATGCAGTTCCAGACAACTGCGGTTCCCACGCATTGAGAGCGCTTCTCACAAGGAGCTCGTGTGCTTCCTCCCTCGACGGCTGGCTTACTTTTCTTCCCGGCGGGAAACATCCCATGGACCGATATGTATTATGTCCCTATTCCATGAGAGACCTGAAGAATGCGACTGCGATCATGAAATAAGAATTGCACGGGCGGGAGGAGGTTATGACCAAGGGCAAATAAAACGCTGCAGATCAAGGCCATATAAAATGCATTCTTCAGTTGCAATCTGTGAAAATCGTTTTTGTGTCATTTAACTTGAAGAATACTTAAGATTCAATTTGGGTAAACATTGAAAGTTGGTCCGGAAGCGAATTTACACTTGCAGGAATGTGTAATGATGTTTGAATTTCATCAAAAATAGAAAATTTTTTATTTATATTTTTCACTGGCGAGTGCGTAAGAAAAATACAGTTAAACGATAAGCAGATGAATATAATATAAACTATATATCTTAATCAACGCAATCCTGTCGCACTGATAATAATATCCAGGAAATAAAACAAGAGTGTATCCAGCATATTTAAATCAACCTCTCAACTTTCCACAGCATTGGGACGTATTTAAAAAAAGCGAAAAGACCTGGTAAGTATAGAGCTAAAAGTGACCACCACGTTAAAATGACAGAGTTTAATAATATTACGATTAATAACACGATAATTAACTGATTTCTATAACGCTAAATTAAAAACAATACACGTTTAAGCAATTCGATTTTCTTCACCTCCAATTGACTCACAGCAGAAAAGTGACAATTCATAAAAGTGAAAAATTAACGCTCTATGAGTACACGCAGAAACTTAAAGAAATAAGAACAATTAAAACCTGAAGCGCACTAAACATAATTACCCAATACCACCGCATGCGTTTAAGATTATTGTATGTAAATTCCCGGAATGCTTTACTCAGTGGAACCATAGCCCATCACTTGAGGCCATATCATGTATTCCCCATTACAACTGACTAAACATAAATCCACGTGATGAGAATAGAGAAAGAAACTTTGCACTTCTTTATGTCGAAGTGCAAAGTTTACTTTTTCAACCCTCATCATAAAGAAATCATACAAAGTTAAGCCTGAAACTGTTATACTTAAATATAACGAGCTGAAAAAAAACCCAAAAAAATTATTTCCTTACAAACTATTGTATAAAACTCGATTTACCCGATAAAATAAATATTAAATACCTGCAGGACTCTTGTGACAGACAGTTGAGAAGTATCCCCGTTTCGATTCCGATACGACTAAATATTCTTTGGCACGAGAGATAAAAATTGATCAACCTTGACCTGAGTTAGTAAGTGATGGAGACATGAAGGTGAACGTCGTTTTTGAAACAAAGACTAAAATTACAGATTCTTATCCTTTTTTAAACCATCAAAAATATAAAGGATCCTTCTTTCATATTGTGTAGTGTTTTGTCAACGCACCATATCCACGCTATCTCATAATTCACTAATTCCTGATTTTCATCTTAAACTTTTAGAGGAAATGCAATGTCGAAATAGTGGCGGTCCTCCCTCGCTGCTTCCTTCAAGCCGCCATGTTACGCGAAGTCCATCTCCGTCTACGCACTCTTGAAGAATGCAACTCTGGGCCGTCCTAAAGATTTTTTACCTGTCATTTTTCCTTCGATTATGTTTAATAGAATTGAGTATGCCTTTGTGTAGATGAACAGCTGGGACAATCAGGCATTCCTTATCCTGGTCCAATTATTAAAAAAAACACATTTTCTTTCAATAATTCAAGAACTTTTCCGTCACTTTCTACACAGCTAGTCCTCGTTACCTTCCTTCAGATGCAAAGTTCCACTGAAGCCAATTCGTATCCATGACGTTGGTGGCCTGGGTCTGGTGAATATTTTCCTGGCCTCAATAAACATATGATTATTTATTAACAAATTTATTTTTGTTTTGACATGTTTGTTATCCAAAAATATCCTTCCCTTCATCTCTGTATCATCTCTGTATTGATAATGCCCCCTAGGTAGCAGAACTTTTCAACCAGGTAAAATGAAATTGTCCGATTTTGATTACGTTTTTAAATTTTTTTCTCATTCCAATCACCATTATATTTGCTTTATTCTTGTTATCTTTTAATTTAAAATCTAAAATAGTTCCAGACTGTCTTTTTTTGAGTTTGCGACTGTTTCACCTTAATAAATACAGAAATATTGTACACAAACGTAATAAGGTTAACTTTTACTTAACTAAATGGCTTTGGTCTTCTCATTCACTTTTGATACTGCCCTTCTATGGACAGGATTAATAAGTAAAGTGCAATATTTGCCTATTCCTCTCCTTTTTCTTGCTTTTTCTTTTGTCCGGTAAAACCCTGTTCCAAATTCAATCTGTCAAAATTTAATTGCAAAAATTTCCCCAGTAGTTCTCCATACCAACGTCATTGAGGAGGAATTCACTCTTACTTCTCTAAGTCCTTTTGAAATTCCAGCTATATGAGACGGAAAGAAAATTAACTGATTTCCTTATTAAATCATTGATTTCCTTATTAATCATAGATTTATTATTAGAAAACAACCTTTGAAACACCTTACCATTTAACATCATTTTAGGACACCAATTAGAGCATACTTCCGTAATTAGACGATTAATATATTTTACTGAATTCCATATTTAACATTGCCATGCATTGAACTAAGGTTCGCTACAAAATATAAGAAGCTAGCTACAAGGTCTCAATATTAAACGGATTATGTTAGAATTAGATTTTAAACCAGAAACTGTCGGTAGGTATATTTTGGGGATTGAAAAATATTCACAGAGGGAAACTCGAAAAATTGCACCTTACCTAAAAATTAGTCATGCAGCCTGTGCTCGCGCGTCTCTTGTCACTTTGAGTGTTATTACATCGTCGCGTAGTTACTTAAAACAGGCAATATTTACTCAATTTTTCACGAGATTACTCCCTAATGAAACTCTTCGTCAGTTAATTTCTCACTCTTCCACAATTACCCAACCAAAGGCCGGTTGCCAAATCCCCTATAACTACTGTCAGTCCTTGTTGCGACTCACATTATGTAGATGAAGATAGCAGGGCTGACTGAATGTAGAAAGACACTCCCAGTCTTCTCCTGCCCGCGGCGGTCTCATGCCTCTAAAAGCCGTCAGACTATTTTGTGACGCCCACGCCGCGAGAAGGGATGCTCCTGGGGGTGGAGGGCAACCGACCCAACCCAACCTTCCCCCGACTCCCCTCCCGCCGCTACTTCCGCCCCCCTCAGTCCCTCCCATGGAGGCCGCATTCCCCATTCCACCACTCCCCCCCCGCCGCCCACCCCTCACGTTTTCCACATTCTCGCATTCCTCCCCATTCTTCTCCCATTCAAATTCCTCGCATCCCGTATACGTCTCTCTCCCGCCCGCCAAATCCCTCTCTCTCTCTAATACCACCTTCTCCTCAAACCCCCTCCGTCCCTCGACGGGGAACCACCCCTCTCTCCCAGTCGTTCTCCAAACATTAGCCTCGATTATATCGTCCCTCCAACCCCCGCTCATATGCAACCACTTCGTATGCGTGCCATTCGCTTTCTTTAGCTCTCACTTTTGAGGGAGCAACGGCTCTATCTAGAATTGGTGATGTAAATACTTTCATTGCCGAATTAAATGGGATTGGTATGAATCTTCGGGAATACGCACAATTGAAACCCACCTCATAATTTATTTCGGCATTATTAAATGCCGAATAGAACAGTAAATGCAGTAGCCATATTAAAATATCCTGTATGTCCAATCCTAGATCATCATTGCATGAAACTTACTCCTAACCAAACGAACATACGAGCAATCGTATAGCGACGCATAACTTTGCTTCCTTTGCACGTGTCGTCCGAAAAAAATTATGCTTGAGATAGTGAGGCGTCATATTCGAAATATTATGGAACAAGTCTATGACATTTAGAATTTAAAATATTGTATTCTACGACATAAAATGTTTTTTAAATAAAAGTGGTCCACAACACTCATGCAGGAGGGTTTCATATATACAAATAAGATACGAGTACACCCATGAGATTGCGCCGACTGTAATGTCATTAGTAATGATAATGAGCTTTTGAGCCAACAACCCATTTTTAACGATTTCCCAATGCTTCTTTTCACCACTCTTTCACCTAGGGTCTACCTCTCATTCATCCTAACATATTTTACCGGACAAATCTTCTCTGTCATACATAGATTTTAAATGGATTAATAATTCAATAAGTGAGTTGCCCAACCTCGTTTTTACGCAGTATTTCAACCGCTAAGTACGTCCTGATCCAAAAAATGATAACGTGGCCTTCTTCTTCGTACAGTTAATTCATAAGAATATGTTTGTTTATGTACAATTTTAGTTATTTTTCCTGTTGAAGTTTCTTCTAAAAGACGCTTGCTGTAAGCCTTTTACCGTAGCAATGTGCTTTATCGTGCTTAATTTTTCATTTAATGCCGACTTGTTCACTCGCACTCATCCGTGTCTTGACATTCCCAAGTTTAATAGATCGGAAATCGGTCTGAGGCATTCGAGTCGTCCCGTTGGTGATTAAAAGCGATTGTTCAAGCAGTTTACTCCTTCGCCGGTCCATTATGCTCCCTCGCTTCCTTTGAGTCAATAATGAACTTAATGGCAGAGTTCCGAGCCTCCTAAGGCCAGCTCTCTCCATGATGTTGCTCTTGGGGAAATTCGAACGCTAATTGAAGTGTTTGTTTTAACCAGTTAAAAATGACGTTCAATTGGCCATCTTTGTTATTGTAACGGGGATATTGGGGTAATAATCCGCTGATTTTATTTTATTGTCGTAATATCTTTACAGCAAGAATCCGCTACTTCAACGAGGAGAGTATTTTTTTTACAAGAACACGAAATAAATTTTATGAACACCTACGGAGACAGCTTAAAAGGAACTCACTGTAAATCATAGAGAGGAATGTCAGTATTTACGCGAAAATACATGGATCGTAACAATTTGCATTTACAAATAATTTTCCATCAGGTCTCAAGATGCTAAAAAGGAACACGAAATACTCGTTTATAAATAATCAACCATATTCATATATTTCCTCTATTTGGCTTTCGGTCAATTTTAGGTTTCAATGGCACTCACAGGTTCAAGTAAAAATGCTATAAACGTATGAAGATATTCATTAAGATAATTAGCCAGTAAATTACTACCTCCAACTTGGCTCATAATAACTGCAAATAAAACTCTTCTTCGATTCAATTTTTTCAACCTGATTTTCTGAATTCTGTTCATACTTTTCAACGCCATCCAAGCAACGGCTTCGTTCCTGCAGGGAAGATTTCTTCAAGAATGCTGGTCGGGGACTGTGCATTGCGACAAAATAATTTGCGGATTCAATTCCTATAAATTAAAGATGATGATGGACAAGTTGGAGGGCCCCGCGAAGCGCTTGAGTGTCGATGATCCTCAGTGCTACGGGGAAACTATAATTTTCGTTGGTTAGAAATTGCTTTGATGGAAATAGGTTAATTTTAAGATATTGCCTAAACGCTTCACTAACACGGTCAAAAGTCTGATACAGTAGAAATTTCAACATCTGTGATACTCCTTCCTACAACGCAAACTATTTGCACTAGCCCATGAATTGATATAGGCCTGTGGGGAAACTTAGTAAGGCTACTCATTAATCCAGTCTTAGCACCAAGCAAACAAGTTAAATTATTAATCAATGGAACAAACACCTATAACATCAGGCCATTAGGGAGTGGAAACCACAGCAAAGTATACCCGAGTAATCAACGTGAAAGTTGGCTAGATAGGGAAAGATGGAGATTACCTTACTCTTAGTCGGTGCGGCCGAATTTGGTGCTTGGATTTTAGGCATCAAGGAAGGGGACACCACTGGCCGGGAGCGGTTTCCCAAAAGGGTTTTATACCCTGAAAATACCAAGGAATTGCCAAAACTAGGGTCAATCACGAGGATCATTAAATGAACGCTACATTGCATGAAACTTTGAAAGTTCTTCACTCAGCTACTGTGTACATATCACTTCAGCTTAGAAGTACCACTGTCAAATAGGAAAGCACTATCGAGACCTTCCGGGTAAATGCATTTCCTTTAGAGTAAGGGAAAGTCCTTGAACTCTTAAACGGAATAGGACTTCCTGGAAAGAGTTTGTTGTGATCGTACACGCAAGGAGGTATTATTTTCTTTTACATCTGCGCAATACCTTGCAAGCCGCCGCAAGGGTATACGGCGGTGGGTTTAAGGGGACCAGCTAGAGATATACAAAGTAGTATTAATTTATACTCGTGTTTGAATATATATCAGCTAATATCCAAAAGACTTGACCACAAACATATTTACACGCTATATACAGTACATCACGAATAACTTTGAATGCCGAGTCTTTAAATTTTGGTGTTTAAACTAATACATATATTGGGGGGCTTGGATTTAATTTTGTTATGCTTCCTGGTCGTGCAAGGAAAAATGAAGTACTTGTATCTATCTACGACAGTTACCTACCTCTCTTAAATAATCTCAAAGATGGAATTACCAATATACTTTGGACCCATTATTATCCTCTCATTGTCGCAAGAAAACTAAGGTCTCAATTTTCGATTCGATAATCGGGATGCTCCCAACCTCATTCATCCGACATTTCCGCCATGCCAACTCACTTCTTGTAGCAATTTATAAAAAAACCAAGCTGTTTTATCTGAGCTTGGTCAAATTGTTTAATTAGACTTTGTCTCCAGGGGTTTCAAACACTAGACGTGTATTCAAAATGTGACCTAAATAAAGCGAGGTAACACCTCCCTCTCCTTGACATCCCAGAAAATGCGATTTCGAAATGAGGAAATCACATTTATCTAAATATAGGTGCGGGAAGAAAATGTGATACAGATGAGGAAAGATCGGGCCCAGGCTTTCTCGATGGAAAGATAGAAAGGGTACTTAAGGGAATTTAAATCAAGCGAGACCGTGGGGGCGAACAAAATTCCGGCGGAACTACTTAAAGGTTTAGGAGAACGTTGGTGGAAGATTTTTCCTGTTCTAATTCATTTATGAGGAAGAAAAGCCGGAATATTTCCTCATATCTGTGTTGGTTCCCATCCCAGAACGGGAAAGATATCCATATTAAAGGGAAATAAATTTATTTCATTTTTAGTTAGGCTTAGGAATTAATAAATCCAATGGCTATCTTTCGCCATTTCTACTTTTGCAGGAAACGTTACGTTCACACGCTGCTTCACCTCCTCCAAACACTCTCTCCTGCACAATTTTCCTTTCAAAGGAAAATTTCAAATTTTATTCCATGTAATTAATGCATTTGCGCATGAGCATGGATATTATTCAAGCGTTTTAAAGGAAGAAAGTCGATAGAATAACGTTATTGGTTAAATATTCGGTTTGGGATGGAATTATTTTAGTTAAAATATATTCACAAATGAACAAATGAGGAAGTTCTTGGTATGTTGGGCGAAGAGAGGGATTTGTTGGGTGAAATCCTATGGTGGCAGGAAAAGTGGATGAGGGGCGTATTGATCGGCAGTGGGATGCTGAATACTGTAATAGAGGGGAGCATGTTAGGCAAACGAGGAAAGGGAAGGAATAGGATAGGGATGTTGGACGAGATGAAGGGAGGAAGAAAGTACTCAGAGATGAAGAGGGACCGGATATAGAGTAGGATGCTGGATTTTGTGTTTTGTTAGGAATCACATAATATTTATTTAGTCACTATGTCCATCCAAACACCTACCTTTACCGGTAGATTACCTAATAATAATAATATTTACAAATAAAAGTCTCTCCCAATTTCCCTGAGACTAAGTTCAATAGATAAAGTAAACGTAGCTAATCAGTCTTCAGAGATATCATATTCAATGATAAAACATTTTGAACATCTGCAAAATAAGAGTAATCTGCTGAAACCAAGGCAGGGGTCCATTTAAGTCAATTGCGTGGCGCATTTGTATTTTCGTGACATCTATTTTTCTCAGTGTCTATTAAATCTCCGATTTTACATGGTTCCCCAGAAAACGGTTGAAATTCCTCTCTATGGACGAATGAACTCCAAAGCACACTATCCATTACTAACCGAACTTTAATAGCCTACAACGATTCATTAACAGCGGGAAGATGGAGCAGTCATTAAAAGAGCATTGGGCATATATTTATCCGACTGCGAAGTGATTAACCGCCGAGCCTTTACCCTGAGCCCTCATGCTCGTGAGCAAAATGAGGCTTTATTTACCGAAAGCTGTGCTCCGACAAAGCGCTAATCGTCCCCCGAGTGAACTCCCGAGTGAGCGTTTGGGCGTGTGTGTCCCGCGTGCGCCTGAGCAAAGGCACCACTCGAGGCGGTACGAGGACTCATCACCGAGTGGGAGGACATAAAGGGAGCATTTGACGCGGGGGGAGCAATGGTGAACCCCCGGGGGGGGGAGAAGGCTGCAATATCGGGCCACGAGAGGGCTCCTTGTTTCCACGGTTCTTTTGTCCGGGGCATCGCGCTGTCAGGGTTGCGTTTAAGGTGCAAAAGCAGTGGCGAATGCTTCCATCCATCACAACCGACTCAAGAGGTCACGGGCGCTTTCAATTCCTCTAATCCCTGTTGCTCCACGCTGGCTTTCACTCTCGCTACAAAACAAGTGGCGCCATTCATCTCGCTCCTACCACAAATATATTCTGAGTCAAGCCCGCTCTCCTTCGCTCCTCATTTACCATCGCCCTGTTATATTCCTTAAAATAAAATTAGAAAAAAATGTTTGCCCCTTTAATTTAGACCCTCGATGAATCACGAGAATCACACGACGTATTCTTTCCCCGAGGATACCGCGCTACCGCCTCTCCCCCTCCTTGTTCGAAATAAACGCGTAAGTCTCCCGCCGTCATTCTCGCTCACGCCCCTTCAATTGGTTTTTATTTATTGTAGTACCCTAGCTTCGTTCTTGCACGTGGAATTTTTTTCATTCCAAACCCGCTCGTTTCCCTGCCCCATCCTACCCGAAAAGAATATTCCCACACCCACTTACGACCTCCTATCCTGCCCTCTCTCCGACACCCTTCCCCCCAAGTCCACCCCCTATCGCTTTGCAAATCCCTGTTTTTTTCCAACACCACCACACCCCCTTTACTCCCGCCACGCTATCTCCCGCCCGAAAAACTTTCCTTTTGCTCTCTGCTTCATTAATCCGTATCCATTCCCCATTTTTCCTTAACTCTGCGAGCTGCTTCCAAGAGATATCATGCTAATCCCACCCTTTTTCCCTTCCAAATGTCAGAAAGGCCTTCCTCGCTGGCCGTGTTTTTTCACATTACGTTCAACCTCTCACTCTCTCTCTTTCTCTCTCTCTCTCTTTCCTTCCATTTCTCTCTCCTCCCCCATTCTATCCCTCTCTCTTTCTCTCCCGACTCCTTTACATTTTTATTATTCCCCCTTCGCTATCCGTCACGCCCTTCAGCCTACGGCCTCATTTCCTCCCTTCCTCAACCCTCTCCCACCCATCCACCCCCGACCACCCGCATCCACCAGTCCCACATTTATAATTCCTCCCCTCTGCGCCCACCCCTCCCCTCACTCCATCACGCCCCCCTGCCCCAACTATGGTATTTATGACGGCCGCTCATTTTCGTCGATGCTGTGGCGGGCTCCTCTCCACCCCCCCACGTCCCTCCTAGAAACTCCCCGAGGCCCTCATCTCTCCTCTCTTTCCGATTTCCCTCACCCTAACGTTTTCATAAACAAGGGGTGCCAAGTTGTGGAGCGCTCACGACATCCCAATCAATCGATTTACTTACCATAATTTCATTGGAAAGCTGAAGGTGTAACTGACTCGTCCTACTAGAGGGAAGCGCGTTCTTCGGTCCTTCGGTCGTTCGGATGACGGAGCGATATCGTAAGGAATGGGATGGGTTTTCGTGGAAAGATTAAGGGAAATATCGGACGGTTTATCGTGTGTGATATGCGTGGCATATCCCAAGGGTTTGTTGAGGGATTTATTAAAATTAATTAACAAATTAGCTGAGGAGAGCTTTATTACAAAGCATTATTTCACAGAATTACTCTTGGAATATTCGATGGAATTGTTACTTGCTGTTAAATATTTTGGTTAAATAGCCATTTAATATCAAACAATGCGTAACGACAAGATAAAATAAACATATAGCGGGGCATCAAATTATTTTTAATTTTGAGTTTCTAGGATGTTACAAAAAGGTAAAAAAAATCTTTTCTTTAGGGATGATCAAGCGGTATGAAGATATAAAATCTTTCACAGTTCCTGAATAACGGTCTTTGGCTCACTTTCTCAATGACCACCAGATTACTCAGCAAAAAGAGCGAAAATACTTTCGTTGTCGAGGTACCCTCAAACCTGTATAACTAAGCAAAAACAATTGAGATTTATTTTTTTTCAAAAGAGTTTTTTCCCGCCCACATTTTAATTACGCTTCTTTGATAGCTCAATTGACTTGAGTTACGGTCAGGTAAGTGGATGGTCCGTGGTAAAAATCACAGTCCACGAAATTTTTTACTCTTGTGATCCGCACAATTTATCATTCCGCACTCTCACTCTGCACTCCTATCTTTTATAAATACACACACATACAAACACACACACACACACACACACACACACACACACACACACACACACACACACACACACACACACACATATATATATATATATATATATATATATATATATATATATATATATATATATATATATATATATATGATTAAAATATACATACATACCACGACACACCAATATATATATATATATATATGTGTGTATATATACACACACACGTGGGTCGCGGTAGTCCACGGGGGTATACCGTTGGACTGCTGACTGGAGGGGCCCGGGTTCGATTCCCGGGCAAGGCACTCAGGGCACCTGCAGCTCCACCCAAGCTATGTGATTTTTCGGGTATCAGATCTTCCTGGGAAACCATAACCGGCACAGGGAAAGGAACTGCCCCCCCCTACGGTGATGTGTGAATTTTCAAACGCCGCATAGGGCTTAGTACTGGGTGAACTCTGCCGTCACCTACCAAACCGACCTTCGGGTTGATTACTGTGTTTATGGTTTTTTATATATGTATATATTTATAACGCCAATTCAATAGGCCAATATAAACTTTTATTATTTCCCTTCATTTTCTCGGACTGCTGTTGCAAGCTATTTCCTGAAAAATATACTGTCAAAATTTGCAGGGAATGTTTTTGTAATTTGGGGTTGAATTTCTATAAAAATGATGTGAGGATAATAGTTATATTACTTCATGAAGTTATAACTCAAGTGGCACTTTTACAGGATGGAAAGACGAAACCGAAGCTGTGATACCGAAATGCGTGAGGGTGAACGTCGAAAGTAGGGTGAAAGTGGACAAGGAAGGAGAGGAGAGATAGGGATTACGAGATGTAAGGGCAAGTGACCCACAGAGGTATCAAAGAGAGAAACTCGCTGCTCTACGCGCGGTTTTTCACGACTTGCGTCTGGGGTTCTTGTCCAGGGCCGACGCTCAGTTCTCCCGACCCGTATGAGCTTAGGGAACACTTTCACCTTGGGCTGTGACGATCAATTTTCCAGGAAGTGTACCCGCGGTCAAACATCACACTTTCACCTATTTTGGTGACTTGGGTGACCCTTCCAAAACTGGCGGACTGCCCAAGAGCCACGATATTTAGTTTGATATTTATTACATGTGGCATACCTTGCTTGCATTCCTTGATACGTGCAAGCCTTCGCACATAATATGATTTCCTGATATTGAGAGGGCAAAAGTGCACTTTAACTTTGCCTTTAAATAAGCGTGTTGGAGTGACTCTGACGACATCGAGTGGAATAAAAAAGATACGCCCTTACCGACCCTAATATTCAAGAGCTTCAGCATGATGACATCCAATCTTAATAATTACTGTGCGGAGGAAGCTACTATGCAAGGCTGTGTGTGTAATATACGTATATACACGTATTTATTTATAAATAAATAAATAAATAAATATAAATAAATATATATATATATATATGTTTATTTATTTCTTGATAATTATTGATGTTGTATTTGATTAAGGAAAAAAATACGAAAGATTAACTGAAACAAAAATAACTCACTTCAATATTTCGGTGGTCCCAGTAACCTTCATCAGAGTACAAGGAGTGTATGTGTGTGTGCAACTATATTTATAAATATATACATACAGGGTTCGTCCGGAAAATAAGTGTACTGAGCTCAGGAAAAAAAAATATTACACTTTTACATATCTTAAGCTAATATTCCTCAAAATAGGACCCTTGTGAGTCGATACACTTGTTCCAGCGGCGTTCCCATTCCTGGAACGCTCCCGCGAAGGCATCATCGGGAACCTCTCGAAGACTCGTCGTCGATCTCTTCTCTGCCCTCCACGAACATATTGTGCCACCGAAAGATCATGTTTCTGGACATGGCTGACTCCCCGTAAGCCTGGTTAATCATACCGACAGTTTCGGTAGACGATTTCCCAAGCTTTACCGCAAATTTGATGGAATCCAAAAACTTCGGCATCGCGTTCCGTGACGTGGGTCGAGCGTGGAGGTTCGCGTTAACAGAGCTCCTCACTACACCACAGCTCAGAGCCGACTGCCTTTTTCAGCGTCGCTTGCCAACATACCCCCCTCCAATTGCAGCCCGTCAGAGCGGTGCTGGGCGCGCCTGGAGCGGCGGGAAAAAATCAGTACACTTATTTTCCGGACGAACCCTGTATATGAATACAAACCATCCCGTGACTACTTCTCGTCAGTAGGTACTCGGTATTAAATTGGTAGCGCATCAACAGGAATGGTTGATTGGTATAATTCTTCTGCCATTTTATGACGAATAGATCGATGCTAATTTTTTTCGAAAACAAACAAGAAATTCAGAGCCAACCGAAATATTCCCAAATGATGCTTCCAAGAGATGCCAAAAGCTACTTTTATAACATTATCCGGAGCTGAAAAACTTTGTACCCATATAGTAATTCAAAGAGGATCATTCATAGTGAAAGACTTAAAGTCACATTTGCTTTAGGTGTGATGTCTCCTCCTTTGTACTTGACTCTCAAGGAAATTCGTAATAACTAGAGCCTTCACGTTGGGTAAACTACTTGCATCAGTTTCCTTTCATGTCTTAATTCAGAGGAAGGTTCCAGTAAATATAATTTAACACTTTAAATTCATATTATTTTCTAATAATTTCATTTACCGAATGATTCAAGTGACCATTGAAGTGGATTAACTAGTTGTCTTGGATATCCTCATTCATTTTATTGAGCTAATAAAAAATGTACTATTATCTTTTACCGAATGAACGACGATGTCATAATGATATTCAAAAAACTATTAAAAAGTCATAATCAAAGCTTAGAGGTTAATTAATGACAGCATGGAAAGAATATCGTCAAAAAAATAAAGCCACAACCATTGAGGAAATATTTTTGAAAGGCAAAATTGTTACATTGAATATTCATTACCAAGGGAATGTGCTGAAGTACGCTAATGCCCTACGCAATATGATGCATCTCCGGAAAACCCAGTCATCCATATGGAAATCCGCAGCAAACGTCAGTCTCCTATTGAAATTGATCTGTAGTGAAAGCTCTCTCCGTGATCCTGTTTAGAGATGAATGGGATTGTCAAGGTATTTAAATTTATTGAGCTATACGTCGCAATTCTCACTGAAACGCGTGAATCACTGAAGGACATTCGGTGGAGGAAAAAAAAGGAATAATTCTAGGAATTCTGTATCAATCCCAAACTCTGCGCTACAATGCATGCCAAGCGCCAAGCGAAATTATGTAAACTAGAGAATAATGCACAGCGGATAGGATACATTTTTTTGTTTTATTTAAATTTATTGGCTTCTCATGCAATACGGACATATTCAACGTTAAAGGCGCTGCGGTGATAATATAAGTACCACAAAGACAGTGAATAAATTGAGCATTTAAACACATTCTAAACATTATCATGTGGAAAAGTCAAACAATAATTTACCAGTTTATTATTATTGTTAAAACGCCTATGTGCAGAGAGACAATGTCAAGTGGCACACAAGTCCTAAGTATTACTATCAATCTTGCCTTGGAAAGATTTTATGAAATCTCAAATCCAATTAATATCACATAAGATAAAATATAAAATCAGTTAGAAAAAAGCAATACACTTAAAAGACACTTCCATTCACCAATCCCAAACACAGAAAAAAAAGAAAATCTCCATCTCATTAGCATCAGTTTCCCCATGAACCAGAAACAAACCAAAACTAAGCCGTTACATACAATTGTACAAAACACATCAATCAAATTATAATCTAAATGGTTTAAATCTTTTCTTTAAAGTATTAACCCTGCTAGGAAAGGGCTTACTAGTAGCTAATGATGAAATCTATTTGATGACTTATGCTTACTTAATTCATTGAACACGGTAAAGGCTAAATAGTAAAGGTGAACCATTTATTTATTTTGAATACATTTTCACGCCAAAAAATATTCCCAATTGAGAGGGGCAAATGAATCAGGGCATTGAATAAGACGTATACTCATACACATATCCATGGGAGAAATAGTTACAAAATTATTAACAAGCATTAGAATAGAAGGTTCTAGTTATCATTCGGAGAGTTTAGATACGGTGGGCTTGGAGTGGGGTGTTTTAAGATGAAGGAAAAGGACCAATGCTGTCAGAAAGAGAATTATAAGAAAGTGGATGGATAGTGAATGTTAATTGTGAGTAATTATCTAGAAGAAACGTAAAGAGAAGAATTCCTGGGCTTCCAATGAGTAAATTAATGGTTTCATAAATGAACATATTTTAAACTCTTCTGAACATGTGATTGGGAAGATTAAAGATGGAGTGAATTGAGAATGAAGGGCATTAGCGGACGCCTTACGGAATCTGGGACAATATGTTTGACTATTTAACAAAAAAATTAGTTACACTGCGACGTGTTATAGAATTATATGAAGCTTAAATTGGCTCCTAAGACGAGAAATGTGATATTCTAGGAATTACAAAAATTAAGAAGTACGACTCAATTGCAAGGAATTATTTTTTATTTTTGCAAATCAGTATATGAGACCTAGAGGAGATATACTCTATTTTTCACCAATTGATTCTTTTTATAGGAGTTTATTTTACTACCTGAAGATAAAAGATTGTTTTTGGGGGTTATAAATATACCACTGAGTTTCCTTGAGTTGATTATTAAGTCTCCAGAATTCGCACCATTCTGAGATCCTATCTCGAGCACCCTGAAGGGCGCAACAGTCCACAGAACTAGGTATTTGTTTAAATATCTTACAGTCAACAAAATAAAGCAAGCTGTGAGCATGACAGGAGAGAAATAGGAGGGCTAGATCATCGATGAAAAGATTGAAAAAATACATTTCTGGGGCGTTGCCCTGGTAAACACCTGACGTTACCGATGACCTCGTGGATAACGCTTCAGGCTGTATTATCCACAAAGTTTTGTGATTAAAAAAATCGTGACGTGAGGTCCAGAAAATTTTAACGCTTGCTAAACCGATGAATGAGCTTACGAAATTAAAGGCTGTGGTTGAGAGTGAAAAGGTTTTAGGGAGAAATACGGGAAAGATAGATTCAAGACGTGTCACCTTTGTAATTGATTTCACAGCTTGGTGTTAAAAAAACTGCTAAGTTTGTCGCACAAGATTGTCCAGGTAGGAAGCCATTTTGCTCCTGAGACAGAAAAAGAGGCGTAAAAGAATATAGGTAATTCGAATAATCCTCTCGCCGGCAAGAAAGAACGCGAAGCAAGGAGATGGGACCTTAGCTACAGCTACAGATATGGCTACCTATATACGTGTTTATGCATTGTGAGCCAGTTCTATGCATGGAGATAACTTTGAGGTTTTCCATTAAGGGAAAATAGTTCCAAGAGAGAGGCTCTGGCCATACCTGTCTAAAACGGAAAGAGGGAGAGAGGAAGATCAGTTACGAATGAATATAAGACGAAGACCATTAAGGCCAGGAAAATATTGGAAGGTTCGATCACGGATGAGTGAGATTGGATAGAGGCGTAAGGCATTCTGGAAAGGAATTGAGAAATATATTTGGCGTATCTCGTCTTATGGCATCAATATTCTGATAGGAAACTACGATAGAAATCTGTGGACGATAGCAGCGGTGATTAAAGAAAAGACCTGAATCTTTTGCAGTGAGAAATGAAAGATGAAGATACACCTTGCGTTTACTGCTCATTCTTACGATCGATAAGAAGTGCATAACAATGCATTGTACTGGTAAACACATGAATTACTGAAGGCATGCCTCATTTTTTCATCGGGAAGGGCTTTATAAGCTGGAACCATAGAATAGTTATTTGCGATTTCGTCTTAGCAATTGAAACACTTCGTCTAAACAATAGTGAGTCTTCTATGTAACAACGAACTGAGAAAAGGAAATCCACTGCTTCTTTGGGAGACAAAGAGGTGAACGCACTCCAGGACATAAGGTCAATGCAGAGGTTAAAGTTTTCCCGGCGAGTCTTTGACCACATATAAATAGGGCTTAGGTGGGCTGAAGGGATCCCCGCAAGGCCTTCGCGAACCTCGAAATCGGAAAATAGCATCCGAATACTCGTGGTTGGATCCGATGATATTTTGGCGAGTGGTGTTCACCTCAGTGGAGATGAAGGAGAGGAAAAAGTCAAAGGCTAGCGCGACACGGATGCCTTGGAGACAGAGAGCTGAAGTGCATAAATGAAATGCTAATTGGTCAAACCTTTGGTAACACTACTACATAAACACCGATATCTGTCATGTTAAGTACATAACACTCATTGGCAGGCAATTCAAACATTAAAATGAATTGATTAGGCACAAATACGTGATTGTAATCATAATCGGAAACAATGGGGTTACTGATATGTTACGACTTAAATTTTGACGATACAATAATAAATCCAATGACTAATCCAAACAAATGACTTTCTAACCACACACGGTCTCAGAATCTTTAATTGACATGAACACAGTCTTGGTTTGAAGGGTTTTATAAAGTAAACTTCGTGAACGAGAAAACAAATTGCAATAAAAAGGAAAAGCATCTAATGATCATAACAACGGGTATGCATAATTAAAATTTACAAAATAAGGCACAATTAAAAAGGAGAAATATTTGATTAAAAATTAGAGTTGAAAAGATACCTGTGGTGTTTTCGTTTAAATATTTTCACAGATTAATTTGAAGTTTTAAGGGTTATGATGATTTTACTCAAATACTTCGGATGTCTACTATTTTTAAGACATTAATCTCCCTCTTAACACCAATGCAGAATATCAACAGTTGATAAAGATCATGAATGGAAGTCAGAGGTTGAGATAGCAGAAAATTTAGAGAAGGATATGGCAATTCCTTGAATAAATATACCTAAGCGAATCAAAGGCTTTCTAAAATAATAAATCAAATTAAATTTCAAGAAATTGCGAATCAATATGCGAATGAATTATCCTAACAATTTTTTGCCAATAGTGCCTATGGAAAAGCGATTAGTATTAGACAAGAGATCATGCATAGTGGGAGAGTTCACGCACACGTATTTAGGAAGATCTTTCGAAGAGAAGGCAACTTACTGATGACATAATTAGATGAATAACGCCAATGCAACGAATCGATCAGAAAGAGACAGATATCCTTAGTAGATATATAGGGAAAATCTTAGCAAAACCCTTATTCAGTTCTGTGTTAGAATTGACGTAGAAATGTTCCAGGTCTTGAATCCATGAAAATATATATATTGACCGCCACTCAACTTTAAATAATAATAAATAGATCATGATAACATTAAAAATAATAAATAATTTAATATTTCATAACATTAAAAATTTCACTTCACTGAATTATAGATTGCGATAAATTACGAGTTGCGATTTTACAGTAGTAAAATTCAGCTTCTTGTGACAAATCCAAAATTTCAATTCCCTCGCGTCAGTAGCTCAGCTATCCACCCACCGGACTACCGTTTGAGAAGATATCATTTACAAAACCTTGAACTTTTAAAAACTCATACATATTATGATTAAGAAAATAATTTCTCTAATCAAGTCAATTTTTTAGCTATTCCATTTGCATGGAAACTTTAGAAAAAAACTAAATAATTTGATAATTAATGAGACATACAGTGAGAGAATTGTAAAATTTGATGTAAATATGGGTTTAAAAATGGACCCTCTGGTAGATAATAACCCTATTAAAGTAGCATTTTCTTAAACTTTTCTATTTTTTCATTGAAAAATAACGAAAATATGAGTGATCTTCTACATTACCAGTAAAAATAGCGGCATAAGTTTGATAGCGTCGGTAACTGTAGCATCGACAACTGCAACATAGGCACCCGTAACTGTAGGAATTGACATCCACATGGAGAACGTGTAGAGTAAAATGATCAGGAAGTTACCATCTTTATAAAATAACCCTGAAAATAACAGTTGCATGTTGCTATAATATGGAGAACGACCCCGAATTCATAAACAACATTACCGGATAAGGCCAATGAGTTATTACCATGCAATTAATTAGTCCACTACGGCTTATTTATTTATTTCACACTAATCTGAAAACAGCACTTTGGCCTTAACATCGGACTTCAACGATGATAAAACAATAGAAACAATTACATACATCCAAGCCCTTGATGGAGTGAAATCCACCTAGGTGGGAATAGAACCCGCGACCTATGGTTTGGCAAGCGAGGACATCACCTCGAAGCCACCGGGGCCGGCTTGAGTGATGGAAGTCACGGATTTTGTTCATGAACAAGCCAATCCTTTTTGTATTCCCCATCCTTAATTGATGGGTAGCAGAGGACAATGTACATCAAGCAATTCCTTTAAATCCATCCATCCATGGGAACATGAATCTTCGACCACGAATTCAAATGATTTTTGATGAATCATCACAAATGCACAAAGGCTGTATAAAAACTCAAAATGAAAAAGCGTATAGATAAGAAATTTTTGTAACTTAAGCAACAAGATCAGTAGCAATAGCGGTAAGGGAGAAAAAGTGAGTGGAATAGGAATGCCGAAGAATGTTTTTTATCTGAAGAAAAAAACTACTAACGTCAAGTCGTAGTAATATAGACATAAGGGAACGACTCAATAAACATTGCCTCTATATGGGGTTTTTTTCATCCTCTGATGTAAGATTTGGACAATGGAAGAAACTTAGAAAATAAGATTAAAGGCAATCAATGCCAAATAATAGTGAAAATATAATGGACAGATAGAGTAACAAATAAAGGAATACGAAGTGCTGCAGAAAAGAGGATGAGAATATCTACATGAAAAAATGGAAAATATTTGGGCACATTCTAAGGCACGATAGCTAAATGAAGACCATGACAGCGCGAAACGTAAAGGGGAAAATTACAAATGAAGTCCAAGGTCAAAGTAAGTCATGGAAGAAAAGACCTACTAGGAAATGAATAGCTTCGCAGGGAACAGGACAGTTTTGAAAACTGCAACGAACTAGTCATAGGATTGATATCTCCTGTTGATACAGAAATAAATAGGAGACTTTCTGGAATCCATGCCAAGTTTTTAAATTCATTGACCCAAGTTTGGACAGGATACACATTCATTTTCGAGGGCTGCAGCAGCCATGGGCTTCAAGGGATGACCTTGAAAGTTACTGTCCAAATTATCGAAACCTAGAGCAGTGAATAAAATATTGTCTATGCATTCTCCGATGTCTTTCCTAAAGTTTGCAAGGATGACAATAAAATACAAGACAAGTCACAATAAAATACCTGATTATGCATTTAATGTATCTGCAGTTCATCAAAAATTCGACTACAATAGCAATAGAGTAAAATAATTATTCAGTGTTATCAATCTTTCCCATCATGTTTACGTTACCCCGCCTCAACCGAGGCCGGGGTGGTAACGAACTCGAATGGTAGTGGTCACGGGCTCGCTTCCAGCCCAGGTACTTTTCCCTCCACCAAAAACCTAACCTTTTATTATTGTCCTTGTTTTCACTTGTAGCTAAAAAAATCCTATGTGAAAGGCAAAATCTTTAAAATTAGTGAAAGGTAAAAAAAAAATATTCACCCTTTTGATTTAAACGGTGAACTCTTGAAAGTTCCGCGGCTCTCTTCCGCTAAGAGGTGAACTCTTTCATGCCACAATGAAATGCGTATTAAAAAAAATGAGCTTTTTGTTTACATACGCCCACATTAATGCGGAATTTTTCGGCCGGCGGCGTCTTTTTGGGCAGGAAAATCGTCTCGGGCCATTCCTGTGCTCCAAAATTTCCATCTCGCCTCTTCCACCATCTCACTCACAAACACACACACACACTCACAAACACGCGCAAAAAAAAGGACACCGTGAATTTCGACCCGATCCTCTTAACGCCCCGCGAAGTAAGATTTCCTCCCAGAGCACGCACGCCCGTCAGCGGAAACGCCTTCAGTGCCCTCCCACCACGAAATTCTCCTCGCTGTCTTCTCCCCCCCCCACCCGCACCCCCCCACTCCCGCGGCGGTCCCTCGGCCATACAAGCCGCTCCCTTCTTCTTTACGACGCCCTCCCCGCAACCACCCGCTCATTCCTTCCTTCTACCCCCCTCCCTGTCTCCACCGCTTCCTCGGGGGACACAATGAAGCCGGAGCAAAGGGCCTTAAAAAAGGCGAAAGAATACCGAGATGCATGAAAGTTGAAGGGGAAGGGAACGCTAGGCGCGGCGTTTTTCGGGAAACGCAGGAAATGAGGAAATCCAAAATGGGCACGGGGGGGGGGGGGTTGGGAGTGGCGGGGGAAGTTTCGCGAGCACGCTGGAAGATTTGAGAGAGAGAGAGAGGAAGGGAAATAGTTTATTCAGCTTTTGGGGGAGGGAAAAGTCTCACTTGGGAGAGAGGTCTGGGCATATGGCGATGAGAGGCAACCGCGGAACGAATATAAAATGCTCATTCTTTGACAACGAAAGGAATAATGTGATTATCATAGAATAATTTCACCCCGGGAAAGCGTGAAAAAAATGTACGTATTATTTAAACGAATGAAAATGCAAAAATAGAACGAATGCGAACATCCTTCACTTTGAGAAAACTATTCATGGCAATATTACCGGAAAATACTCCAATAATATGTAATCGGAGGTAGGTTATGCGATTTTCACAGGTTTTAGCGACTGCGAAATCTCAATGATTTAACTTATAGGAGTTTTTCGATAATTTACCTATTTTCACTCCGTCTTTCTTTATTACTTAGCCACCAACCGTAAGGTTTATACCACATACGAGTCAAATTTTTGTACAACTCACATATTTGTGAACAAATGGGCGAGCAGGCGGTCTTGTATCGCATGAGAATTGCACGAGAAGATGTACAGATAAGAGCTATGGGAGACTATTTTCCCTACGAGTCTAACAATCACAAACTATCATGGCGTAAGTGTGTGAATGTTAATAGTAATAGAACTGTTGACAGTGGTCGAAGAATAACATGAAATATAAACATATGCTCGAATAAAGACGCTCAAACTTTTAAGGACCGAGGTGGTGGAGTTTATCCTCAAAATAAAAAAAAAGGTAATCGCTGTTAAAATAACCTTTTCTATACTAGTATTGGAACTACTTAGAATTCGGATCGGACTTTTTCTTGGTCGAAAAATGGTGCAGAAAATTCGTCCGTGCAACGTGGCCATTAGTTCTGTGCCCGAGCAAAACATAGGACCTAAAAGAAAAATAATGAAATATCTTAATTACAGTCATCATCTCCTCTATCAGCCACTCAATATATTACAGACTGTAGATCTCCACTTCTGTCTTCTCCTCCGCTAAAAAAACCTATTTATCCCTTATTTATTCTTATCACCTTACATTCGTGTAAATAAATATTATTCCATTTTTGACCTGAAAGAGTGAAACAATAAGGCGTATGGAGAAAGGTTTTTAGGAACGGTGGATTAGAAAAATAGTAAGAAATATTACTTTTAATATGAGGTCATTAGATTTACCCAATAAGGTGTTGATAAATGGGATAGACTTGAGAGCCCATTTTTTCAGTGTTGGTGACATACATGTGAAATCTGTCTCTGACGAGGTAGCTTGACAAGTAACTCAAAACTCGGGGTTTTGAAATTTCCTAGAACACAAGTGTTGAGGTAACTCAATTGGATAGGCACCAGAGGAAAGTGATGACACGTTCAAAGTGAATATCGGGCAAGCCAGAGAGTAGAGGAACGGTAAAAGCGTCGGGAAAGCAAAAAGAAAACAAAATGATTCAAATGGATGAAATGCAAGAACCTCAATTTCACCCTTTCCCCTCTGCCTCAAGAATTGCTTACTTGCTTTTCCTGAACTGCTCGACCGGATATCGCCTTCCCGGCGACTTCCCAAACCCCCGCGGGATGAGAGGGGGCGCGGGGAATGTGCAGCCATGCAACCGGCCATTTTTCTGACGGGAAGAGGGCGAGTCCCTGACATCAAGGCCTGAGTACCTCTGGCTAAGAAGGCTTTTACGCCAATGGGGCCACTACTAAGCTCCGGGAAGGCATTTCTACACACGAGAACAGTACAAGAAAATATAAGTGTGGCATGTGGCATGCTATAGAGCACACCCATGGGACACTGAAAAACAGATCAGGGGAGAATGACGCTGGCGTTGGAGGCACGTACTGGTACATCAAATGGGCGGAGAGAAAATCAAGTGGGCGAATAAAGTGAGAGACAACGTAAATACGTGAAGCTGTTTTTCGATACATCTACGTATAACTCTAAAAGTCTCCGCAAGGGCGACTGGTATGGACACCAAGTTATATCAAAGTCCACGTCATGACCATGAGAGTTAGATGATCAATTGCTCCTAAGTTTTTTAATTAGCTATGCCTTTCTTTTTATATGGGTGTCATCTGATATTATTGCAGGGAAAAGAATTTAACATCAGTTTTTGACTCAACCCATCTCTTTTAAATTTCTCATTTTTGGTTTTCCCTACTCTTCAACGTGGCTATATATGAACGAGTACCCGGTATTAAATAGGTATATCGTGAACTTATTTATTCTCACGAAGTCAGCGTTGTACTCAAACGATTTTATTTCGCCCATTCGGGCAATTAGTTAACTGTACAGAAGAGCCGTACATTTAAGAACATTTCGAGGTAAGGAAGAAAAAATGGACTTGAGAAAAATGGATTTTCATACAAAATGGTTTCTTTAACAACATTAATCACATGGAAGGAAAATAAAAAGGAGAGTGAGGATCAAATTATGACAAGCAGCCGCTCTGCCTAAGTCCTTTGAGGTGAAACTGCGGCGTCAATCGGCAGAGTGCACCGTGCTACTGACCTGATTTGGTCCCTGCCGCTCATTTGCGATGGGATGGTAGCTCTGTTGCGTCGTCCCCGACTTAAGATGCACTAGAAGTCTACCTGCATCTGCGTCTTGATCACTTTGAGAGCAGTGGGGACGCGATGGTCGTATAGGCGGAGTATTACCGAGTTCATTCGTACGAAAGGAACCGCATTGCTGTTTTGGAAACAAGGAACTGTCCATCGCGAACGAGTGAGTCGAAACGTTCGACCGCGTCTGTCCTGTCAAGGCGACCAGTGTGGGTCGCTTTACTGGCCCCGGACACACCAAAGAAATTCCGACCGCCAGATCATTCTACAGGGAGAGTAAACTCATTTTTATTGCGAGAAACATGAATCATGAGGGAATCAAATTGTTCTTTAAGAGAAAGCAACGTTATAATGTTGTCTCTCCAATGTGCGAAATTAAATGAACTCGTGAATTCTCGAGTATTCCGTCGAAATAAAGGATTACAACCGGGCAAAAAATTTCGAAAAGAATCAAACTCTCCCTGAGCCTCTCCCATAACCTCCATGAGCATCGTTTTGTTTAAAATTTGCGAGAATTTCATAACGAAAATCATTCACCGGGCTTGGAACCTTGACCCCTCTACCCGGGTTCAAATGCCTACCAGTCTGCTAGCTACACGGCTGACAGGCTGGCATTAACGACTTTAGCTCCACTGTTGGATGCGGGTTCGGATCCCGATCAAGGCGAATAAGTGTTACATTATGGAATTTTCATATACTAGTGCTAACCTTAGGGTGACTCCGCCATAGTTACTGTTGCAGTATTTCTCGCAGTTTCTTTGAACTAAGCTATAATAAATGAGCGAGAGTTACAGTTTTTGTTCCTGTCCCTTTGAGTGGTTCCCCGGTTGGGAGATATTCTCATTAATCGTAATCGGTGAGGTTTTCCTCAGTAGCGAAATGAAATATACAATTCTAAGACTTGGGACAAGAGTTTCTCTCACCCTGCTCCTCCTAAACAAGAGGATATCCTGTACAAAATATCTCATTTTAGTATTCACAACCTATTCCGATATAAGGGCAAATACAGCACCCGAACGCAGAGTACTCAATGACAGGATCAAATCGAAGGCATAAGAACAGGAGCAATAAATGAAAAGAATAGAATATCTGGTTCAAAAAATGTTCTGAATTCAAAGCTTAACGGTGAAGTGAACGACGGAATGGGACTTCGCATGGGACGTCAAACAGCAGAGGGGACAGTCGGGATTGTAAGTAGCTGAGATGTAACAGAGTGTATACTTGCTAGAAAAGATGAAAAGAATTTATGTAATAATTTTATTGATGTGTGGTGTAAAATTATATGTAACAGCTTAATTTATTTTATTTTTCTTTCTTGGTGATTGATTGATGTTAATCAGATGGGGATTTTCTTGTTTTGTGATAGAGATTTGTGTTTAAAAGTTTCCCTTAAGTGTACTTTTGTTTTATTGACTGATTTTACCCATTATCTTTTGTGATTACTTGGAATTTGTGTGCCAACTGACCCTGTCTGTCTGAACATGTAAATTTTAATAATAATAATAATAAGATTTTTATGAAATTGACTAAACAAAAACTCCATTAGTTTCCATATCCGAGGATCATTCTCATCAATCTGGTAATTGATTAAACCTAATGCTTTCAGGCTTCACTTCGTGGCAGTTGTGCACCTCCATAATTTTAGAATGAACCACGTACATCTACGTTTCCTATCGTCTCCTTCTAATAATATGGACCCCCAAATTGAAGACCAAAATGTGGTTAAAAGGTACCTCGATATTTTATACCATCCCTCTGCCCCACAACAAATCGATGTTGCCTTGTGAACTGAGACCAGCTCCTCTGAAAATACCTTTCTATTGAAAATACGTTGGTACCTCCCAAAAGTTATTAATAATAATAATATTGCCTTATTTTTCTTCGCGAACAAAAATAAAATAGCAAGTTTGAAATGAAGAGAAAGATTATTAGGAAAATATTCATAGTGACGCATTTCTGAGCTCGGTTAAGTTTTTGGGTGGGAGCGTAGTTAACTGAAAACTACGAGTCTAAAAACGAGTTAATGGTGAAGATTTGTTGTAATAACAACCTTTGATATCTACAAGTTATCTAATTACGGCCAAAGATGGCGAAATTGTGACTTTATATTTATATGTTTACACTTTTCAATTATTTTTTCTCAATATAATGAGTAATATAAAATAGCAGAACGGTTTATCTTGTTCACGAGTCACCTGGACGCTAAAAATTTTGCTGCTGTGAGTTGAAGTAACACGATTCCACCGTTTTCTTCAAAAATGGACATTTTATTTCAGTTTCTCTGGGTTCAATGCGCTATGGGCATACTCCATCTTTTTTAAGCTGAGATAATAAAATTGACGTTTCAAATGTCATCCATTCCACTGAAAACACCACAAACTGCGCACACACCTTACATTTGGGAGTGATGTCACGGGTTTTCATACGTTTCCTTCAGTAAGAGCAAGCTGGGAATGAACCTTCGACGTTGAATACACCAATGATTCGCGTCTATTGTTTCTCCGCGCGAGTGAAAACGAAATAGGACCAGGAAATTCGGATATAGAGGACCAGCGTGACGTAATTATCACATTTGAACAAATGGAGTACATATATTTGTCGTATGAAAAAGGCCGCGTGGTGTGACAGCAGCCACATTTTACGTGGGAACGTATTATGACTGCATTTGCACCAATGAACAAAATTTCTCTCGCCTACCTAATTCAGAAATAGTAAAAAAATATGCTAATGAATTTGTATTGGATGCTTCAGATATAGGATATACATTTCAATTGGTTGAAAAGCGATTAATTTCCATGTCATAAAGGTGGTACGCTGGAAACAAATACAAATGGGCAGTATCAATTTACGTGAGCCGATTGCCTGCGATTAAATCCACACTTCATTAATATTTTTGTAGACCATAATTTTGCTTTGCAGATAAACATTTTGTTTTTTTTTTATAGCAGCAGCGGAGAAAAAAAAATATCATGGGGAACGTAAATTTTCCCGAATGATGAGAACACATCGATTATAATTCCAATAAAATATGAATTTGCAAAATTTTCAAAGCAATCGCCCGACAGCGGGTCTGATCTTTTCCGATCTCTTTCTCGTTAATTTTTTTTTACATATGCGGCAAAAAATGTATTCCTCTCGGTCAATGTAGCTTGAATGCAGGTTTGTGGTCGCAGTGTAAAAGCCCGCTTTCCACCCGAGATATAATCCGACTTCAAACAGTCGGCGACACCTAACGAATCCGCGGCGAGCACATGTCCGGCGAAGAGATACGAGATTAACGCATAGTGGCCGACCCTTCATCCCTGCTCTTTTATTTTTGCGAAAGTTCCCGCGTGAAAGTCAACCCGGACTTAATACCGTAAATCAAAACTTTAAAAAAATATACATAAACATTATGATACGGATAGCTCTTCTTTGGAGAGGGAAAGGGGGATGGGAACACACTAAAACTCGCTCCAATTTTAGGGTTTCTTGGAAATATTAACTTTCACCTTTTGGTCCCCCGTAAGCACAAAACTACCCGGCGTGATTTATGCCCGCGACAATAATTGCTCCCGCTCTTTCTAAAGTATATTTTTTACGGTGCAGCAAATTTATTGCGTAGAAGAAGGAAAGAGAGGGGAGAAAAGTCAGAGGGAAGCGTGTAGACGAGCGGGCTGGGATACACTAGAGGCAGGGACATGGCGACGGGGTGGGGGTGGAGTGAATAACGGTTTGTCGTGCCTCAACGTAAAGCAGATTCTATTACGACCGCGGGCGTGGTGCGGGCCTGATTTGCCTCTCCTCGCCTCATATGCCGCCCCACTCGGCTGCCGTTATTTGCCTCAGCCGCTCTCGCGATGCGGTGAAAGGTCGTGTGCCCGGCTCCGAGGAAGGGCGCGCTGGAATGATGCCAATGGGATTTAGTCGCGAGATCATCCGCGTTTAGGGGGAGTGGGGAGGGCAGGGCTTGTGATCTACGAATGAGGTCCCCGCGAAGCACAGCACTTTTGCGATTTGAGGGGTTTAAATGTCGAGCCACGCTCCGATTCGCCATCTTGTTGTTTTCGGGCTCTCGTGAAACCAAGATGCGACCGCGGTCGCACAAAATACAAATTGTAGTTATATTTCTACCTACTGTGCTCCCTTGAACATCCAAATATCCAGTTACGCAGGAATCCGTTGGCCAACGAGAAATAAGAAGAGCGCAAGAAGCGATATAGAAGTACAATCTTGTTAGGCGTGTACAATAAAAATTATGATGAGGTTAAAGCCCGCCGAGTGATTATGTTCCCTTACATGGCCACCTCCTGCTTGAGGAAAGGAATTTTAAATTAATCCTCTAATTGTGTATACTACGGAACTGCTGTAGGCTTTACATGGTCCCTAGTAGGATTAAAGAAATATACCAACCGTAGTTATGGTACAAATGCTCCTGCAATGAGCGCATACTTGAATTTCTAGTGTTTTTACCCCTTTCAAAATACCCATCGTTTTCCCCTTTCTTTCTCGTTTATCCAACACTCTCTTTTGCGTATTTCAGTCCACTTTCCTTTATACTTTCTCCATCTACTTTTGTCTTCTCGCAATACCTCCCCACCCTCTTCCCAAGTTCTCTCAATCCTCTGTTCTCCAAGCACTTCTTTCCTATCTCAAATTTGTTCCATGGTTAATCATACGTATTTACACTTCAATTTATTTCAGTTTTCACTTAATATTCTAAGCATTTTTATTTACAACTCAATATTTTAAATAGTATTTTTAAATTCCAAGAAAGTGCTGGAGATGCCGCAACAGTTACTTTTGACGGAGTCATCTGTTATGTGTGTATTAAAATGCAACAATTCCAGAGTTTGAAAATAATTCGCCTTGACCGAAATTTCAGATTTCAAGAGGATGCCTCGGCAGCTTAACTGGATCCCGGTCAAGGCTAATGATTTTTACTCTCTGAAATTGTTGCATTATAATACTTGCACTTATATTCTGCTGGGCTTCTCTCTACTTAATATCCCAGTAATGAGCTCCTTCCATTTCGTGAGTAACCTGCTTGATAACGAATTCTAAAATGTCTTTATTTCATTGTTTATTTTCATTTAGAGAAATTTTCCCCTGAGAAACAAATATTCACATTCTGCCTTATTTACTCCCGTTGTCCAAGTAAAGTATTTTTTTTGGAACTTTAATGAAAAGAACTTCATTAAATTCGTTTAATGTGGCCCATCTTCATTCCTTGTTTCCTGAAATTTAATTTAGATTAAATATAATGTCAAATTCGGTTTCTTCTAAATAAAAATATACAGCGGAGAATTTTTTACATAATTTCAATTACCATAATTGTGATTTAAAGCTTCAAGCCTGCTCGAATATTTGGAAAAAACATGAGAATTCGCCATGATGCTGACATAAAAGAGCACCGGCAGAGTTGCCATAGCGTTTGGTGCCAACAAAAGGCAAACGCTGCGTTTCACTAAGAATAAACGCAGAAATCTCCATTTTTTCTTCTCTTTATTCATATACGTTTTAGCGTAGTTTAACCGTACAATACCTTCCTACGTGTAAATTTAATCCAATTTAACCATCTAGCTTTATATCACAAATATACTCATTATGCAAGATGCGGGCGAGTGGTATCGGATATTATGTTATTGCTTCATTAAGCCAAATAATTATAAGTCTGTAGAACTGAAAATTTCGAACTCAAACGTAATCATGCACGTACATAATTAAATGCTACATTTTTTTCTAAATTAGAACATTGCACATTAACAGAATTATTTTTCATCTTAGAGTTTGGAAGACGAGACTCAAAAAACCTCCAACAGCCTCATTACACGCGAATCCTTAATTTCGCTTTTAAAAGCGACGCCTCTTACTTAATTCCTATGGAAAATGTAAGGTCATCCATCAATTTCGCTATCCAACTTGCAGATTCATTCTGTGGATACTTATGAATCCTAATTAATTAATTAAGTGGCTAGCCTACCTAATTATATCAAGGAAGTTTGTACAATTTGTGTACGTATCATATTTTGACGCGTCTCACTGCATTCACGATAAATTAAAACTGAATAACAAAACAGTTCTACTCCCAATTATCTTTGGATTTATTCGGTAAATGAGAATTATTTCTCTACATTAGCTTCTAATGAAGTTCCAATTCCATTTCAATTCTGGAAGCAATGCCGAATTGATAAAAGCAATTCTCAGTTAATTCACCTTTGAATTTACAGGACAGGTTAAGTGACCCAGTATTTAACAATATGGGCTGTGTCGCTTAGCTGTGTAACAGGGATACCAATCTGAAATTCAAAAGGATCTCAATTCTACTCAATGAAAAAAGTCTGAACTCAGCAGCTGGAAAAATAACCTTAAGGGTATTCTAATCAACTAAAAGAAATTACGTTGTTTATTGGACCTATACGAATATTTGAGTGCTAATGGAATTAAAGATACGTAAATGAAATTTTAATTTATGAATGTCCTATTTACAGAATATTATCTGAACAAAACTAGTAGAAGTAAACGCAGAACCGGTGAACTTGGCCATTGTTCGGATATGTATATCACCATTGGGAGGAGAAGCCGCCGGGGTACACAGTTGCCAGGGTATCAGTTAGAGGAAATAATAATGGGGATTACTGGAAGGAAGCATTTGATAGTGATGCGGGATTGGAACGCGACGGTAGGTGAAAGAAAAGATGTAATGAGGAGGGGGATTACGGTTAAGGTAAGAGGAATGACCAAGGGGAAAAAGTAAAAGAGATCTGCTGGAGACATTGCTCAATCAAAACAAACACTTGGTTTAAAAAAATAATTAGACATAAGTATACATGGATATTTAGGTATCTTAGAAGTATTTTAGACCAAAATGGCCAAAGTAACAGGGACATAAGAAGAATAATAGCGTTAGACAAAGAATCTTCCACCAGGAGGAGGGAATGGATGACAGGGACGTTGAGTATCAATGTTAAGAAAATGCTCATTAAAACTTTAATATGGAGTGTGATTTTGTGTACTGCGGAAACATGTCCGTTGAAGAAAGGTGATAGCCACACATTGGAGGCTCCTGAAATGTGGGCGTGGAGAAGGATGGAAAAGTTGAAAAGGACAAAAAGAAACACAGATGAGGGCGTGGTAGGCACTCTAGGGGAGAAGAGAGGACTGTTGGGAGACTTCCAAAGGAGGCCAAGGAAGGAAGAAGCGGGAATGGGATGGGCAAGTTGGACTGAATGAAGAGAGGAAGGAAGTTTGCGGATTTGAAGAGTGGCTTATTTCAGTTGCGGATGTTAGATCGTGTTTTTTTGGGGATGGAAAGAGATGTATCGTTGTGCTATTGCATAGTCCATATCCTTTCAAACCAACTCTTTAAAGGTGTGATACTAATAACTTAAGACGTAGATTATTATAATTTATCTGTCTTACAGATTTAGCGTCTTTCCCTCCAGTTATCCCTTAATATGTCCTTCTCGTCGTCCCTTCGTACTCTCAACCACTTTTTATACTATCATTTTCAATCTAATCTTTTCTCTCTCCACTGCCACTTCTACTATTCTTAGATTCATTTACTTCAGTAAACAGTTGGTTACTTCTACAATCGTGGTCTATCCATTTCCTTTCTTTTCATCAATTAGGCCGTTTTTCTTTCTCTCACTTTCATCGTTCTTAGTAAATCCTGATTCCTCATCTTATCCACCAACTATTGTATGAAATTCTCCTCCTGATCTACAATCCTCAACCTCTCTCACATAAGAAGGGTTCACGTTTTACGACAGTAAAAGATCACTCAGTTGATAAAGTCCTTAACCATCCTATCTCTCAGACCAATGAAACTCCATAATGCTTTTCTCCTTTTTCTAAATGTTTCCTTGGCTTATTCTTACCCTCATTTCACTTTTAAGTGTGCAATTTTCTGTCTCCTCCCTATTGACACCTGTCTAGCTTTTCTTTTCTCACACTTTGCAGGCACGTCCAACCCTCCAGTCTGTACTTTACTCATTCTTGACTTATTTTGCGATATCCGAGGAGCTTACTTTCCTTCCATTCTCTCCAGGCGTGCTAAGTGATTATTGCTGTGCACGCAGACGCGCAAAAACCTCACTAATGCAGTAAAATTTCAATTTTGATGAGATTCGCCCATAAGAAAACCCGAAAAAGGCGCAAACGCGACTGACAGGCACATGGATTACCCAAAGTTTATAGACCCACCGTTTCCATTAAGCCTTTAAATAACCCCAATTCGTCTGGCTCAAAAACCGCAAGGGGAAGATCCTGTGGCGAGGGTAGAAGTTCAAAGAGATGCGGAGCCACACACGTTGACAAAGGAGTCTTGTACCAACGTACGTGCCCACCCCGTAGAGGGAGAACGTGGGTAGAGCCAACCCCTCCCCATACGAGAGTGAGTGTATAATGAGGGAGATTGTTTCGGACCATATCCAGAGGAGCCAGGACAGGGGACGGCGGATGGGAACAGGAGGATCCGCCTTCTCCCTCAGTCCCCCGCTTGGCCGAGGAAGATATGGCGGAACGCAAGCAAAGGAAAACTCAATGACACGGAATCGTCTTGGAGAGGGCAGAGCGGGGAGGAAAGGGGAAATATGGACAGTAGGGGTGGGTGGGGAATGGGGGAATTGGATGAAAAGGGGAATGGAGAGAAAGAGAGTGAGAGAGAGAAAGGGGGCGAAGAGAAGAGTGGGTTTTTTCACGTAGAGACCAACCAACCTTTTATATATCCTTTTGATTCTGGAAAAGGCGAGGGTCTTTTTTTTCCCCGAAGCGGCAGAATACGCTACGAAAAAAATTGATCGAGTCGAATGGGGATGGTGGGAGAATGGGGGTGGGGTTTATTCGGAAAATGGACGATTTTGCGGAAAATGGGGAGAGTGAATGAGAGAGGGGGGGAGGGAGGGGGTGGAAAGAGGATGATGTGGAGGAAATGGGGATGGGAGGCGAAGGCCCCCCTCTCTCAACCGAACGTTTTCAAGGCAACGTCTTAAGACCTTGCCTCCCTCATTCCCTGGATGCAGAGAGAGTGCCCCCTGTCACGGCAGGGAAATGTGCGAATTGGGAATATCGCGAAGATTACGTCATCCTTGCCGTGCCCTCGCGGAATCCCATCTGAAAAATCAAGTGCCCCGCCTTCCGTCCAAATTATGATAACTGGGCGCAGAAACAGGCAACAGTAGTTTTCCAACGTCATCAACCCACTCGAGACAAAGAAAAACCGGCACTAGGAAGTTTTCACGAACGCTACACGTATTCCAAAGAATCTGCGGGAGATGCCGCAACAGTAACTTTTCACGGAGTCATCCGCTAATGTGCATTTCAATGCAACAATTTCAGAGTTTAAAAATCATTCGCCTTGACCTGGGTTCGAATCCCAGTCAAGGCGAATGATTTTTACACTCTGAAATTGTTGCATTGGAACGCTAGACGTTTAACATTAAAATTACATATCGAGTATTCTTCGCTGGAATTTCGATCCGAAGATTCATTCACTCCAGCACTTAACTCTCAGCTTACAGGTGCTAACATAGTTACTCCCTGGGATCTATGTGCACTGAAAACATATCTTTTTATTAGACCTACGTAACTATCCTTTAGTCATCCTAGTGGCTGCTTCTCCTCTATTACCGTTCTATTAAGTTCCTAACGCATTTTTTGCCTCAAATGTACCGGGTATATTTTAATGTTTCGTTTGTTACATTCCCTGCCTTTAGCATTAACGGTAATCAACCGGGGAATATAAGTCCACAGCAGGGACTAAGTACTTATATTCCCACCGGATTAAGGTTCGGGTAAAATACCTATCTCCTACCCAAAATATGCACCACTCGTATTAATCTTTCCTTGGACATTTGACGTTAAGTACACTCTAGAACGTGGCACCAAAGTCGGCCTCTGTCTGATAAGAATGTGCCATCCTAATTTTTTAATATTAGGGCATATGTACCTCCCGAGCTATCCTCACATTAAAAAATAGTTTCGAAATAAATTTTCGTCGTTAAATAATAAAATAAAGGAGCGCCATATTTTTTTAGCATTGTAGGTTTTTTACAGCGGAACGTAGCCCGAGATCATAAAACGTGGCGAACTCCGCAGAACAAAACGCAGCACCCGTGGCGGTATTCTGTGCCCGTGAAATTACTAAAGTAGGTTTAGCCGCGAGCTCATTACTCGAACGATACAAGCCAGTCCGGCAAGCCACCTACTCGTACGATGGTTTAACGAGAGTTTGGTATGACTGACCCGATAAATTTAAGCGAGCTCTTTCGAGGACTACTAAGTCTGCAAGATTATTAAGAAAACCGGGATGAAATTTCTGCATATGAAGTGCAACTGCATGATAACTGCAAATATTTAAGTTTATACGTAACATAATGAATGTTATAATCAAACCTCTACATCACCTAAGAGAGCAGTAAGGTAATACTCCAGTTTATCATTAAGTGATGACTGTTCAACATCAAGATATAGCCATGTTTAGGTGCATGGAGTCAATTACACTTCGTAGGTAGCCAGCCGTAATCTATTGCGTGGTTACAGGAGTGATATGGTGTAATTGATGCGTAGAATATGTATAAAAGCAAAGCGTCTTCTTTCATCATAGATGAAAATATATTACGGAACAGGATTCGATTATCAACGACCAGGGTTAGACTCGAAGATGATGTACTGCATCGGAGTTAGGTCAGTAACACATTTTCATCTTGTCGAAAAGTGCTATTATTTGGCCATTAGCCAATATTAAAAAGCAAATACTGAAATTACTATTCCTTCAACTTAGTAGGCACGTGACCTTCCTTGTTTATGTAGCACTGGAAGCAACATATTGTGAACTGCTCTTAGTGGAAGACTGGAACGAACTGGAAGGGTGTAATCATAGCCACTCGCTTCAAGAAAGCCGAAAACCTATTCCTATTTCAATAGTTAAATTTTAATAATAATTAAGAGAGCTAAGATATGTAGCGATGTAAAATGTGTACCTATCCTAGTCCAACGTTTAACGGTAGAGTATGCATTTTATTAAACGACAAATCACAACAAAGACTTTTCCTTATTTAATATACAATTTTAATTTCAGGCAATTTATTTCAATGACATTCCTCCACGGTTGCGACGGCCTAAAAGTCGGCATATTGCCTTAAGGTATTCCGAGATTTTATCGACCGAACACGGAAAGCTAAATCTTGACAGGTATCTGAAAAATGTTTCATTTGACCGAGAAAAACACCAAACGCACAAGCTATGTGACGACGATGAGAAATACACATCCCAGGGTCTCTGAAATATAAAGAGGGTTTCCTTTTAGCGGTTGTCGTAAGACAAGCTTTACGATTGAAGCGAATCCTTTCTATTTAAGCCCTAGTGGGGAGCAGTTAGTGACAGAGAGAGAGAGATAGAGGAGCAGGCCCTACCAAGGCCTTGTGAAATAGGTGATCAAACTAACGCTCACTCAGCCGTCCCCTTCCTGCATGCATTATGAGCTCTGGAACACCGCAGAGCCGATTAGTTGGTCGGATAACGTCGATCGCTGTAAAACACGAAGCCGCTCCGTTGAGTCAAGAAGACACGATATTCCATTCCAGATAACTTTGGTTCAAAATAGCCGAGTGTGCCGTTAGGATCATTAAGGTATGCGTGAGGTCCTGGATAGAAGAGGACTTGGCGTGAGCCCTAAGAATCAAACGGACACGTGTACGTAATAACTTGGTGACAGATGAATCGAATAGCATCCACCTCTTTTGCCCACAAAATCTCTCTCCTCACTTGCGCATATCGAGCAAAGAACATGACATGTTTCGAATAGGAAATAATTTTCAAAACGCCATTACGTGTCCAATATAGGTAAATCCACTGCAGTAGTAAATCCAACGAGAGATTTCCTATCAAAGCCGAACAAATTCAAATACCAAAAGCCGTATAGGCGGGTGAAATCAACATTTTCAGGCCGAAGAGACCCTTTTCCCTTTCACTGTTTCAGAGTAGTTTCCCATATATCTCTGATTTCTAGGAAATAACACGTTCGCAATTAATTCAAGGATAATCGTATTATTTCGGGACATGAAATAGTTCAAGAGACATCAATGTGATTAACACCCAGGACCACCCGTTTATAATTGGAACATAAACAATTCATGAAGCATCAAAGAGCAAAACCGATGCAGTAATCAGCCCGAAAGTTAGCATACAGGAGGTGAGACTCACTCAACAGATTCCATTGGAGTTCTAGTGGAATCTTCTAAGTTATTCTTCCCTTATTTCCGCCTAGTATGAAAGACATTCACCAAATAACCCCTGAGGTAGTGTTGTAAACCTGAAGATTAGTTCGGTAGACGAGGGTTGAGCTCCCCTAATTCTAATCAATGTACGCCTCTCACAATTTTAGCTATCAGAATTACCAGTTTTTTTCTGTATGTGGCGCCTGTGGTTCCCCAGGATGATTTGCCTTAAAAAGAACGGTTTGGGTGAAACGAGTTTGTCTCAAAGCGTCTAACGAAATCAAGCCCGGGCCCTAAAGCCAGGACACGAGTTTTCTACTCACTGGACCACCACGAACAATGGAATACTAAAATAATCCCTTGCATCTTGTAATTTACGTCAAAGTCATGAATGAAAGGCCTATCAGTTTTAATTTTACAAGTTTGACTACCACATTTTTGCCCGATAAATCAAACTTTTCAGCCCGTTTTCAGGAATGCTTCGTCGAGGCAGTTCACCGTGATAATAACTCGGTCGGGTCCGACGCATCGAGTGAAAGGTTAGTATAGAACAAAAAAACCAGTGTGTGCCTTGAAAATATGAAACGTACAGCAGAATATAAAGGTATCTTCGGCATTACTGATAAGGGAGGATCATGACCCAGTCATTATAGGAGCGAGTGTAGCGATGGAAGGAGGTTTAAGGCTCATGGAGAAGGGGATGGGTTGGTACGTTTTCGGAGAATACTCAAGAGGCGGCGGGGGAAATATCGATGAAGGGGGTGGGGAACGCGAAGCTGGAGGAGGAAGAGATAAGATGGGTGGGGAGGGGATAGGGTCGCTTCGGAACCAAATGAAGAGGGCGGATGGGAATCCATAGAAATGCACGGGGATGGGAACCCAGAAATGTTTAAGGGCGAATAGCGGGGAGGGAGCGCACAAAAACGAAACTGAATATGTTGGGTGGGAGGGCTCGAATCGGAGAAATACTTGTACGGTTAAGAAAGGGGATGGAATTAAAATAAGGAATTTCGAGGGATTCGTGTGGAAGGAGGAGGAAGAGGATTGATGGAGAAACGAAAGAATAAATAACGTGGGTCATTAAAGAGATTGAAAAAAAGTAAAAGAGCTCAGAGAGGAAGATATTGGCTAATGTATTGGAAGGGAGACCTACGCCCCGGCAAAGAGCATTGGAGCTGATAAGTTTTAAAAAGAAAACAGAGAGTGAAACTGAAATGATATAGGCTGCGAGGAAATGATTACTTGAAACGATATCGGAGGAAATAAATTATTTAAAAAAGCAAAGGAGAATGTGACGTTTTTCCAACGTAAGATGTGCCCAAAATATATCGATTCCTTTCCTTTGACATCGATCCCTTGTGTTATCGGAAGAAAATAAAAGATTTCAAACGAAGGGGTGGGGGTGGAGAAAAAGAGTAATGGCCTAGGACTTGAATGATATTCTGTTTCTCAGGAAACTTGAAGAAAGGGCTAATTTCCATCATCTCACCATTGAGATTCTCTTTAAGAACTGTCGACATATTAAGGAAAATGTTTAGTACTCGGTCCTTGCAGCTTTGTAGAGAGATTATATTAAAAAAGGATTTACTTTCTTCAATATAAGATTAAATTTCCATGGAATAACTCATCTTAATGCTTATATTAACTTGAGTAAAAATTTTAAACTCATAGACATTTTTCCAAAGAAACTGCGGGAGATGCCGCAACGTAACTTTTAACGGAGTCATCCGCTAATATGCATTTCAATGCCAGTCAAGGCGAATGATTTTTACCTTCATAGACATTTTATTTGACCATAAATGTGTCCCTTAGTAAAGTACGAACCCATTTTAAATTTATCGAGGACGAGTATAAATTAATAATTTTGTGCCCATAGTACAGCCTCTATGTATTATTTTTCCATATTTTCTAACAATAAGAATAGGAGAATATAGAACGGCAAAACTTAGGACAGACAAGATTGCCAATGGGAATAAAATCTCCAGAGATCGATTATATCCACAGTTTCCAGCTTCATGGGGTGAAAGGAATTCGTAATGAACAACATAAGGGTGTTAATAATTTTCCATAAAAAAAGAATTTTCATAAACAGCGCGTAATTCGACTACCTCAGTCATCTTCAGGCAGAAAATCAAGACCAGAGGATGGCTTTGTGAGTTGGAAGTTGCGTCGTTTATTTTAAAGTGTTGTATCATTTAATGGCGTATATGTGTAACATTTATTAATGGCTCGGACTTTCTAAAATAAATTTTTCATTCTATTAGAACAGAGTGAAACCTTGAGGGTATTTTTATCATATCCAACTATAATAAAATTCAGATTATTATGTTACCATGGATACTTGACATCTTAAACATTTTCGATTAGTTTATTTTTTCAGGTAATTCTCAAAATTATGAGAAATGAGGTCATTCATTAATGTCGTGATATTTTATTTAGAGCTTTGTCCACCAAAATATTTTTCCTTCGGACTTGAGGAACTTCGTCACCTCAACGTCACAAACATTATTACTTAAGAGTAAAGACTACATCACAGTGAGTGCATGTGAATACAATTATGCTGCAACGTGTCATTCATACCCGAGTTTAAAATAATTACAGAAACCATCAAATTGGTTGTCATTGCTGAATATTTCGTCGTAGCATCAAGATGCAGAAAAACATTTACACTTCAGCATGACATGAAACGGAACTATTTAGTTTTTTTCTACTCACCAAGTTTTAGGGACCATAACAGGTTGTGGCCTCAACACCCGATGGATGGTGACATGTGAGAGCCTGCAAAAAAACAGAGAATTGAGAAATATCTTAGACAAAAGCGGACGTGGACGGAAGTAGAAGAATTAGATAAACAGCAATATAATTTGCATAAATGAAATGATTGATTTAAAAGATCTGGAGTATAAACAAAAATAAAAGTTTGATTCAGAAATTTAAAATTGAGGTTGGCGTTGCTGAGTGAAGATAAGAAAAGAATATGGGAGAAGAATCGGAGACATGGGAGTGGGGAAGGGTGAAGAAAATTAAATGGACAATAATGCTGATGAAGAAAGAAATTCTAGGCACCGCAGGGAAAGTCATATGACCCTCGGTGGCAATTTGAAGAAGGAGACGTGGATTTGGGAGATAGTGAAAGGCAGTGAAGACCGTGAGCAATGTGAAAATGAAGAATGAGTGAAGAGATGAAGAGAAAAAATGGATATTTACGACGGAATGAACGGAGTTAGAAAGCATGTCAATATGAAAAGTGATTTGTGTAAAGTAAATAGTTTAAAGTTAAACGGTGCTTAGAAAACATAATTTATTTTTAAAAAAATATCAGCATTTAATAACGCTATGTTCCACCTACGAGTATATTTTAATTACGAACTTTATTTCAACTCTCAAATCTCTTTGGGGGCCATCGATAATGAGCTAACAATTGTAATTAAGTAAGACACATGTTTGGCTAAAAAAAAACCGCCTCCCACGGAAGAAAATTCTCAATAAGGCCCTTCAACGTACATTTTACCGTGGTCAAATGGCCAATTTTCAGTATGTTAAAATTAATGAGCTATTTTCAAGCGTTCCATGCACTAGTGAATATTGCGGATGAGAGGGTGCGGTACAAATGTGGAAAAGAAACACACGGCTCACTTCGGTGAAACGTTGACGGAACACAATGTTGATGCAATTTATTTTCAGCCTGCCGTTTCAAAAGGTGTGCGAAAATTGAACTGAACGACTCACATCGCACCATTATCTCCTGAAGTGAGGCGATATCACAACTTACTGGCCCATGTGATTGGCTCGGGATATTATCAGAAGATCAATTTTCCGAGTCCCTTGAATCAATTTTTGTCCATATTCGGCCACGTGGCGAGTGCCGTGAAAGCGGAAGGAATCCAGGGGAACATAAAGGCGACGTTCGTAAATGACGTCACCAACTACAGGGGAGGGAGGGGAGGAGGTCGTGACGCTTCGCGACGGACGGAAAAGGTGGGAAAAGGTGGGGGGGAAGTCCGATTCATTCACCCGCAACACGTCAGGTCACGGACGGCGAAATTAAATTACTCACCGGCGCTTTCCCGTCCAATTACCTAGTCCTCACTTGAAAATATACAACTTGCTAAAAGGCATAACAATTGCCTCAGTATTGTGGAGAGAGGTCACAATGCTACATTTACTATTTCGTTCTGCAAATGTTGCCTCTTGTGAAGTTTTTGCGCTCGTTTCACTTCTGCCGAGAGAGAGCGTCACGTTTTCTGGGTCCACGGCGTCCGAAGGGAGAGGGAGGGGGGAAATAAAAGGAATTTGAATAACGTTGAAACTGTAAGGCCCACAACAAAAGACTGGATGTACGGAAGTAATTCATTAAAACACATATTCCTGAGCATGTTCCTTTATATCAGTGGTGTTCGAACAATAGCGCTAGCAAGAACGAGAATACAGAGAGAGCAGTCTTTGCCGACGATATGTAAATAATTTTATACGAGATCGGCAAAGAGTTCTCCTCATTTTTGCCACAGGCAAAGGGTTTCACGGGCCAATTCTCCATTTCAGCCATAGTAGCAAATAGAAATTTTAACAAAGTAACAGCAGTCACAAAAAATATCCTATATAATATTCCCGGTTTCAATCAATAAACCATTTTACCAACACCATGATTATAAGGGAGTTCAATGGTTTCTATTCCAAAACCATTTTTTGATAACTCAAGGAATGATTTGAATTATCAAGTTTAGCATATGTTCAACTGATGATATATTTTCTCTTAATTCACCGCAAAATATAGACATCCCCGGTCATATAAATCAAAGCTATAAAAATAAATTAGTGCTTACCGAATATTATTAAATGCACTACCTTTCTTTGGGATAAAATGGTGGCGAATTGTTGTGTGCATAAATTTTACGACAATACTAAAGAATACAAAACCTTGAGAAACATAATGAGCGAATGGCACACTAAGCAGTTTATGTGCGACAGATGAATGGTAAAGAGTAAAATGAATGGACAAATTTTAGAAGTTTTTCTTCGAGGAAAAGAAGAATAGAATCTATTGAAAAGTCATCAAAATAGGTACATAATCTTAATGGGACATATTTTGAGAGACGATGGCTATTTGCAACAGGTGTAGAGGAAATGAAGTTAAAAAAGTACTAAGAACCGGATGAAATACACGAAATCAGTAACTACGGGTACTCGTACATACAGGTATACCAAAATGAAGAAGTATGAGGATCGAAGATATCAACCCTACTATCGGCCAGGGTGGCGTCGGAACAAGCTCATTGTTCAGCAATTATAACGTAGGGTTAAGGATTTCCTGCGAAATGCTTACGGAAGTGGTGGTTTAGGACTACCCCGCGAAATCTTCCCAAGCGGGCGGGTTAACTTCAGGGTGACAGTTAATCATATGGTAGAGTCCGATTCGGACCAAACAATGCGTGCGCTGGGACATGAATTGTCGTCTCCGATACACGTCTTTGTGGCTCACTCCAAAAGGTCGACATTTCTGAAAGATAATAAATGAAAAGAGTTAAATATGAGAATTTCATTTGAAGTCAACTCAAGCCAACTTGAATTTGTGTGGTGCGTTCAATGGGTTTTTGAATACCATGAAAGGAAACGTGAACGTGCTTCAACCAACACCTTATTTCTCCTGTTAATGTTGTTCTAATATATATAGGCTATCAAAAATGTAGCACATACCTGTAGATAACAGGTTCTCCAGAACGAGATTCGGCTTAATACGGTTAAACCAGTATTATTTACCGGTTTAACCGGTACTGGGGATATATTATTGATATTTAGTTAGCATTAAATTACTATTCTTTCAATACTCAAGCTTTTCAATGAAAATATATGTACTTCTGATTCTGCGTGCCTTCTTATTTACGAAACATCTCTAGTTCTGTTGAATATTTCCTCCATGGGTACCCTATATATATATGTATATGTATGTATATATATATATATATATATGAATATTTCCTCCATGGGTACCCTATATATATGTATATGTGTGTATATGTATATATATATATATATATATATATATATATATATATATATATATATATATATATATATATATATTGGGTATTGGGAGTCTCACTTGAAGAAGGCCTCTGAGAGGGCCGAAAGCTCGAACAATTTACCGTTTGAGTGTTCTTTTAAATGTTGTTATTCTTTTCTATTTATGTTATATTGTGTCAGCCCATTATTGCGCCGCTCGTGTGAGTTTTTCCGTACAATCGTGGAACATATATATATATATATATATATATATATATATATATACAAAATAAACAATATATTGCTATTTCAGTAGGTGTGCCAGTATTTTTGCTTGTGCTTTAGGAAGTTCCGTAATGATCCATATATTTAAAGCAAGGCGGTGTTTTTGTGACCGTATTAAAGTCATTACGAGCGCATAAGGCAGGTATAAAAACCCTTAGACAAGATATAGCCTGCCTGAGAAAACAAAATAGCCCCTATCTTTGCTAAAGCTATTCATAAAAATAAGTACTTAATAGGTTGCCAATTCTTATGAACACATAAATTGTAGTTATGCCATTAAGTGTATATAATTGGTCAAAATAATTTCTCCAAACTAACAATTCCTGCAGTCAAACTAATGTTTCCATAAAATCAATTAACGATTGACTTTGTTAAAAAAATATACGACATGAAACGGCATAAAACATGAAAGAAATAATAGAGAAAGTTTCACGTGAAAGTGACGCAACTTTGATTTTAAACAGGGTTAAAAACATATTAACGGTTAAAAACCCAATTCAAATGAATTATATTAAGATCAGAACACGCCACAGTAGATGAGATAAAAAAATACGATTGGCGATAGTTATCGCTAAAACTTAGATAGCGACAATTTTACTACCTGAGCCTCCAGCGATATATCGACTTTAAATACTTGCTGATTAAATGCGACTAGATTGAAAATGTGCCATGATCAAAGTAGACATATCTTTTGCCGCCCATCACTAATGAGTTGAAAAATAAACATCTCTAAAAATACACTCTCCGAAACGTATTTTGAGACAACGCCTTGAAAGACGAATGATGCTGCGCACCAGAAAAATTCAACATACCCAATGGAATGTGGTATATTCTTTAACAAAAAGATAACCATTCCAGAATTGGTATCGAGTTTAAACACAGTCTTTACAGGCAAGGTTGAATCCAGTTCGGGGATCCCCGAGCAGGCCGGCCTCCAAAGGAAAAAGGGCGATCCCTACGGGACTGGATGAAAGGCGAAAGAAAAAGTCTTCCCTCCATCCTCTCATCCATAACAGAGATGAAATGCATTCGCGGATGGAAAGGGAGGAGGGGTGAGAGGGTAGGTAACTGAGCGAGTCGGAACGAGAAAAGTACGAAGCATCAGGCGAGTGAGAGGATGTTGGTGCTCGTGTGCGCATCCCGTTGAGTGTATCTCGACATGGCGGACGGAAGAGACTTCTGAGAGAGACAGAAAGAGAGAGAGAGACGGAGAGAGAGAGAGAGAGAGAGATAGAGAGATGTCTAATCCCGGGGCAGGCATGGAGCGGAACGCGGTGGAGGGAATTTTCCACGGCGGTCGCTGAAGAGATAAAAGCAGGAAAGACGTGTGGCGGGGCTATTTTGTGTTTCTTGAAGTTTATCGACTCATCCGGAGAGCCGTCGGCTCATAAGATGAACGGTTCTCAGCGTGTCGTTCTCGTGTGCGTACACACTACGTCGCTGACTTCAGGTATGAAAAAATTGAACAATCGAGGATAGATCCATCGACCGGAATATATAAATTTATAAAAACATATTCAGAATTTATTTAAGATCAATGACTGTTACCAGATTATTATCGCTTTTATTATGCCCGCACTTTTCAACGAAAGATTATTTCCCTTGGCTCACCTAATAAAGCTGGCTAAAGTAATCAAATATTCTTCATTGTGCTAAGATTACTCACGAATCATTTTACATTGGAAAACATGTCCTCCGACTCCGAATAAATTCTTTCAGTTACATTTCACCTCAAAATATATTTAAATCCCATTTCTTTCCTATCAGTCCCAATCGGTTTTTTTTATACCCGCATGAATCATATCTGAAAACGAAGGGGGAAGTTAAATTCGACGCACACTAATGTTCTCTTTTCTTTAAGTCAGCAAAATTATCAAAAGGTCTTAAATATATGCCTGAGTCACATGACTTGGACCTAAAACAAGAAATAAAATAAAATATTAATACTTAGGTGATTAACTCAAACAAATACAGAACTTCATATTAAGTAAATAAGTGTGCTGACCCTGAATCTTAATTAAATCAGAAGAAACTAATTTCACGCAAGGTTTCGACCTGCCAAGGATCGGAAGAGTGAGGATAAACCAAGTTGTTCACCCAAAGGAATGCATACTAGTGAGACTAGCGGGACCTTTCGCCTAATAGCAATGTTTTTCACGTGAGAAGAAACAACCCCCTGGGCTTTAGTAATATAGTGCATCTATAACTTTCATTACCAACTCAGTTAAATATAGTAGATCTTACATAATTTTTTTTAAATAGATATAAATGCAAAAGACCACTTTCCAGTTATTTACTTGGGTCCTATATCCCATAGTCGTTTCTCTCCCAACCTATTTCCACCAGCCTAAATATTTTCAGTTCCAAACTTTCTCCACATTAACCATTACTGCATTTCCTAAACTACCACCAGATTTCCAATTGTTTTCCCTTTTATCAAAATTCAAAATATTTCTTACTATTTTTTCATGATTTTCCAACTACTCTTTATCCACTGGAATAAGAAAAATTTGGCAGAAGTGTGGTGTAATGGTTTCATGACATAATTCCCAGATTTTATCGTATATCAACGGAACAATAAAGACATTAAAATATTTAGCTAATTTATTCTACGAAATGATAAAGCAATAATTAAATACGTTTAACATTAACAAGTAATACATCTAATCTAGTTATATGTTTGAATCATTATATTTCTACAGTTGGGAGCATTTTCTTAATAACCATATCATTGTGATGTATGTCCAAGCAGGCTTGGCAGATTGCGGGGTAAATATGATATGCGCTTGTATATTAGTCTCACTAAATTTTTGGAGAGTATGATTTCCTTTTTCCCAGACTAAAATAACTGAAATTGAATCAAAAGTTAGTGAACTCCATGAAAAGATACGGTAAACACAAAATAATGAAATGATTGGAAACCAGTGATACAGTTTTTTCAATATTAAAAAAAAGGTTTTATATCCTAATTAGTAACCTATAACTCATAAACATTGCTAGGTTGTTGCAACTTCTATAAGTGTCAGCCAGAAATGATAATATCAATAGATATTTGACTTCAAATACGAGTACAATGAAAACTAGAACGGAATGAAGAATTTCAGTAAGAGGTGTATTTTCCATTACTGGCAAATTTAATTAACGTTTGCTATGAGGCACCATCCACAAAAATGCATATGGGAGTAACTTTATGCGAATTGTAAAGAATTCTCATTTCACTCGCATCTTTATTTTAATTTACTGACACAAACCTCATCAAGTTTCACGAAACAGTCTTGATCCTAACGGGAAATCCAATGCTAATTGAAAGGAAGAAATGAATCTCTATATCATAGCCATATATATTATATGATAATCACCATATAACTCACAATTAAGATCAGAAAACCACAATGGATGTTGCCAGATTACATATTTTCTTGCCACTTAGAATCCTCCAGAAAAAACAGTTTTTGTGTCTACTTCGACCACCATTTCCTTTAATTTCTTTGATTAGCCCTCCTTCTACATTTTCAATCATGAACACTACTACCGATACTTTCAAATGTAGTGAAGTGCATGGCATTTAATTGCATCTCATGCGTGGTTTTGCCCATATTCAAATAATTTCGGTGATGAAAAACGTTTTGTAGAAACAGTAATGACTAAACACTTCACAATGCAGCTAAATGCTCCATTGCATGGCTGTATGAGCATTCAATTGATGCAACTTCAAGACAGCCGGAATAATCTGAAATTTGATCATGATATAATTAAGATGGAATTACAAAGAATTAAAAAAAGAGAACCTGGCTTTCTACTCTCGTTGAAATATTTCCATGGAAAAGTACTTTGCCTTGGAGAAGTTCAAATTACGATTATCAACCTTTTTTGGTATCGTCCATAGAGTTTTATCTTCTTTCACTCTTAGTCGTACACTTTACTTAATCAAGATGAAAAATATCTCATATTCATGTCGGGAACCCATAAAAACATTCCATACATTACTTCTCCCCCCTAATTCCCTCCACTCCTCTGCCTCAGAAAAGAGTTAAGGTCCTCATGCATTGGTACACACAATCCAGCGTTTAACTGTTTGTATTTCAAAATGTTTTGTTTAAAAATACAAGTACATATTCATTTCACAAATTTAAATAATTTTATGTATTCATTACAAAATTAACTCTACGGCGAATTAAATACAATTGCCGATAATTAAAACTAAAAATAATAAATAACAAGCTTTATTATAAGTTATCCATTGATTTTTTTTAAATGCGTCAAATTAAAGATTAAAATTTCATTTTCACTGGCACCCAGAGCAATCACTTGAAGGGTTAATGACATTCCAAAATTTTCAATGAAATTAATGAGGACGATTCACGGAGGCGAGGCAGGTTCCAATTATACTATGAAAAATGATATTTCTGCCTTGAGTAGATTTTTTAACCTTATTATAGCAATGAAGCGAAGCATTACTACCAAGTAATAAATCTTATTTAAAACCTTCGGTTCCCCTTGAGACAAAGTATGTTTTTTACGAAGTTGGCTGAAACAAATTTGTTTTAATCTGATGATGACAGTAAGCATTAATTACAACTTTGAACTACCCACGATTCGTATGCAAAATAAATTCCAGTACCGACTGAAATAATTTTGGTAAGCATGAATTTGGTTCGTGATCCGCAGAATTATATTTAAATATGTAATTTTTACAGCACAGCATCGACCGGGTGTATTAAGGGCTTAAATAAAATTAATCCATGATTGGAAATTAGTGATGCTAGGAGGAAGGAACGGATTAATCACGTGATCTACATGCTCATTGACGGCAAGGCTCGCATCATTTCACTAGAATATTTAATTTGTCCCAGACGAGGTAATTTATGTACGTACAGTGTGGAGAATAGGTTTTCTTCGTGCTTGTATCCCGTTCACTTGAACTCTAACAGGCTCTGGACTCACTCTTCTCCTCTCTTAAGGGAACATATCCAATCCTTTGGTATCTCTTGTACCACATAGCATGAAACTGAGAACTAGAAAATTCCTGCGAAGCCTACGTTCAATAGCTAATTAGACCGATTTGTTTTGTAAAAGTTCTTTCGTAAAATATTTTTTCTAGCCGAGCAATGATTTATTTTGATGATTGACGAACCTACTCGGAAACTCTAAGTGGCACTCTTTCATCGTCTGAATCCAACTTCCTGACTAAGCGACACCCCTGACCCTTTAGCATTCAAATTCAGGGTTTGCAACTGGCAAAAGATCCGGAACCTTAGCCATTCAACTGTTAGATTTTTCCTATCTTCCGGACGCAAGTAGCTCCTCCCGGACTTATAACGAATAATTTTAACGCTTCTGTACCTGATCCACCTCACCTGCAGACTCGTCTCTATATCTTTCAAAAATAAGACAATTTTATATTTATATGTCTACCCTTAAGGAGAAACCGATTTACTGCCAGCCCAATTAAAGACTAGTGCGACCGATTGCTGGGGCAGTGATATTTCGCAAAATGCTGTTGCGAGGTGATGGAATACTACTGAAAGGCAAAAACTAGTAAAGAACGGATAGTTAGGCTTTGACGCCTGGCCCAAATATGGGACAGGTGTATCCATATTCCAAGTACCTGTGTCAATCTGCTTCAGATTAAATGCTGTAACGCGGCCCAAGGCCGCACCATCTTCATCCAACTGCGAGCTTTCCAAAACCAATACGAGAGATAATGGCTCGTGAGGTGGGAAGCCATGGTAATTAGTTTTAGATCCGTTGGAAGGCAACGGAAAGTTTTTAAAAGGCAAAACCTTCTTTCTTGAGCAGGTTCAACCAAAAACATAGTAGTAGAAGCAGTGGTAGCAGTAAATACTGGGGGAGTGACAAGCGTTTAAGATAATTTGCTCCATTAGGAATCCTCTTGGGCTTGAAATTCTCCCCTCTATCACAGTCTTCAACATCCAAATGCCGATCAGTACGCCCTTCATCCATTTTTCCTGCCTCCATAGGATTTCTCCCAACAAACCCCTTTCTTTGCCCCCCATGCCAAGTACTTCCTCATTTGTTTTCTTCTCGGTCCATTACACCTTCTCCATTCTTCTCCACACCCACATTTAAAAAGCTTCCAATCAACGTCTATCCTCCTGCTTCAATGACCACGTTTCCGCGCCGTACATAGCTACGCTCCATATCAAAGTTTTTACGAGTCTTTTCTTAATATCCTTACTCAACGTCCCCGTCATCAACGCCCTCCTCCTTGTGAAAGCCTCTTTGCCTGGCGCAATTCTTCTCCTTACGTCCCTGCTGCTTTGACCTTCTTGACTTAGGTACGTAAACTGTGTTACCTGTTTTTGCTCTCCTATTTTAATGTTTAGCTTAGCCTTTTTCTTTCTAGAAAATCGCATAACCTTTGTTTTATTAGTATTGATTCTCATTCCATACCTGTCGCACTGAATTTCCAATAAACCCAGCGATGCTTGCAACCCCTTGGCTGAGTGACAAACTAGAGCTTGGTTATCAGCAAACATAACTGATTTTATGAATTCCCCGCCGGCTTTCAAACCTATTTCCAGTTCTTCCCATGCTTCTTTGATCATTTCCTCTACATATTTATTAATCATCCCTCCAAGCTATTCCTATTTTATGCACATAATGAAGCTAAGTATAAAAATTAAATTCATTCAGGGATAATTAAGTGTATTTTTTTAATCAGACGAGTTGGTACGAGATTCAGACTATATGAAATAGAGACTCATATTCATACTTTATGAAATAATATACGATGTGATGGAATCCACCTGCGAAGACTGCACAAATTTATTTGCCAACTAAATGAAAAGGAGGTTAGAGTTTCTTTTTGACACAATAAAGAGACCTCTCTCTTATTTTCATCACTTCAATCCGAAAAACAGTTGACTTCAGCTCTCCACTCTTTTCTGCCTAAGGCACTCTTCTTCCCTTGATAAGCCCCGTCCTTTCTGGCTTCACCGCGGCGCTAACCCTTCTATTAAGTTCTAAACAAATCTGTTCGACCTGAAGTGGTATGCAATCGATCCAAGTTCTTTTCCCCTAAACGCAATGCTGCTTGCATCTCCCGTTCATTTTCTTTATTTTCTGACCTTCTTATTCGTGGGCTTTTTGACCCACAATAGGGCCACTTTCCTATCCACAGAATTTTTCTTCACGATATATAAATCGTAAAAAACAACAACACATAGTGAAACGTATAGACATAAACATTCTTTACTCCTACCACCAATATTTTTCTAAAAATTTAGAGAAATATTAGTTTTCACATTGGAAATGTTCTTAGAACTAGGAATTGGGAGATGGATGATTTAATTGGAGTGCGCATATCACCTTAAAAGTATCCCACGAGGCCTGTCGTTAATGATAAAAAAAATCCAGTTCTTCTTTCATCGCAAATTAGCGTTATAATATGCGATGAAAGAAGAACAGGATTTATAATAATCGTTATTATATTCCATTGGATATTCGTTTCAATCGAGTATGGTTCAGTATGTAAAACTTAGATTAATATTAAAGCACAACTTGCCCCAACAAAACACAGGGAAGCTAGTGGGGTATACTTTGTAGTTTAATTCAGAAAACGAAGACACAATGAGGGAAATAGTCTTCAATCAAACCAACAATGGAGTCATCATTTCTCAGAATGGTTTAATTGATGAGAAAATATCTCAACTCAAAGTAAAATGTCCATAAACGGACGCTTTTGAATCCTACGGCGAAGAGTCAAATATTCTACTCGCCAAGATTCAATGCCTGTTGTAACTTTTTTGGCAAAAGAAATATTTTAAATAATCGAAAAGTGATCGATCACTACTGAATCAACATGATTGTATTCGTAGAATATAATTTAATAGGTATATAATATTAAATAGGTTTGATACGAAGATTTAATCGGTTTGGAGAAGACTGGAAAGGTAGCGTGGACTGAAAGGAAAACAAACGAGGAAGTGCTAGGCATGGTGGGGGAGAAGAGAAAATATTTGGGAGAAATCCAAAGGAGTTGAAAAAGGTGGATGAAGAGGATTTTGATTGGAAAAGGGATGCTGAAAACTGTGATAAAGGGGAGAATGTTAAGCCAGAGAGGAAGGGGAGGAATAGAATGTGCATGTTGTATTTAATTGAAGAATTGAAGAAGTATGCGGAGATGAAGAGAGGCTTACTGTTGTGTCCGATGACAAGTTGTGTTTATGCTAAGAGAGGCAAAAATGTATTGTTGTACAATTATAAAGGCTGTGTCCATCCACCTTAACCGGTGGAATACAAAAAGTAATAATTTAAAAGTAATTTATACTTTTTCTCCCGCAGTAAATTGGTCAGTAGTGGTATTCATTTTTCTCTAATTTATTAACTTTTCTTTTCTTCACTCAGTTCCCTTTAAGATGTCAATTTCCATTAAAAATCTTTCTTAGACTGACGAATCCGAGTATTCCATTTTAACATTCCAGTTAAATTTTAACGTTCTCTATTGACAATACCTTCTCCATAAAAGTATTGTACGGACTTCCTCTTGTTTGCCTAAAATGCTAATTTCCTTGTTTAGCTTTTCGTAGTATCTTATATCTTATTAAATATCGTCACCAAAACCATCCATCTCCTCTTATTATCCTCCATCCCCTTTCCCCTTAAACAAAACACTTTCATGTTTCCGAATTTCATTTAATCTCAATATGTTCTTCCACGGCCTTATCTGCTCGGAATTCACTTGTTATTTCCATCAGTCCTCCGACAATATCCTAAACTTAATTTCGTTACCTCTCCTTCCCGTACTATTTCCTAACATTCTTCATTCCTCTCCGAATTCACATCGCAACTCACCACTTCCACATAACATTTTGGGGCATACAAAGTAGACAATTAGAGGAGTGAAACTAGATAAAGTAAAATACTTCATCCACTTGGGCAGTGGTGTGGAAAGAGTTCAACTGACAACAGGCAAAGTACAGCTCATGCAAACGAGGAGTTCACGAAAAAGAGGCAATTACTTCTCGCTTGTTCAATGAACCTGAGGTTTTCATCAAGGAAGCAGTTCGTCAAAATATTCGTATAGAGCATGATGCCCTCCGGTTCAGAGAAATGGATCATTAAAAACGTGGATCAGCGACTAATAGAAGCTTTTGTAAATCGTTCTGGACGAGAATGCTGTATATTACATGGGCAAACGAAATGAAGAAGGAGGATGTATGTAGAAGAGCAGTAGAAGAAAGTAAAATATGGAGAGCTTTAAGAAAAAGAAGACACAGATATTTTGGTCAAACCTTAAGGCATAATGTATTAGTTAGAAACATTATAGAATGTAAAATTACAGGGACTACCCGACGAGGAAGACAAATAGGCAAGAAAGTAGAAAAAATGTAGGACCTTAAGGAGAGAAGTTAGCAGTTGGTGAGGAATTGAAGACTGCTGTAAACCACCCTTATGAGTAATCTGCTGAAATTGTATTGATGATAATTAAGTCTATAAAGCTTCATTTAATGGTATAAAAGAAAAGATATATTTTATTTATTTCTTCCAAACTACAATATACTTGTTTTCTATTTTGCTTCAATCACTTATTTATAATGTTTTACCCATGATTCTTTGTTCCAGATACTTAAACGACGAACACAATAACCCAAGAATTACTTATTTGTTCCCTGTTGATCAAAGAATTGACTCTTCCCTCATCCTTTGATGTATTTTGATGTTCCGACGCACATTAATGAATCCATTTCAACCCATTCTGGGGGATGCGTAATTTTTGCGCTGGCCCTCCACAATTACATCAAAACAGTAATCTCATGTCAAACACATGAACTGGAAATGTAGAGGGATGTTCACGGTCAATCATTTGGAAAAGAACCTTGGAGAAATTTCGATTCGAGAAAATGGCGGTTAATACCAAAGTGAACAAGAAGTGGCATTCCACAGCCATCGATAAATGAGACCAGGGCGAGCGACGAAATCCTCTCTGCCAATCAGATACGACTGCTTCACGACCGATTGCGACCCCCTCTCACCAACGTACTCAGACCCCTGATTCTACTGAGGCACTTGGACGGAAACCTCACTTTTGATTCAAATGCCCCCCCCCCCCCCCGGTAATTCTCTGACCCCCCCCCCCCCCTGGGCCCCCAGCCAAAGTTACCTTTGACATCCACGAGATTTCTCGTATTCCTTCAATCATTTATTTCTAATCCGACCACGAATCATTCGCCACGTTTTATTCGGATTTTTTTTTTCGTCCACGGCTACAGACACCCGCCGGCCGTCCTCACCTTTCTGTCCTTTGCGCGTTTTCAGCGGCGCGTGTTTCAATGGGTCCGTCCATTCGTTCCCCCAACCGATCCTTCCCTCCGCGGGGATTCCGGGCCATCCCTCCCGGCACGCGACCCCCTGTCCTCCTCCCTCCCCCCTTTCCAGCTTCCATGCTCCCAACTCTCCCGTGCCTCCCTCGCCCGACCCCCACTCCACGTCACGTGTGACTTTGGGAAATGGATGCCCGGACTGCAATTCGTCACCACCTGCATTTGCATTAATTTCTGGAAGGCTTTTGCGCCTCTTTTGTGAAGTTCACTGGCGAAATGTATGCCACCTTCCTCACATTTGATTCGAGTTTCGGTCAGCAGGAAGGGAACGAACGGATTCACATCGAGTGAAAGGCTTTGATGCCAGGGTGTCGTCCACGTGAAGTACGTGTCAGGTCAACCAACGCGTGCAGTCATGTACGTATGCTTCCGGGTGTTTTCCCGGCGCATAAATAAATATGCAAACGAATACGTGATCATTTTTTACATTATTTTACGCATTTATTTTAAAAATAAATAGATGCTTTTTGATTTCTTTCAAATTTATGCATACGGAAATAAAAAAAATATTTAAAGTTAAACTCAGAGAAGAAGAGAGCCTAAACAAATGCAATAACGTAAGGCTTTGACAAAATATAGCTGTGGTTTTTCTGTGCAACTGGATGAATGTAATCTGTTTTCGACCACACCTGGCGTATAACTCAATAATACCATCTCCAAACACTCCGCATCTCACTTGCCAGCCGTTAGACAGCTGCATTTCTGCCTCAAGCATCTAAAACCATTACAAAACCACGGTTAGCATCGACATATGAGCATCCATAATCAGCAGTGACTCACGAAGTGGAACCCATCCCACTACACCCGGCTTTTCAACCGCCTGGGCTCGACATCAATAGACGCCAATTGTCAGTTGACCTCCCCTGCGCCTCACACACAAGCGCGTTCTCACCTTTCCCCCTTTCAAGTCTCTTTCTCTTATCTCTGTGAGTGGTCTTGCGCCCTTACGTTAAAACACAATCCTGTTACAATCATTCGCGCCCATACTCTCAAAGTATATGTATGGGAAGGAAGGAAAGGTAAAGTACACACGCAATTAGATAAAATACTGTGAATAACAAAGTTTCAAAGTACGTGACACGTTTAGGCAACCGTTTTCCTGTTCGGAGCGGGCAGCCTTCCACCTTCCCGGCTAAGGGCACTCAATTCCTTTCTACTTTTCTTTGATAGAAATAGCCAGATAATCTGTTGTCACCGGTGGGAGCATTTGTATAAAATAAAGCATGTTTTAAAAATTTTATTTAATAAGAAATACTACCTTCATCAAAAAGTTCCCGGAATAACCACCGTGTGGCGCTCCCATCGTTCCGATTTGAGTTCTGTTTTTTTTGTTAAATTGGTACATCTGTAGTTGATATTCCCTTTAAATCTTAGTGTCATAACTTGACATTTGCAAAAGTTACGTAGCCAAGAGTACATCTATCTCTGTGTGTGTTGGCGATTTTTTACAATTTCAGAAATGGATTTAAATTTGCAACAACGAACTTGTATTAAATTTTGCGTAAAAAACGGATTTAGTGGCGCACGGACGTTGGAAATGTTGGAAAAGTGTTTCGGCAACGATTCTCTAAAAAAAACGGTCGTTTACCAGTGGCACGAGCGGTTCAGAAGTGGTCGTGAGTCAATCGAAGATGATGAACGTAGTGGCAGACCATCGACATCGAAAGTCGGTGAAAAAATTGATAAAGTAAAAGAAATGTTGGTCAATAACCGCAAATTAACCATCAGAGAAATATCGGAGGACTTGAACATTGCCTATGGATCCGCCCAAGACATTGTGGTTAATGATTTGGGTTTCCGTCGTGTAGCATGCCAAAAGACCTCAATTTCATGCAAAAAAGAGACCGTGTTGACGTCGCAAAAGACATGATTTGCGAGGCTGAATCCGATCCCACATTCATCAAAAGGATCATTACTGGAGACGAGACGTGTGTTTATGGGTACGACACGCAATCCAGACATCAGGCAAGTGAATGGCGTTCACCGAATGAGCCGAGACCAAAAAAACCACGTCGTTTTCAGTCAAAAAAGAAGGCAATGCTGACGGTTTTCATGGATTACAACGGTGTAGTGCATCATGAATTTTTGCCAGAAGGCCAGACAGTAAACAAAGAGTATTATTTGGGCGTTATGAGACGTTTGCGTGAAGCAATTCGCCGAAAGAGACCAGAAATGTGGGCAGAAAACTCGTGGATTTTGCACCATGATAACGCACCGTCGCACAGTGCTATCATTATTCGTAATTTTTTGACGAAAAATGCAACAAATACCATCCAACAGCCACCGAATTCACCTGATTTGGCTCCCTGTGACTTCTTTCTGTTCAATCGAGTTAAAAAACCATTACGGGGAACGCGTTTTAGCAGCCGAGAGGAAGTAATGGAAAAATCGCAGGAAGCACTGATGGACATACCGAAAACCGAATATAAAAAATGTTTCGAGGATTGGATCAAGCGCTGGCATAAGTGTGTTGCAGTCGATGGGGATTACTTTGAAGGGGACAATATAGATTTAGATGAATAAACTTGTATTTTTAATTTTCTGAATAAATTCCGGGAAATTTTTGATCAAGGTAGTAATACCTTATTTCAGATAAATACACCCACTGGTGAAATCATATTAGCAGTCAATTTTTATCAACGAAAAAGAGACAAGATTAGAGTACCAAAAGCCAAGGTTTTGTTTGGGAAGGTGGAAGGCTAAATATTAGTGATAAAACATGGCAGAGTGGTCATCGGCAGACTTCACTTATCTGTAGCTGTCCAAGGTGGTACGGGGTAATCTTTGAGTAATTACCTCTTACCACTCGCCAGTCGCGTTCCAGTTCATGGTATTTCACATAACCAATTTCCCGCAAATTTATTCGAATATGGTGGTAGAAATTTTAATACATTTGATTTTCATTTTTCCATGTAAATTTACTTATCTAATGTGTTCGTCTATGCGTTTTCTACGTGTTTTCATAAAAGCCACAATTGTTTTTTAATGGACACGTGTTTACGTGAATCCATGCTTATTTCCGGGAATTACCGTCGCGTAGTTTAGTTGGTAGACAGCTGTAGGTAATTCCCGGAAATCAGCATGGATTCATCAGATAGACGGCGCGGAAGCCTAAGGATTAACGTGTTTACGTGATTTTGAAAAATGTGTGCGTGCGCCGCATCAATTAAAAAATAACCTTACGTAAGACATTCCTAAAATTACAGTTGAATTGCAAGTAAAACACTTCAGGAGCTCACAATCATATCATATTCGTACAACTATTAGTCAGAAATATCCACATCACACATTAATCTTACTGTCAAAACCTCAATTCTGGGTGATGGGCCATACAGGGCTCATACAGGGCCATATGCAACTCAGCAACATTAACTTCTTTTTTATAAAGCAAAACCCCTTTAAAAAAGGAAGTTCTGCTGCCGCACCCGTTAGTTATTTTTTTATAAATTATCAATCAATCGTCCTGTAAAAATAATAATTCTTATATTTTTTCTCTAGAATATTTCTTAAATCTGTTATTTTCATCAATAAATTTATTTTATTTAATTTTTCTCCACATTTATATGTGCACGCCAGTTCTCCTATTGTTTTTTCTCTTATTTGGTGCTTAGATTGATTTATTTTTATTTATTTTTTTCTTTACTTTAGTAAATTATAAAATTAGCATTCGCTGTAGATATTCGCAGATTTTTCAGACTCCCCTTCATGTACCGGTGTTTTCCTGCAGCGGGTTTTTTTCGTCAAGGATAAAAGCATTATTCCAAATATTTTTCCCACAATTTTGTACACTCGCCTCTTTCTGCTCTATTCGTATTCATACATACTCATTGCCAATAAATTTTCATTATCTAGTTATTTTTTTACATTATTTAGATCTCAAATGTAATTATATTTTCATTGAATGTATTAGGCGATGAGTTATATGGAAGAAGGGACAGCCACAGTCTCAATCTTCCCCGGATAAACACAAATTATGTTTACTATTTATATTGACGGTGGGTGTAAGCAAACATACGCATATATGCATTGAAGCATACAAACATATAAGTGTTTGCTCAATTCATAACTGTAAATGCATGCGTTTGTACAATATATTTTTTTAAGTAATCTACCGGTTAAGGTATGTTTTTGGATGGACACAACTACCAAATAAATATTTTATTACTCCTAACAAAACAAAAATCCAGCATCCTACTATACATCAGGTCCCTCTTCATCTCTGAGTATTTTCTTCCTCCCTTCAACCCTCCATCCTATCCTCCTACATCCCTATCCTGTTTCTTCCCTTTCCTCGCTTGCCTAACATTCTCCCCTCTATTACAGTCTTCAACATACCGCTGCCGATCAATACGCCCCTCATCCATTTTTCCTGTCATCATAGGATTTCTGCCAACAAACCCCTCTCTTTGCCCACCGTAGCCTCCTGTGTACGTCGATCCTACTGCTTCAATGACCACGTTTCCGCGCCGTACATAGCTACACTCAACATCCAGATTTTTACGAGTCTTTTTATATTCTTACTCAACGCCGCTGTCATCAACTCCCTCCTCCTTGTGAAAGCTTCTTTGCCTAGCGCAATTCTTCTCCTTACGTCCCAACTATTTTGACCGTGTTCATCCAAAACACTTCCGAGATAGCAAAAAATAATATGTATATATATATATAATATATATATAATATATATATATATATATATATATATTTATAGGTATATATATAGGTATATATATAATATATATATGTATATATACCTATATATACCTATAAATATATATATATATATATATATATATATATATATATATATATATATAATATTATATATAGGCAGTATGGAATCGGTAAATAGGTATCACTTTATTTGTATAACTTCATATAGGTACCTATGTAAATCATGTGCTTCACGGAATCGACATATTTAATGGATTTGCATCGACAAACGTGTCGGGAAGATCAAATCACATTTACGCCGTTAAAATTAAAAGAATGCCGACGGAGACGACGGATTTTCCGCGGACGTGCGGGGAAAAAAATTGAATGCGGCCAGGCGAGGTTTGAAATGCCCGTCACAAGGGGGTGACAAAACATTAAGAGGGAATTAAAATAAAATGCCCTTTTGGCGTTTTCATTTGCGCCCGAATCCCCCCCGACGCCCTCAACCGACACCACCGCCCCCCTTCCCAGCCCCTCTGCCCGAGGCAGACCGAGGTCGAAGTGTGAGTGATGCCCCGCATTATGCATGCGCATATATGTAAAAGCACGTGTATATCCGAAATGCAGTCATTTGGAGTTACGTTTGGATCGCCTATTTATTATTCAAGTGCTCCTAATACCTCCCTTTGTGATTTTTGAGTGCGAGGGATCTAATTTAAAATCGCGCCCAATCTCTTTTTTTCCGAAGCCGTAATTTATGGACAAGCGACGCCGAGCACATGCCCGCGATGACAAAATCACCACGCGGAATTGGCAAACGTTATTCCAAACGGAATTGTAACTCCAATTCGCAGATCTCTTCCTGCATTTATTTGCCTGTTTAATGACTGCGAGGCAAATGACACACTTTTCAAAGGGCCTTTTTTCCAACCATCGTCACTGTAGGGATTAAATTTAAAAGCCAATTAAGGAGTATTTTGTTATTCGCATGAGCTATCTGATGTTTTACGGAGCTGTGAATCATATGGCGTCGTAGAGGTGAAAAATGGTACACATCTGTAAACTATTTCAACTAGATATTATTTAACAACCCGAAACTGAGGTGCCACCGCTTATAAAAAAACTCAGAGACATTATACAATAGTTAACAGTTGTTAGTGAATGAATATGTGGAAACGTCATTCAGACACGCTGCATTCAATGTTGTATTTATATTAAAATATATCTAGTTATCGCTCTATGCAGTTAGAGTTTTAACATCTAAATTTACATTTAAAATATTTTATTCCTAAATTTACAAATATATATATATATATATATATATATATATATATATATATATATATATATATATATATATATATATATATATATATATGTATATACATGTGTGTGTGTGTATAAATACAATATTTAAATACATATATTCTCTCAATGCCGCTGAATTAATGATCTTATCAAAGTATTAAATGTCAATCAAGATTAAATCCACTTGAAAAGGACTCTCCGCAGGAACTAAAAACGTAATTTACATTTAGTATGTAAATTCAATTTGATTTTAGGAAATGAAATCCTCGGCGGTTTCAAATGGCTTTCTTTTTTCGGCCGTCAAGGAAAAACAAGGCAACACACCAGTAATAGGTTCCACATTATGAAAGATAGCCCAGTATTTTTCATGATAACTAGGACATAATTTTGAAATAATTAATGCATCAATATTGTCCTATTTTCCACAGTTACAGTGGAATGAAAATTATGACAACTTTGAAACCGAAAGAGCGCCAAAGTGTTTGCTAATTCATGTGTTGATTTCCTAAACCTTAACACACTCCATGGCGTATAGTCGTAAATGATGGATAACATAGCAGCATGACTATTGCACCATTATTATGGAAGTATTGTAAGTTACTGAGAGAAAATGGTCGATTCTTTACCTTCAAAAGCCAATGCTCACCGTAGTACACTTATAATTTTAATACAATAGATGTTTGATGCCAAATTTTCGCTCAGTGACAGCAAGGTAAAACGCCAAATTCATACCTAATGAAAGGGGTTAAAGCCAAAGGAAATACGCAAAAAAATTCCAAATCTCCGGGAAAGCCAGACACCTATGGCAAACTTCAATCTTCTAAGTACAATCATTTGTTTTTCCACACGCTATAAACCGTGTATTACATCCGGGAATATTTTTTATTATTTATTTATTCGCTGAGACTCTTGCAGTCACCGAGCCGGCACCGAAAACATGAGAAAAACCTTTGAGCGCCGCGGTTCCTGGAAGAATACGAGGCGTTTATCTATTTTGCTGGCATAGTATGCACCTTCGCTCCCGAGATGTCTTAGAGCTCCCGCGGCATTTTTTTATGAAGCAAAATGAGAAAGGCGTATGTTTAAGGCGTGGGATGAAATAATCCACTTTTTGTTTTGTCCCAAGCGGAGCACACAACTTTACCGTGGATTCGCGCCACCGTCGCGTCGCCCGCCTCCTCTCTCCCATCATTTTTAAAGCTTCGGCGATAGTCAATTTTCTTGGCGCATCCCCAGAGGGCAGCAGCGCTCTCCTGTAACATCCGCGGCTTTGTCACGTAATATCCAGGCGATGCACACGGCCACTTCCGGGGACATGCCGTTGTGTGGCGCTGCGTGCCTCCCTACGGTTATGTGGGCATACGCCCGCTGCCGAGAAATGGGTACATACGAGAGACCCAGGTGCACATGTGCTATATACAATGTTATACGTACACATGTGCTGCGGACACACACCAACACACACACAAGCAAGGAGTCCGAGAGAGGAGGAGGGATGGGGAGAACACAAGACGTGACCCGACTACGCGACGGAGGTTGAAGGCCCTAGCGGCACCTAGCCAGGAATTGCGGAAGCAACAATTTCGCCTACGACCCCCAAGGAGGAGGGGTGGACTCCAAATTCCGACATTTGCCTTCTACGTGGACCCCACGCAGGGACAGGGGCACAGGACATTCACTCCTCCGGCTAAATTGCAAAAGTTGGATCAAAGTTGGACACCGCACATATTTCTAAGGTAGAAATGGATTATAACATACCTATTTCACAGAGCTCAAGAAGATTATCGTCATGAACAAAAGGGAGAAGGTGGCACATTTTATTTGCGTAGACCGGGGCGGAAACCATTGGAAGCATGAATATTACATTCAGCACTTTAAACTTGGCGTTAAATTCAAATCTTTAGCGTTTCACGCCGACAGAGAGGACTCATTATTTTTAACCTGGCATTAGAAAGGTAACCGAAACCACACAGATGAAGGTAATCGACGGCCGAACACACCGATACAAAGAATTTTTGTAATTCCAAAATTAATGATCGTAATAGCAGGAAGCATCTCGCAAATTCCTAAGTCTCGAAAATAAAGTGATACCAAGCGCTTACAGGGTCTGTCAGAGTCTCAGGGACAAACAGTGATGAGTACGTTTTACATAAAAGTCCTCCAATGCCTGAGGGAAATTGCAAAGCGTCAGGAAGGATACCTTTGCCAACTGGAGGCTGCACCACGACTACACCCCGTTTCACACCGCCTTCCACTGGACCAAGTACCTGGCAAATCACAAGGTATCAACGCTGTCCCAGCTACCCAACATCCTCGATGTGGCACCACCGGACTTTTTTTGTATCCAAGAATAAAAAGGAGCTTTAAAGTCAACCATTTTGGAACAGCGGATGAAGTCAAAGCGCCCGTAACGAGGTGTCTGAGTGAGGTTCCCGTCTACGCCTTCCATAATAGTGCTGTATCAGGTAGAGGCTATGATATCGGTTCTATTTTGAAGGCTTAAAGTAACTTTTACGCTGATATGAACCACATTTTTTCCGGATTTATTTTATTTTTTTATGGGAGAAATCTTGCATAATGATATATTACCGTAATGTATGGTGAGCAAACAACCCCTACCACGTCATTTGTGGTAGCTTACGGCGTAAGATGTAAATAATTAAGGACAAGCGCGACCAATCGGGATTCTAAGGGAGTTCACCATTCTCCCTCGTTCGCCACATTTCCCATGTGACAGCAAGAGAGCATTTCAATCAAATAATACGCCACGAGAACGCATGATCTTCTTCTGCCAACTTAAGTTTTCCATGGGCCCTGAACACTATTATATAATCCTGTGGTCTTCTTAGGACATAGGGACTCCTTTATTCCAAAATATGTGATAAATATGTTTTAATTCAAAACTGCTTTCATTCAACTCTTGCAGGCAACTCTCTGATGGCTTTCAGAGAGTAGTTCCCTTGAAAGGGCTTGATATGGATTCATTCTACCTCACTACGTGAAGCTGGGTAATTATTTAGCCGGTAATGCAGTCGGCAATTCAGGTCATAGCTCGAAAGGAGTAAGTTCCTAAGATTGAATCTTGAGTCTTCATCTATGCTAAAGAGAAGATACTTCCTCCGGAATGGGTTCCTTAATAGCTGAACCGTTACCTGAAATGTACCTTAGCCTTGAAAATGTACGCCGCATATGACACCATAAAAAAAACATTTCGCTTAATTCACGTTCGAAATATTGAAGAGCCATCGTTTCAGATTCGGCACTTTAATTTTTGTCTTTGAGAAACAAAAGACACAAGTCAATAGTTTTTCTTTCCTTTTATGAGCATCTGTGGAAGCAATAAATGGCGTAGTAGAAAAAGACGTATTGTAAAATTTCCTCACCCATTGCGTCATTGCTTTCGCCAGCATATTTGTATCATGGTGCTACGAAAATAATTTTTCCTGATGCCGGTAAGTTTAAGTAGCCATGCTTTAATATATTTGCATTGGTCGCAGAGGTCTCCACCCACCTCATAGTAAAATGTAAATGGATATTTCATGATAATGCTCCTGGTTCTTGAACCTAATCTTTTTTGTCATGAACGAAAAATCCTTTAGCTTCTTCGCGATTTTAACTGAAGGACACTTTTGGGCGAGTCTTAGAAATATAGAAATAGAATATAGATATAGCATATTAAAGAGATAGATAAAGTTCACAGAAATGCAGCAAGATATGTACTCGGAAGGTACACAAGAACCGATAGTGTCACAGAAATGTTGGATATACTGAAATGGGAGAGTTTGAAAAATAGAAGAAAAAGGAGTAGGCTAGGTGCGTTGTACAGAATTGTTAAAAAGGACGAAGCGTGGGAAGATTTATGAAAAGAGATAGAAAAACCTAAATTCAAGGTGAAAAACGACCACAATTTCATAATTAAAAATAAGAACGCAAAAAATAAATAAGAAAAAATACTCTTTTTTGAATACAACTTTTGTTGATTGGAACCATCTGCCTGTAGGTTTATTTGAGCCCTTTCCATCCAATTTTAGGTGTTTTAAGAATAAGTGTAAAGCAGCAACTGGGTAATAAACTCCATTGATACTATCGTAGTTATTGAAATATTGTTTGTATGTGATATGGACTGATTTTTGTATGTGACGTGGAAGTGTCATTGTATGTGAGAATATTTTGTCTACTATCTGTTTTCCTAGTGCGTTTATGTACGTATGCTCGTTGAAATAGTCATCATTGATCAGTGGACCGTTTCCACCAGGACAATTGCCTAGTTGCAACGTAATTCTTAATAATAAATAAAAATGTATCAATTTGAAAATAAAATATTTTTCGGGGGCTACACTCTTATGGCAGTGAAACATTAAACCGATGACTATCTATATAAAACTGATCTCGGCAGTAGGTTAAAGAGTATATCTATGCATTTATTAAGTAGTTAATTAAAAAAATGGTTGGGCACGTTTAGCTTCTCAAAAATTATTCATATCAACCTCATTGCTCATATATTCTCGTGGATCTTTTTAGTTGCTTCGAAAAAAAATAGTAAACTAAGATCCACCATTTTTTCATTAACGATGAAAACTATAGTCTACTAAACATGTTACTTGATATTGGTGACACAAATAAAGCGTGAAAAACTGGATAACTGCAATGCTAGTAAGAATAATCTCACCCACTCTCTTCGCTATAAGGATTATAAATCCAGGCAGGATAAAGCACGACCCTCCTTAGTATCTCACGCTAATGTGAGTATAGAGATTAGTGGGTGTTATGACAACGATGGTCATTTCGCAGCACTTGCAGCCTACTACGAACTTATCATGTTCTTTGTAATTTAAAAGAAATCAATAGCATTCATAAAGAAATGGATTATCAATCAAAATGAATATTCTAATATTATAAGCGGGTAAAATATGCCAGTTTATTTTTTAAATATAATTAATTTCTCTACCCAGTACGTTTGGGTGGCGTCGATTTACGGCGTAAATGTAGGGCTTGGAAACTTGGTTGTTGGAGCAAGACAATATACAGATTGGTGTATTTGGTGACGTTTGACATGTAGGTGTGGAGAAGGATGGGAATGAATAAATGGATAGAAAAGAAAACAAAGGAGGAAAAATAGGCATGTCAAGGAGCGAGAGGGGACTGTTGGGAGAAATCATAAGGAGGCAGGAAAGGTGGATGCAGAGAATTTTGATTGCCAATGAAATGCTGGAGACTGTTTTAGAGGGAGGAGCACAAATCAAGCAAGGAAGATTTTCAAATAGGAGAGGCGTGATGGAAATTGATTGAGGAGGAAGGAAGCATTAAGAATTGAAGAGGAACTTATTGTAGTGTCACGAACCAGGTGGTATTTTCTTAGCAGACATAAGGAAATGTGTCATTGTACCGCTGTGTCCCTCCAAAACCTTCCTCAATCAGTAGACTACCTAAAATAATAATGTAAACTCATCTAACCGATACAATATTTACTTCGCCATTTATCTTCGAAAACTAATAATTTGTAAAATATGACCGCTCGTTCAAGTGATGTCTATGCTGCGTGACACGTAATGGATACGTTTATCTGACCAAGAGTAGATTAGAAAGGGTTCCGGGAAAAGGGCAGGAAGGGACGACTACGGTGGGAAATTTCAGAGGACTTTGTACTACTTGTCCTATTTCCTACTTCACGCGTTTCTCATGGGGCGAAATTATCAACCAAGAAACTTTCGCGAATTTCAATGACGGCTTTTGGACTGCCATTTTGCGAAAGTTGTTGCTTTACCTCCAACTTCATTTCCTAGTTTATAATGTAAGCGTTACCTTGAGTAACGTTTTAACCGAATTCACTTAGATTCCTTGCTGAACAGGTTTAAAATAATGACCATTTTTTACAATACGTTACACTACTGCCCAATTAAATATCTAGTGTACATCTCGTATATAGAGACTAGAAATGGAGTTTCCACAATTACCATTATTTCGTAAACAGCAATAAAAACAGTTTTTTGAAGGAAAATCACAAAACGTGCTACAAAAAAACTGAACACTTTGGGTGGAGAGTGACATAGGAGACATATGTTGTCAGGAATGGATGGTTATATTCGAATATTCTTGGCACAATTTGCCAATCCTCCCTTCACAATGATTATCACTATGGATAGCTTTTTTGTGATGTAATTTGACCAGAAAAACCTTAGTCTCCCGTAATAACTAGGTTTGTAGTAGTAGTATTTAGGGGAGGCGACCGACAGCTGAGGTCATTTGCGCCATGGGGGACGGACAGAAAAGGATAAAGGTTGGAGATAAACCGGGCGTCGGCATTAGCCTACTCTTTACGAAAAGCGCCTAGGGGTCCGAAGCTTAACGTCCCATCCGACGGACGGCGTACTCACTCAAAGTGCCCTCCACAAAGCACCTCAAGTAGGGATCGAGATACCTCTGAAAAATATTCAACACCACCGGGATTTGAACCCGGGTCATCCGGGAAGTAGGTTTGTATCAATTGGTAGACTTTACATATGAGGCTCAAGGAATAATGTCCTGCATTGGCTGAGTGAACAATCATGATAATATCTTGGGGTTTCCATGATGACCACATTGATGTAAGGATTAGAGTTTTTCACCCAAACCATGTTCACAAACGGTGATACACAGAGCATAATTGGTTATAGAAAATACTAATTTCTATTAACTTTCTTTCAACAACTAGCGACTTGTATGGCGTATAACACCCCCTGCCACCCACCATTGTGGCGCTTTGGTAGCTATTTTGCAGCTGTGTATGAATCAGTAGCGCTTTTTCCTAATACCCCCTTGTTAAACATAACAGTTAAGCTCAACGTATAGCATCGAAAGACCCCACGAAATATAAATTTCTCCATTTTTTACAGGAAGAATATATTATCTCAAACGTTAAGAAATGATGATTTAAATCAATCGATCAGTTTTGTATTTCGGTATTTATGTAGTAAACTATGAAATGAAATATAACTTTACTCTGCAGATGCACCAAACAGTAAAGACAAATTCGGACGTAATTTTATTTGAAGAGATGCAGTTTTGAACAACTTTGCCAACAACTACATTCTAGTCACATCTAGTAGGTACGGTTCTGTTCACTAAATAGTCTCCGGATCCGATAGATGGACTTTATATAAAGTCATTAAAAGAACATAGCAAAATTTTTATGGCGTTATCAATCGCCAGAGGCGCCCGGTATAGTTATATATTTTTGCCTCGAGTGCCGTTCCGCATAAAAGGACGAGGAAGCAATGAAACAAACCATTCGCAAACGGTCGAGAGTAAATTCTTGCGTCCGGATATAAGAAACGTGTTCGGCAGCCCTATAAAACACATCGAACGTTGACCGAGAAAAGAATATCCCAAAAGAAATCAATGAAGTGGAGCAGATTCTTGGAAAAACGGCGGAAAGTGTACGTGATGGGTGGCATACCTCTCTCGCCCTCGAACGAACGCATTCTCTCGCCATAGGATTCCTCATTTTTTTTTCGCAAGCCAGCAAAGTAGCTCCCGCTCCACACATATATATCTTATTTTTTTCTGAAATGAAAGCAGTCCTTCTCTGCCACGTAAGAATCTTTATACATACGCACGTATGTACACTGTGTACATATGTGTGCTCGTTGAATGTATATACAATTCACACATAAGCACACCAAAATACATAACCACTCTCATTCTCCTATCTCTCACACCTCTTCTTGCTCCTCTTCTCTTTCCATATCCATACACAACGATATATGTATGTATATATACAAGGCCAAGTATATACGTTACCGTCCCATACACTTTTCCGTTCTCCGACCGCAGACGAGAGTCATTCCGGACTCCAGGCACGAACCCGAGTTCAAGAAAGAGAAGTCCCGTAAAGAAAGGAGCCTCCTACTCGCACGCACACAGACACACACACACACACACACACGAAAACGCGCGAAAAAAAATGAGATCCCTTTGCCGCCCTTGTAACCCTCCCTTCCCGCTACACGCGATAGGCAGCGCTGGCGACGAGGGCGCTGACGACGACGGCGATGTTCGGAACGAAACCTGCCCGTCGTCTAATTCCGCTCCCCTATTACAAGCTAAAAGTCCCTTGGTTTAATTGGGTCGTTTATCATCGCCATGGTGTGTGCATGGAAAACAGGCCCTACATCTCCTCGGATATTAACGAGAGAAATCCCAAATCTACGACATTGCCGCGCAGAGATATTTTGTTTATGAATAAACAACCTTCAATTACTCGCATTTGATTAAATAGTAAAACTACTTCAACCACGTCATTACCGTCACCGTTGAAGCGTGTACTTTAATTGCAACAATTTCCTATCGTTACGGTCTGATCTTAGAGGGAATTTAGATTGATGCATTGAAAAATACGGAGGGAATACCCGATAAGAACTGCAAAATTATGTCTTGAATATACGTAACTTCTTTAAAAAATGAACATACACGATAGAAGGTGACTAGAAAAGAGGATAATAAGCAATGGAAATACATTGCTGCGAATTAACTGCGCAGATAAAATAGTTAGATTAAAAAACGATATAGAAATTTGAAGAGCAATTGAAGGTTAAAGACTATGGAGGATACATATTTGAGGCAAACTAATTGGATACATCATGAAGCAAGGAAGTTAATTACAGAAATAATTAGGGCAGTCAAAACAAAGAAGAATTATAAGAAAAGTCCAAGGATTAATTTAGGGAAAGACCCATATTTCTCACCTTTTTTGCGCTCTCGTCAGCACAACAGCGGTGTTTAAAGTATAACAATAAGTATGTCTTTATGTATCTTTAAGCCGAGGGTTATTTTTTCGTGGATGAGAACATTGATCACCCCTTCAAAAAATACGGATGATTGCTGTTTAACACATTCAAGGCGAGAATAAGGTCCAAATTTCTGTGGTTTTCCGTGAAGTTATGACTGATAAGATATCACTGAAAATTATGTCCAGTAGATTGGTATCCAGAGTCATCAGCCAGTAACGAACCCGGGAATCCTCCGTAATGAGTTCTTCGTACCTTTCACAAAACAAGCCGCTGCTACTTCTGACCTATATCCAACCCAATTGCGATCAGATGAATGGGATAGCAAAATAATATGCAACATAAAATTTCAGTTAGTGCTTCCAGCAATAAATTCCGCATTGCGCATGGATTTGCGCATTTATTAAAATGGTTGGAATATAAACGACTTACGAGAAAATAGGAGGGACTCTACGACATCACTTCCAATTCCACTCGCCAGGACGCCACAACTTCGGGCACATGCGCGCTTTTAAAATCCTTTATACGCAGCCGCTTCTTCGCAGTGGGCATTTTGTAAGCCACGTACGACAACAAAAAATACGATCCTTGTGGGATTCCAAGCCCAACTGAGGGATAAAATACATACATAAAATACATTTTTTAGCCCCACACCAAAATATCTCACCACCCGTAAAATCTTTTGTCGGACGGCTTGGAGTAAAGAAAGACGAAAGTTTTCACAATTCGATTAATTTTATCGAATGTTAAATAATGATGTATTTAAGCAAAGAGTGCCAACAAATGCTATTTAGGAAACCTTGCTGTACTCAAAATCATTTCGCATGAAAGAATCATGAGATGGATGATAATCCTACAGTAAGAAATGAAAAATAATCAGGAATAATTTCACTTAACCCTGTTTTTGACATTAAGAAATGCATACATTTTCTGAAATAATCAGTAGGTATATATATATATATATATATATATATATATATATATATATATATATATATATATATATATATATATATATATATACATTCATATTATTTCATTATTCATTATTATTATTAGGTAATCTACCGGTTAAGGTAGGTTTTTGGATGGACTTACTTACTAATTAAATAATTTGTGGCCCCTAGCAAAACACAACATCCTACTCTACATCAGGTCCCTCTTCAGCTCTGAGTACTTTCTTCCTCTCTTCATCCCGTCCAACATCCCTATCCTGTTCCTGCCCTTTCCTCGTTTGCCTAACATTCTCCCCTCAATTACAGTCTTCAGCATCCCGCTGCCGGTCAATATATATATATATATATATATATATATATATATATATATATATATACATAAATAATTTTATATATATATATATATATGTATAATTATATATATTTATATATATATATTTTGTATATATAATAAAATTGATACTCTTATCAAACTGCGGAAAGTTAAACTGGCGTCAAACTATCATAGCCTTCCGCAGTCTCTCTTTGGTTTATGGAAGAGTCCTTTTCTGTCCTAGAGAGGTAGTTGCCTCATAACGACGACCTCCCAACACTGCCTAGCGGGTGAAAGACTTATTTGACCGACGGATCTATTTCTGATATCATGAGGCTGTTATGAAACACGAACTGAAAGAGGATACTAGAGGTTGAAAGACTTATTTGACCGACGGACCTATTTCTGATATCATGAGACTGTTATGAAACACGAACTGAAAGAGGAACTGATTTTAGGCAAACAAAGAGTTTCAACGTTAAGAGAGAATAAGTAGCCTACTGAGATGCATTATATTTATAAGGGACAAGTATAAACTCACCTCTTTTCGGCCGACTTGATTTGATAATGCTCATAGTATAGGAAAAACTCTATTCAATAGATGTCTTTACTCGCTAAATTCCAAAAACAATCAAAAGTTTTAAAAGTCGAAAATTATTATAAATATTCGGGGTAGAGCGGAGGTTTTTCTCATTGTGCATCATGATAAATGCCTACCAGTTTACTTGCATATACTATACTTCAAAAAATATTATTTCTACGGGCATCTAAGAAAAGATTTTGATTTCATTTTAACGAGAACACTGAAGACTTTGGTGTTTAAAACAATTCCTTTACCACATGTTTATAAAACATTTGTATTCTCTATATATTAAAATATAATATGAAAATATTCAGTTAAATGGATGAGAAAAACCACTACCACCGCTGCACCCGATTTCAAGTTTACTCTCATAAATTACGTGTTCAAAATATGGATTATCAGTAGGCGTCACCCATCGGATCGAGCTAAGGTATATGTTTTTCACCGCAGTCTTTTCAAAACCTACATTACACTCGGCTGCTCGAAAATAATACCATCCATTCTCTTAGGACTGCAATGTCGGCGGCATCATCGATAGTTCTCCACCGCTGACTTTGCCTTCTCTTTGCACACGGATCTTGCGGCTGGAGAGGCTGGGCGTTTCGCGCGGGGGAGCGGGTGGGAAAGGGGGAGAGAGTGGGCGGAGGGCGTGTGGGAGGCGTGTCCGGGGATTTACCTCTCACCACGCGGAGAGCGGCATCTTGGGAAATCTTGGGGAGGAGCCGTTTCTTCCTGATCGAATTATGTTTCCCGCAACCCACACTCCCTGACTCCACATCACACCGCCAGCACCCCGCCCCACTCCACAATGCCTAACTACAAATCCCGTTCCCACTCCACACCCTCTGATTCCTTGGAAGGAGCCTACACTCCTTGGATCCACTAACTCCAAAACGGTCCCTTCCCTCCTTCAATGACGCCACCCCACATTCCCTGACTGAATCTTCGCCGCCGGGTTTCCTTCTTCTCAAATGTAGTGTCAACCCCGTGTTTCATTTGACATTCATTTACGATTAAATCATAAAATGGAGCAGTGAATTATATGGGATGGATGAGGTATAATTAATTGCCATCCTCAGATTTGGAAGAAGCGGTGTTTACGACCCAATGAAGAAGCAAAGTGCTGAAGAAAAAATTAGGAGAAGTTCAGGGAAGATCCGCTAGAATAGGGGGAGTCTATAAATGAGAATAACATTTGTTTTCGTATAGTAATAATTCCTGATAATTTGTTTCAGCTGCATAAGAATTCCATGCTGATGTTAACTGCACTTTTTGTTTTCTCTTACTATGCGATAATACCTTTATCTATTTTCCTAAGGAGTGAAATAACAGTAGGTGCGCTACCGACATTTCCCAGCCGAATGATAATATTTAAGGATAAGTTTCTTACCTATACTTCTCTCGTCTTCAGTCACATTAATTATTCTTTACTCAAAAAGGATAAATTATTTCTAATGAAAACATACTGACAAGAATTAAGTTGAAATATCGTTCATATCAAAGGTGAACGCGATATTTTACAGTTATAATTCGTATTACCTGATCTACGGCGATCATTTTAAGGGAAAAGTGTTGAAAATATCGTCCAGGATGATAAGGATATAGATCTGTGTGTCTTTAATTTACAAAAGTTGGTTTTCAATCGCAATCTGATTTCCGATTAAATATCCTCATTCGTTTGAGGTCTTATTCACTCATGAGGAAATATGCAAATGAATTTATTTAGCCAAATATTTTTTACAATAAATTAACAAAGACAGTCGAAAATGTTATATGAACTCACTGATAGAATTGTTCACAATCACAACGAAGTGTTTTCTTTCCATTAATGTACAATTTTTATGACTAAATTTGCTCCCATCCATTTAATCTTAGCATTGCCTTGTATTGATCACGTTGTGAAAATTCCATCAAGTTACGCCTGAGACAACAAATTACCTCACGTATTTTCAAAACTCAAACACCTATGTGCTGCACTCTAAAATATACATAATCATGCCCGACCCGCATTAATCAAGTGCATTGCATTGAAATTCACCACTTAAATTAATATCATGAAGAAAATGGAGTACAAATAGAGATTTTTCGAAACTTAAACATGTATTAATTGTAAGTAGGGCTCTGAGAAATACAGCTTTGAAGAATTGAAAACATAAACCAAGTTGGAATGAAATATATTGGATATAAATATTCAAAATAAAGTATAACTCTCACAACAGTTGGTAGAGTTTCGTATTCTGTAGTTAAATACCCGTCCATTTCCAAGTTAATGTTTGTCTTTAAAAAAGCAAAAGGCCATTAATTTAATGTAGATATACAATTTTGATTTGCATTAAATAGCAACTTTCATTTAGTTCTGAATAGTGTGTGCAATTTGCGTTGAAACTAATCTGGATAGAAAAATAAGAATATATCACTTTTCCACAAAATAAACTAGTTGCCACTATTTTGTGGAAATGTGCTATACCCTTACTTTACTATAGGTTACTTCCACTACTTCAACCCTGTACTCTGTTAATCATAATCAGTATAAAATGAATATTAAAGAATCTGAATGATCAGAAGAGTTACAAAAGGTTAAAGACCATAACTTGAAGAACTTTGAACTTAAAAGACCTGCGCTATACACGGACGATAGGACAAGCTATAGGGACAAGGTGAACATGCGGGACCCAATTTTGCAAAACATGATGCCATCTTAAAAGGTAAAAGCATGAGTTATTATTCTTCAAATGTGAATTAGCATTTGAGTTATTATTTATTAGAGTTACGGTGGAGAGCGAAAAGGCGAAAAGCAGAGAGGAATAAGGAAAGAAACCCGACGCTGGAAGAATATATTCTTAACAAGAAACGACAACGGGAACAAAATTGATTGTCGATTACCTCCGGCGAACGACGTACTTGTACATGAATACATAAATGACTAAATGACAGCTTAAGACTCATATAATAATATAGATCCTATTAATACAGTTTAGGTACTTGCACAATTAACATGGATTATCACAGTTATTTGCGAATACTCTCATAGTGTGCACCAAATCTTGCGGTATATATCTACAGCTTATATATTAGTGTCTAATCCTTAAATGAGGTTAATGGTGGGACGATGATATTATTTAAGAGCCACTTTTTGATATACTCGTACATGATGGCAGGAAAGCATTGGTATCTGGTCATGTAGAAGTTATTAAAAGTACCAAATATCAGCCTAGTATGAATAACTTACATACGTTCAATCAGTACAGTGCGAATATAAAACACCTTAATAGATATAACAGCTTGCTAACAGACGAATCCGTGAAACAAGAGATATTAAAACTTATTCCTTAGAATCGTTAAGACTGAGTGGAAGGGGTGTACCTAAAAGTGCCAGGTAAGAAGTGAAAGGGTCGACTTAGAGGAAATATTAAAGGATGCCACACTAAAGAGACCTTTCCTTAATTTAGAATTCCAATTTTTCCCTCCCTACTGTATGCTAATATCGAAATTGTTTCATTTAAATGACAGCTTCCAATGTTACACTAGTAGTAACATTGTGTAGTAAAGCAACCGATTACTATGCATTTTTAGGAATTACCTTTAGAATTTCTCCGTTTGCTATAGTTTGAGGTTAGTGTAAGTACTGCCGTGTCGAAGAAACTCCAATGAAATAGCGTAGCAATAAATTCAACACCGAGAATTAAACGAGAGGAAGTATTGCAAAGAAATTAAGTACCTATGTGTTAACGTAACCACGCTAGGGCCGAAGGAAGTGCATGATGCTTCAATTAAATTAGATTTTCACAGGAAACACGACTTTTACTCTTAGCACTGAGCCGAGAAACCAAATAAGCATATTTTTCGAATGTCCAGAGGCCTAGCCAATTGATGAAATGGGCTTTGGACTCGTGTCTCCTATCCTAAATCCCATGAATTCGAAATATGTTTCCTGAAAGTAAGGACGGATTACTTTTTCATATCAAGGACAAACCCAGTCCGTGCAGAGAAAATTTGGGTAAATCTCTTAAATCTGTAGTCATTAATTAATTCATTGTGAAATTTTTAAACAACTGACAATTACTCTAATACGCTCCTCAGAGTTGTTAATTAATTACGTGAAACTTGGGATACTGCTTAGCATAGCAACGCAGTTAATCATCAAAAATAGCTAAAGAGAAAAGCTAAGAAAGGACGAATAAGTTTAAGTTCTTGATTTAAGTTTTGAAGAGGAGATCAACTTTACGTCTGTTGGCACATTAAAGCATTATTTTAAGCTAAAAAAAAAGACTTCACCACTCATTTAAATAAATGCTCGTTGGCCACTCGAATAATTTTCAATCATAACGAATGTTAACCGAATAACCATGTTTGCATAATCTTTGGCTTTCAAAAACCAACTTAACTCTTGTATGAACACAATTATACAATAAAGGCTGAGCTACTCCTGATCTGATCACATTGCAATTCGTAGTGCATGACGTAATTACAGAAATTTATATAACTGCAACTTACATGTTAAGATCTTACATGTTCTTTAATCTGGGATCCTATGGAACGCCTTGTCATATTCAGTTGTTTCGGGTGGAACGAAATAGAGCTTTGTTTAGACCTGGCGATTATCGTGTTTTTAGCCCCTGGCTATTTTAATAAGTGTTTGTGCACCGTTTTTCAAATTGTAACAATTCCGAGTTCCAAGGTAAATAGTATATGAGCGGTCATTTTGTGATTCCAGCTTGATAAAACCGTGCAAACACCACATGTACATTTTTCTGTACGGTAGCTTTTTTAGTCCAGTCACCTCAAAGTACTGATTCTTTTCGTTAAAATTACTCACTAATTATTGATCCAACAATTAAGTTATGCAACGAGGAATGTTCGAATGGAAAATACTTTGGACAAGAAAAACGAATTCAATAAATATTTCCAATTGATGGATAAGATGTAGAGACGAAGAATGGAATAAAAATGAAAAGGTCTTTCACCTCTAAAATGTGCAATTTGCATTTAAAAAAACGTGAAATGACGTATTTGTGTTTGTTGGAACATTTTTTGATACGATTTCCGGGAAAAAGTATGACAATTGCAAATGCATTAGAGACATAATTACGCGAATATTGACGAGATAAGAACCAACAGAAAGGACGAGATATGGCAGATAAATAAAAATGTTTCACTAGAAAGCTTGATGTGGATTTTATCCTTTAGAAAATGAAGTCGAGTATCGATTGGAGGGTTATATAGAAGAATGAAGAAATAAGCTTGACAGAGAGGAAGAAAAACGAAGAAGTGTTCGGATTGGCTGGGGAGAAGTGGAAGTTGTTGAGGGAATTCGAAGAAGGGTGGAAAAATGAATGGTGGGGATTTTGAGAGTTAGTGAGGTGTCGAAGACTTTGATAAAGGGGAGAATGTAGGATAAAAGCGTGTGAGGGAAGAAAATAATGAGAATTCTGGAAGGCACAAATGGAGGTATAAAATATTTAGAGCTTAAAAACCGGGTATTTCCATGCGCTGTGCTGGGTGATTTAGTGCAATATCAAGCATAAAAATTCTGAGAAGAACGAAACAAATGCTATTTATTTTTTTATTTATTCAACGTCTTTATTGGGGCGAGATTGAGACTGCATAGCACCGTCTTCCACCGAAACACTAAACATTGAGGTAAATTACAAGCACTTATGTCCTACATGAAAGAAAATTCACCTAGGCGTGAATCGTACCCGCGTCTTCTTGGTTGGCAGGCAAAATGCCCCGCCGGCACCGGATCCGACAGGGTTATGAGAAAATAAATTAAAGGGTAGAGAAATGGTTTGTCAAATCGGGATGGAATAGCGTCATGTGCCTAGGAGAATAGAACTACTTTTTAGTCACGGTTTAAATATTGGCATTAATTAACGGGTGATTATATTAATTTATATTTAAACATTTGGCCAACAGCACTTTAAATTATCAGGCTAAGTTAATTTATAACTTATTACATATACTACAGTGCTCAAGAAAAAACTTAATCCCCATATTTTTGGGGATTTTGGTAAGAAAGGATTTATTTAGATACTGTTAAATGCCTCAAAATTCTTCAAAGTACTTCAAAGTACTTGAATGCAGTAATTTTAGATTGTAAAAATTATTCGCCTTGACTGGGATTCGAGCCCGGATGCCTCAATATCCGGTCGAGTGCTTTAGCCAGTTAAGCTATCGAGGAACTTCTTAAACTCTGAATTTTTTTAAGAGGACGCCTCGATAGGTTAACTGATTAAAGCACTTGACTAGACATTAAGGGATCCAGGTTCAAATCCCGGTCAAAGCGAATGAAACACTCTGAAATTTTTGCATTGAAATGCATATTAGCGGATAACTCCGTTGAAAGTTACTGTTGCGGCATCTCCCGCAGTTTCTTTGGAATTTTTCTTCAAAGTATATCCCTAGCGCGTGGACACACTTTCGCCAGCGGATTTACCGTAACCCGATGGATCCCTGGTGGGCGGATTTCGGAAGGTCCTTTTAGGTACGCGTGCAAGCTTCTTTGACGGCACTTAAGGTTCAATGATAGTGTCCTTTGAGGGAGGATTTCACTTTTGGGAAGAGGAAATAATCTGCTGGTGCCAATTTGGGACTGTAAGGGGAGTGGGGAATCGTCGCGATG